>NC_137905.1:46410893-47010893 GCF_963455335.1 Martes martes
ATCCCGACAAGGCAGGACCTCTGATTTCATAATCTCAGTTCTGGCTCCTGCTGTTGACACTGTTTCCTTTAGAAACAAAACTGCAGTCAATCTTCCCCACCCACACACAGATCTGGCTCCTCCGAGAAGAGAGCGCATTCAGGAGCCGCGGGGTGGGGTGCGGGGAAGGCAGGTCAGGCTGGAGGACAGCTGCGCGTGCGAGCGTGCGGTGGGGCCGGTAACGCGGCTCATGCGCCCCCTGCAGGAGAAGGGCTGCAACCGCAGGGTCAGGGCAGCGGGGAGGGGGCCTGGAGGCTGGGGAGGGAAGTCTGGGTCTGGTAGGTGGGGGCTGCCCAAGAGTCTGCCTCCCGTAGAATCCAACTTGCAATAGCCCTGAACTGCTTGAAGATAGTCATCGAAGTGGATAGAAGTTAACCGTGTGTTCCACTGAGCGCGCACCCAGGACCTACCTCCCACCTGCTGGCTATCTGTCCTGTGTCTTTCATGCTGTTACGTGCCCCGTCCTCTCCTCCACGGAGGGGACCAGGCAAGGAATCTGGGCAGAAAGTCTGAGAGCTAGTACCGTTTCAGGAGCTTCTAAGACTTCACATGCCTCCAGTTTCCTTGGCCTGGACTGTGATGGTCCAAGTGCATTCAGGTGAGCTTAGGTGAGCTTGCCAAGGGGGTCCCTTCTGCGTTGTTCTGTTCTCATAACTTGAGCCATGTAAACTGTAAAGCCATTGTAAGTATGAAACAGTGGAGCGTGGGTAAACTGGGTAGCTAGGATACAGGTGGAACCTTGACCATGACCATGCAAACAAGCGTGCAGGTTGGGTGCAGTCAAACTGCAACAGTATAGCCTATTTTATCAGAGTAGGTATGAGCCTGGTACACGTTGTATTGCGCTCCAGCTGCCATAACAAAAAAACCACAGACCGTGTGGGTTAAACACATTTATTTATCATAGTTCTGGAGGATGGGAAGTCCCAGATCAAGATCCATGCTGGCAGATTCATTTCTCAGTGAGCAGCTTCTGGCTTGCAGACACTGCCTTCTCCCACTATTGTCAGATGGGGGGGAGAGGGTACATGGTGCCTGCCGTCTCTTACTCTTCTTCTTCCTTTTCTTTAAAGATTTCATTTATATTTTAGAGAGAGAGAGGGCACACACAGGGAGGAGAGGCAGAGGGAGAGGGAGAATCTTTAAGTAGACTCCGTATTGAGCGCAGAGCCCGACATGGGGCTCAGTCTCACAACCCTGAGATCATGACCTCAACCGAAACCAAGAGTTGGACACTTAACTGACTGAGCCACCAAGGCGTTCTACTTCCCCTTCTTATAAGTGCACTAATTTCATCCTGGGAGCTCCACCCACATGACCTTATCTAAACCCAATTTCCAGGGGCATCTGGGTGGCTCAGTTGGTTATTATGCATCTGCCTTTGGCTCAGGTCATGATCCCCGGGTTCTGGGGTGGAGCCGACATCGGGCTCCTTGCTCAGCAGGGAGTCTGCTTCTCCCTCTGCCTGCCACTCCCCCTGCTTGTGCTCGCTTTCTCTCCCTCTCAAATAAGTAAGTAAATAAACGTCTATCTATATCTATGTCTATATCTATATCTATATTTTTTTTTGGTGGGCAGCAACAAAGGAAGGTTTTTTGAGTGACAACAAAGTGATCATACAAAGATCCCAAGGAGGGAGGGGACCCAAGAGGGGTCCTAAAGAAATAAAATCTTGCCCTAAATAAATAAATAAAATCTTAAAAAGAAAAGAAATGCAACTTATGGGACACCTGGATGGCTCAATTGGTTAAGCGTCCAACTCTTGATTTTGGCTCAGGTTATGATCTCAGGGAGTGGGATTGAGCCCCATGCCCAGCATGGAGCCCGTTTAAGATTCTCTCTCTCCTTCTCTCTCTGCCCCTCCCCTTGCCCTCTCTAAAAAAATAATAAGTAAAAGAAGAGTTTATGATATTTACTCATAATTTTTACATAATTTACTCATAATATTTACTCATCTCCCAAAGCTATCTGAAGAATCAAGTGTGGTGGTGACTTCAAAAGTGCTTTGTAAGCAGGAAAGCACCTTATAAATAGCTGGTTGGTGGGGGAGGTCTTTTGCAGTGTTCTGTGACTGAACACAGGTTGCTCTAAATTAGCTCCCCACCTCCTCCTATTCGTTTCCTATCTTCACCAGTTCTGAGCTCTCTTCATAGTGTTCGTCACTGTCTGCCATGATTTTGTTTATTTATTTTCTCCCCCACTTGATGTCAGTTCCCGTTGGGCAGAGACGTCTCCCTGGTTTGCTGCCTAATCCCATCTTAGCATCCTAACATCAGATCAAACCTGGAAGATTTGTTAACTGCCCCCCAAGGGCTTTATTTTTAAACCTTGATCAATTGCTGTTCTAGTTTGACTTGTACTATAGGTAGAAATAAAGCCTTTTGTGAATGACCACTTCTCTGTGAATGCTACAAAGGAATTAATAAATATGCACTTTGTCAAATGGAAAAAAATCTCTTTATTACAACGCACCCTGCCACTCTGCTAAGATCTTTCGTAAACAGAAAAATTTTTATGTTACAAAATGCTGTGTAGACCACATGCAGTATTTACAAATACTCTATCCCATGTGCCATTTGGAATCTCTGTAAGTGGTAAAGTGCTTTGTAAATGTCAAACTACTTAAAAACTACAGAATGTTCTGTAAACAACAAGGAATTCTGTATACTACAGAACACTCTGCCTCAAAGAGTTTTGCTAAAGGCAAACAATATTTTTAAATGCAAAATGATCTGTCCACATCAAACACCTCTGTAATTATAAAGTGCTCTTCAACTGCAAAACACTTTACGTTTTGGAAAGATAAATAGACTGATACATAATTTAAAATAAATGACTGACAAGAGGCAAAGTCTCTGACACAGTGTAAGGTCCTGGGCACCCTAAGTAGTAATTTGTAAATGGGTGTGTGTTTGTTGATGGTCTCCTGCTTTGTTAAGAATGTGATTTGTTGGGCGCCTGGGTGGCTCAGTGGGTTAAGCCTCTGCCTTCGGCTCAGGTCATGATCTCAGAGTCCTGGGATCGAGCCCCGCATCGGGCTCTCTGCTCGGCAGGGAGCCTGCTTCCCCCTTCTCTCTGCCTGCTTCTCTGCCTACTTGTGATCTCTCTCCCTCTGTCAAATAAAATAAATAAAATCTAAAAAAAAAAAAAAAAAAAAAGAATGTGATTTGTTGGTGATCCAATGTCATCTCTTTCTCCTCCTCTGGAATCTGGGTGGAATTTGTAGCTGCTTTGGCCCGTGGAATGCATACCAGACTTCCAAGGCAAGGTCCTAAAAGGCAGTAGTTTCTACCTGGCTCTCTCTATTCCACCTTCCACTCCCACGGATTCCCCATGAGACTAGTGCCAGCAACCCAATCTCACCCCTACTGGAGGATGCCTGGGCTAGTCCATCAACGGCTCTTGAACAACATCCATCCCACACAGATCAGCCACCAGCCAGAGCCCTTGGAAGAAAAGACCAGGGCCCTGTTTTCCTCCTAAAGTTGGAGGACAGTTGCCACAGCTTTCCTTCTGGCCACCTGCCCCGGCTGAGCCTGAGTCTTAACATTCATGGCCCCAATAGGGAAGGGAAGAAACACTGGTTAGCTCCACACGTGACCTCAACCATGACCCCTCCCTCAGCTGTGAAGGTATAGCCCAGACTGTCCAAAGACCATAATCAGAGATGCAGTCAGCCCCCACCCACCCCAGAACCCTGCCTCCCTTCTCCTGAGCACTGGGACCAAGCACGTGTCTGGGGTTGAGGCAGAGAGGGTGGGACAGGGAAGGGGCGTTACTCTGGCTGACTGGGACCCCCTATCCCCACATCCATCCTCTTGGGCATAGGAACTAGCTGCCCCTCCCATGCTTCTCCGTGCAACAGCCTTACTCCAGACATGCTTTGAATGGCCCCTCAGCATGGGACAGGAGGGAAACCAAAGCACAGGGCTGATGGGACAGGCACCCCCTCTCCACAGCACCCCAGTGTCAAGAGCTCAGCCTAGAGAGTCACTGGACTCGGGTATGTCAGGCTCTGCTTTCAGGCCAATGACTTCACCTCCTGGAGGATTTATTTACTTGTCAGACACTTCAGGGCTATTCGCATGGTGCCAACCCCTTTTCTAGGCACTCTGGCCATACTGTCTCATGGAATCTTCAATACCACTTGGAAGGAGCATCTGGGAGAGGAGTTCTGGCCCCATCCTTCCAGGGCCTCAAGTCCAAAGGCGGAACGGAAGAACACCTGCCTTCCATTCCCAATGGAGAGCAAAACAAACACAAGGCCACCCTGCCCACAGATGTCCACAGTGGCACTGTTCACAAGAGCCAAAAGGTGTCAACAAGCCACGTGCCAATTACCTGATGGGGGGATAAACCAAACGTGGTATTTCCATCCAGCAGAATATTATTCGGCCCTCAAAAGTACAGCGTTTCCTTTTGGGGCGATGAACACGATTGGATGCTGGATAGAGACAATGATTGCATGATACTGTGATTGTACGAAATGTCGTTGAATTGTATACTTTAAGATGGTGAGTGTTTAATTTTGTTATGTGAATTTTAGCTCAAAAAAAAAAAAAGGGAAGAAAAGAAAAGAAAAAAAAAAAAAGCATGGTAGCAAGATAGTTGTTGGGTCCAGAAAGAGCAGAACTTTATTTTGATCTCGTTGGTTTTGGTGGATAAGAGCAGAGAAATAGGGGAGGTCTTTTAGAGTACGCAGCCCAGAGGCTGAGGGCCACAGTGGCCTTTTCAACTCAGGGAAAGAACAGGAGGGTTGGGGGTGGTTGGGTATAGGTATGGACCTCAGTTTCCCAAACTGCACAATGGATGTTGACGACACCAAGTTACTGAAGGTATTTCTTGGCCCTGAAGGCCAAGGGTTTACCCTCCGTCAACAGGGCAGGCCATCTAGGGATGAAGGGTGAGGACACCAGGCTGACAAAGGAGACTACAGAAGGGATTTTCCCCAGGGGAGAGTGAGCAGGGAGGAGTCAGGACGCCTCCACAGACTGCCTGTGGGCAGAGGTGGGGGCTAGAAGGAAGAGCTCCAAGGGGATCTACAACCTTCGTGCCACTCCTGGCGGGGCAGGAAGCAGAGCTGGAACTCAGGGGGCATTTTTCCCAGCCCGTTCCTCCGGGGAGTGATGTCAATATCTTCCACGGCCTTGGAAGATCTCAAGGTGAAGTTTTGCAGCACAGAGGTCAAGAACAGGAAGAGCTCCGAGCGGGCCAGGCTCTCCCCAAGGCAGAGGCGTTTTCCTGAGGGTGTGAGGGGGACATGTGTCATTGGGGGAGCCCTCAGGAGCACTCGGCTGCCCCACCCCCACTCTCCTGGGACATTTGCGTGCTCATTTACACAGATTTACATATGAGGTACTTCTGTTCTTGTCTTCCACACAGGCAACACCAGTGTATGCGGGCATGCCTGTTTCTATCTGGTCCCACCTCGTCTCAGCCTGTCCTCTACTGTGTCCTCCTCTGTCTCTCTCGGTCCCCAGTCTTTGCCTGTTAAGAGTTCTTTCTCTGTGTTATCTCTGGTTAAGTATATTCTCAGCTCAGCCGATGTTTTGAGAAAATGTGCAAATAGTGGAAAACATCTTGCAAGCATGCCCTGGGTATGAGGAATCATGAGAGAGAGGCAGAGGGGAACTGAAGCCTCTGAGGTCCTGGCTCTGGACCCTACCTAGGAGGCGGGTCCCACTACTTAACAGGCTATTAAAATATAGAACTACTCTGGGACGCCTGGGTGGCTCAATGGGTTAAGCCTCTGGCCTTCGGCTCAGGTCGTGATCCCAGGGTCCTGGGATTGAGCCCACCATCGGGCTGTCTGCTCAGCAGGGAGCCTGCTTCCCACCACCCCCCCCCCCCCCCGCCTGCCTCTCTGCCTACTCGTGATCTCTCTGTCAAATAAATAAATAAAATATTTAAAAAAAATAAAATCTAGAACTACTCTGAACCCTCAATGGGCAGCCGCTGCTCTAACCTTCTAAGTGTTCCACTCTTCTGGTCACCTTGGCCTCCTCCAAGGCCCCAGACCTACCCACAATCAGCACTAATGGCATGAGCCTCCCAGACCTAATCCCCTCACTCCAACCAGTGATGGTCTCAATTGGTTGGTGGGCCCCATCATGCTTGATAAACATTCAGAAAATCGCCCCTGCCTCTCCTTTCTCCCTGCAAGCTGGGGTCAACCACCACAGAAGTGTCCCGTCCAGTTGGAGCCTGGGTGGGATCCCATCTGCAGCAAATTTTCTAGAACATAGCTAGTCTATGTCATTTTGTTATGGAAGCCTGAGCTGAGGGAGACAAAGAGGCCTGTGAACAAGAGTCACTATCTCCTCCCGAGTGTCTTAGAAATAAATTTAGCAAGAAATATGCAAAACTTAATTAAGAAAACAAAAGCCCGAGATGCCACCAAATCATACAAGAGTTGATTCAGTGGACACACACTCTAGTTTTGTTTGGGATATCTCAAATTTCTCAAGTTGTCAAATCTGTCCAGATGAATCTGCAAATTTAAGTTAATCCCAATAAAATTCCAGTGGGATTTTTTGAGAATTTGAAAAAAAGTTCTAAAGAGTACTTGGAAGAAAAACAAAATGCGTTACAAGGACCATGTAACTATGTGGGAAAGAAGGGTAATGGAGGGAGTTAGACCCTGTAAAATAATGGAACTTATTATGCAGGTATAATAATCCAAATAGTACGGTATAGCTAGAAAAGACACATCCGTGAACCAGTGTGGATATGGGTCAGTAAAAATAAGCCAGGAATAGACCTAAGGAGATTTAAAATGTTAGCCTATGATAACTTTCAAGTCAGGGGCTAAAAATTGAATTAATTGGTAGGTGAGTGAAGGCACTTGTACGACTATCACAGTGAGTGAATATTCCTTATATTTTCTGCCCTAGGTCCCCCCTGGGCCTCATTCTAGTCTGGGGCTTGGATTTCAACAACTGGCAAATAAGAAATAAATCAATTCCTTTTCCTCTTCTCCCTTCCCTACTGTTCTCTTTTTCTTTTCTTTTTTTTTTTTAAGATTTTATTTATTTATCAGAGAGAGAGTGCACAAGCAGACAGAGGCGGAGAGAGAAGCAGGCTCCCTGCCGAGCAAGGAGCCGGATGCGGGACTCAATCCCAGGACCCTGGAATCATGACCTGAGCCAAAGGCAGCAGTTTAACTGCCTGAGCCACCCAGGCATCCCCGTGTTCTCTTTTTCATCTTACCTTCCTTTTATCTACCTACCTATTATCTATCTGTCTACCCATCACCTACCTTTGTGTGTGTGCATATGTTTAACAGAAAATATGGAAGGACATCCTCTGTGATATTAACAGGTCTGGGTATTGGAGCTCCTCTCTACTTGCTAGATGGGATGCTTCCCAATTCATGAATCAGTTAATAAAGCCGATTCCATTTTTTTTTTAAAGTCTGATTTTGACCGTGAATTACAGGTGATTTTTACTTTCAATTTTATTGCCTCCTTGCTTGTATAAAAATTAGAAATAAACAATAAAGTTCTTGGGGTGCCTGTGTGGCTCAGTGGCTTAAGCCTCTGTCTTCAGCTCAGGTCATGATTCCAGGGTCCTGGGATCGAGCCCCGCATCAGGCTCTCTGCTCAGCAGGGAGCCTGCTTCCCTTCCTCTCTCTCTGCCTGCTTGTGATCTCTGTCTGTCAAATACATAAATAAAATCTTAAAAAAAACAATAAGGTTCTTTTTATTTTGAAAGAAAAGCTCAAATGCCTTTCTCAATTCTTGGCACATGACAGACGCTCAATAATGGATCCCTCATTTGTCTGTTCTTTGTGTAAAAATGTGCAAGCATGTGTGTGTCTTTGTCTTTGACTTCATCTCCATCATTGACTTAGTCTCTGTCTTCCCTGTTATACCCCCTCTTTTCCTTCTCCCACACCATCTATGTCTCTGTAGATTTCTTGCTTTTCCTTTTCTTCCGAATCCTCATCTTTTTCAAAAATCTTCACTGTGTGTTTGGGGTTAGACAAAGGGAGAAAGTCACACAAAGGGGAGGTGGTGAGCAGGAGTTCTCAAAATGTGGGGAAGGTCTCAGCTTACCTAGGGAGAATGGGATAAAGGTCTCCTGCGCCCTGAAGTTGCCCTCCGCATCCAGAAAGTGGCCAGGGTGGAACGTTTCCGGCTTCTCAAAGTGACATGGGTCATGGAGGACGGAGCTCAAGACGGGATACACAGTAGTGCCCTAAGAGGGTGTCAAAGCCAAGAGGACCCAAATGGGCATGAACAAGGAGCGGCTGAATCAATGATAGTACATCCACAATGGATTAACAATAGCTTCATCCTTTGTATGGTTCTACAGTTGGTGGCTGGTATTTTGAGTAACTCTGCCGCATTTGGTTAATAGTTGTGTCCCAAGCCTTTTAGGTATCCCCACCAACTACCCCATCCCCTCTTCCCCCAAGACTCTTCAGACTTCTCCATAATCCATTGACTGAAAGTTTCACATTTGGCTCAGCAGAAGCCTCCAAGGAACCAACTCAACAAGAACCAGGATCTACAGGCACATCTCAGAGATATTGCAGGTGTGGTTCCAGACCACAGCATTAATGTGGGTAATGCAAAAAGGGGATCAAATGAATTTTTTTATTAACCAGTGCATATAGCATACTATTGTGATATTATGAAAAGAAAGACACACACACAATAAAAGTTAAGTTGCACATTGTAATGATTTGCACATGAAGACATGAGGGGAAGGAGACATGCACACTGGACACATAAGTTTCAAAGTGATAGATAAAATATGAACTGAATCGGGGCACCTGGGTGACACAGTTAATCATCTGACTCTTGGTTTCACCTCAGATTGTGATCTCAGGGTAGTGAGATCGAGCCCCGTGTCAGGTTCTGTGTTCAGCCTAGAGTGGCGCCTGGGTGGCTCAGTGGGTTAAGCCTCTGCCTTCAGCTCAGGTCATGATCTCAGGGTCCTGGGATCAAGCCCAACATTGGGTTCTCTTCTCAGCGGGGAGCCTGCTTCCCCTTCTCTCTCTGCCTACTTGTGATCTCTCTCTCTCTTTTTCAAATAAATAAATAAAATCTTTAAAAAAGAAAAGACTCTCTCTCTCTCTGACCCTCCCGCCATGTGCTTTTTCTCTCTCAAATAAATAAATAAACCCTTAAAAAAAAAAGCTCATCTATTATGTGTAAATATGGAGTGCATGTTCATATAAACTTAAAGAAATTATAGAAAGAGAAACAAAGCTTTGAATGTCTTCTCATGAAAGAGGAAGGTAAGGGAGATGACAAAATGCTCTAAAAAAAAAAAAAGCTCTACTGTAATACATACTTCAGTAAGCGTATGGTTTCCCCCCAGTGTATCCAACATCTAATAAAGGTTAAAAAAAAAAAAAAAAGGAAAGAAGGGAGAAGATTTTTCTACATTTCCAAAATCTGTCTCCTTCCCATAGAAATCTGGAAATAATCATTCTCATTGTGATCCATTGACCAGAGACATGAACCATAAGACTACACCAAGATTCTGTGGTCTCACCTTAGGAAGATGATATCCCCAGAAGTGAGTGTCCTTGATGACACAGCGCGGAACACCAAGGGGGAGGACGTCACTGAATCTCTGAATTTCATGGATGACGGCGTTTGTGTAAGGCATTTTTGCCCGATCTTCAAGGGCTGGGAGATGGTGTGAGCCAATCACTCTGTCAATCTCCTCCTGGACTTTCTCTAAAAATGATAAGGATGGAAGGAGGGGGTAACGTCAATGAATGTCAGTAATAGTGGGCTCAACAAAGTCACACAGAAGATGACCTGCAGACTTGGGAGAAGGGGTTTCTTGTGAACTCTTTGCTAAGATGTTGGGTTATTGTTCCTTCTCAATAAAAGGAACATTCATTGACTTTTCAATGAATGAAAGTCAGTGGCTTCATTGTGGGGAAGTCTTGTCTGATGTTTCCACTCTAGTTACGAGTGGAGATCAGCTGAGTAATGATGGGTGGGTGGAAACTCACTCAACACTTAAGGCTATCTTTTTCTTTTCTTTTCTTTTCTTTTTAAACTAATAATGGGTATGGCTGGGACTGGTGTCATATCATTTTGTCCCAGTGACTTGCTATGTGATCTTGAATAAACCACTTCCCCAATCTGGCCCTCAAATTGATTACCTGTGAAATAAGGGAATTTGATTAGATAAGAGTTTCTCCAAGTCTGATCTGCAGACCGTCGGCATGAGAACTGAATGAGGGCCTTTCTAATTAGCTATAAATCAGCAATATACTTCAAAGAGTCAAGTTCTTTGTTAACCTCAAAGCGTTCTGTCAAGAGCCATGTGGTTTTGTAGACTGCAAAATGCTTTGTGAATGATACTCCCTGTGATTGGAGCACCCCTCCTAAACCATGAAGCATTTTACAATTCACCTTATGTACTTTATAAAAGTACCTTTCAAGCCACAGGGGCTTCGTTGAATGGAAAACATTTTGTAAACTGTAAATTACCCTGTCAACTCCAAAGTGCTTTGTTCTCAGCAAAACTTTATAATAAGCTACCAATCCCTCCAGGGGTGGATCTTTGCTGACGGAAGGGGTCTGTCTTCACCCATCATACGACCACCTTCCAGTATGGCTGCAAGACCCTCAGCTCTTTCTGGCCCTCGACCACCAATGCCCAGCTCACCTACAACATCAGGGTTCTTAAGAAGGAGTACCAATCCATGCAAGAGAGTATTGCTGGAGCTCTCTGTGCTGGCGAGAAACAGCGAGATGACCGTGTAGACCAGGTTCTTAAAGTGAAACTCGCTCTCAGGATCAGAGCTCTCCTGGGGATAGCGACAGACAATCCTTAACATCTCCCCTTGCAAAGATTCTCCGCTTCTAGGTCTGTTCTTCCTACCCACCTCCATGTGACTCTGTGCCAGTTTCTTCTTTCTTTCTTTTTTCTTTTTGGTATTTCCTTTTTTCTCTATTCGAGGCCAACAATGGAGCAAAAGGGTGGGCTCTGGACCCAAACTGCCTACATTCAAACTAAAGTCCTACCATTCACTAATTAAGAGTCTTTGGGTAAGGAGCTTAACCTCTCTGTGCCTTAGTTCATCATCTGGGGTTGTTTTGATATTATGTTTGTAAGTACTCCATCCATGTTAGGGATTAATATTTTTTGGTTTTTGCTATCCTTTCTTTGGGTGTCTCTCTTTCCTTGCAGTTGTCTATCCAGGGGTGATACTGAATATACTTAATAACCAGCTTGCCAGACCAATCAGAACAGACACGGGCCTCTGACCAATCAGAACAGAAATTGGCCTCTGACCAATCAGAACAGAAACTGGCCTCCGACCAATCAGAACAGAAATTGGTCTCTGACCAATCAGAACAGACATAGGCCTCTACCTATTTAGAACGCGAGGAGGTGGAGAAGGGTCTCGAAGACCCACTGTGTGGGGCCGGTGGTCGCTAGCTCTTTTAGTTGCTACCTCAGACCACCGTTCCAGGAGAGTCTGGGAAAGCTGAGGAAGGACTGGGAGATGGGAAGGGAGGGTGGACTAGTGGCTTTCTTACCAATTCGCAGGGAAGTATTTCAACATTTAAACATCACATACATTGTACCCAAACATATTAGCTCGATATCAGTAGTGTGCCCATCGCTCTCTTTCCCACCCACCCCTCATCCAGCTTGGCCCTTGCCTTGTCCATGCGGACCAGGAAGGAATCGATGAAGTCCTTTGGGGCGCTGGGGTCCAGCCTTTCCCGGTGCCTCTGGATGTTCTTAATGACAAAATCTTCAATTTCTTTGACTTTGCTGTACACCTCCCTGTAGATGCCCGGAAAGTATTTCAGGATGCCGGAGAAGACTTCAAACATCTGCAGGGAAGCAAGGAGGTCCCAGAGTCTGTTCCCGCTGGGCTGGTGCTGCAGGGTTGAGGCTGTGCCCTGCATGGCACAGCAATAGCTAAAGGGCTTAATTTACCCTCTGGTCTTGGGGAATGGTGAGCCTCCCACACATGTACACACTCCATGGTGCGTGAACAAGTGCACCCTGCCCCAATCATGCTTACCTCTACTGGGATTTCTTCTCTCATAGGCCTCCCTTTCCTAAGGTCTATTTCCTACCTCCAGCCTGACTCCTCACCTTTTGGTGCCTTCTTGCATCAGTGTTAAGACAAAAAGCATCTGATTTTTGCCCAGGGTCCACCCACCCCAATTCCTGCCCCCCCCCCCATGGAACCTTTGGCTTCACCTGGCCATAGAAAGAGCTGGAAAGATCAGAGATATCATTCATTAAATGTAGCAACCGTAGGAATCCGGGGTCCTGGTTATTGAAGCGCTGGCCAAAGATGATAGTACAGATGATGTTAGCCATGGCGGAGTGAAAGAAGAAGGTGGGATCCAGATAGGCCCCTGTGAACAGGAGTTCTGTCATGGTAGGGCCGAACATGGTGCTTCTGGGAAGCTCTGACCTGGCCGGTGCCATCTCAGCTTCGTTGGTTGGTCTCTTTCTCTTTCCCTTGGCCAGCCTGCCTTTGCTGGGTCTCTTATGGTTTTCTCCTGGACATCTCAGGCTTTTGTCTCATGGTTTTCTTGGGCTCTGTCTGGATCTGACTCTCTTGGTGCACCTTCGTCTTTCTCTGGTCTTGTCTCTGACTCTTTGTTTGAGACTCAGCCCCTTCTTCTCTGTCCTCTCTCTTTCCATGCCCATCTTCTTGGCCCTCTCCCCCTGACTCTATTCTCTTTACCCTTTTCTTTCTACGTCCTTTCCTTACAGTTTCTGCTTCTGGATTGATCTTTGTCAGGGTCCTGGATTTTCCCTCTGACTTGCTTCTCTGTCTGCTTTCTCTGCCTTTTCCTCTCTGTGTCCCTGGTTTCTTCATTCTCTTTCTCTTTCTGTCTGTCTCCTTCTCTCTTTCCTTCAACTTGTCTCTGCACCTCTCTGTCTCTGTCTCTGGGTTGTTCTGTCCCCATCTCACCCACCCCCTGCCTGCCCATCCACCCCCTGCCCCTGCCCCTGGGCTCACCCCGGGATTTCTGGAGCTCCTCTACCAGACGCTGAGCCTCCTCCTGGATTTGCTTCTCAATGCTCTGCTTCCCCATCCCAAACTCTCTCATGGTGAGCTGAGAGAACTGCCGAAGGACCTTCCAAGACTTTCCGTTGGCAAAGACCACACCTGATTGGGAGGGCACGGAGGGAAGTTTGGAAGGGCACATGAGGCGTCCCCTAGTCTTTTCCCCAACCCCCACCCCCATGCCCCACTCTCACCTCTCCCCTTGAAGAAGGGATCGATGATGGTGATGTGTCCTCGGCCAGAGAAAGCCTCAGCTTGATCCACCAGAGCCTCCTTCACTGCCTTATACCCACACAGGATGACGACAGGCCGGGGTCCCAGGTAGACTGTGAAGACGTCCCCGTATTTCTTCTGCAGCTATGGAGGCGGGGTCCAGCTCTCACTCTCTCACTCAAGAGAAGAGTCTCCATCCTTACACCTGGGTCACACCCTCCAGTCTAGCCTAACTACCACCACCAGTCCCTATCGAATCCCTATCAAGGAAGAAGGGAGACCCAAACTCTGCGGCCTCTTCCAAGCCTCCCTCATACACCTTTGCCCCAAATGTTCTCGTCTCTCAGCTTTTCCAAGAACTCTCCCAGCTTCAAATTTAAAAAATGACAAAGACTCAGGGCGCCTAGGTGGCTCATTTGGGATAGAGCCCCGCATCGGGCTCCCTGCTCAGCAGGGAGTCTGCTTCCCCTTCTCCCTCGCCTCTCCCCAGGCCCCTGCTCTCTTCCTCAAATAAATAAATAAAATCTTTTTTAAAAAATGACAGTGACTCCTCATATGTAAGCTCTAGTACCTTTCCTTCCCAAACTTGCAGGACACAGTTCAAAGTTTCACGTCTACCATCATAATTTCTCCCTCCAGTCTACCTTCCCTGCATTCCTTCTTATAGAAATTCCAGAAGTTTCTCTTGTGGACATATTGGGCCAGATGGCAGATCGAGGCTGGAAGAAGATAATCCCCAAGCTGGCCTGAGAAGTCCCAACCACAGTTTGAACCCCAACTCCCTTGCTGCTTGTGATCTCTTACCTGTCCACTCACCTCCTGCTTATCCTCCTCCTTCCCCCTCCCCAACTCACCGACTGGAAGGTCTTGAGAAAGCCCTGATGGTCTATTTGCAAAATGTTCCCCAGGAAGGGCAGAGGCCAAGGTCCTGGAGGGAGGCATCCCCGGGAGGTTGGGTGACCCCAGAGTAGCAAGAGGCCAATGAGGACACTGAGAAGCAGGAGGGTTGACAGCTCCATGGTCCTGGCCGTGTCTGCCTTCCATCCTGCTGCCCCTCTTTAAAGGGAAGCTGCTCTGTTGTTTGTCGTTCTTTTGGGTTGGTGAGGGCGGGTGTGTCATAGATCTACCTTGGGACAGCTCTTGGGAACTCTCCAGCAACAAGGAGCCCAAAGTTGGCAGGTGCTGCAGAAGCCAGGATGTTTAGCATCTCACACGGGTCCCAAAACCAGCCTTCTATTGGCCTCTGGCTGCCTGGAGGTATCTTAGCAGACAATGCCCTTGAACCTGGAATACCTTCCCAAAGGAAGGGTAGTGGCATCAGCCTGTGGAACACATAGAGGTTGGTAAGGGAAGGTTGCACCACAGGATGGCTCTTGGCCAGTTTTCTCAAAGGGTGGCATTGCATCGTGAGAGACTGAGAATAGCTAGAAGGCAGAATTGGTACATCCTGTGTTCTTTGGGAACAGAAACTTGTTCTGGTCGCCAGGAGAAAATGAGATATGAAGACAAAGACAAGGTCTGATGGGGGAAGTCTAGCTTCGTGTTGGGGGTGCCTTTGGGTTGCCTGATTCAACCATTCATTCATTCATTCATTCATTCCTCAGCAAATATTTTGCCTTCTTGGAACTGACCTGGCAGTGAAGAAGTTCTCACCTTCCAGAAAGATCCCTAGTGACCTGACAATAGATGGGTCTCACACAGAATGGCATGGATCACCATCTGACCAGGCTTTGGATGTTTATTTGAGTGTCAGGGGGATTGAAGGGCCCTATCAGGGAATCCAAGACCCCAGTGTAGAATCATGCAGCTCAGGGGGTTGTGGGCCGAGGAGACCCTTGCCCCGAGGGAAGCAGGAGGGAGAGTCTTTGGGAATGAGGACAGCAGTGGTCTACAGTGTGGATGAACTTTCAAAATATGATGCTGGGTGACAGAAGCCAGACACAACAGAGCACATATCGTATGATTCCATTTATATGAAATACACAGACAAGGCAAAGCCATAGAGCTAAAAGCAGATTGGTGGCTCCTGGGGGCTGAGGGGAAGGGGGAATGGAGAGTGACTGCTAATGGGTGCAGGGTTTTTTCTTGGGTGATGAAAATGTTTGGAACTAGATAGTGGTGGTGGTTGTACCACATTGGGAATGAACTCAATGCCGTAAAATTATACACTTTAAAACACTTTGTTTTATGTTATGTTAATTTCACCATAATTTAAAAATATATTGGGGGGCAGTTGGGCAGGACCAGCTGAAGAATTTGAGTTTGAGAGCCAGGGAGAAGGAGTGTGAACCTTGCTCCTCCACTCCCAGCCATACTACCTGGGACAACCGATGCCAGTGCCTGGCCTTTGTTTACTCATCTATAAGATGGACGCAATCATCATACCCACCCCCATGGAAATCCTGGAAGGAAGATTCAAGTGAGATCGTGTATGCACAGATCATGGAGTGCAAACAGTTGCTAGGAGGGGGTGGTAGTTCTGAGGAAGGGAGGAGTCACTGGGGGAAGCTGTGGCCTGGGAGGCAGAAGGGAGCCATGTCTCCCCTCTTAGCCCCCAGCTTTTCTATATGCAGTACATCCAGAACTCTGTTAACAAAGGAGAGAAAACACTTCCAATGAGTCTTTACAAGAGCTCCAGAATGATGGGCTGAGATGGGGTGGCAGAGAGGACTTTCCCAGGGAGGTGGCACCAAGGAGGGGAGGACGCTGGCTGGCTATGGGTCTCTTCGTGGCAGGAAGACCCAGAGAGAGGCAAGGAGCTGTTCTCTGCAGAGGTGGGATACTTCATGATCCTGGGATTCTTTGACACCCCCTCCATTCCCTCAGCACCCTCCACGAGACAGAAAGCTGATCTGGTACACAGGGGGCACTTTGCCCACACCGATCTCCCGGGGTGTGAGGTCGATGTCCTCAGGGGCCACAGGGCTGGACACGGAGAAGTTCTGGAGGATGGTGGTGAAAAAGAGGAATAATTCCATGCGGGCAATGCCTTCACCAAGACAGATGCGCTTCCCTGTGGACACACAAGATCACCAGCGTGGGCACAGAGACAATGTGTGTTCCTTGCCCTCTCACATGGCAAACCCAGACACGTGTGGCCATTGCAACAGATGTGTATGGGATTAGCCTTTAACCTGCAAATCAGGGTGTAATTCCTGTGGGTTCCCGGGCCCTCTGAAAGCGCCAACGTTTAGGCCTTGCACATTTTTTTCCCCCAGGAGAGAGTTTGTAGCTTCTCTTAGATTTCCAGAGGGTCCAGCGGTCCCCCAGAGAATAAAGGCACATTTCTGGTTGGATGTGTGTGTGTGTCTGTCTGTCTGTCTGCCTCCACTGTGTAGGTGTGTGCACCTTTTGACATTTTTAACATCTTTCATTTCTAATATGGGGAGAAGAGTACCCATCAAATAAGGCTATTGTGAGGTTAAAGAAATGAATATTTGTAAAAATTCCTAGACTAGCACTTGGCCTCTGCTAAGGATGCAATAGGTGGTTCTTGCTTTGTGTTTCCTTCTGGGTGTATGTGGCATGGAGTGTGTGTGTGGTGGGGAGTGTGAGGCTGCGGGGGAGCGGAGGGGGGGCAGTGCATGTGCTGGGGAGCGTGGGGGTGTATCTGGCACTGTGTGTTTCACTATCTCTGGGTTGTCTCTTATCTCAGTCTGAGAGCCACCGGCTTTAAGAGTTTGGGACAAAAACCAAACTGCACCTAAAACGGTGAGTGGGACTGGCGCTCGTGAGAGGGGAGTCTACGGCTTCCAGCAGACTCTCAGAGGCATGAGAGCTCCCCAGTAGGTTACAGAGCATGGGCTTGATGAGAAATGAGGACACACGGAGTGGAGCCCTCAGGCAGAGACACTGACAGCCTCCTCCTTTATGTCCGGGCCTGTTCGTCTGCAAGCTGGCCACCCCGGAAAGGCCATTCCAGATGTTTCCTAGACTTGCATTGGACCTGCGTGGAGGTCTCTGGGGAACACGTCCATATCTTTTTGCACATCAGAAATTAGGAAATATGAATTTAGGAACATTGAGGGCAGAGCTTGGGGCTAGTCCTCCTACACCTGGTTCTTTGACCCAGTTCTTTCCAGAACAGCCTGGCTCTACTCTCTCCTCCCACCCTGTCTTCTTCATCCCCGGGGGTTCCTACTGGGACACCTTTGCATGCTTTTTGTTGGACCATTTTTTTGCCTTGGCTTGTCTTTCTTTCCCACCACGGCGATCTTGTCTCCCTCCTCTTTTGCCCACTTTCTTCCATTTTAAACTCCCTGTCTGTCCATTTGCATCTGATTCCATCTGAAGCACTCTCTCTCTCCCCTTTTCTGTCTCTCTCTCTCCTCTTCCTCGCTCTATTGTCTCATGTTCACTCTGTCTTTTTCCGTCCCTACGTCCCCTGTCACTGTCTCCCTCTGTCTCTCCTTGTCTCTCTCTCTGTTTCTCACTCACTCCTTCTTTGTCTGTCTGTTTCTGTCCTTCTTTTTCTACATCTCTGTCTTGACTCTAGGGTCCTCCTTTCTCCCAAAGGATGAAGACCCTGGGCATTGGGGTTGTCTCTAGAAGGGACCAAAAGGTGGAGAACGTGGACAGAGACAATTCAGAGCATGTCAAGAGCCTCTCTGGTTCCCCAGCACCAGCAGGATAAATCCAAACACCCCCAGCTTTCATGGCCCCCCAGCTGAGCTCTTCACCCTTGTCCCCTTCTATAATCTACACTCCAGCTCCCAGGGTTCATCTAGTTTCTCAAATATGCCATCATGTCTCCACCTGCAGGCTGTGACCTTGCTGCTGCCTCTGCCTCGACCACTCTTTCTAGAGGCCAGCTGAGACTCATCCTTGACGTCTTAGCGTAGGGGCCATGGCTTCAGGGGTTCCCCACTGAATCATCAAGAGCAGTCAGTCCTTCCTACTTTGTGTTCCCAAAGGCCCTTTTAGAGCACTTATCACAATCACGATTCATAGTGATGATAATCACCACTTCTGTCACCGCTCCCTTTGTGGCAAGCACTCCTGAGCACATTGCAAGCACCGACTCATTTCATTAGGGACTAATTTTGTGGCCAGGTTATAAATGCCCATCTTCCCTGCTGGACTGTAAATTTCCCGGGGCAGGAACCGTGTGTCCACGTGAATTGTCCCACGCATTATTTTCAATCCCCAGCCGAGCACTGAGCTCAGAGCAGTGCTCGACAGATATTTTATACCAAGGTATAGAGAGGTTAAAATACTTTCCCTGGTCCAGCTCACCAAGATGTGCCTTTGGGATGTGATCTTACTTCTTAAGTCCCCTCTAGGGTTGCAGTAAAGATGGAACAGATTAAAGTGGGTAAAGCAACTGACATACACACACACACACACACACACACACACACACACACTGATGCTCAGAAAGCAAAGATCTCTCCTTGATTGTCTCAGGGTGGGGGTGGCACTCTGGGGCCTGGGAAAGGGAGTGGAGGCCCAGCTCACCTATGGAGAAGGGGATAAAAGCTTCATTCTTCTTCAATGCCCCCTTGGCATCCAGAAAGTGGTCAGGGTTGAAGACATCTGGTTTTTCAAAGTAACGTGGATCATTGAGAGCAGAGTGCAGGATGGGAAATACTTCAGTACCCTGAGGGAGGATCACAGGGTCAAAAGATATTGCCATTCCCTTCCTCAGTGCACCCCATAAAAAAATAAAATAGAATAAAAAGGGGCACGTGGGTGGCTCAGTCATTACGCCGCGTCTGCTTTTGGCTCAGGTCATGATCCCAGAGTCCTGGGATCAAGCCCCACGTTGGGCTCCCTGCTCTGTGGGAAGCCTGCTTCTCCCTTTCCCACTCCCGCTGCTGTGTTCCCTCTCTTGCTGTATATCTCTCTGTCAAATAAATAAATAAAATCTTTAAAATAAAATAAAATAAATAAAAATGATGGACCTAGTGATAAAACCAAAGCAAACCAAAGCAAAAACAGGTCAAGGGCAGAGATGAGTCACACCGGAGAGATGCGGGAGCCCAGCTGACCTCACCTTGGGAATGATGTACCCTCTGAAGCAAGTGTCTTTGGTGACCATATGGGGCACGCCAATTGGGATGAGGTCCCCGAATCTTTGAATCTCATGGATGACGGCATCGGTGTATGGCATTTTGGCTCGGTCATCAAGGGATGGAAGGCGGTGTGGGCCAATCACCTGGTCAATCTCCTTGTGGATTCTCTCTGCACAGATGAGCGGGATAGGGGAACCTCATTTTAAAAAGACCTTCCAGCAGGGACATTGCTTTCTATGGCCCAGCGAGCCAGAGAAAAGGCATAATAAATGGTTAGGTCATTGATACCCCTCAGAGCAAAGAGCCTGGGGAAGAAGTAGAGGGGAAGCAAGAATTCTCACCTTTTGAAATCTAATGAATGCTATGAATTCTCCCAACAGGGCACAGATAAACACACACACACACACACACACACACACACCCCATAATTTTGCATAGAATTTCAGATTAAGAACTCAAGACTATAAGCCTGCCAAAATTCTCCCTCTAAGAGGAGTTGAAAATGAGCTAATAATTACTGTGTGTGTATTAGAGATGGCACACAGAGCTAGGTCCTCAGCAATGAAACAGTGGAATAGATCAGCAGACTAACCCGTGAACAATTGTATAAATAAATGAATACGGAAATCAATCAACTTATGAGTGGAAAGATTGAAGAATGGAAGAACATTAATAAATGCGTGTATATATGTGTTTATCACTCGCTATGTGAATTAATGAATCATTCATCACTGATTAATAAATGGCCCATAGACAAACCTGATTAATCAGTAAATCACATAAATGGATGGCGGGCTAGATCTATAGAGGAATAAGTAAATAAATTAATTAATGAGGGAATAGGTAAGTAAAGGAATGGATGGGTGGCGGATAGATGAGTCTGCCTTTAAGGGATGGGAGGAAACCGTGGGAGAACACGCTGACCATCCATCATCCTGTGTTCATTCACAGGACTGGCTTCGTCGTTAGGGGCTCATTCAATACAGGCAGTGCCCCTGGTGTAAGAGACGAACACCGGACACAGCCTGCCTCGTTCAGGAAGGACGCCAGCCCCAACTCCTGCAGCCCCCAAAGGGGTCAGAAGACCCCCTCCACGGGCTGTCCCGGCCCGCCCACCTGTGATGTGCGGGTATTTGAGCATGAGCAGGAATCCATAGCGGAGCGTGGTGCTGGTGGTCTCCGTGCCCGCAAAGAAGAGCGAGAGTGTCGTGAGGATGAGGTTCTGCTGGTGGAACTCGCTGCTGGGGTCAGCCTTCTCCTGAATCCAAGGGGAAGCATGGGGGGAGAGAGGGGCTTTGTTGCACGCTCGTCCCTCGGGGCGCCCTCCCCCACTTCTGGGGCTCTCACGAGGTCTGGTCCAGTTTACTTTTCTGTGCCCTCTGTGCGTCCAATCGGGAATCCCTTCCCGTCTCTCTGCGCTCTGTCCCGGCTCCAGTGCATTTCCCAGCTCTCTGCTGTGTTTGTCTCCCCCTGGCTCCCAGCCATTTCAGGCCTCTGTGAGTCTTGTCATCTGGTGCTGTCCTTCCCTCAGCGTCAGCGTGTCCTGCCTTTCCCGTTTCTCTCTCTCTCCTTCTCTGCTCCCGACTTTCTCCTGTTTCCTCTTCCTGTCATTTCCCTTCTGGGTCTCCCCTCCCTTTTCCCAATCTCCATCCATACCCTGTGTCCTTCCCTCCTTCTTCCCCATTTCCTCCCTCTCACCTCTCCCTTCTCCTCACCCCCCCATCTTTTCCTCCCTGCCCGCCCTTCCCACTTCCCTCCCCCAAACCCCACTTTGTCCATGCGGATCAGGTAGGCGTCGATGAAGTCCTGGGGGGAGCTGGGGTCCAGGGTTTCACGGTGCTTCTCCACGACGCGGCCAATGAAGGCATTGATTTCCTGCAGGTTGTTGTAGACTTGCCTGTGGGCCCCAGGAAAGTACTTCAAGAAGTTGTGGAAAAGCTCGAACACCTGCGGGAGAGAAGGGGCTGTGAGGGCTGAGCTGTGGGTCCCAGGGAGGCGGGCTCTCCAGGGGCCCTAACCCCTGGGGTGGAGGAGGGGATCTCCTCTCCCTGTGTCTCTCTCTGTCTCTGTCGCCCTCTGTCTTTACCTCTCACTCACTGATTCTAAGTTTCCTTTGATCTGTCATTCTTCCATTTTTCGCCTGCATCTTCCTCATCGTCCTCACATCTCCGACTCTCTCCTTTGTGCCTCGCCTTACTATGTCTTTAATCACCCTGACCTTTGTCTTTCTTTCTTTTTTTTTTTAAGTAACCCCTTCGCCCAACGTGGGTCTTGAACTCATGACCCCGAGATCAAGAGTCCCAGCCTCTACTGACTGACTGAGCCAGCCAGGTGCCCTCTCTGCACCTGTCTTGTCTACTTCAGCCAGCTGATCTCTTTGGCTCAGACCTCTCTGATTCTGTGCACCTGCCTCACCTCCCTTGCTGTGCCCAATGTTGAGAACCTGTTGCTTCTGCAAGATGAGCCTACTGACTCCTTAGGACGGACGATATTTATTTTGAAACATATTTCTAGTATCATCTGAGGGCTAATGTAACACCTAACTTGTTGCAAATAATCGCCAAAGAATGTGGGAAAGGAGAGAGTACAACGTAAAATTCTTAATCCTTCTTTCTAGAGATAACAGTAACACTGGTGAATCTCCTTCCAGAGTTTTGTTTTTTTTTTTTTTAAGATTTTATTTATTCATTTGACAGACAGAGATCACAAGTAGGCAGAGAGGCAGGCAGAGAGAGAGAGGAAAGCAGGCTCCCCAGAGAGCCTGATGTGGGGCTTGATCCCAGGACCCTGAGATCATGACCTGAGCCGAAGGCAGAGGCTTAACCCACTGAGCCACCCAGGTGCCCCTCCTTCCAGAGTTTTCTCTCTCTCTGATTTTCTGTGGGAGGAGAAAAGTGAAATCACCTGATGGGCTTCTCAGGAAATACTCATCCCGGGCCCCATTCCAGATTTGTGGAGCAGACTCTCCGGTAGGAAAGTCACACGAATTTGTGTTTGTGTCCTACGCACCACATCCAACATATATTCCTGGTTAAGAACCATAGACAGGCATAGTGCTCTGAAGTTTAATTTTCTTTTTTTTTTTTAGAGAGGGAGAGAGAAGTGGAGGCGGGGCAGGGGAAGAGGGAGAAAGAGAATCTTTTTTTTTTTAAGATTCTATTTATTTATTTGACAGACAGAGATCACAAGTAGGCAGAGAGGCAGGCAGAGAGAGAGAGGAAAGCAGGCTCCCCAGAGAGACCGATGCGGGGCTCGATCCCAGGACCCTGGGATCACGACCTGAGCCGAAGGCAGAGACTTTAAACCACTGAGCCACCCAGGCGCCCCAGGGAGAAAGAGAATCTTAAACAAGCTCCCTGCTCTGAGCCAAGCCTGAGCTGGGCTCCATCTCACAACCCTGAGATCGGGACCTGAGCCGAAATCAAGAGTTGGAAACTTTACCAACTGAGCCACCCAGGTACGCTTTCAGTTTGATTTTTTAAACTTAAAATACAATTAGGGTATTTCCAGGTTCGTTGAGAAAGAGAAACGATACTATTTTGTTTTAAAAGTGGAGCATGGGGGCGCCAGGGTGGCTCGGTGGGTTAAGGCCTCTGCCTTTGGCTCAGGTCGTATTCCCGGGGTCCTGGCATCGAGCCCCGCATCGGGCTCTCTGCTCAGCAGGGAGCCTGCTCCCCCCTCCCCTGCCTGCCTCTCTGCCTACTTGTGATCTCTGTCAAATAAAATCTTTTAAAAAAAATAAAGAATTTTAAAAAAAAATGAAAGTGGAGCATGTTACCTTATAATCCGAGAGACATTTAAAAAAAAAAAAACTAACAAAGAGGAAGGAGAAGTGGCACACCCAAAGAAATGTCATTCCTTATTTTCATGTGTCCTTTGAATTGCTTCAAGCAAGGAGCTTTGCCCAAGACAGAGGTGAAGGTTTGGAGAAATCAGGGACAGAAGAGGAGAAAGCCTGACAGCCTGACTCATAGTCTGTCCCCCTGTCTCGTCATACTCAGCTTTCCAGTCCCTGTCTCCCGTCCCGCCCTCCAGCTCACAGTGTCCCTGTCCCTTCCGGTTGTCTCTGCCCCCGTCCAGCCCGAAGCTGCATTGCTGGGCCCCCAAAGCAGACTGCCCCTCTCCCTTGCCCTGGATGCCCACCTCATGCCCACCCTCCCACACCCTCTCCCTGACCTGGCTGGAGAAGGAGCTGATGAGCGTGAAGGACTGGTAGAACAGGTCTAGCAGCCGCAGGAACTCAGGGTCTCTGTAGCCAAAGCGTTTTCCAAAGACAATGGAACAGATGATGTTGGCAGTCATGGAGTGGAAGAACAAGGTGGGGTCCTGGAGGGCTCCTAGGAGGAGGAGGAGGCACGGATCATGGGACGGAGATTCGAACAGAGGCCGTGGGAACATTTGGCAACTGCCCCATCTCTGCGTGTCTGCCCTCCCTCGCCCAGTGACGGTAAAGAAAGGGGGACAGAACAGCTAACATACACCAGCCCTGACGATGTGCCAGGCCCTATTCTAAGCACTTCATGTGTTATTTTATTAAATTCCCACCACGGGCGCCTGGGTGGCTCAGTGGGTTGAGCCTCTGCCTTCGGCTCGGGTCATGATCTCAGGGTCCCGGAATCGAGTCCCGCGTCGGGCTCTCTGCTCTGCGGAGAGCCTGCTTCCTCCTCTCTCTCTCCGCCTGCCTCTCTGCCTACTTGTGATCTCTGTCTGTCAAATAAATAAATAAAATATTTAAAAAATAAATAAAATAAATTCCCACCACAACCCTGGGAGGAAAGTGCCGTTCTGTTATTCTTTCCTTCTCACAGATGGGCAGAGAAGTTGTGTGACTTGATCAGTGTTAACCCAGCTTCTCATCCGTAGGGTCAGGTTTCAGACCTGGGAAGCCCAGCTCCAGAGGCTGGGCTGTTCGTCCCTCTCTGGTCTTGGCTCTGACTCTGGGAGCAGGGAGTCAAGCCCCAGGCACAGATTAGAAAGCTCTGCTCTCCCTCTCCCTTATCTGCCACTCCCCCTTCATCTCTGCTCTCCACCTCTAGGGCTCGCGGTATCCGGGGAAATTGTTCTGTATTTGCTAGTTGAGGTCTGTCTATATCCTGGCCTCCCTGACCCTGTGTCCAGGAGCGACATGGCATCAGCCTCTCTCTGCAGATCTCACCTGCTGATCTTCTCTTGTCCCCAGCAGACCCTTCCCTGAGCCTGTCTGTCTGTCTAATTTTCTCTGCCTTGGTTTCTTTCTGCCTCTCCCAGGCTCTTCCGGTCTCTCTCCGTCTTGGTCGCTCCATCTCTGCCTCTTTCTCCTTCCCAATCTCTCTGTCTGAGTCACTCTGTTTCTTCCCGTCTGTCTTGGTCCTCTGTCCCTATTCCTCTATTGCTCCCTATGTCTCTGCCTCTCCCTCCCAGCCTCTATATTGATGTCTCAAAATATCTCTTGTGGAGGGACCCTGTCCTCTTTATGTCCCCTGTCTCTCTTTGCCTTCTTTTGGTTAAGTCCTATTTTCATCCTTGATAGATGTCATTAATCCGTGAGTTGGTTTCCCCGAATCCAAGTCAATAGCATGTTAATATCTAAGTTAATGCCTTAGAGGTATTCTCGACACTATACACCCCGCATCTCTTCTGGCTCCCTGGGTTCCTCTCCTACTCGTCCCTGTGTGTCTCTCTGTCCAGCGAGCTCTCAGGATCATTCTCTAGCTGTACCTCTGTTTCTCTGCCCACAGATACCCTGCGCACCGTGCCTTGCCCGGGACTCACCCTGGGTTTTCCGTAGTTCCTCCACCAGACACTGAGCCTCCTCCTGAATCCGTTCCTCCACACTCCGCTTCCCCATCCCGAAGTCCCTCATGGTGGCCAGAGAGAACCGGCGAAGGGTCTTCCAGCGTTCCCCGTTGGCAAAGACCACCCCTGGGGGTGTAAGGAAGGCTTGGGCTGCCGAGGAGACTGGAAGGAGATCCTGGGTCCCTCTGCACCCCCTTATCCTCTCTTCCCGGATTCATCCTCCCCAATCCCCCTTCTCCAACCTTCCCCTCCAGGTGCCTTCGCGGCCCTTACCGTAGCCCTGGAAGACCGGCTCAACTATAGCAATTTTCCCCCGGCCGGAGAAGGCCTCAGCTTGGTCCACCAGGGCCTCCCGTATGGCCTCTATCCCACACAGCATGACCGCGGGCCTTGGCCCCAGGTACACCGTGAAGACATCCCCGTATTTCTCCCGGAGCTGTGAAGCATATCCACACCCGGGGTTGCTATTAGTCCATTCGCCCCGATGCAGCCCTCCCAGTTGCTAAAGCATAAAGACACGTATGTATGGATCGATCCTGCTGCCCCCAAGACCCTCCACCCGAGGCTGCCTTTCCCCTTCCCAGAACCCACCAACTAAAGGATTAACCCATGACCCAGCCAGGCTCTGCCTGATCAGTGCCCTAAGCAGTACAGGTGGTTTAATATCCCTTCCTCCTGCCCCCACCTCTGAGTCCAGCCAGATCTCCCCAGCACTGAAACCGAAGGGTCATTCTTCTTGTGACCCGATGACATCAACCTGCTATCTGCCTCCTGACTTGATTTCCCTGCCGAGCTACCCGGAATCACCCTCTGGGTAGACATGAAGGGAAAACAATGGGTTCAGGATGATCATGAAATGTGAGGAGCCGTAAAGTCAGTGAGCCGCTTGCCGAATTGCCAGGCGGTATTTACTGAAACCAAACACGGGTCTACTCAGTGACTCAACAGCTCCACTCCCAGGCTCACGCCCAACAAAAATGTGCCCACGCGTTCGCCAAAATACAAACAGGAATATTCATGGAAGCTTAGCAACCCAGCTAGAGGATAAGTGTGTAGGGATACAGTCGTGCCGTGGAATACTATTAAATACTATAGCAATTAAAAAGAAGGGGCTCTGCAGCCAGCAGCATGAACGAAAGTCACAGGGTAGTGTTAAGTGAAAGCAACAAGACTCGAAAGTATCTTGAGGAGCGGGGGAAGGGGGTGCAGAGGGAGAGATGTAATCTTAAGCAAACTCCACGCCCTGTGTGGAGCCCAATCCAGGGCTGTATCTTACAACCTTGAGATCATGACCTGAGCCAAAATCAAGAGTCCAACGCCCTAAGGACTGAGCCACCCAGGCGCCCTGGTCATAATTCTGTTTATATGAAGTCAGGATAGTGGGAGGGTGGTGACTGGGAGGGGACTGGAAGTGGGTTTCTGGGGACAGAATGTGTTGTTACTTATCTGTACGTCAATTATATGAGTATGTTCCTTTGAAAGAATTCACTGAGCTGAACACAGGGTTTGTGCCCTTTTAGGGGTGATGTTAAACCTCAATAAAAGTTGACTTAAAATCATAAAACAGGTTAGGGGTGCCCTGGGTGGCTCAGTCAGTTAAAGGTCCCACTCTTGATTTCAGCTCAGGTCATGATACGACATCATCGTGAGATCGAGCCCCAAGTCAGCTCCAGACTGAACATGATACCTGTTTAAGATTCTTTCTCTCCCTCTCCCTCTCCCTCTGCCCCTCACCATGTTAGCTCTCTCTCTCTCTCAAACAAATAAATAAAAGCTTTTAAGAAATCACAAAAAGGCTAAGTTTACTGCAAAATCTCTCACACTGATCTCTGCAAAGCCTCCTTACTGGTATCCCTATTTTCATTCCCATTTCGCTATAATTCTGATCACCACCCACCCCACCCTACCCTGAAGCCAGAATAATCCCATGAAAATGCAAATTAGTTAATACCCCTAACTGCTCCAAAACCTCCAGTGCTCCCACTGTGCTGAGAGTAAGATCTGAATTCTCCGCCATGGCCCCATGACCCCTCCACTTGTCCTCCCCGGATCCTCTCAGATCCAGTCTCCATGTGGTCCCGCAGACAGGCTGGGTTTGCTCCTGCCTCGCGCCGGTGCCTTCCTCCTGCATCCTTCAGGGTCCCTGCTCACAAAACGAGACGGACTGAGCCTCTCCTTCACCATTCAATTGAAAGTAGCTTCATCACTCTCTAAAATAGCACCCCACTTTCTTTTAATCATAGCTCTTGTCTACCTCACATCTCCTTATTTGTTGGTCTTGTATGCCCTGTCCAAAGTCACATCATCAATGCCTAGAATATTCCCAGGCACACAGAAGGTGCCCAGTAAATGATACTGAATGAGTGAATCAAATCCACTGAATGAGTGGATCAAAGTAGCCGCCGTTGAATGAGCACTTACTACACCCCGGGCTTTATGCATGCGCCACCCAGTTCTCAACAATGTTATGAAACACACGCTCTTAGCACCATCTCATTTTCAGAGGAGAGAACTGAGACCCAATGAGTCAGAGCTGAATCTGGAACACAAAATCCACCTCTGTCTGACTCCAGAAAGATCTGGGAGCCGGGCCACCCTTGGCAAGCTGTCCCATCATGACACCCATGAGCCTGTTCTCTCCCTTCCTATCTCCAAGGATGATACGAGAAGGGAGGGCCACGGAAGAACTGTAGGGGGTTCGGAACTCTGAAAATCATATGCAAAAATAATTGTGGACTTTTGAAGGGGATAGACCCCACAGCTTAACCAAATTCTCAAAGGATTTTGTCATCCCCACATTGTTGCCCATTCAGCCCAAGAGGCCGTTGGAGATGAAGTCGTTCCATGCTGGAGCCCAGTGTTCCCTCCGTGCCATCTCAGCTGTGTGACTGCAGACAAGTGTCCTCCCCAGCCTGAGCCTCACAGTCCGTACCTCGAGGATGCGGATAGCCCCTCACCCAGCCCGCAGGGTTGTGGTGAACCAGACCTGACGAATTCCCACTGCAATGCCAATAAATTCTAGCCTCACAATTCTGAGCGAGGACATCAAGTCTGGGAGTTTATGGGAAAGCACAGTGCCCTTGTGATGCAATGAAACCACATAATATGTGGAAAACAATGAGAACTACATAATATGTAAATCTGGGAAAATCCTCTTTAGTAAAAGCAAAGGGATGGCAGGCCAAGATTCAGGAGTGTGGTCGCCATGGCGTGAGCAGCGGACAGAGGAGCACGGGGCAGCTGGAAGTTACTGTTGGTCATCCAGTTCCTCTGCTGGGAAGTGGGTTCGTGGGTGTGGACAACATTATTAATAAATGAATGGATCATCAGACAAGAAACCATGCCTGGAAAGCAGTGATCCAGAGCCTGGTAAATACTCCCGCGTTAGCTATTATGGCTCGTTCTAGGTCATTATTGCTGCACTCCGTGCCCGACCTCCTGGACTCTTTGCCCCTCCTCCTCCGGACACTGACCCCAACCTGGACCAGACTTTGACCTCTTCTGTTAGCAGAGGAGAGACCTATTTGATGGGTGACACCACCCCCTTTTCTCTCTCTTCCAGGGCCCGGCAGGCACCCAGAGACTCCACCAAGAAGTGGCAGAAGCATGAAATTCTACACCATGGCTCGCACCCAGATACCGCTTCAAACCCCCTTGCCCGCTCCAGGGACCGTACCCACACACTTCAACTGAGCAGGGACACCCGACTCTCTGACCACTGTCCAGCGTGCTGCACCCCCATACCCCTTCCTCCCTCCACCCCCAAGCCTGGAAGGATGCCTTCACGCCTTCTGGTGAGTGATCCCCCAGCACAGAGACAGGGACCCGCCCTTGGACCCCATCCAATCTGCATCTCACCCTGAGGAAGGATTTGAGCAAGCCATTCCTGTCCATCTGAAGAATGTTCCCCAAGAAGGGCAGAGGACGGGGACCCGGCGGGAGACGGCCATAGGCCTTCGGGTGGCCCCTGGTCAGTAGAACCAAGAGTCCAGTGAGGAGAGCAAGGAGGAGAAGGACGCTGAGCTCCATGACTGGGTCCAGCTGCCTTCCTCGGGACTGCAGTCCACAGCACAGCCTTTTATCCCGAGCCTGCCTCCCTACCACGTTATGTAACTTCATCCCCTCCCCGCCTCTCCTCTCATCACGGCCAAGAACTTGAAAGAAAGAGCGGTACTAACAGACCCATACTTCCTGCTTGGGCAACCCCATGGGTCTGCGGAGATGATGTGGTTGCGATTCCAAAGTCCTCGAGAGTGTGTGTGTGGCCCGCATGTTGTATTTGTCTCGCAGGCACGGGTGGGCATGCCCTGTCCCCCCATGTGCACGCGCCAGCATTCACTCCCCCATGCCTCCTTGCACCTGTGGGCATGTGTGATTTTGTATGTGAAGCACTGTTTGCATTGACGGGAATGTGCTGATGTGTTTTCACGTATGAATCTGCCTGGGGTCATGTATATATTTTTGCGTGTGAGTGGGCTTATGTGTATTTGTGTGGCTTCATACGTGAGCGTGTGTTTGCGACAGCAGTGTGTGTCCCTGTGTGTGAGAACGTGCGTGCCCACGTGTTTGTGCGTCCCCCCGTCCCTGTCTCTGGGGGCCTTCCAGGGTTCTGTGTCCACCTGCCACCCTCCATCCTTCACACCCTCCCTTGGTGACTGCCACAGATGGGAGCGATGGGGCCACAGGATGGGGCGGGGGGGAGGAGGCACAGAACTGGGGAGACTCACAGGTAGAGAAAACAGAGACTGAGGCCCCGCAGGTGCAAGGTTCAGAGCCCCCCGCCATCCACCAGCTCTCTAATGGTTCTGAGCAGAGCTGGGCGCCTCTCTCCGGGACTCCGGCTCTGCTTTCACACTGCAGGACGTTTCTCTGACCCTCTCTTTGTGACTGTCTCTCTCTTGCTCTCTCTCTCTCTGTCTTGGTGTCTCTGTTTCTGCCTTTAGACCCTGAGCTCCAGGAGCACAGAGACTGGTCCTTTTTGGTTGACGTGCCCTGTGCTCCTGTCTGTCTCCATCATCATTCTGGGTGTCTGGAAGATTTGGTCCCATATTTGCCCAGTGTGTGAATGAACATGGCCACATCCACTGGTCGTGCCCTGGGTCTGGCTTTCCATTTGTCTCTGTCTCTCTTCTTTAAGAGGAAATGGGGGGAGGGGCACCTGGGTGGCTCGGGTCATAATCTCAGGTCTGAGATGGAGCCCCGGGTCGGGTTCTGTGCTAAGCGTGAAATCTGCTTGAGATCTTTCTTTCCCTGTGCCCCTCTCCACTGTGCATGTGTGCTCTCTCTCAACCTAAAATAAATGAGTAAATCTTCAAAAGGGAATGGGGTGGGGGGAGATGAGGCAGCAACTGTCTTGCAATGTTGGGTAAACCCTTTGCAGGACCCAGGACCCTGACCCGAGCAGTTGACTCATACCCCTCTGACCTAGGAGAAGAGGACTGATAATCCTGATATCTTGAATTCAGGGGTGGAACCTGCACTTTTCTGACCTGGGAGAGGTGCCACCATGGACTTTCCTGACCCAAGTCCTGCCTCCTGCTGTGCCCTGTGGCCTAGTCCTGAGCCTGGGCCTCATTCCAGCTCCAGAGAATACTGACTGGGACCCATGAAGTGCTTTACACCGAGTAACTCACTCACTCCTCACCCTTTGAAGTAAGTACGGCTGTCATCCTTACTTTATAGATGGGGAGAGCAAGGCACAGAAAGGTTTAGAGTGTTACCCAAAGTCACACAGCACGTTGGAGCTGCATTGCTCAATATGGTATCCACTTGCCATATACAACTATAAAGCACTCAAAATATGCCCAGGAGAAAATGTGAAAAATAATTTTAATAATTTTACCAGTAGAAACTGGTAGTTCAGTTCTTAGAGAATTTCTAAGTACATTTGGAACACTTTTTCAATTATAAATCTCAGGAAATCTAAATGCAGATCAAGTATTTCCGAAGAGAAGTCAGAGTCTCAACAAAGATGTCCATAAATGCAAGGTACACATCAGATTACAAAGACTTATAATGAGAAGAAGATATGCCAAGAGGCAGAGGCAAGACAGGGAGAAACCAAGAAATAGAGGAGGACTATAATATGGGGTTAGAGACAGAGAAAGGGAGGGGACAAAAGAGACAGTGAGAGAACAGAAGAGTGAGAGAGAGGCAGAGATGCGAAGACACAAGGAGAGGGTCTGTGGGGGACGCAAGCAGACCTGGGTAGGTGAAAAGAGCTGGTTTTCATATGTGAAAGTATGCTTACTTTTTTTTTTCATTTTTAATAGTTTTCCCAAGATATAACTGACATCCGATAAGCTACATGTAAAGTACAATTTGGTCAGTCCTGAAACATGGTGCACCTGTGAAACCATCATCACAAATGAGATAATGAATGTAACAATCACCTGAAAGGTTTCTCACGACCTTTTTTTTTTTTTAAGATTTTATTTATTCATTTGACAGAGAGAAAGATCACAAGTAGGCAAAGAGGCAGGCAGAGAGAGAGGAGGAAGCAGACCCCCACCGAGCAGAGAGCCCAATGCGGGCTCGATCCCAGGACCCTGAGACCATGACCCCAGCCGAAGGCAGAGGCTTAATCCACTGAGCCACCCAGGCGCCCCTCTCACGACCTTTTGTAACGCCTCACCTCCCGTCCCATTTTTAATCCCTTCCCCCGGCAACCACTGGTCTGTTGTCACTAGAGATTGGCTTGCACTTCCTCAATTTTATGTGGAGTCATGGGGCATGCACTATTTTTTTTTTTTTTTTTTTTGCCTGTCTTCTTTCCACTCTGTATCATTATTTTGAAATTTGGGGTTAGCTGAATAGTGGCCTCCCAAATATGTCCTTGTCCTAATCCCCCTAACCTGTGAATGTTACCTGATATGGTAGAAGGCATTTTGTAGATGGGATTAAAATAAGGACCGGGTCATATGGGGAGTAGGCCAATGACGTCATCCCTTAGCCAGTTACACGGAGGACAAGTACATGAGCTCCCCAGTCATGTTCACTCATCACGCACCATCAGGGAAATGCCAGTCAAAACCACAATGATGTTATCCCCTCACACCTGTTAGGATGGGTGTTATGACAAAGACAAGAAACCGGGGCCCCTACCCAGCTCAGTCGGTGGAGCTTGTGACTCTTGATCTCAGGGTTGTGAATCTGAGCCTCACGTTGGGTATAGAAATTACTTAAAAAAAGAAAAAAAAAAGAAAAAGACAAGAAACAACAAGTGCCGGTGAGAATGTGGAGAAAAGGGAATCCTTGTGTACCATTGGTGAAGACGTAAGTTGGTGCAGCCAGATGGGAAACAGTATGGACGGGCCTCCAATAATTAAAAATAGAACTACCTGGAACAGGAGTTTGCTCTGCCCACCCCACGCATCGATCTGGTATTGTAGTACTTCCAGGAATGGTGTGCCTCCTCAGGGGCAATAGTAACGGGGCAAAAAGCAAAAGGAAAAAAAAAAAAGTACTACCATAGGATCCAACTTCTGGGTACTTATTTGAAGAAAATGAAAATATAGGGCACCCGGGTGGCTCAGTGGGTTGAGCCACTGCCTTCGGCTCAAGTCATGATCTCGGGGTCCTGGGATCGAATCCCGCATCAGGCTCTCTGCTCAGCGGGGAGCCTGCTTCCCCCTCTCTCTCTGCCTGCCTCTCTGCCTACTTGTGATCTCTGTCAAATAAATAAATAAAATCTTTAAAAAAAAAGAAAATGAAAATATTAACTCCAAATGATATCTAAACACACACACACACATACACACACTCACACACACACCATTTATTGCATTATCGACAATAGCCGAAGCATGGACGCAATGAGTACTCTATCCTGGCTGAGTTTCCATCCACTTGTTCTATACGTTATTAAAAGAGGGTAATCAACTCTCTGAGAGTAACTGGAATTTGTCTATGCCTCCTTTCAGTTTGTTTGTTTTTGCTTAATGTATTTTGAAGCCCAGTTATGAAGTGCATACACCTTTGTGCTTCTGAGTCACCCCACATGCATGGGAACAAGGCAAGATCAATGCTTTATCTGAGTCTGAAAGTTAAAACGGCCAGGGCCAGCTCTGCACCGTATCTCTCTAACCCAGGAGGAGGGGACTGACAATTCTGATACCTTGAATTCAGGGGTGGAGCCTGTACTTTCTTAACCTTGGAGAGGTGCCACCATGAACTTTCCTGACCAGAGGTCCTGGCTCCTCCTGTGCGGTGTGATCTAGCACTGGGCCTGAGACCTCATTTCAGCCCTAGGAGTCACAGATAGGGAGGCGTGAAGTGCTTCACACAGACTAACTCACTTAATCCTCACCCTCTCGGGTGGGTTTTGCTGTTATCCCCATTTTATAGATGGGGAGAGTGAAACCTAGAGAGGTTAAGACCATGCCCAAGGTAACACAGCACTCTAGAAGTAGCATCAGGTGTCAAATCCCATCTCATTTCAGAACATGCTATACAACCACTTCCCTCTACTGCCTTTCTGAGAAAGACGCAGAGACACAGAGACACAGAGAGAGATAGCAGACAGTGAGAGCCGGAAGACGCATTATCCTCTCCAGGTCTAGGACTCTGATGGACACACTCTAGGAAGCGCTCATGTGATAGAATAAAGCACTAATTTTTAGAGTCAGGCAGACTTAGTCTCAAACCTCAGCTTTGCCCTGTACTTGTCATGCCAAAGACACCTAGGCTCAGAGAGAAGTCCCCTGCCCAGTCACCAAGCTGGGAAGTGACAGAGCGGGGACTCAGAGACCGCAGTCCCCCAGTCCTCCCACCCCCTCACTGCCTGCTGCTCCTCAGGTCAACTAGACCAGGCAGCTTTGGACCATCAGTGCCAAAGGTACACCTCTGGAGACTCTCCTGGGTGGGCGGCTGGAAACATCTGGACCAGCCCCTCCCGCAGGGCTCCATGGTGTTCCTACTGCTCCACTCTGCCCTCTGGGATCAGGCCCAGGACTCCCTCCTTCCCCTTCCAGCCCTAGAGGTTCCCAGGCCTGCGGGTGGGGGTGCTGCTGTGTGGCTCCCGGGAAGATACCTTCCCTCTCGTTATCATAAGCAAGTGGCTTGGAAGGCAGATGCTACAGGCCCGGTTATGGAAGGCAGATACAACTGTGGATTTTACCAGTCCTGTGAGAAACATCCAAAAAAAAAAAAGTTTTAAAAGTTTTTCCATTTGCTAAAAACAAAAACTTTTTAAAAAGTAAGTCTAATCCTCCAAGTTCTAGAGAAAACAAATGGCACATTTAATCCAAAATAACAAATAGCTTTCAAATGATCACCTCCATTACAGCTATCTGAGAAGCTACGAAAACACTGGCTAATATTTTTATTTAAATGAGTTTTCAAGTGTATATAAGGCAAATACCAGCTAAGAAATACATCAAGTAGAGCAAGAACATAAAAGGGAAGGGAAGTCCTCCTCCTTGATCCTGTCCTATTCCCTAAATTCTAAGTCCTACAACCTACCAATAAGCACAGTTAATGGCTTCTTGTGTATCCTTCTAGAATTTGCCTAAGCAAATGCAAGCATAAATATGAAAATACGTGTGTTTTTGTTTTGTTTTGTTTAAAGATTTTATTTATTTATTTGACAGACAGAGATCACAAGTAGGAAGAGAGGCAGGTGGGGCGGGGTGGGGGAGGAGAGGCTCCCCGCTGAGCAGAGAGCAGGACCCTGAGACCATGACCTGAGCTGAAGGCAGAAGCTCAACCCAGTGAGCCACCCACGTGCCCTGAAAATACATGTTTTACAAACATTCATTCAACCACTCATCTTGGACATTGTACCATGGCAGTGTGTAGAGTTTTGACCCATTCTTAACCACTGAAGTCCTTCTATTGTGAATGAACCATAATGTATCCATTCATTCCCCTGGTTATGGATATGTGATTGTTTCCTGTTTCCACCTGGCCCAGTGTACCTCCTTCTGCATGGGACTTGGGTCACAACTGGGAGTATTACTGAAGGAGCAATGGCTAGGATATCTGGGTCATACCCCTCGGCTGAAGAAGCCACTGCCTCCTTATACAGACCACTATTGAAAGAAAAAGGACCAGACCCAAGTATGATCTAAAGCAGTAGCCGCGAATCCATAGTACCCCATCCGACTTTGTAGCATATTTGAAACACGACTGAGTCTGTCTGCGGTCTTTGGAAGCCACAGCACTTCAACTGTGATCACTCCTGGAAAACGCCGGAAGTGCCACTGGTGGGCTCCTCCTTGGAAGGAGGCACGGCTTCGCTTCTCAGACAGAGCTGTCCACCTTCCCTCACAGCTAGACAAGTGAAGGTGGCCTCCTGGCTTAGGGGGAATGAAGGTATATGTTCAAGAAGGAAATCAGGAAAGATTTCGCTGAGGGGCGCCCGGGTGGCTCAGTCGGTTAAGCGCCGGACTTTTGGTTTTGGCTCAGGTTGTGATCTCAGGGTTGTGGGATGGAGCCCCACCTTGGGCTCCTCATTCAGTGGGAAGCCTGCTTAAGATCCATGCTCTCCCTCCCTCTGCTCTCCCCCCCAACTCTCTCTCTCTCAAATAAATAAATCTTTAAAAAAACAGAAGGTCGTATTTTTAAGCAATCTCTACACCCAACATGGGACTCAAACTCACAGCCCCAAGGTCAAGTTTCCACCGACTGAGCGGGCCAGCTGTCCCCCGGCTTAATTATTAATAATATCTCCTTGGCTCTCAAAACAATCCTGGTGCAGACAATAAATTATATGGCCTCAGATTTAAATGTACTTTGATTTTACTGCCCAGTTACCTGGGGGAAACATTGAATTTAGGGGCTAGAAGAGTAAATAGTTAACATCATACATAGGTTGAACCGTGGGCTTCTTCGAACAACCAAAATAGGGGGCTTTTATTAACCACTTACTCTGGGCCAGGCAGTGTTAATATTTTACAGTTATTAATTCAATCCTTCCACAACTTCAAGAGGTGAATACTGCTATCTCCATTTTGCAGTTGAAGGAACTGAGGCACAGAGATTACTCGCTGGCGAGTGGGGAAGCCAGGACTTGAAACGCCCTGCTGTTCTCGGTCCATCCCGGCCGATCCATAATCAGTGTTGCGGTTGGACTGGCCCTGGTGGGTCTTATTAGGATTGCAAGATGCCTTTCAGCAGTAACCATGAGGAAACTTTGAAAAAAAAAAAATAAAGGTATTGCTTACAGGACCTGGGCATTACACAGCACACCTGAGGCCATACAGCGAGGTTGCAAGAAGAAAGAGGGAATCCCTGGGCCTAGGGTTCTGCTTTTACTGGGGATTCTAAGAGGGGTGGCCTAGGGTTTTGCGGGTTCAGTCTTTATTGGATGAATTTAGAGCAGAAATTTAAAGCATAGGAAGAGAAAAAAAACCAAGTGGCCCAAATGGTCAGTTATCAAAATCAACCAAGATCTCTAAAACCAAGGGGCCTGAGGAGGGGAAGGTGGTCTAACTCTCTCTAGGCATGCAGCTGGCACTGTGCTTATTTGAGAGAGACACTGAAGTGGCTGCCTCAGAAATGAAATCTTTTGTCAGGCAGTTGCATTGCAGAAAGGAAAAGAGGACACTTGAGTGGCTCAGTGAGTTGGGTGTCTGCATTCCGCTCGGGTCATGATCCCAGGTTCCTGGAATTGAGTCCCACATTGGGCTGCCTGCTCAGTGGGGAGACCTGCTTCTCTCTCTCTCCCTCTGCCCCTTCCCCACTGATGCTCACTCAGTCTCTCTCTCTCTCTCTCTCTCTTCAGTAAATAAATAAATAATTTTAAAAATAAAATAAAAGTCTCCGGAGGCTAAGAAGCCAAGTCAAGGGCTCAACATAACTTGCCTGCAGTACCTATCCATTTGGGTGAATTTCTCTCTTCTCGAGATCCCCCAAATATCCCGAGGCTCCTGGGCTGACCAAGAAGTGACCTTCCTTAGGTTCTGGGAACCCTGTAAGCAAAGTACTCGCCAATTTTTCCAAGGGGCTTCGTTGGCTCTATAAAGTCAACCTTAGTTCCTTAAGACTGTCTGGTCCTATCTGAGTCTATGCATTTGTGTCTCAAATATGACATTCCAACAAAGCTTTGGTAATATAACCAATGTTTCCAACTGTGTCCTGTTACAAGAAGAGATTCTTAACTTAGGTAAATTCTTAACTTAGGTAAATAACTATATTGCCATAAAAATAAAATACTCGGGGCACCTGGGTGGCTCAGTGGGTTAAAGCCTCTGCCTTCATCTTAGGTCATGATCTCAGGGTCCTGGGATCAAGCCCCGGGTTGGGATCTGCTCAGCAGGGAGCCTGCTTCCCTCTCTCTCTGACTGCCTCTCTGCCTACTTGTGATCTCTCTCTCTCTGTCAAATAAATAAATAAAATATTTTTAAAAATAAAAAATAAAAAAATAAAATAAAATGCTCACGGAGGGTTTCCAAATTCTGGAGCGAACAGGTAGGCAGAAAAAATAACTGTCTCATCTTTGTTCCCAAAAGTATACTTTACCAAATTGTTGAGGTCATAGTTAGCTTAAGAGGAAAAGGGTCCTTAAATCTGGAAAACAAAAGAATAAAGAACCAGCAATTTTTCAAAATGTCATAAAATATTGTAATCATCCTCATCACTCCATCCAGTTCTATAGAGTTAATTCTTTTCTTTTAAAGATTTTATTTATTTATTTGACAGACAGAGATCACAAGTAGGCAGAGAGGCAGGCAGAGAGAGAGGAGGAAGCAGGCTCCCCACTGAGCAGAGAGCCTGATGCAGGGCTCGATCCCAGGACCCTGAGATCATGACCTGAGCCAAAGGCAGAGGCTTTAACCCACTGAGCCACCCAGGCACCCGTAATATTTTTTTTTTAAGATTTTATTTATTTATCTGACAGCGAGAGAGGAAACACAAGCAGGGGGAGTGAGAGAGGGAGAAGCAGACTCCCCACCAAGCAGGGAGCCTGATCCCAGGACCCTGAGATTATGACCTGAGCCGAAGACAGATGCTTAACCGACTGAGCCACCCGGGTGTCCCAGTGCAAGAGAGTTTTTTACAGCAGTGTGCATTTTAAAGACCTCTTTTCCTCTTTTTTTGTTTCCTTCTGCCTCAGGCCCCATTGTGGGCAGAATTTTAGGCACCTCCTGGCATGCTTACATTTCAAAGACTCAGTAAGATGTCAGATCTTCAAGGGAATTAGAGAAAGAACACACATATCCTCCTAGGAGATTAGGGCCTTTGGAGTGGTTTTGGCAGTCCCCCCCACAAAATGTAGTAGTGCAGCCCTGTAATTAGGGGGAGCCCTCTGTAAAAACAATTCTCTGGACTCAGTGTTGAGTGGGGCCCCTTCAGGGCTAGAAATGAAGAAGTCCCTGGGGTCACTACGGTCATGGGAATGACAGACCCATTAGACCACGCCCTTTGTTGCACCCAGGAGATGGGTCTCGCCTTAATGTTTTCCATTCACTGTGAGCCTTAGCAGTGGTCACTGCCATGGCAGGATGGGCATGGTGCCAGGCAGTGAATGTCCAAGGGAAGAGAGCGAGAGCCCCAGCACCAACATCAGTGGTTCTGGGAGCCTTTGCCTGCCCTTCCCCCATTCCTTCGCACTAGAGGCCTCTGTAACCCTGTCAGCTTTTCCAAGTGGCTGAAATGCCATTTCTCAGTTCTGCCCCATTCAGAGGAAAGCCAAGGGAACTCAGCATCTGTGGTATGTCAGAGGAAATGAGCACATGGCCTGGATGGATCTTTAAGAAAGTTATGGCTTTTTTTTTTTAATGTTACATTAGTCACCATACAGTACATTATTGTTTGCGATGTAGTGTTCCATGATCCACTGTTTGCGTATAACACCCAGTGCTCTATGCAATCCGTGCCCTCCTTAATCCCCATCACCGGGCTCACCCAACCTCCCACACCCCTCCCTTCTAAAACTCTCCGTTTGTTTCCCAGAGTCCATAGACTCTCATGGTTCATCTCCCATTCTGATTTCTCCCCCTTCGTTTTCCCTTCTCCTGATGTCCTCCATGCTATTCCTTATGTTCCACAAGTCAGTGAAACCTTATGATAATTGACTTTCTCTGTTTGGCTTATTTCACTGAGCATAATCTCCTCCAGTCCCATCCAAACTGATGCAAAAATTGGGTGTTCATCCTTTCTGCTGGCTGGGTAATATTCCATTGTGCATACGGACCACATCTTCTTTATCCATTCATCGGTTGAAGGGCATCTTGGCTCTTTCCACAGTTTGACTATTGTAGACATTGCTGTTATGAGCATTGGGGTGCATGTGCCCCTTCTTTTCATCACATCTGTATCTTGTATTAATTCTTATGTGCATTAATTTTGAAGGAGGTACAGTTAACGTTTCAGTTTTACTGATATCAAAACTTAATGCTCAGGGGCACCTGGGAGGCTCAGTCAGTTAGGCATCTGCCTTCAGCTCAGGTCTTGATCTCTGGGTCCTGGGATCAAACCCCACATGAGGCTCTGGGCTCAGTAGGGAGTCTGTTTCTCCCTCTGCCCCTCACCCTGCTCCTTCTCTCCTTCATATAAATAAAATCCTTTTTAAAAAAGATTTACTGGGGTGCCTGGGTGGCTCAGTGGGTTAAGCCTCTGCCTTTGGCTCAGGTCATGATCTCAGGGTCCTAGGATCGAGCCCCACATCGGGCTCTCTGCTCGGCAGGGAGCCTGCTTCCCCCTCTCTCTCTGCCTGCCTCTCTGCCTGCTTGTGATCTTTCTCTCTCTGTCAAATAAATAAAATCTTTTTTAAAAAAGAGTTATTTATTCATTTGAGAGAGGGAGAGATAGCACAAGCAGAGGGAGGAGAGGAGGGAAAGGCAGAGGGAGAAGCAGACTCCCCGCTGAGCAGGGAACAGAATTGCTTTCCTTTTTCAGGCTGAATCATACTCCCTTGTATGGCTAGACCACACTTTGTTTAATATCCACCCCCTCCATCAGTTTTATTAATACAGTCACTCAAAAAATTTACTTGGTACCTACTTCGTACCTAGGACAAGAGCTACAAATAAAACTGACAAATTTCCTGCTTTCAACTGTTTCCAGTCTGGAGTGTTTGGAAACAGATGACAAATAAACAAGCAAAGTATATGGTACATCAGATGGGTGGTAAGTGCTATGGTCAAAAATGAAGTAGGGAGGGGGTCAAAGGAAATGCTGGGCAGAAGGGAGGTCTCCTTGAGAAGGAGAGTATTTGAGCAAAGACCTGGATGAGGGAGGCTTCTTTCCTCACCTACCTCTCCCTGCTCTTGCTTACTCAAATCCAGCTGCAGGGGCCCCCTTGCTGTTTGAGAATACACCATGCTCACCTGCCTCAGGGCCTTTGCACTGGCTAGCTCTTCTGCTTGGAATGCTCTCTCTCAGTAGATCCAGCTTAAAGAATAAATAAAAATAAAATAAATCCCAAAGTTGCCATGTACCAGCTGTGTGACTTTCAGGAAGTGACATTTTGCTGACCCCCTCCGATCCTATGGGGGAGTCATCACCATATCAATCTCCTGGTGTTATCATGAGAATTCATAGTGTTATTATATACCCTATACCTATGAGCCCTCAAAATGTTAGCTTAATTATCTTAATATTTTCACATTGATAGGAGCCACTATCTGTTTTTTTTAAGAGATATTTTATTTATTTATTTGACAGAGAGAGAGATCACAAGTAGGCAGAGAGGCAGGCAGAGGGAGAGGGGGAAGCAGGCTCCCTGCTGAGCAGATAGCCCGATGCTGGGCTCCATCCCAGGACCCTGAGATCATGACCTGAACCGAAGGTAGAGGCTTAGCCCACTGAGCCTCCCAGGTGCCCCAAGAGCCACTATCTGTTCACCAAGCCTTGCATTAAATGCTTCCCCTATAATATCACATTAAGTCCTCATGATATGATTGTGATATGATTCCTCCTTATAAATGAGGAAACTGAAGGGCAGACTGGTGAGGTCAGGTGGGTTACAGGTAATGGAATGCGAATTCTAACTCAGTCTGATTCACGGGGTCTCAAGTCTCAACCATTGTCTCAAGAACACTGGATTTCTAAAAGTTCCTGTCTTCTAGAAAGACCAGCACTATCTCATGGCTGGGAGACTGATCTGCAACAGGAATGGAGAAAGTTCTCACCCTCTTTGTAGCCTCTCCAGATTTGCACAATGACTCGGACAGGTAGCAGAATCTCCACAGGAAAAACAAGGAACTTGTGCCCAGAGGGAGATCCAGCCCCAGAAACAGGTGTCCAGAAAGAAAGGCACCAGACCCTTCATCAAGCATTTTACATTATTGTCTTTGAATCATCCTAACAACTTGGAAGTTGATACTACAATTGCCCGTGTTTTATAAATGAATAAAGGTTCAGAGATAGTCATTGCTTAGATCTCAGTTATGAAGTGGCAGAGCAGAATTCAAACTCAAGACTAATAATCATCATTCCCGCCCCTGCCCCCCACCTCCGGCTGCCTGTGGACCTGGGAGACAGCACTACCAGGTGGTAACAAAATAAAAAGTACTAGCTAACAATATTAGCCAAGCAATGTTCTAAATGCTTAATTTAAATTGTTTAACACCTCCTCCTAACCCCAGTTATTGATTACCCGAAGGCAGGTGATTAATAATAATCTCCACCTCTCCCCCACATTTATTTTTCTTTTTTTTCTTTGGAAAAAAAATTTTCATTGTGGAAGATTTTGAGCATATACAAAGGTAGATATAAAATATACCCATCAACTCATTTCAGCAATGATCAACTCATGGCCAATCTCATTCTCGCCACAGCCCCTTCCCCCAAACACCCCCAAAACCCGGATTATTTTGAAACAAATTCCAGACATTGTATCAACTCGCCTATAAATATTTTTAGTTATGTAGCCTTAGAAGTATCCCCATTTTACTGTTAGGGAAACTGAGGCATCAAAAGGTTACATGACCTGGCCAAAGTCTCTTTGGTGATGGGGTGCAGAGGTTGGATCAAACCCCAGGGATCTCGGTGAGGAGACCTCACTTTTAATTATGGCAATGCCTCTGGAGTGTGCTATCAGTCAGACAACAATAAAACTCTGTCATTTCTTTTCAGAGTTGTCAAATTGCTTCTCAAATTGCCAAAATTAGAATACAAACAGTAGAGGGAGCCTGGGTGGCTCAGTGGGTTAAGTCTCTGCCTTCAGCTCAGGTCATGGTCTCAGGGTCCTGGGATTGAGCCCCACATCGGGTTCCCTTCTCACCCAGGAGTCTGCGTCTCCTTCTGCCCCACCCCTCATTTGTGCTCTCTTGCTCTCTCACTCTCTCTCAAATAAATAAAATCTTTAAAAAAAGAAAAAACAAAGAATAGAGATGAAGGGGTTCCTGGGTGGCTCAGTGGATTGGGCCTCTGCCTTCGGCTCAGGTCATGATCGCAGGGTACTGGGATCGAGCCCCAAATCGGGCTTTCTGCTCGGCGGGGAGCCTGCTTCTTCCCCTCTTTCTCTGCCTACTTGTGATCTCTCTGTCAAATAAATAAATAAAATCTTTTTTTTTTAAAAAGAATAGAGATGAAATTATTGTATAAATGTTAATTCAACTCAAGTTGATAACTATGGCAGCTGTGTTAGAGAACATCTCTGTTTCTGGGAAATACAACACACAAGGATTTAGGGGTAAACAGACATGTTGTGTGTAACTGACCCTAAATGATTCAGAAAAAGTATAAGGTGGATGAGAGAGAGACAGGACAAATTATATTGGAAATGGGATAAGATGTTAACCCAAGGTGAGTCTGGGTAAAGAGTGCGATGGGTGTTATTTGTACCACATATATTTTTGAAACTTTTCTGCGTGTTTGAAATTACTTCCCCTCAAAAGGTTTAGAATTTAGAAAAAGAATGCATACTATACATAGTATATGATTCGATAGGTGTGAAGTTTTTGAACAGGCAGAAATACTCTAGATAACGGAGGTCTGAAAAGAGGTTCCATTTGGTGGGTATCGGTTGGAAACAGGGCAAAACACAGTCATCCAGGGTGCCCCCCAAATTCTATTATGAATGTTGTCTCATTAAGCTGTGTGCTTAATTAAAAGCTTTGCACTTGGGGCTCCTGGGTGGCTCAGTCGGTTAAGTAGCCAACTCTTGATTTTGGCTCAGGTTATGTTCTTGGGGTCCTGGGATCAAGCCCCACGTAGACAGCTGAGGGACGCTGGGATGGCTCAGTCTGTCAAGCTTCTGCCTTTGGCTCAGGCATGATCTCAGGGTCCTGGATTGAGCCCCACGATGGGATCAGTGCTCAGCGTAGGATCTGCTTGGGATTCTCTCTCTCTGCCCCTCCCCCCATCCCATTCTCTCTCTCTCTCTCTCTCTCTCTCAAATAAATAAATAAAATCTTTAAAAAAAAATTGAGGGGCACCTGGGTGACTCAGTGTGTTAAGCCTCTGCCTTCGGCTCAGGTCATGATCTCAGGGTCCTGGGATCGAGCCCCGCATCGGGCTCTCTGCTCAGCAGGGAGCCTGCTTCCCTTCCTCTCTCTCTCTGCCTGCCTCTCTGCCTACTTGTGATCTCTGTCTGTCAAATAAATAAATAAAATCTTTTTTTTTTTTTTTTTAATTGAGACCCTGAGAAGGGTCAGAAGGATTTTGTTGACCTGGAACGCTGAAAGTTAGGTGTGGAATTGTGTGTTCAGAAACTCCTTACCCAAAGTTCTGCACTTGTCTTGGAAACCACAGTTGCTCCCCAATATCAGAGTGCCTTAGATCTACCAGACAAGGGGGGGGGGCAAGCTTCATTCTTCCCATGTTAACTTCAAACGGCAACACTTGCAATCATCTATGACTTAAAGAACAAGGTTTTCTCAGTAAGAAAGCAGTAGTCACTCAAGAAGGGGAGTCATTGCAACATTTCCAATTGCAGGGTGACTTTAGGAGAACACTGTTTCCTGTTAACACTGCAGCTGGCTTTGTCCTGCGGTTACGCCAGCCGGCCGCAGAGCCGGGCAGATTTTTACTTTCTTATTAGGAGCTAAGTTTTTACTTTCTCTACTGCAAATTCAAATAAAATGCTCCGTACTTTGCAGGGATACGCGAAGATTTAGCAAGACATTGCCTCTCTGAGCCTCAATTTCCTTCTTGGTAGGATGGAACGGAGTCATGAGTGCAGTTCCTGTGGGATTTTGTGAGAATTAAACGGGATCCTCTTATTATTGTTACTCTCTCTCCCTCCGTGTCTTCCCTTCTACCTCTCTGGCCATTTCTGGCCCCACTTCACCGCCCCTCATCCCTCCCCCTTCCCGCCTCAGCCCTACACCTGGACCCTTCCTTTGTGGGCTGCAGCGCCATCTGGTGGTCCGGAGGGTCCGATCCTTGGGGCAAGTGCAGGACGCGGTGCGGTTAAACGCGCGGGCGCTTTGCTGGAGAGGGTTATAGGGCCCTGGAACGTTCGTTACCTGTTACTGCTGGAAAAAACCACGGTCTGTGTGTGGGACAGAGGGTGTCCCCTGTGCACCCTCTGCTGAGTCTCCGTGGGTCGGAGCTCGGTGAACGCGTGGGTGCGTCCCTGTAAGGTAGTATGTGAAGGGCCCTTGAAAAGCCTGAGACCTACCTGAAGGTTTCTGAGTATGAAAGACAGGTGTGTGCAAGTCTCTACGAGGGGGAGTATTAACGCTGGGTCTGGGCCCCAGCTTCGTATCTGTGTTGTTGGGACGCTGTGTGGACCCAATACTTCCCTGAAAGCAAAAAGAAATGCAAAACATCTTAAGTGACTTTTATTCATGACATCATAATAATATTATAATATATAATAATAATATAATAATAGATACAAATACAGACTATGGGTATGGATATATAATATTAGCATAGGTATATACAGACGGCATTGATATAGATAGATGGTATAGACATATATAGTATAAAGGTGACATAGAATGTACATAAAAGAATAAATTATGTAGATGGAGATGACGTAGAGGTAGACAATTTAAATAGAGATGGTGTAAATACGGTACAGAAACTCGATACTAATATATAAATGGGTACAGGGATACTGCGAACATAAAGCCGGTAACCGCGTTAATCCCATTAACGCATTATCCCATTAAGAACCAAGATCTTCAGCTTCAGAGGAAGGGGGTCCTGAAAAAGCCAGAGACACACTTGATTCTTCTATTGCTTTATCAACTTTCAAATAATGAGTTGGTTCCTTGGCACCCTTCAAAGGTGACCTGTGAGGTTCTTTTGAGGATGAGGGTGCTAATTTTCTGATACGCTTGATCAGAGTGAGAGTTGTATGGTCATATCCAGAATCTAGGGAGGAAATACAAACAAGTGCTTAGAAAGGTAAGCAAAGGAAAGACAAAGTGGTTATTAACTCTGGGAAAAAACCAGCCGGTAGGATAAGGAAAATGCAGCTGGACGTCACGACATGGCCCATCCATGAACTCTGTTACACGGTCATGATAATGTAAACCCTGAATATTGATTTAACTAGAGATGGAGATAAATTCAACTGAGGGACTGTGGGGAGGGACTGTGGGGAGGGGAAGGAGTGCTTGCAAAGGGACCCCGGGATTTGGTCCCGGAAGGAATTCCGTAGAAGCCTGAAGTCCCTACACCTGCTTTGTCCTGGTATGGAGGGCTGGCGATACATGCCCTCAATGCCCACGCCCTCAATGCCCACGCCCTCATCCCCAAATGTTCTTCCTTACATGGTGAAAGAGACTTTGCAGGTGTGATTAAATTAAGGATCTTGAGATGGGAAGATTATTCTGGATCATCCTGGTGTCCAGTGTAATCACAAGGGTCCTCATACGAGGGTAGCAGGAAGGTCAGAGTCAGAGGGGAGGGATACAGCCAGGAGCCAAGAAATGAGAGCAGCCTCCAGATGCTAGGAGAGGCTGGAACAGATTCTCCCTGGAGACTCCAGAAGGAACCAGCCCCGATCCCACCTTGGCATTGACCCTCTAAGACTCATTTCAGAGGTCTGACTTCCAGAACTGTAAGAGAATTAATGTTTTAAGCCAAGTTCATGGCCATTTGTTACAGCAGCAATAAAAAACTAATACACCCCAGTGTCAAATCCTTCTGAAAGGGGATGAAACAGGTGATCTGAAGGATCCTCACCTCAAGCTCCTCCCTTCCATAACCCTACCATGGGTTTTTGTGGCTACAAAGAGATGGGGAGTCCCTCTGGCTTAAACAGCCTCATCCCCACATCAGACCGCATATGCCTCACCTCCTGGCCTTTGCCCAGGTCTCCCCATTCCCTCGTGCCTGGATTGAGGATTCAGTGATGATGTAGGATTCAGATTCATTCTGAGGCCTCGATCAGCAGATAGTTTGTCCTTGGGGGTCAGGGCTCTGCTGACTTTTATCCTCTTGGAATGCCCACTGATGGGCATTCCAGTCCCTGGAAGAGAAGCCAAGCTATTGTAGCATCTGCTTTGGGCTTCCCCGAAGTCCCCTCAGCCATGCCCTTGCCTCTCAGAGGAATTTCCCAAGAGATTAAGGAAATCGTTCAGCTATTGCCATTAAGCATTTATCTTCAAAAAGAAACTGTGCCAAAAAAAAAAAAAAAGAAACTGTGCCAAAGCCCTCAGTATCAGAATGTCAACAGGGTGAGGCTCCCACCCATTCCTCCTGCTCCCACCCCCCAACTCCGGGTACCTTTTACTGCCTGAGTGGAGAACATTGTGCAAGCCACTTTCTGACTCTCCTTTGTCCCAGGCTCTCCTTTGCAAAACTAAGGTGATGGGTGAGAGCATCTCTAATGGGGTTCCAAGATTAAAATTCCACAGTTGTGAGAACCTTGAGTTCCCCAGACAGTATGACACAGGCTTTGGGTTCAGACCAGAGCTCCAGCCTTAAGCCTGCCAGTTACTGGTTGGGTGATCTTGGGAAAGTGACTGCACACTCCTGAGTATCGGTTTCATCTGTAAAATGGGGATTAAAGAAGGCGATGCCTCTTGAGTGCACAACAGGGTACCTGGCACCACACCCTCTTTGCATGTCATTGCTATCCTTTGTAATGGTTATTTATAATTAGGTCTGTGCTGGTGCTGCCCAGCAACGTAGGGCCAAGCATCCATCAGCACACACAGTCCTGGACACTCTGGGTTGTGGTATAGTAAGTGTGGCCAACTCTTTATCAACCCAGGACACACAACAGATGAGAGTGCACAACAGAAAACACTGACTGCTCTTCAAGGTGGAGACCAGTCCTTAATCTGGGCTCCATACACACCTAAGGGTCCCTGAAGCTGTTTCACCCAACAGGCAGACGCAGGGACAAATGAAAGGAAATTAATGCCCAGATCCTCATCTTCCCAATGGACAATGCCCTAAACACATCAGCCTGAGAAAGTCCTTGGTTGTGTAGGACTTAGCCATTTCCTATTTCCATCCTTCACCCACTTTCTTAAAACACGAAAGAAAAAAAGAAGAAAAACAAGAAAACCTGACTTTCTTCCCATCCTCAGTTCATGCTCTTGGGGCAGAAAATCCTCTGGTGACCAAAGAAAGAGGTTTAGAACTCACACTGGTGTTGAGAAAGGGAGGAACTCTAATGACTAGATAATGAATCCTTGTGCAAATCTTTGCTTTTCAGGTTTTTGCTTCCAACATTTTGCATCCAACAAAATTGGGGGAGGACTGGACAAACTGTCAGCTGAGAAATCATGAAACTACGTTTTGGAGATGGATCAGAATTGATTTCTGGCATACAGCTTAAGGGTTCAAAGAATTAAGGGACACTGCTTTACTAATATGTGTTGGATTCCCATCTATTTAATGATATGAACACATTTTCTCCACACTTGCCTAAAAAGAGAGAGAAAGGGGTATATCCATGAGATAGACCTATTAATAATCTTCTGTTTGTTTGTTTGTTTGTTTGTTTGTTTTTTCTGTTTTAAAAAAGAGGAGGGAGCACCGGGGTGGCTCAGTGGATTAAGACTCTGCCTTCGGCTCAGGTCATGATCCCGGGGTCCTGGGATCGAACCCCACATCAGGCTCTTTGCTTGGTGGGGAGCCTGCTTCCTCGTCTCTCTCTACCTGCCTCTCCACCTACTTGAGATCTCTGTCTGTCAAATAAATAAATAAAATCTTAAAAAAAGAGAGAGAGAGAAAGGAAGAATTTTTTTTTAAACAAAAACAAACATAAGAAAGAATACCAGGGCAATCTTAAGCCAAAAGTTTTTTGAAAATAAACTAAGTGGACAAATTCCTGATAAAATAATAATAATAAGGGGTGCCTGGGAGACACAGTCATAAGAAGCCAACTCTTGGTTTCAGCTCAGGTCACGATCTCAGTGTCGGGCTCTGCACTCAGCATGGAGTCTGCTTAAGACTCTCCCTCCGTCTGCCCCTCAGCCCCCAAAATAAATAAATAAATCTTTAAATAATAATAATGATACTAGAACTTGCCAAAACTGACATAAGAAGAAATAATAAACATGAATAGTCCTACAATGATTAAAGAAAATGAATCTATAATTAGACACTTTCCTCTCTAATGTCTCTGAAAGCCTCACTAGTCAATTTTACCAAACAGTTAAGGAAGAAATAATGCCAACCTTATACAAAGACTTTCAGGAAATAGAAAAAGAGCAGCTTGGGTGCCTGGGTGGCTCAGTTGGTTAAGCACCTGACTCTTGAGCTCAGCTCAGGTCTTGATTTCAGAGCCATGAGTTCAAGCCCCGTGCTGGGCTCTACACTGGACATGGAGCCTGCTTTTGAAAAGAAAAGAAAAAGGAAAAAGAGCAGCTTCCATGCAGTCAGCAGAAACTTGACACCAAAACCTGCCTAAGACAATATAAGACAATTAATTTACAAGTTAATCTCGCTAATGAACTTAGATATAAAAGTCACAAATAAAATATGATCAAATAGAATCTAGCAAAATATAAAAAGGACAATATATCACAGTTCAGTTGCCTTTGTCCCAGAAAGGATGGTTTCACATTAGAAAATCATTTAATGTAATGAACAGGGAAAAAGTTATATGATGATGTCAATGGATCCAAAAAGTATCTGACAAAAAAAATGCAACACCTATTCATGATTTTATTTAAAACAAAAAAACAAAAAACAAAAAAAAACTCCTAGCAAACTAAGAATAAATGCTTTAATCTGGTAAAGTTTCTTGTAGCAAACTGCATAACTAATGTTATATAATATAAATAACATTACTACTGTTCCCTTTGAGATTGGCCCACTTTTCTTCCACACTGTGCTAGGGCACCTAGCCTGTGCAGTAAAACAAATAGAAAAATGAATAGCCTAAGAGTTGGCAAGGAAGAAACAAATGAGCCATTACTTACAGATGATGTCATTTGTACATATAAATTCAAAAACTGATAAGTGAACATAGATTGTTAGATACAAAATCAATATATTTGTTTCTAAATAAAAGCAACAATTAGCAGATGGTATTTTTTTTTAATTTTTAAAGATGTATCTATTTGTTTTAGAGGGGGGAGATGCGCAGGCATGGTGAGGAGGAGCAGAGGGAGAGAGAGAATCATGAAGCAGGCTTCTCCCTGAGCAGGGAGCTTGACATAGGGCTCAATCCCAGAATCGTGAGATCATGACCTAAGCTGAAATCAAAAGTTGGCTACTCAGCTGACTGAGCCAGCCAGGTGCCCCACAGATGGCATTTTAAAATAACATTTAAGGGGTGCCTAGCTGGCTCCATTGGTGGAGCACATGACTCATGATCTCAAGGTTGTAAGTTCGACCCCTACGTGGGTGTAGAGATTGTTTAAAAATTAAAAGAAAAAAACTTTACAAAAACGAAAAAAGAAAAGTCAAGACACTCCTAAATGGGAAGAAGTTGGGAAGATTTATTCTATTTGATTTTAAAATTTAATATGAAGCTATAGTAATTAGGATGGTGGGGCATTGCCACAAGCAGGAACAGAGACCAATGGATGGAAGGGAGTGGGCAGCCCAAAATAGGGACCCACATTTGGATGATGCCAGAGATGGCTTTATGGAGCAATGGGAAAGGTGTGGTCTTTTCAATAATCAGACTGAGACAATTAAGCAATGCAGAAAAAGAAAATTCAATATCTACCTTGCATCACACCAAGTATCAACTCTAAGTAGATTGTAGATCTAAATATGAAAGACAAAGCAATAAAGGTTTTAGAAGATAATATTGGAGTACATCAAGGAACAGAGAGCGTTCCAAAATAGGACACAGAAAAGCACTAACAATAATGGAAAAATTGATAACTGAGATAACATTCAAAGATAGTTCACCACGAAAAGAGCAAAAAGACAAGCCATAAGGTAAAGAAGACATTCGCAATAAATAACCAACGAAGAGCTCAGATCCAGAAAGTATAAAGGATTCCTGGGACACCTGGGTGGCTCAGTTGGTTAAGTGTCTGCCTTCAGCTCAGGTCATGATCCCAGGGTTCTGGGATCGAGTCCCACATTAGGCTCCCTGCTCAGTGGGGAGCCGGCTTCTCCCTCTGCCTCTGCTCCTCCCCCTGCTCCTTCTCTTTCTTGCTCACGCTCTCAAACAAATAAAAATCTAAACATATATAATATATATATTTATTTATATATTTTTTAAAAAAGAAATACAAGTTTAAAGAGAAAAAAGAACATGTAAAATTAAAGAAAAAAGTGCTTACGTCTTTTTGTAAATGGTTAGTAGTAGACCTCATTTCTCGAAGACTCCACTGGCTATATTTTTAAAAAGGGGCACACCTTTTATTTTTAAATGTCCATATTTACAATACACCAATAGTAACAATTTAAACTGATGGGGAAAAGTTTGCCATTCACTTGAAGGTGTGAAGATACAAAATTTTAAAAAGAATTCTATGTACTACATTAGCAAAATAGTGAGAAAACTATTGCTTTCCGGGTATCTGAAAAGGAACTTGGGCAAAATTGTGGCATCAAATTCAGGGATTCACAGAGCAAAAAATTCATCGTTTTTGAAAAATATTATAAAATGTAAATTCTGGGGCGCCTGGGTGGCTCAGTGGGTTAAAGCCTCTGCCTTCGGCTCAGGTCATGATCCCGGGGTCCTGGGATCGAGCCCCACATCAGGCTCTCCGCTCCGTGGAGAGCCTGCTTTCTCCTCTCTCTCTGCCTGCCTCTCTGCCTACTTATGATCTCTGTCTGTCAAATAAATAAATAAAATCTTTTGAAAAAAATGTAAATTCTGTTGGGGCGTCGGTTGAGAAGTTTCTCTATCTGGTGGTGGCAGGTGGCCGTCCTCTCCCCTAGGCCCTCATCCTTGTTCCTTGATCCCCTTCCTCCTCTGACGCACCTCCAAAAGCTAGAATCCCTGCGGGCTAGAACCCCCAGTCTCTCTCTCCTGGTGAGTCTAGCCATTCCTAGCCTTCAAATGCCACCTCTGTCCACTAAATGCGGGGCATCCTGACTGCACCAGTGGTGTAGGCAGTGAAAGGATTCAACCCAGGCAGAGCAAAGGAGTCAGAAGTTTATTGGATACACTGCAAGCAGCAGCGGGCAGGACAGAAAAAGAGAGACTGTCTGTGTGCCACGTGGCAGTGGTGAGGGGCTATAGTTACAGGGTCCAATGGAGGAGTATGGGAAATATGTAGAATTTTCCCTTTTTTTTGGTAATCTTAGGAACTGTGCCTGGTTTTAAGTAGCCCGTTGGCTGGTGAGGGCTTATGGCTTAATGAGCCTGTTTTCATTAGCTCAGTGCTCACTGTGGGCCCTTTTGCCCTGCTCAAGTGTAATTGCTCAAGCCTGTTGCCTAAAAGCAGGCTCTACACTAAGGACTTTGGGTGGGCCACTTGACCTCCCTCCAATCTTAGGCCTGTTGACCAGAACTGGCATCATCTGGCTCCCGCCTATTCCCTTCCACTCCAGCCACAAAGGCCTTGTTGGGCTTCCAGGCTCCCTCTCAGGTCTCAGGACAGGCTGTTTCCCCATCTGGAATGTTCACTCCCTCTTTCTGCCCAAGCCCTGCCCTCCCTGGAGGCAAAAAACCAACTGCCCCCAACACTCTGTGCTGGAACCATGCTCAACAACGCTGAGCTCCTCTAATCCCCAGGCTAGCCTCTGAGCCTCCCAGTAGGCTGTTCCCTCTGCAGGGAATACTCCTGCCCATGATCTTCCTCTACCCATTCTTTGGATTCATTTATGCCCTAATTCCAGGAAGCCCTTCTTGACACCCCCACTTCCCAGGCTAGCAGGCATTTACTCTGGGTTCCCGCAGTCCCCTGTGCTCCCCAATCCCAGTCCTGATCACACTAGGCAGTAAATGGTAACTGATCTGTCCTCTCACTGCACTGTGGGCCCCACGAAGGCAGGGCTGTGTCTGTCTCCACTGTGACCCCAGCATCACCCCGCCAGGCCTGGACACAGGAGCCGGCTGACATCAAGTCTGGATGTAATGAGCTGAGCCCCGGGTTCTCTGGGGCCTCCAGCAGCTGGCACAGGGGCAGAGGACCCTTCGGTATCCTCACCTTCTCATCGCCTCCACTAATTCTGGCAGCTAGAGCAAGTTGAAATAAAACGGGGATTTACGTGCAGAGGGAATATACTGCAGATTTGGAGACAAGGATGCACGGAGGGGAATGTGACATCCCCAAACACCAGGAGCCAGTAACCCCATGACCCTGGGCTCCACCTTTTGTCAGCTCTCCAAGGGTGGGTCTCACTTTGTGGGGCGATAGAAAGCAATGGAACCAGTCCCGGGGGGTTCCTGCAGGTGAATTGAGAATATCAGTGACCTTAGGAACTGGGGCAGGAAGAGGGAGCCAGGAGTTGAAGGGAGAAAGGGACTCCTTTCTCGGTAGTCTTGGAAATTTTTATGAGCCCATAATCTTCTACTACGTGTATAATTGACTACCTATGAAAAATTAGAGGACATAAAGGCATTGCCTCCAGGCTGGCTGTCCTGCGGTTTGGCGCGACGCCCGGCTCGCAGCAAACACCCAGAGCAAGATAGCAGCGGACTGTAGCACCCTGCTGACTGGCTGCCAGGGTTGGCCATTAATCAGGCGATGCTCTCCATCCTCTGAGGGAGGCACTAACATCTCGTCCCCATCCTGCTGAGAACTAGAACGGAGGGAGGTCAAGTCGCTCGCCCAAGGTCATACAGCTCCAGGCCAGCGCGGGATTCCGAACGCAGGGAGCTCCTGGCCACACAGGGCACGTGGAGAGGAGGAGCCGGGCAGGGAGCGGTCAGTCCCCGTCGGCTCCTCAGCACCCGCCTCACCTCCAACCCAAAGCGGTGACCCGTGGGGCAGAGGGCGCCCCCTGGTGGAGCGGCGGTGGCAGCCGCGCGGCGACCCATCAGGATACGGAAAGGGCCCCTGGGCTCACTCATTCATTTCTTCATCTCCACCCAGAGCCACAGGTGTCTGTACTCGGCAGACTGGGAGTAGGGATGGAGCGAAACAGTCCTCTCAAAGGCAGAGAGGGGACAGGGAGGGACGGGCAGGAGTGGAAAACCAATCCAGAACAGTGGGCGCTTACGAGCTGTGTGACCTGGACCAGGTAACGGAACTTTCTTCTGCCCCCATTTCCTCGTCTGAGGTCGGGAATATTTTAGCACCTCCCTCAAAGCAACCTGGTGAGGATAACAGGATTCGTGCCTTTTGTTGGAGGCGCTCCAAGGGGATCCCTTAACGCAGCCAGGGGTTGGGAGGAATGAGGAGTGGGGACTTACTAATGACCAAGACTTTAAAGCCTGCCAGTTCAAAGGTGAGCGGAAAACCCAGCCACTACCCTCACGGGCTTACCAAAAGGTGGTGTGTTGTGTTCAGGCTTCCGCGCAGAGTAGCACCCTTATGGCATTGGACAGGTACTACGTCCTTGGGAGGTAGGTGCAGTTATGAGCCCATTTACCAGTGGGGAAAACTGAGAGGTTGACTAACTTGACGGAAACGACACAGAGACATGGCAGGGGCAGGTCAGAGTTGCATTCGGCTGACTCCTGTTCCAAGAGGTTCCCTCCAAAACTCCCTGTCCTCCCACACCATACCCCCTCCCCAAACATTTCCTGTTCCTTTTTTTTTTTTTTTTAAGTAAGCTCTATGCCCTAGGTGGGACTTGAACTCAGGACCAGATCAAAAGTCACATGCTCTACCGACTGTGCCCGCCAGGAATCCGAAACCTTTAAACTCACTCCCTGGCCACCAGGGAGGACTCTTGTCCTCCGCCCTTCTTCAAACTTTTCCTCCCACAAGACAGTCCTTGCCCGATGAGAATTCCAAAGCCAGCTACTGAAACTGGGATGTTTTCATCCCACTTAACGTTTCTTCCCAGTCGGGTGTCACGTAAGGCAGGGCGCCCAGGGATGAGGACAACCCCCCACACACACTTCAAAAAGTGAATATAAAAGGCCAGTAAAGACACCCAAATATGGTGTGTAGATACACAGATATGTAGTAAAAGACAAAAGCTAAAAAAATATCTCAGGCATCATGATATTATTAACAGCAAGAAAGCAGTGCCCTGGGGGAGGGAGGGTGGGAGGGAGAAATATGACACCTGGGAGGGGACACGAGAGACCCCTAACTCACTTGGGAATATTTTATTTCTCTAAATAAATAAATGGTTAAAATGTCACAATATAATAAAAGTGGGTGTGCACACGTGGCTTAGCATTGTTGCATTCAGCTGACAATTCCTCTAAACCTTTCCTGTCCCTGGATTTGAAGTAATTATTTTTAGGAGGTACCTGGGTGGCTCAGTCAGTTAAGCAGCTGCCTTCAGCTCAGGTCATGATCCCAGGATCCTGGAATCGAACCCCATATAGGGTCCTTGCTCAGTGGGGAACCTGCTTCTCCCCTGCCTGGCATTCCCCCTGCTTGTGCTCACTCTGTCTCTCTCTCTCTCTCCCTCTCGCTCTCTCTGTGTCAAATAAATAAATTTCTTTTTTAAAAAGAACATTTACCTGAAATAATTATTTTTATTTTTTAAAAGATCTCATTTATTCATTTATGAGGGGGAGGGGTGGAGAGCACAAGCAAGCAGGGGGAGCAGCCGGCAGAGGGAGCAGGGATCCCGAGGCTGGACTCCATCCCAGGACCCTGGTACCACAACCCAAGCTGAAGCCAGACACCCAACCGACTGAGCCACCCAGGCATCCCTTGAAATAATTACTTTTAAAACAGGAGGAAGGCTGGTGGATATGGAGCCCACTGTTAAATGGATACAGATATGGAGGGGAGGGGGCAGGGGCCATCACGAAGTCCACCAATTTTATTTTGCTTATCTTTTGGCTCCTTCCTCACATGAATTTGTGGGAGCAGTGCCTTTTTTTTTTAACCACCAACACCACCCCATCTCCCCAGAGCCCCTTTGGCTCCCCACGGGCTATGGCACATAAAAGGTATGTGAAAACAGAGGGTGGGTGCTGTGGAGGAGGGATGGGATCTGGGGATTGGGGATGAGATGACAGGACAGCAGTAGCAGACTTGTGAAAAAGAAAACCACGGGGGGGGGGGGCGGGGGGGGCCATTGTGGAGAGCCCCTGGCTGGCTCACATTGGCATAGAGCTCACTAAAACAGACAAACAAACAAAAAGTCTCCAAATGGTGTCATTTAGACCAAGCTCCCAAACCAGGGCTTCTACTTAATCTACCTGCAGTTTCAACCTCCCCCAAAAATGTAGACTTAACCGGTCAGTCAGGAATTTTTCAATGAGTGCCCTGAGTCTGCCACTTGGACCCTCTCCAGTCCCCAGAGAAAGATGAGGTAATCTGCAAGATAAGACCCTTGCTTTTCCCAAACAATGTAACGATGCTACTAACCGTCTTGCCCCGCCCTCCTGTACAAAGCTTCCATTTTGTACATTTCCTCGGAGCGCTGCTCGATTGGTAAATATTTTTAAAAGGCCAACTGGAGCTTTAAAATGTGCTCAGCTGAATTTTTGTTAATGAATATTGCTGCTCTGCTTCCTGTGACATAGTCAATTCCCTGATATTACTCGCAACCAAGGATGCTCTTAGAATCTCGGGAAGCACAAGGGCTGGGGAGCCAGGAAGGAAGCAAGACTCATCTTTAACTTCTCCTTTCTCGGGCAGTTCTGGGTGCTGGGTGGGACGGCTTGAGGGAGGGAAGGGCTGGGAGGAGAGAAAGTCAAGGGGAAGGCACATGGCCAAATAGGAGGTAGGTCAAGGCTTATCCCCACACAAGTCAAGTTCTAGAACCATAAGGCTTAGGGGATCCCACGCAAAATAGCCACCCACCCACCCCCAAGCAGTTTCCAGAACCCACCCACCACTCTGCCTGCTGGAAACCCTGGGGAGGGTAGCCTGTAGAGTAATCTAAGAAAATGCATGGTAGGAGCTAAATTTAAAGAAGGTCAAGGGCACCTGGGGGGCTCAGCTGGTTAAGCTACTGCCTCCGGCTCAGGTCATGATCCCGGAGGATCATCTCCATCAGGAGATCATCCTCCATCAGGATGGAGTCCCGCATCGGGCTCCCAGCTCCATGGGGAGTCTGCTTCTCCCTCTGACTTTCTCCCCTCTCACGCTCTCTTTCTCTCTCACTGAAATAAATAAATAAAATCTTTTAAAAAGAAAAAAGAGAGAGAGAGAGAGAGTGTGTGTCAAGCTGCAGCCTCACCAAACCCAGATCAGAGGGTGTCTGATGAGAAGTAGCTGGTAGGGCAGACGGATCAGTTGTCGGCTAGCCAGGGTGAAGAGAGACGGTAATCCACCAGAAATGACTGTTTCTGTAAAATCTATGTTGGGAACCAGACTTCTTTGGTCTTTAGACTCAAGAATTTGGAAACCTTAATGGTCCTTTACACGAATTTGAGAGACTAACAAATTGTATTCATTCATTCAACAAAATATGTATTGGGCACCTACTGGGGGCCAGATACTGGGAATATATCCGTGAACCAGACAGAAGTCTCTGCCCTTCATAGAGAGAACATTCTGGTGGGGGAAGGTAGAATAAAATAATATATAACACGGTTTCAGGTAGTGAGACCGGCTATGAAGAAAATTTTTATGTATTTAACAAACACACTCAAAGCTTCCTATATACCAGCCACTACGGTAAGTGCTTTAAAAACGTGTTTAATATTTATTAAATGTCTTATTTAGTGAATTAAAGCAAGGTCTGGGATTGGGAGAGAGAGCTAATTCCATTTGTGTGGTCTGGGAAAGTGTGTTCTGGAGAGAACTGGTCTTCAGCTGGGAACAGAATATGAGCCAACCTCCATCTCCAGGCCAAACATTTCAGGCTGAGAGCTAGTGCAAAGGCCCAGAGGCTGGTTTTGCTGTTCAAGAAACAGAAAGAAAGCCAGTGTGAGTGGAGTTTCATGAGCAGAGAACAGAGTGGGCCATGATGATGTCAAACTCAGCTGCCAGGGGACAGATCCTAAAAGACATTGGAGGCCACCATTTGGGGCTTGAATTTTATCAGCAAGGTAGTGGTGAAAAGTCTTGTCTTGGAACCTTTAGAATCTTGGGGACTGGTTAGTTTTCTTATCTAGAGGATCTAGTGTAAAAAGCGAGTAAAGGGAAACCTCATTGAAATGGAGTCGGCAGGTTGGACAGGGAGAGCTTGCAAGCCCTACCGCTCAAAGTCAACTACAAACCCAAAAGGAAGAGAATAACCTGGCCATGGATACTACTTTCTTATACTGGAGGGAGAAAGGAAGGCTTGCCCGCCACCCACACCCCCGCCCCCGCCACCTCATTAGCCCAGCCAGTGAGAGACAGTCACAACCAGCCAGTGAGAAAGCTGCTCTGCTTCCAACTCCCAGTTTGCTCCAATGGACTTTTTCTTTAAACACCCTTCCCAAAGCCCTCACCCTTCCTCTATAAACAAGCATATCTCAGCTGTGTTCCCTGGGTGTGCCTATCTATGGTTTTGCGGTAGCCTGTTTTCCCGGTACTGCAATTAATTGCTGTTCCCAAAGAAACCCATATTTTCCTAGTAAAATAATTGGCAGTTTTGTTTTTAAGGTTAACATTTGTAATCAAAGTCATCTTACAACATTAGACTCCTAGAGCCTTTGCCGTCTTCTAATTTCCCTCCTAGGCCAGAGCTGTGTCCCTCAAAACATGGCCACAGTGTTTCCTGCCATCTCCTCTAGTATTGATTCTAGGCTCCAGCATCCAAGGGGTGTGCCCTGAAACCCAGGAAGAGGAGGTGGGGAGGCAGGTCTTCATTTTTTTGCCACAAAGTAGGTGCCAGTTCTTAGTTCCTCCTTTGCCTTGTTCTGGAGAGTTCCGGGAAGTCCCAAAACCAACCAGATGAAGGTTGGTTTTGGGACCGACCTCCCGGTCCCAGAAAACCATCATCCGGTCCCAACCAACCAACCAATGGGGCTTTAGTCCTGGGACAGCCAACAAACTTAATGAACTTAATGAAACCAAGTGAGAATTCCTGATTCCCTGACCTCCCACAAAACCTGTTCCATCAGCTTCCCACCTCTGGTTCCCACAGGTTCCCTGATCACCTTTCTGGCCTCTGGAAAAGGCATCACCATCTTTCTTCTTGTCCAGGGCAACAAATCTAGGAGTAGGGGGTTAAAAAAAAAAAAAATTGTTTCACTAAAAAACATCCTTCTGGGTTATCAGATTCTGGTCTTGTTTCCTGTCTTACACAACAGTCTCCTCTCTCCTGTAATAGTCTTGTAGCCGAAAATCTCTCCTTACCTGACACCAGAACTGTTCGGATTTGATGTTGACCTTGATTCCTTCCTTTGCTGTCACACCCAATTTGTAGCAAATCCTGCAGGCACTATCTCCGTAGACATCCCAAATTTTATCCATTTCTTTCTTTTTCCCCACTGCCACCCACCCAGCTCCCAGCCATGGGCATCACTAACCTGGACCTTGCTTACCCTGGGTTCTTGGCTTTTTCTTCATCATTTGCTCCCCAGTTCACTTGCTCTCCAGTCACTCACAATTCATTCACCAGAGGGTAGAAAAAAAGATGTCTTTAAATGCAAAGAGAAGGGATGCCTGGGTGGCTCAGTCGGAACTTCGGCTCAGTTCATGATCCCAGAGTCCTGGGATCCAGTCCTGCATCAGGCTCCTTACTTAGTGGGGAGCCTGCTTCCCCCTCTGCCTGCTGCCCCCCCGCTCCGGCTCGTGCACTCTCACTCTTGCTTGCTTTCTCTCTCTGTCTGACAAATAAATAAAAATCTTGAAAAAATAGTAAGTGCAAAGAGAAAACTAATCTGGGAGGGGGCAGGCAGTGATCAGTGCTGGAGACAAGGAGGGGAGGTTTGAGTGAGAAGGGGCATGGGACAGTTTCTGGAAAGATGGTAGGCAGTTGTTGAAATGCATCTTTTTTTTTTTTAAGATTTTATTTATTTATTGGACAGGGAGAGACACAGGGAGAAAGGGAACACAAGCAGGGGGAGTGAGAGAGGGAGAAGCAGGACCCTGGGATCATGACCTGAGCTGAAGGCAGATGCTTAACGACTGAGCCACCCAGGCGCCCCTGCATTTTAAATGTGCCCAAGATGTGTGCATTTCACCGTGTGTAAATTTACACTGGGGTGGGGGAAATGCCCTGTTAGTAAATACCGGACTCCAGCAAATGATGGATGTTGTTGTGTTTAGAAGTGAAATGTCCTGGTGTCTGCAACTGTTTAAGATGCATCCAAAATAATAATAATAATAATAATAAGATGGATGGACGGATGTGGCGAGATGAAAGGTAAGCAACATAGCAAGGATAGTAACATAGTATTGGTGGCATCTGGGGGGGGTGGTGAAAATACAGGTGTCTACTGTATGTTTGAAAGTTTTCATGATAAAATGTTTAAGGAAAGTACAAAGGAAACTGAGTAACTATTCTGCTGAAAACTCCCGCACCTGCTTCTATTTGCAGGAGAAATAGATGCTGATTGATTTCCAGGTCACTGCATACCTCCCCGCTGACTTCATCTCCTCTGTTCAATCTTCTGATGCATCAAATACTTATCGCGCACCTACTGTGTGCCAGGCACTGCTCTAGACACTGGGGTTACAGCTTTGAACGGAACAGCATGGACCTGACATTGTAACTGTCTTCCTCAAGGAGTCATTGCCCCGGCAAACCTTTCAACAACTTGAAATTATCTTAATTTATGACTTCATTTGCATGTCAATATGAGCTCTGAGAAGGCAGGGCCCCTTCTTTCTTTTTTTTTTTTTTTAAGTTTTTTTTTTTTAATTTATTTATTTGACAGACAGAGATCACAAGTAGGCAGAGAGGCAGGCAGAGACAGAGGAGGAAGCAGGCTCCCCGCCGAGCACCATCCCAGGACCCTGGGATTATGACCTGAGCCGAAGGCAGAGGCTTTAACCCACTGAGCCACCCAGGCGCCCTGTGGGCCCCTTCTTTCTTACTCAGACATGTGTCTCCAGGTCTAGACAGTCTTGTTTATAGTCGGACCTCAATAACAATTAGTTGAGAGAATATTAGCTAACATATAGCTAATATTAGCTAACATAACATCGCTATCTGTGCACCTGGCCCCGTTTGAAGTTGTTTGCCCATAAACCCATTAATCCTGAAAACTATCCCCTTTTTACAAGAGTTAACGGGCACCCAGGAGCTAGGCCGTGAACTCAAGCAGTCTGGCTTCGGACATCATGTTCCCAACCACTATAGGAAACTGCCAAGTGAGGGAATGATTCAATTAATCATTTCCCATGGCCTGAGTTCAAATCCCAGCTCTGCCGCTTGTTAGCTGCGTGGCCTGGAGCCAACCGATTTATCTTCCTGAACTTCAGATTTAACCTCATGGTGAAGACGAAGGATGCTGGAGGAAACTGGCTCCAAGACGCGCACATGCACACGCGAACTCACACCCGGACAACCCGGAGCAGGGAGGTGGGAGCTGGGGAGGGCGGCGTGGGGTCACCGCTCCAGGCACGGGGTGTGGCCTCCTGGAGGCAAAGTCTCCGGCTTCCAGTTTCCTCCAGTGTGCCCACGCCCTACCTGGGGCCCCGGGCGCTGTCTCCGCCCCCCCCCCCCCGAACCTGGGTGACCCGGTAGACAGCCTCGCAGGAGCCGGTCCCCATAGCCGGCGGCCGCGGTGGTCTGGAAGAAAGAAATCCGGCGGCGGGGAAGAGAATCCCGCCTGTCGGTAGCAGGCGAGGTTCAGTGCCCCGCCCCCCTCCGCCAGATTTCGTCCGGAAGGAGCCGCCCGGCTCCCGCCCCCGACCGGCCCCGCCGCGTGGAGCGTCTGGGAACCGGCCGAAGGAGCCGACCTGCCGCGATGGAGACGCCCGGCACCTGGGCGCTGCTGCTGGTGCTGCTGCTGCTCGTGCTGCTGACGCTGGCGCTGCCCCGAACCCGAGGCCACCTGCCCCCCGGGCCCACGCCGCTGCCGCTGCTGGGGAACCTCCTGCAGCTCCGGCCCGGGGCGCTGTACCCGGGGCTCTTGCGGGTGAGCGTCCGCGGGGACGCCCCGGCTGGGGCAGGGGAGCCAGGGCCAGGAGAGGGGCGTGCGCAAGGAGAGACAGCGGAGCACCAAGGGCAGAGAGGCCCGGGGTATCCTAGAGGAGGCAGGCCAAGGGCGCAAGGGCAGAGGGGCTGGGGGGTTCGGGGGCGGGGCAGGAGCAGGGCTCCAGAGCTGAGAAGGTCCAGTTGGGGGGGGGGGAGCGGTGCTGGGGAGAGAGGACCCTGGTGTGCTGGACCCCGGCTAGGAGGGGCAGAGACGTCTGCCCGCGGAATCCTGGAGAGGATGAGAGCAGGGAAGGAGGCAGGATCCAGTGGCAGGGGTCCCGGCGGAGGGGCCCACAGAATCCTGGAAAGGTGATAGAAGCAGGGGATTCAAGCCAGAGGCAGGAGCCCTTTTGCTACTGGGATGCTGGCGGGTTTATCCCTGGGGGAGAGGCAGCCGGGGAGGGGCAGAGAAGAAAAGGGGGAGGGGTCGCTGGCAGGAGGGGGAGGCTTGGCTGGAGGGTTCCAGATCTGTGTCTGCTGAGAATCCCGGTTGTGTGGCGCTGAGCTAGGAGGCAGGTGAAGTCCCCGTGGCGGCAGGGAAGGAGGACAGGAAGGAAGGCTGAGGCCGTTCTAACCTTTGGGGGCGAGAAGGAGGAAGAGGCCAGAGGTTCTCTGTCAAAAGGAGTCTGGGGGACTTCAGGACACCAGGAGGGGGACGGGGGTCTTGGGGGAAGATGGGGCACGTGCCCGCCAGTATCCACCCTCTGCCAGAACTTGAGGGTTTAGCAAAATGATAGAAAAGGGTGGCTAGTTTGGGGGTGGGGCAGGAGCTGAGGAATGGGGAGAGGCCAGAGTCTCAGCTGCCCATTTTTGCTGCATTGTTTCTGAGTCGGGGGAGAGGGGTGGTTCTGGGTTGTCCCAGGGTCTGCACTTGGGGCTCTGTAGGAGGTAAGGGGTTGGGAACTCTATAGGGAAGGGAACTGGGAGCCTGGTACAAAAAGAGAACTGAACCTCCCAAGGGGGCTATTTCTGTCTGGGGGCGGGGGAAGAGGTTCCTCTTAGGAGTCTCATCCAGTGACAGGGCCATGATGGGGACACCTCCATCGAAAGAGGCCACAGCTTGCCCCACGGCGCCCGCCCCTTCTCCCTCCCTGCCCCCAGCTGAGTAAGAAGTATGGACCCGTGTTCACCGTGTACCTGGGACCCTGGCGGCGTGTGGTGGTCCTGGTGGGGCACAAGGCTGTGCAGGAGGCCCTGGAAGGTCAGGCTGAGGAGTTCAGTGGGCGGGGCATGTTGGCGACACTGGACGGGACCTTTGACGGCCACGGTGAGTCATGAGCAGAGCTGGGGACTGCAGGCTCCCTCGATCAGAGGCTCAGAGCCTGCAACCATTTACCGTGTGACTTTTGCGCATAGCTTGGTGTCTCTGAGCCCATTTTCCTCATCCATCACCCATCAAATGGGGTGCTAATAGTGCTTATTACCTAGGTCATTCTGAGGATTGAATGTGGCCTGGGTGAGATGTTGCGGGGTTCTCACTGCTCCAGGTGAAGCCCCCAGGACTGGGAGGGACCAGGAGAGTGTTCTAGGCACTGGGACCACTTAATGTGTAGAAACTAGTCTCTGCTAAGCCTGAAAGTAGAAGGCTGGTGTTGGGGGCGCTGTTGGGACACTGCTGTGACCCTGAGCTTGTTGGCGACTGCCGAGAAGGACCTGTCGCCAGGCTTGGATGGGGAAGGCAGAGGGGTCAGGGCCAGGCTAGGGGAAGCCCTGAACTGCGGGGACCAGAGGAGTTGTCTGACCCAGCCTGTTTGGTGGGAGATGTCGGGGAAGTCTTGAAAGACCGGTTGCCTGAGTGCCAACTCCTAGGATGAGCAGGGAGGGTGTTCCAGGCAGAAAAGTAAAAAAAAAAGCATGGAGGGGAGAGAAGAAGCATTCATTCATTCAGTTGACAAATTTTTATCATGCCTGGCCCGTAGTTATTACTGGGGACAGAGGTGACCAAGACAGATGTGGTGTCCTGTCATCCTACATGTAGGAGAGGTGGGCATGTCATGGGACTGGAGGGAGGGAATAGAATTCTAAAATAAGAGGTATAACTCTAAGATCAGGACACAGGAGAACTGTACTGGCCCAGGTCGGGGGAGGAGAGAGAGACTGGGAGAAATCAAGGAAGGCTTCTTGGAGGAGATGACAATTACAGTGAGATATGAGGATGAATGCAGTTAGTTCAGTGAGGATGGAGAGGTGAGTGATCCAGGCAGATAGAACAGAGGGTGCAGAGGCCCTTGAGGGGGGATCCTGACGCCACTGAGGAAGTGAGAGAAGACCAATGCAATTGTAGCAGGATGAGTAACAAAGCTGGAGAAGTGGGTCACACAGGGCCTGAGTCACACCAGAATGCTCAGCTTTGGGATTTTCTGGAGGCTATAGATGGAAGCAGGGAAGATACAAGTCAGAGCTAGAAGGATCCTTGGGTCACTGTGCAGGAGCCCAGGCTGGGGACTGTGCTGTTCTGGGGCTGGGGGAGTGGGGAAGGGAGGGTGTGGTTGGAAGAGGCAGCCAGGGCTCTGGCCAGGAGCAGGGCGGGGTTGGGGGGTGCACAGAACACTGGACTGAGACAGGAACAGGAGAGGTGCTGAGGCCAGTTTGGGACACAGTGAGAGGATGGGCTGGGGACACCCTGGAGGAGACTTCCAGGAGGCCCCTAGGGGCTGGCATTGTACCTATGAGACCCTGAGCTCAGAGAAGCAAGGTTTTGTCCAGAGCAGACCCTTAGCTAAAGGAGGAAAATGTCAGTTCCATTCCCCTCTCTCCTGGTTCAGCTTCCAAATGACATGAGGCAGGGAACACAATAGTACTGGTAAATGTTGGGAAGGAGAGAGGGAGGGGGAGAGGAGGGCGGGAAGGAGGAGAGGAAGGAAGGAAGGAAAGAAGGGAGAGAGGGAGCGAGGGAGGGAGGGAGGAAGAAGTCTTCACTTATCCGGGTTCATCACGGAACCCAGGGAGCCTGGATAATCCCAGTGACCAGCTTCTCGGGAGAATGTCACCCTCTGCCCCAAGGTTAGACATTTATGGAGCACCTACTGAGTCCTTAACCCTGGGCTAGGCTGGAATGGACTCAGGACAGGGCCTGCAGCATCCGCCTCCAGACACCTCACTGGGAGGGAGGGAGCAGTCCTGGGGAATGGGAAGAGGGGCCGGTCCCTCCTTGAGTCTAGCCTTCTGCATAGGGGTTTTCTTTTCCAATGGGGAGCGGTGGCGGCAGCTGCGGAGATGTACCATGCTGGCCCTGCGGGACCTGGGCATGGGGAAGCGAGAAGGCGAGGAGCTGATCCAGGCGGAGGCCCGGTGTCTGGTGGAGGCATTCCAGGGGATGGAAGGTCAGCAGGGTGGGGTGAGCCTGGGGGCCCCTGCAGCGTGCCTGAGTGGTGGTGGGGTGGGGGGGGTCCAGGGCTGGGCTGAGGGCTCTGTTCACTGCCACCTCTGACTCCTCCTCCACCTTCTGTCTCTGTCCTCTTCTCTCCCCATCTATCTTTTGCCAAGTCTTTCCCAGTCTGTCTCTCTTTCCATGTCTGTTTCTCTGTCTCTCCCTTCTCTCTATCCGTCTGTCTCTTTCCTGTCTGTTTCTCCATCTTTCTTTCCCCATCTGTCTCTCTCGATGCCTGTCTTATTCTGGTCGAGGCTGGCCCTCTCTCCAGCACGGCCCTCCCCCCCTGCCCTCTCCCTGCAGGACGGCCATTTGACCCCTCCCTACTGCTGGCTCAGGCCACTTCCAACATCATCTGCTCCCTCACCTTCGGCCTCCGCTTCCCCTACGAGGACGAGGACTTCCAGGCCCTGGTCCGGGCAGCTGGTGGCACCGTGCTGGGGGTCAGCTCCCGGTGGGGCCAGGTAAGTGGGTGGGACCCCTCTCCAGCCACCTTTTCCAGGGAACCCCCAGAGCACCCCTCCACGCTGGTGCAGGGCCAGGCCCCGTGGGAACAGCTGCCCTTCCCCCCGCAGACCTATGAGATGTTCTCCCGGCTCCTGAAGCACCTGCCAGGCCCCCACACACAGCTCCTGGGCCACCTGAGTGCCCTGGCCACCTTCGCCATCCAGCAGGTGCAGCGACACAAGGAGAGCCTGGACAGCTCAGCCCCACCGTGCGATGTGGTGGATGCATTCCTGCTGAAGATGGCAAAGGTAGGGGAAGGTCAGGGTCAGGGGCGCCCTCCTGAATGGGGCTGGTGGCCTGGCCAGCCCCTACTCAGGTATAATTGGAAATCTATCTGCTGTGTAGATGGTCTCCAAAACTTTTCTCATCTTCTCAAACTGAAACTCTTGACTTGTTAAACAACAGCTCCCTGGTCCCGCTCCCCAGCCCCTGGCAACCACCTTTCCGTCTCTGAGTTTTCCCTTCCCATGCTCGGGACCCCACAGAAATGGAATCCCACAGTATTTACCCCTTTTGCAACTGGCTTATTTCACTTAGCGTGATATCCTGGAGGGCCATCCGTGTCATAGCCGGTGACGGCATCTCCCTTTTTAAGGCTGAATCCTTATTCCCCTACATGGATAGACCACATTTGGCTTATCTGTTCATCCATCAGTGGACCCTTGGGGTACCTCCCCCATTTGGCCATTGCGAATAGCGTTGCTGAGAACGTGGGTGCACGATATCCCTTCGAGACCTTGCTTCTCGCTTGTTGGGGTACGTGCCCAGAAAGGGAGTTGCTGGATCATACGGTAATTCTATTTTAATTTTTTAAGGGACCTGATACCATTCCCCATAGCAGCTGCGCCCTATGACCGCCCCACTGATGGTGACAGGGTCCCCGTTTCTCCACATCCTAACCACATATCATTCTGTTTGTTTTTTCAGAGTGGCCACACTCTTTCATTTTCAAACACAGCACAACCCAAAAAAACTAATAACAAGAGTCCACTTCCCCACTCGCCTAAACATTTATACAAACCCCCCTGACAAAGCTTGAACTTGCTGGCCTGGCTGTGCTGGGCCTCTCTTATTGCCCGCAGCCTGAGTTCTCTGAGCCCTTCTGCCTGGTCTCTCCCAGGAGGAGCATGACCCAAGCACAGAACTGACTGACAAGAACTTGCTGATGACAGTCATTTATCTGCTGTTCGCCGGGACGGTCACGGTCAGCACCACGGTCCGCTATACCCTCTTGCTTCTGCTGAAGTACCCTCGGGTCCAAGGTAGGAGGCTTCTGTGCCAGCCGGCCCTGGGGCTGGAAGTGAGGGCTCCAGAGGAAGAACATTCAGGAGAACGGACAGCCTGAGCTGGGCCTAGAAGTGAGAATGAGCCCGGCATCGGGGGTGCCTGAAGGGCGAGAAGCTGGGGAGGCTGCCAGAGGCAGTGAGAGGCGCAGTGAAGTGAGAAATGGGGCAGGAGACCTCTCAGGGCCTTGTCGCCTTGGTGGTACCTTGTGTGCCTAATCCTGAGCAATAGGGAGCCATGGAAGGATGCTGAGCAGGGGAGGGCAGGGTCAAGTTAGCATTTTAGAAAAATCCTTGGGACTGAAAGAGGTAAGGTGTGCAAGAGGATGCCAGGAGGACGGGACAGGGACCTGGGCAGGAGAGGACAGTCCTAGGCCAAGCTGTGGGGAGGGAAGAGGGGCCAGGTGGGCAAGTAGAACACGACCTGGGAGGCCCAGGGGGCTGGGGGATGGGGGGGACCATGGGACTACCCTGAGATGAGGACAGAAGGAATGAGGAACTGTTTCAGGGGAGACACTGAGGCCAATATGGGACAAGTGTGAGGAGCCTGGGGCCACCTGCTGGGAGATATCCAGGAGGCCACAAGACACCTAGTTTAGGACTGGAGATAAAAAGCAAACTGGGGTCCTTGTTCTCAGGGTCCTGATTCAAGCAGCACGTTGGGCGTAAAGAGTTTTCTTAAAGGTGGGGGGCACCTGGCTGGCTCCGTGGGTAGAGCAGGTGACTCCTGATCTCGGGGTTGTGACTTTGAGCCCCACATTGGGCGTAGAGATTACTTAAAAAAAAAAAAAAAAAAAAGCTGGGGTCATCAGGGCCCAGGCAGGATGTGAAGCTGGGGTAGTATGGGAGGGTACCTGGCCCAGACGTGAGCTCCAGGGAAGCCCAGGATTTGGGGGTCAGGCAGCTGCAGTAAAGGCTGTCAAGCCAGTGGGGTGGGCTGACCTGGAAGATGGGGCTTCAGATCTGGTGGCCTCGGGGGAATGGAGTCCGCTCTGACTTCAGCTCTCTGGGCCTCAGTTTCCTCATCTGGGAGGTGGGGATGGATAATGGTACCCACCTCACAGGATTGCTGTGGGAGTTAAGAAAGGAGAGACCCTGCGCCCAGCACACACAGGATGTTAGGGACCTAGTCTCAGCGAAGCCTGGGGGACTCCTCCTCCCTACCCGCCAGGCTCCCCCGACCGGCTGCTGCCACAAGATGGGGATTCCCAGGGTAGAGTCACAGGGCCCAACCCCACCTCTGACCTCCTGTCCCCCTCTTCCTGAGTGCAGAGCGTGTGCGGGAGGAGCTGATCCGGGAGCTGGGGGCCGACCGAGCACCAGGCCTCCGGGACCGAGCCCGCCTCCCCTATACCGATGCCGTTTTGCACGAGGCGCAGCGGCTGCTGGCTCTGGTGCCCATGGGAGTGCCCCGCACCCTCACAAGGACCACCTGCTTCCGAGGGTACACCCTGCCCCAGGTGGGCCTGCCCCTCGGCCACGCCCCGCGTCCGTCTCTCCGCTGCCGCCTCTCTGTGGCTGTGTGTCTGGCTTATTCTGATTATTGGTCTCTATCTCTCCTCAGTGACCATGTTCCTCTTCTCTGCAACTCTGTCCCTCTGTCTTTCTGTGTGCCTCTCTCCCACCTTTGACTGTCTCTGGGCCTCAGTTTCCCCATCTGTCCAGCGGATAGCCTACTTCTACCTCCTTCCAAGGTGGCTGGGACAGTCACATGCCAGGGGTGACAGGTGACAGACGGGGAAGCAATTTGAGAACTGAGGGCGGAAGGAGTCTCACAATGAAATGAGTCTCTCCCCTTCATTCCCTCTCGCCTCCCCGCCCTCCTTCTCCCGGCGCAGCTTCTGCCATCCGTTAGAGAGCAACTCATCACCACCACCACCAGGGGGCGATGTCCACCTGGAAACCCCAGGAGCCTTTCTGCTCCCTCCTCGAGCTTCGCGTAGCAGTTATGATCCGGTCCTGGTGTTTTCTCACTGGGACCTGGAGCAAATCACTTCAGCCCATGAATCTGCCTCTACCCCTCTTCTAAATCAGGAACAGTAATAGTATTAACTTGGGATCTCAAGGAACCTGCAGGATAATGCTTGCAAAACACCAGCTCCGCTCTTGGTGCCAGGAGCTGGGGGTTCCCCCAGGTGCCTGGTTCCTGGCAGCAGCAGCCATGGCTAACCCAGTGACTATGGCCACTCTTGATCATGATTACGGAACCCCAGCCATCAATGACTGAGCATTTGCTCTCCGCCAGGGATTATTCTAAATGCTTCATGGACTTAGTACCTTGTCGAATCTTTGGAGCAACCCTACACCATTATCATGCCCATTTTACAGATGAGGAAACGCCTTGAAGGCTGAGAAGACTTGCCAGGGTCACCCAGCCTACAGTGATAGAGGCAGAATTTATACCCAGGGCGTCTGCTCTAGCCATAGCTGTCTGCCCTTGTTTTAACAGCCGTAGTAGCACGACCCTGTCTTCTCCTGGAGCCCCCCTCCCCTCCCCGGCTCAGCCCCTCTAGCCATAGTCCCTGGCAAATGAGGTCCCTCTCCTTCACATCTCCTCCGCTGCACAGCCCTGGGATCCTAGTCACTCGGGGACCTGCGCTGGGGAGCCTTCAGGGACAGCCGTCACCTACCCGCCCTTGGCTTTACCTCTGGAAGAGCCCAGTGGGAAACAGCTGGACCCAGGCCAGGCGGCTTAGGACAACCACAGATGAATCACAACACAATTTAAAAACACAGTGTAAAAAGAACTAGCCCTCCCATGTCCAGATGCTATGCTGGGCAAGTTGCGTAAGTTCGGGGGACCTCAGTGTTCCCGCCTTTCAAATGGAAATCACGTTAGAAATTACTTTGTAGACTTGTTAAAAAGATTTAGTGAGTTTGAGGGTACGTTTGAGTGTGCGTGTGAGAGAGAGCACAAGGTGCGCGTAGCTGTCTCGTAAGAGAGAGAGTATACATGAGATGCTTAAGAATGTCCCTGGCTGGTAATAAGCCCTTGAAATATTCTGCCCTTGTGCTTTGGGCACTAGAGAATCCTCAAAGCCGGGTGGGGAAGGTTATTTGTAATTTGATGATTGCTTCCCTGCAGGGCACTGAGGTCTTCCCCCTCCTCGGCTCCGTCCTGCGTGATCCTGAGGTCTTTGAACAGCCAGAGGAATTCAACCCAGACCGATTCCTGGATGCGGATGGACGGTTCCAGAAGCAGGAGGCATTCTTGCCCTTCTCCTTAGGTACGTGTGGGGGCTGGCCCCTGCTCCCCTGCTGGTTCCCCACGCCTGGGTGTGAGGAGGGCTGACCCAGTCCCATCTCCCCGTTCCCTCCAGGTAAGCGCGTCTGCCTCGGGGAGGGCCTGGCGAGGGCGGAGCTCTTCCTCCTCTTCACCACCCTCCTGCAGGCCTTCTCCCTGGACAGCCCGTGCCCGCTGGGGGCCCTGAGCCTCCAGCCAGCTGTCAGCGGCCTTTTCAACATCCCCCCAGCCTTCCAGCTGCAAGTCCGGCCCCACTAGCCTCCCCGCACGGTGTGGTCCAGATGAAGGAGGGAGGAGGCTGTGGGAGGTGGGGGCCTCCTCATGGCGGTGGGCGTGAACATGGTTGTGTCTCCAGAGCCACAAGTCTACACCTGAGGCAGACACACACACACACACACCTATGGGTGTTCTAGAGTCTGCCACGGGGGTATTTGGCCTACACGTCCCCAGGACTCCGCTCGCTCGGCCCAGGTGGCTACTGAAACACGCAGCCACGAGGGCCACGGGGCAACTCTGCCACACAGGCTTTCTGTAGACATAGATTTAGTTCGTCTGGAATCATGATCACCACCCCAGATAACACACCCTCTCGTCCAAACACAACCCCCCTGGATTCACAGTCCAGGTACGGGAGTTCAGCCCCTCCCCTCACAAGACACGGAAACAGCCACGGTGTTCAGGGCCCACAAGCCCTCTTCACCCCACCTCCTGGCAATTCTGGGAGCCTGGTGCAGAGCTGAACATCCCCCTTCCTGGGTCATGTCCGTGCACAGAGACCGTCCCTGTCTTCAGCCCCGATGTGCCTTCTCTCGTGCACCCACGCCACGATCCAGGCATGTGACCGTCGCCATCCACATGCCCCCAACCACTGAACCACACAGCCAGCGCACACATGACACTAGACACACCATTCCCGGGAAGGGGGGAGGGCACAGCCCCAGCCTCCTCCAGGCCTTCAGCCCTCAAAGACACCCCTTTCCAAGCACCTTGATCCTCAAATCCTCCCAAATATAACTACACGCCCAGCATGCAATTGTGCACATAGCCCTGGGAACCAAGTAAACTTGGACACACGTGCACACACACACACACACACAAAAGACCCTCCAATCAGAGAAACACCTCCCCCTCCCGCTTATGTAACCTTGTTAAAGGCCTCCCCAGCCTGCCCCCCCCAACACACACAGTACCCTGACCCACCTCCCGTTCCCAAGTCCCAGTTAGACCTGGTGGAAGGGGCTAGATGGCCAAGGAGGGGCCAGATTCCAGCTCCCTGTGTTGGGCCAGAGGCCAGCTCTGACGTCCTTGTGACTTGAAGGTCCCCATTTTGCAATAAAAGTTCATTTCTGGCCCCCGGTCTGGCCCATGGCAGGGCCTGGTGTGCCTGTGACAGTGTCTGTCATTGTGAGTGAGGGGTGGGGATGGGGGGGTCCGCCCCTCCCTCGAGGCTGGGCGGGAGCTAAAAAACAGGGCCCCCGCCCGCCCTGGCTGTTGACATCAGTACCAGATGTGAAGGTGGGGGGAGGGGGGGTCTGTCTTGGGCCTTACTTCCGGTGAGGCTGATCTGGAGAAGGGGGTGTGGGCAGGGAGAAGGCAGCTGGTAGGTAGTCGGCAGAGCTGCGGGTTTGGGGTGTGTTGAGGGGGCGGGGGTTTGCAGCTAGGGAAAGCCTGCAGGTGACGCTCCTGATCCAGGCCCTGGGAACTCCCCCAATCTGAAAGCCGCTGGAGTACAATTCCTAACCCAGCTCTGCCTCTTCCATAGGCTCTTTTCCTCCTGCCTTCCCTCCACAAGGCAAGCAGACACACTTTTTTATTTGTTAATTACCGAGTAAGGAAGTTTTCAAGTGCACAAAAGTAGAGAGCATAGTAGAGTAAAGCCCCATGCCATCCCCTGGCTTCATTCAATAGCCATCAACTTTCTGCTAGTTTTATTTCTAACACTCTCTTACAACTGTTCTGTTTTTGTTTTATTATTTTTTTTAAGATTTTATTTATTTATTTATCTGACAGAGAGAGAGAGAGAGACACAGCAGGAGAGGGAACACAAGCAGGGGGAGTGGGAGAGGGAGAAGCAGGCTTTCCACTGAGCGGGGAGCCTGATGCGGGGCTTGATCCCAGAACCCTGTGATTATGACCTGAGCCCAAGGCAGATGCTTAGCAACTGAGCCACCCAGGTGCCCCACTATTTTATTTTTTTTAAGATTTTTTTTTTAGCTTTTATTTTTAAGTTAACTCTCCACCTCACGTGGGGATCAAACTCAGAACCCCAAGATCAAGGGTCACAGGCTCCATAGACTGAGCCAGCCAGGCATTAATGTTATTTATTATTAATGTTATTTATTTATTTATTAATGTTATTAATGTTATTTATTTATTTATTTAAAATATTTTATTTATTTATTTGACAGAGAGAGAGAGAGACAGTGAGAGGGGGAATACAAACAGGGGGAGTGGGAGAGGGAGAGGAGCAGCCAGCCCGATGTGGGGCTCGATCCCAGGACCCTGGCATCATGACCTGAGCCCAAGGTAGATACTTAAGGACTGAGCCACCCAGGTGCCCCCCACCGTTATTATTTTAAAGCAAATCCCAGGGGCACCTGGGTGGTTCAGTCAGTTAAGAGTCAACTCTCAGTTTTGGATCAGGTTATGATCTCAGGGATGTGAGATAGAGACCCCCCCATCGGACTCCAAAGTCAGCCAGGAGTTTGCTTGTCCCTCTCCCTCTGCTCCTCCGCCCACTCAGGGGCTCTCTAAAAATAAATAATTTTTTTAAAAAAACACCAAATTCCAGAAAATCATTGAATCATGCCTTTCTAATAGTGAAGGACATTTCCCCCAGACCCCAGCATCTTGTGACAGTTTTCCAACATGCAGCAAGCTTGAGGGAATGACACAGGGATACCCGCGTGGTGCAGACCCCGGGCTCTCCCACGGGCAGTCTGCCCCCCCCCCCAGCTGAGCACGCTGCCATCTCCCTGTCCATCCGACTCACTGTCTAGGTGTTTCAAAGTGAACGGCAGACGTTGATTCGTTTTCCTTGGGTATTTCAGCAAAGCATTTGTCATTAGCTGCGAGTTTCCTTGTTTATTTAAGATTTTATTTATTTATTTGACACAGAGAGAGAGAGATCACAAGTTGGCAGAGAGGCAGGCAGAGAGAGAGGGGGAAGCAGGCTCCCCGCTGAGCAGAGAGCCCACTGTGGGGCTCCATCCCAGGACCCTGAGACCATGACCTGAGCTGAAAGCAGAGGCTTAACCCACTGAGCCACCCAGGCGCCCAAGTTCCCTTGTTTAAAGTTTTTCACGCAGGGCGCCTGGCTGGCTCAGTCGGTGGAGGGTGAGACTCTTGATCTTGGGGTTGTGAGTTGGAGCCCCATGCTGGCTGTAGAGATTGCTGTTCATTCATTCATTCATTCATTCATTCGTTAAAATTGACACGGAGGGAAGTCTGGAACCAGAAATACCATCAGACTCCCTCAGGGAGGGATGGACCATGTGCTGCATTGGTATGAAAGCTGGCATTGAGTCAGGATCGTTTCAGTAGCAAGGAAAAGAAAAACCTAAACTCAGGAGGGCTTCATAGGAATTATGGGACCCGAAAGAGAAAATGTAGAATGAGTGTGGTCTTCAGTTCTGTGTGTGTGCACTAAGATACATGTAACTATCATTTGAACCATGCCTAAGTGTGTAAGCCAGTAGCGTTAAACACATGAATCTGTGTGACCATCACCGTTCTCCTCAAAGATGGTTATTATCCCCCCAAAAAGATTCTTTACTTATTAAGCAGTAATTGCCCCTCTCAATTTTTTAAAATTTTTTTATTTTTATTTTCTTAAAGATTTTATTTATTTATTTATTCATCAGAGAGAGAGAAGAAGAGGCAGAGGGAGAAGCAGACTCCCCACTGAGCAGGGAGCCCGGTGCGGGGCTCGATCCCAGGACCTAGGATCATTACCTGAGCCGAAGGCAGACTCTCAGCAGACTGAGCCACACAGGAGCCCCTCATTTTTTTTTTTTAAAGATTTTATTAATTTATTTGACACAGAGAGAGAGAGAGAGAGATCACAAGTAGGCGGGGAGGGTGGGGAGTAAGCTCCCTGCCGAGCAGAGAGCCAGATGTGGGGTTCCATCCTAGGACCCTGAGATCATGACTGAGCCAAAGGCAGAGGCTTAACCCGTTGAGCCACCCAGGGCCCCCCTCAAATTTTTTTAAAAAGGTTTATTTATTTGAGGGGCTCCTGGTTGGCTCAGTGGGTTAAACAGCTGCCTTCGGCTTAGGTTATGATCCCAGTGTCCTGGAATCAAGCCCCAAGTCAGGCTCCTTGCTCAGCAGAGAGCCTGCTTCTCCCTCTCCCTCTGCCTGCTGCCCCTGCTCGTTCTCTCTTTCTCTGTCAAATAAATAAATAAAATATTTTTTAAAATATTCTATTTATTTGACAGAGAGACAGATCACAAGTAGGCAGAGAGACAGGCAGAGAGAGAGGGGGAAGCAGGCTCTCTGCTAAGCAGAGAGCCCAATGCGGGACTCGATCCCAGGACTCTGAGATCATGACCTGAGCCAAAGGCAGAGGCTTGACCCACTGAGCCACCCAGGCGCCCCATTAAGTAAAATATTTTTTTAAAAAGATTTATTTATTTGAGAGAGAGCACAAGAGCATGGGATGGGTGGGCAGGGGGAGAGGGAGAGAACTCTGGCAGGCCCACCGCCATGCCCCCCACCCCCGTGGATCCCGAGACCATGACCTGAGCCCAAATCAAAAGTGGGACGTTTAACGGACTGAGCCACCCAGGAGCCCCTCCCCCTTTCAATGGCCCAATGAACACACGTTTCACCCCACTCACTATTACCGAACTTGTGGTCTCCATATTCACGTTTCCCTAACAGTCTCATAAGTATACTTGGTAGGTGGGTTTGTTCTAACAAGGGTCCCAAAATTCACCACAGGATGCTTTCCCGTGAACCTCTCTGGTCTTTGAAATCTGTAGCCATTCCTCAACTTGTGTACACCATTTGTTTCTTAAGAAACTAGGTCACTTTGCCCTGTACAAATTTTCACATCCTGGCTTTGGCGGACACCATCTCTGTGGTGCCATTCAAGATGACTTTCCATTCCAGGAATACCCCCTAAAGTGGGAATTAGGGACACCTGGGTGGCTCTGCCATTTAAGCGTCTGCCTTCAGCTCAGGTCATGATCCTAGGGACCTGGGATCGAGTCCCGCATGGGGCTCCTCTCTCAGCCAGAAGCCTGCTTCTCCCTCTGCCTGCAGCTCCTCCTGCTTTGCTCTCTCTTTCTCTCTCTCTGATAAATAAATAAATACATAAATAAAATCTTTAGAAAAGAAATAATAAAGTGGGAATTAGATCAGATTCGGACTCAGACTGGCAAGAGGTCCACACTGGGGGTGCTGGGTCTCTTCCCCGGCCATCATATGGCAGTAAATCGACCAGGTCCTGATCTCTCTGTTGGAAAGTTTCCCATCAACCTTTCACTTACTGGTCTTAGTGGGATCCTCTGAAACCGAATCAAACCAGGTCTCTCCCCTACTCAAAGCCCCTCACCCCCGCAGTGGGAACTCTCCCACACTTTTGGTGGGAAGATAAATTGGTATAGCCATAATGGAAAACAGTGTGGAAGTTTCTCAAAAATTAAAAATAGAACTACCATATGACCCAGCAATCCTCCTTCTGGGTATGTATCCAAAGGAAACAAAATCAGTGTATCAAAGAGAGATCTGCACTCCCGTGTTCATGGCAGCATTCTTCCCAGTAGCCAAAACAGAAACAACCCCAGTGTCCATCAGCAGACAAATGGATAAGGAGAATGTGATATATACACGTAAATGATGAAGTATTATTCAGCCATGAAAAAGAAGATCCCACCATTTGCAACAGCTTGGATGGACCTTGACAACACACGCTAAGTAAAGTCAGACAAGACAAATACTGTATGATCTCACTTATGTGTGGAATCTAAAAAAAAAACAAAACCAAACTCGTGGAAATAGGGATGTAATATACAGCATAGAACCTAAAGTTAATACTACTGTGGGGGCGTCTGGGCTGGCTCAGTCAGTAGGGCATGTGACTCTTGATCATGGGGTCCTGAGTTTGAGCTCCAAGTTGGGGAGTAGAGTTTACTTTAAAAAAAAAAATACCATATTGCATATTTGAAAGCTGCTAAGAGAGTAGGTCTTAGAAGTTCTCATCACGGGGCACCTGGCTGGCTCAGTTGGAAAAATATGCAACTCTTGATCTTGGGGTTATAATTTTGAGCCCCATGCTGGGTGCAGAGATTGCTTAAAAATATGTCTTTTTTTAAAAGAACTTCTCAGGGCTCCTGGGTGGCTCAGTGGGTTAAAGCCTCTGCCTTCAGCTCAGGTCATGATCCCCGGGTCCTGGGGTCAGCCCCACATCACATCAGGCTCTCTGCTCAGCGGGGGGCCTGCTTCCTCCTCTCTCTCTTCCTGCCTCTCTACCTACTTGTCAAATAAATAAATCTTTTAAAAAAAATCAAATAAAAAAATAAAAAATAAAAAAAATTAGAAATAAAAATAGAAAAGAACTTCTCACCACGAGGTAAGAAAACTTTCGTATCTGTGTGGTGGCAGACCTTAACTGGGCTCATTGTGGTAATCATTTGGAAATAGACACAAATACCGTATCACTATGCTGTGCACCCAAAACTAATGTCCTGTGTCTTCCTCGCTGGGCCAACACCCTCCCTAACCTCACCCATTCCAGACACCCATCTCCTTGAAGTCCTTCACATGCCTGCCTCCGGCCCTTCCTACTAGCTGTTCCTTCTGCCTAGAATGCTCCTTCCTCCATGATTCACTTGCTAATTTACTTCAGATCTTTTTTTTTTTTTTTTTTTAATTTGACAGAGAGAGAGAGCACAAGTAGGCAGAGAGGCAGGCAGAGGGAGAGGGAGAAGCAGGGGCTCCATCCCAGGACCCTAGGATCATGACCTGAGCAGATCGCAGACACTTAACTACTGAGCCACCCAGGCAGCCCTGATTTGCTCAGGATCTTAATGACAGCCTCCGAGGGGTCTTCCCTGACCGCCCATTTATAATGGCAATCTCACCCCCTTGCTGTTCCCACTCCTGCTTTGTTTCTCTGCACTGTGCGTCTTACGCCCTGATAAATGTTTTATCTGGTCGTGATGATCTCTCCCCCTTCCCTTTGGAATATGAGCTCCATGAGGCAGACGCTCACGTAGCCCACTGTGGAATCCGCAGCCCCCCTCACGGGAACACTTCTGTCCACCTGTCCCTCTCATCGTTCTAAATGCACTTGGAAGTCGATTGCAAGCACGTAGCAGGTGCTCAGCTAATTGCTCCTGAGTGGGCAAACACGGATTCCACTTGGCAAGGCACACGGCCACAAGGCTGCTGAAGGATGGGAGATGGGAGAGAAGCCTGGGGACAGGAAACGGAGGCACAAGGGGACATGGACAGCGAGAGGACCTGAGGTAAGCCGTTTGAGATTTTTATCTTGGAAGGTTTGGGGCCAAGGAGGGAAAAGATCCCATCTGGGGTTGAGAAACATTGGTCTTGTCTTGCTGGTGACAGGTTAGAGGGAGGGAGCGTCGTGGTGGTGGCTGGGAGACCAGGGAGGAGGCCAGGCTGGGACAGGGTGAGGTCAGGGGGAAGAGAGATGGCTGTGAAGCTGGGTCCTCCACAGGGACCTAGTAACTTACTGCTGGGAGGGGGACGTCCAAGAGGACCCTGAGGACAGCTGAGGCTGTCCCTGAAATGGGACAGCCATGAGACAGCTCAGGGAAGACCCTGAGAGCCAGGCTGAGGGGCTGGGAGCTCAGTCCCAGCACATGGGGAGTCATGGTTAAGCAGGAGAGGGACAGATGTGAGTTTCAGAAACATCCCTGTGGCCAAGTGGAGGCGTGGAGGCCAGGCGAGTAGCTTGTGGGGAAGGATGGGGTTGGACAATAGGGGTAAGGAGGAGCATACCAGTACACAAACAGAATGGCCCAGAGCACAGATGCCCAGGCTTGCAGAGATCCCCCCACCACCATGTGCAAAACACAGAGGGGCGGGGAAATGGACAAGACAACACAGGGCACCAAATCTATCTGCAAGGACCAGGCCGCACAGTCCCACCAGAGGGAGACAGCCGTGCGAGACACACAGATGAGGGACAGACAGACCAGGCGCAAAAACTCAAGGGCTCCTTGTCAGCTGTGTTACCCTGTGCGAAGAACTGCATGTTCCCTGAGCTAAGACATCCTCCCTCTGGCCTACTGAATGGGTTCTATTCGTATTCCCATCTTAGAGATGGGCAAACCGAGGCTCAGGGAGGCCAGTCCCTTGCAAGATCACACCGTTGGGGTGCCTGGGTGGCTCGGTGGGTTGAGCCGCTGCCTTCGGCTCAGGTCATGATCTCGGGGTCCTGGGATCGAGTCCCGCATCGGGCTCTCTGCTCGGCGGGGAGTCTGCTTCCCTCTCTCCCTCTCTCTCTGCCTGCCTCTCTGTCTACTGTGATCTCTCTCTATCAAATAAATAAATAAAATCTTAAAAAAAAAAAAAAAGGTCTTTCGTTTAAAAAAAAAAAAAAAAAAAGATCACACCGTTGGAGGTAGAGCTAGGCTTCCAACCCAGGTCTTGGGGCACCCCTGTGAGTGTCCAGACCTTGGTGTCCTGTTTCTGTGCTCACGTGGGTGGGTCGTTTTTGTTATGAGGACCCACGTCCGCGGGAGTCTATCCGCCCCCCACCTCCGGGATGCCCACCCAGTTGGGTCCTCCCATTTCTGGTTTCTGACTTTCTGCAGGAATGGCGCTCCTGATCCGGCTTGTCGAGTGGGTCCGTGGGCCAGAAGCATGCCTCTGCATGCCTCCTGTGGTCCCAGCCTCTGTGCGTGGATGACATCTGAGTGTGTGTGTGTGTGTCCTCGTCAGAGGAGCTGGGAGTGTGAGGGGGAGTGCCTGGCTGGGGCTGGGCTGGGGGGTGGAGGCAGGGGAGGGGGCTGTCGCAAGGGCTGAGAGGGGAGTGGAGTTCTGGAGGAATGTTTACCAGACACGGAGAGAGCCCAGAGGGACAGCGCCCAGAGCCGGGAGAGAGAGCCGCACAGCCTCCCTGCCTCGCTGGCCCAGGATTTGGGGTGTAGTCCTTGGAGCCCCTTCCCCCTCCTCAGCCTCCCTCCGGGGCCCCTTTAAGACAGGGCTGGTCCTCTCCTCCCCGAGTTAACCCCTCCAAGCCCAGGTGGCCCCCTGGGCTCCGGCCGGTGGGCGGAGGCAGAGGGGGAGCCAGGGGCGGGGAAAGGGTTGCCTGAAGTCTGGGAGAGAGAGTAGGAGGCTGGGGAGCAAGGAAGGCGGCCGCTGAGCAGAGCCGGTGCGGGGGCCCAGCCGTGGCAGGCGGGCAGTGCCAAGTCCAGGGAGCCCGGAGCTGGGGGGGAGGGCTGGGGACAGCCCGGCCCTGCCCCCTCCCCCGCAGGGTGCCCAGCAACTTCTGAGGAAAGTTTGGCATCGTTTGCGTGGTGCCCCGAGGATGGGCAGGGTCCCGCTGGCCTGGTGCTTGGCGCTGTGCTGCTGGGGATGCGCGGCCCCCAAGGGTGAGTGATGGGGCCCTGCGGGGGTGGGAGTGGGGGGACGACCCGGGGCTGGGCTGGGGCAGGAGGGAGCAGAGTGGGGGGTGGATGGCAGGTGTTGGGGGGAGTCTGGGCTGGCCCAAGGAGTGTCTTCGGGACAGCAGAGGGGGAGACAAGGAGACACCGAGTTAAATGAGTTAAACGGGGACAGAGGAGAGAGGCCGGGGAGAGAAAGGGGCTCGGAGAGGAACAGGACAAGAAACAGAAACTGGGAGGGTCAGAGACGGAAAGAAGTGGACACAGAGCGAGACAGAGAGACAGAGAACCTGGGGGCTGGAGTGGGACTGGACTTGACTCGGGGCGGCGGTGGGGGGGCCGGGGGGGCTAGGGAGAGGGGCTGAGCTGGGGGCTGCTCCGGAAGGAATCTTCCAGAAAGGAGCACAAAGTTGGGCAGTGGGATGAGGAGGACTCCAGAGCTCTAGGGGGAAACCCTTGTCACTGTCACCCCCACACACACTTGTCCTTACCCCATCACTGTCTGTCTGCTCCATCTCTGGGGTGGGGGTCTCCGGCTCTGGCTGGAGACCGCCATCTCTGTGGGGCTTCATTTCTCTGTCCCAGTCTCCGGCTTTCTCTCTCCCTACTTTCTAGGTGGCTCTATAATGTCTCTGTCTCTCTGTCTGTTTGCCTCCGTGTCTCTCCCCCAACTTTGTCCCCCTCTCAGGGGTGTCTCTCCCCTCACTTCTCATCCTCCGTGTCTCTCTGGTCTCTGTCCCTTGCTGTCTCTGAGTCCTCAAGCTTGACTCTGTCTGGCTTCTCTCTGTCTCTCCTTCCCTGTTTCTCTTCTCTCTCTCCTCTCCCTCCCCACCTTTTTTTCTTCCGCACCCGGCTACCAGCACCCGTCTACCACCAGCGGTCCACCACCAGCCGATCTGTCAAGTCTCTAGAGACCCTAAGGGAGGGCAGCAGGGGCGGGAGCAGGGCCTGGCCCTGCCGGGCAGTCCGGAGCGTGGGAGGCTGCCAGATCCCCGGCCTACTTCCCAACAGACCGAGGATGGGGCCCCTAGGAAGGATGGAGTCGGACCCCGGTCCCCTGGGAAGGCTCCCATCCTCCCCCAAAGCCTCCACCCTCCACCCCCCGCTGAGGTCACTTTACAACTATGTGGGCCTAAGGGCCTGGCAGGCTGGGAGGAAAGCAGGGGTTCCTAAGCTAACTCTTTCCCCATCTCCCCACAGGAGCACAGGCTGAGGCAGACCCCTTTGTGGGGAGTCCAAGGAACATCACCGGTGCCCGGGGACTCATGGGGGCCCTTCGGTGTGAACTCCAGGTTCAGGGGGAGCCCCCTGAGGTGACCTGGCTTCGGGATGGACAGGCGCTAGAGCTGGCGGACAGTACCCAGACCCAGGTGCCTCTGGGTGAAGACGGGCAGGATGACTGGAAAGTGGTCAGCCAACTCAGGTGCCCAGCCTCCCTCTGACCAGCCGCACCCCTCCTGATCCCTGTCCCTACCCCACCCCCCGGCCCCCGACCTCCATCACATGATGGGTAAAAAATTATGGGCACGAGCCCCACCTGGGCTGGAACCCCAGTGTGGCCACTCGCTAGCTGTGTGGCTTGGAGAATGTGATGTAACCCCGGGTTTCACTTTCCTCTTCTGTAAAATGAGTTAATAATAGTACTCACTCCTTAGCTCTGACGAGTTTCTAGTCCTGACCCCCTTCCTGCAGTTCTGATGACCCCTACCCAGGGTCCAGCACTGACCCTGAACCTTTCTGTCTCTCCTTTTGTCCTGTTAGAATCTCCTCCCTGCAGCTCTCAGACGCGGGGTGGTACCAGTGTGCAGTGGTCCTGGGAGGAAAGACCTTCGTGTCCCAGCCTGGCTACGTTGGGCTGGAGGGTGAGCCCTGGGCACAGAGGTCGTGGATGGACAGGAAACCTGAGTGGTCAGAGGGTGCTGGAAAATTCAGGGGACATGCAGCCTGGGTGTGTCAAAGATATTTAGGGGGTCGGGAAGCTGGGGAGTCTGGGAATTACTGGGGGCAGGCTTGGGGGGGGATTATATGTCCTAGGGGCAGACATGGTTGGGGTAGGACTCAGAGGTACAATTTAAGCCCCTTCCCCACCCCTCGGGGTCTCGCTTTTCTCACTGAGACTCAGATGTCCCACAGGTCAGATGCTGGTGAGGGAGTCAGGTACTGGGATCCTGTGTTCTGGGGGTAGAGGCCTGACGGGTCGAACATCTGAAGGGCGTTCAGATGTCCTGAGGGATCAGATATAGGGGTCAACGAATTTGCAGTGAGTCAGACACCTGGGGGGCTCCGAGGGACCTTGGCAACTACCATGCTCCCCCCACCCCAGGCCTGCCTTACTTCCTGGAGGAGCCTGAGGACAGGACTGTGGCCGCCAACACCCCCTTCAATCTGAGCTGCCAGGCGCAGGGACCCCCAGAGCCTGTGGACCTTCTCTGGCTCCAGGATGCGGTCCCCCTGACTCTGGCCATGAGCCATGGCCCCCAGCAAACACTTAGAGTTCCAGGTAAGTCTGGGGAGTAGCCAGCTCTGCCTAGAGGGCCGGGTAGGATGGGAGCGGAGAGCAAAAGAGTCTCTTGTGCTCCGGTATGAGTGCCTGTCCCTCTGTCCTTCATTGTCTCTTTCTGTCTCTCTCTCTCTCTCTCTTTCTCTCTGTTTTCTCTCTTTGTCTGAGTCTCACTGTCTCAGCATCTCTATCCATATCTACCCCTCGTTTCTCTCTCTCTGCTTTCTCTGTCCCTTTCTGTCTCTCTGTCCTCTGGTTCTCTGTTTCTCTGTCTCTTTCTGCTTCTCTGTGTGTGTCTGTCTCCCTGTCCCTCTGTCTCTCTTTATTCTCCCCAGCTTGTCTGAATAGAATTCTTTGTCCCGGGTTTCCTCTGAGCTGTCCCATGGCCCAAATGTGTGTGTGGGCCTGATGGCCCTTTGTCAGCCCCTGACCCCAAGCCGGGCACCGGAAGCAACCAGGCCCTCTTCTCCTCCACCTGTCCACCTCTGTATCAGAAGAGCTGAAAGCGGAGAAAGAGGAGAAAGTGGGAGACAGAAGGACAGTTCCAGGGAGAGAGAGAGAGAGATCAAGAGACACGGGAAGGGACAGACCACGGAGGTAGCCTCAGATGGAGAGCGACAGGACAGGGAGGTCTGAGTGACAGCAGAAGATCTCCTCCTAGCTTCAGAGTGACCATCCATTTCTGCACCACAGAGATGGGGCAGGACCTAGCTTGGGATCACAGTGCAGTCAGAGGTAGTGTGAGGGTCCCTGCACATAGCCGTTTCTCCCTCACCGAGGAAAGAGGGTTGGAGGAACACAGCCCGGTGAGGATCAGACTGAGGGAGGCAGCCGGACCCTGGAGGGCTTCAGCTTCTGGCACCCCAACCTGTTGCCTCTGTCTGCTGGGATGGGGCGGGGTGGGGGGGGCTCCTGCCTGAGGGTCTCCCGGGCTAGAGGGAGGTGTCCACATTCTCAACATTCCGGGGGCTCTGAGTGTGCAAGGAAGAGGTGGTGAGCATGCCAGCCCCCAGAGGGGTGACTCAGGCCCGTGGCTCTGGGGTCTGACTCAGCCTGGCAGGACCCTGGAGATGGGAAGGGAGAGGGGGATGGGCCACCCATGCCATCCCAGGAAGGAGAAATGGGGCGGCCCCCCCACAGACGTGAGAGGGCCTTCGTGTGTATCAGTGTGTGGTACAGCTGTAGGGGGAGGTTGTCTGTGTGTGTGTATCTCAGTGTGTGTGTGAGATCTGATCTGTATGTATCCGTGTCCCTCTGGATCTGTGTCTCAGTGTGTATGAGGCCGTGGTGTGCGTGTGTGTGTATGTGTGTTTGTCTAAGAATACCAGTGTCAGCCTTGTCTCTGTCCTCCTTTGCGCTTGCGTGTTCACAACTGTGACTTGCTGTGTGAAGGTGGCCTGTGTGTGTGTGTGTTTCGGGGGAGAGATGGCAGAGTGAGGGGAGGGAGTGTTTTGTGGCTATTTTGCATCTAGCTCCATGTAGAAAAGTGACAATGTCATGTCACAGGTGTGCATCTGTGGGTGTGAGTGTGTCGTGGTGTGGACACCTGTTTCCTTGTGGAGGCAGGATGTTGTCAGTGGACAGTTTAGTGTTCCTCGGTGTGTTTCCACTCACTGTGGCTGTCTACTCATTTGTCCGTGTCCACGCGTGTCTCTGGGGTTCCCATGCGTAGGTCCTGAGGGGAGTGTGTTGGTTCGTGACTCTGACATAGACCCCCATCTGTGTGTGTGTGTGTGTGTGTGTGTGTGTGTGTGTGTATGTGAGAGAGAGAGAGAGAGAGATCTACAGCAGGCGGTACCGACTCCCTTCTACTTCTGTCCCATCTCCCCATGTATCAGCCCCAGCCCTGATTGTCTCTTGGTAGATAAACTTGCCAACCGGTGTGTGTATGTATGTCTGTGTCACCTCTAGGCACATGGCAGCTATGTGTCTGCATCAGTGTTTATGCAAGAGAGTTTTTGTATAGTCTGCCTCTCTGTAAATGTATCCGAAGCGACCTGAGTGTCCAGCTGTGTTTGAAGGACTGGCTGTGTTTGTTTGCAAGCAAGTCCACATTAACCTTATTCATGTCCTGGTGCGTATCTGTTGGACCAGTCCAGCTTCAAGGTCTGTGTGTGGCTCCCTGTGTGTATTTCCACAGGCAGGTGTGTGTGTTTGTCAGTTTTGGGGGGGGGGGGGAAGGATGTTGCGTTGCTAGGTGTTTGACTGTGTGTTTTTGTTTGTGATATATGTGTTTGTGTATGTGTGCCAACGTCAGACCCTGTGTAGATACGTGCACGTCACTGGCTGGATACTGGTGTCGCTGCGTGTTTGCGACCCCATCAGCCCCTAATGTAGCTTAGCCAGTGCCCGGTTTTCTGTTTCTGTGCCAGTAACGGCCCCAGGGTGTTAAGTGTGATTCATTGTGTGAGCGTGAGGGTGGGGGGAGGTGCTGTGTCAAGGAATTTTGTCCGTTTATGTGTGTCTGTCCCTCGATCTGACTCAGGGCGTGCCCCCTCTCCTTCCATCCTTCTGATTCCCTCGGAAAAAGCGCGGGGGTGGGGGGAGGAGGAGCGGGAGGGGAGAGGGAGAGGGACAGTGCATCTGGGAAGCACATCTGGAGTGGGCCGGCTCCAGTCGCGGGAGGGAGAGCCCGCTGGAGGGGACGGGTCCCAGGCCCCTCCATCCCTGCTCTCCTCGTCCTCAAGGTGCGCTCTGAGGCCGAGGAAGGGGGGATCCTGCGCCAGGCGCCCCCCGGCCGCCACCGGAAGTGCCAGAGCGGGAGGGGGCACCCCGGTGACTCACGCGGGGGCAGGAATGCTGCGGTCGGAACAGGACCCGGCTCCAGAACTCCCTCCCGCCCCGAGGCTCTTTGGGCGGGCAGCACCAGCCCCTGCGCGGTGACCCTGGCGGGCCCCCACGTGCCAGGTGGCTGGACCCGACCCAGGCTCCCCGCCCCCTCCGGCAGCCGGCCCGGGGCTGTCCTGCCCCTCCCCCGCCAGCGGGGGCTGCGGCCGGCGGGGCACCTGACCTTGGCTGCGGGCTGCCGCCTGGGCAGCGGCGCTGGGGAGCTTCCCTGCCCACCCCCTTCCGGCCTCGGCCGACTTTCCCTCATTCCGCTCCCTCTGCCGACTGAGAAAAGGAAACTTTGTGTCTGCGGGTTGATGGTAGTGGTGGTGGGAACACGAGAGTGCGCGCGCTTACACACACACACACACACACACACACACACACTTTCACACGCAGACCGAGCAGGAGGCACACACAAGCCTGCAACATCCATAGACACACGCAGACCTGCGGTCACACTGTGCAAACTCCAGACCTGGTGCTCTTACATCCCCTCACTCCCACATCCCCGTATTTCCCTGTGTGTGAATCTCCAGGTGCTGCATAGCCGGGTGTGCTATGTATGTCTGTGTGCCTCTGTGTCTCCTGTTTGTCTCTCTATCTGCATCTTTGTGCGTCTGTGTCTGCCTGTGTCCCTACCACCAGCGCACTGGGCAGGGGATGGGGCAGTCTACCCCCAGACACCCAGAAACAGGAGGTACATATTGGAGCGCCTGGCTGACTCAGTCGGCTAAGCATCTGCCTTCCTCTCAGGTCACGATCCCAGGGTCCGGGGATCAGTCCCTACCTGGGGCTCCCTGCTCCACGGGAAGCCTGCTTTTCCCTCTCCCCCTGCTCATTCTCTCTCTCAAATACATAAATAAAATCTTTTTAAAAAGACACATATTAAGTCACTTACCCATAGAATTACACAGGCTCATATTTCTACATACATACCCAGAAACACTCATAGGTACACAAAGGCATACACGTAAAGCATTTATGGAACACCTACTGTGTGCAAGGCTATTGTGGACCTGTATGAACCTTGGCATACAGCAGGGGACCGAACAGACAGAAACCCCCACCTTCCTATAGCAGGGTTGACAGACAGTAAGCAAGACATACAGGTAATGGATAAAGTATGTTGTGATGAGAAGAGCCAAAGAGGAAAAGTAAAGCTGGGGAAAGGCTAGATATGGCTGTGAGGTCCCGGCTCTGAACAGGGCGGCCAGGGACAGAGTGACAGAAAAGGTGGGGTCTGAGTCCCAAATGTGATTGAGTGTGGGAGATTGCCCTGTGCACTTCTGTGGGAAGATAGAACAGAGATGCAAAGTTCCCGAGATGGGAACGTGTCTGATATCTGAGTTCTAGAAACATCTGAAGCCCAGTGAAGTGGGGGAGGGGGACCGGAGTTGGTAGGAGCTGAGCTTAGAGCATAAAAATGAGCGAACACCTCTAGCTTTACACATAGCCATGAGGGCCTGTTTCTTAAGTGTGTGTCTGCTAGGGATATATGCCTCCACGCATGTCTGTTCAGCTCAGTGTGATCGTGTCTGTGTTTGTGCAAGTATGTGATTGTGTGAATGTGTATGTCTCTGTGTGTGTTGGTGTGTGTGTCTAAGTATGAGTATGGGTGCTTTTGTATATGTGTGTATAATTATGTGTTGGTGTATGTGCCTGGTGTGTCGTGTGTAACTATCTGTGTTCACGTATGAGTATGTGTATTTCGGTGTGTGTGTTTTTGAGTGTTGTTTGTGTGAGCATATGTGTGTGTCTCTGTGTATGAGTGTGTGTGGGGGTGTATGTATTTGTATGTGGGTCTCTGTGTGTGTGCCCATGTGTGACTGCGTGTATGTGTGTCTACGTGGTGGGGCACTAGGACCAAGGCCACCAGCCTGTCCTTGTGTCTGGGGACAGAGGCCTGTGCTCCCAACTCATCCCCCACCTCCCTTCCAGCAGGAGCCCATTGTGGGCTGCACTGTCAGGCAGAGCATGGTAGGAGGTGGCCCAGCATGGCCTGGGAAATGTCCATCCTCTCTCTGACACTGGGCCTCTCCTTTTATGACTCCCCAGGCTTGAACAAGACATCTTCTTTCTCTTGCGAAGCCCATAACGCCAAGGGGGTCACCACGTCCCGCACAGCCACCATCACAGGTGAAGGAAAGGGAGCTGGGGAGCTGGGTGTCAGAGGGTGTGGGGTCTGGCCCAAAGGTCAGAGCTGGGGTAGAGGTCAGGGGGGTTTAGGGGGGTGCCTCAGGCAAAGACCCCCAGGGTCAGCCCCTCCCCTGATGTCTCCACAGTGCTCCCCCAGCGGCCCCGTGACCTCCACCTGGTTTCCCGCCAGCCCACAGAGCTGGAGGTGGCTTGGACCCCAGGCCTGAGCGGCATCTACCCCCTCACGCACTGCACCCTGCAGGTGAGACCTTAGACTTGGCTCAGCCCTCCTCCTTCCACCACACCTAAGCCCCCCGCCCCTCCCTGGGAAACCAGCCCTTCTCAGCCATGCATGTGCTGAGAGGCAGTAGAGCCTCGAGTTGAGTCAACGCCAGATGTCCTGGCTTCAGATCCTCCCTCCACCACCAGCAACTGCAGGAGAAGGGACCTTGTGACTTAACCTCACTGGACTTCAGTCTCATCTGTAAAATGGGCAGATAGGCTTGTTGTAAGAATTCAATGAGTGAATACAAGGACCAAACTTAAAATAGTATCTAGAACATAGGTAATGCCTAATAAACCATCCACTGTTTTAACTTTTTTTTTTTTTAGTATTAGTAATACTGACTCTGGCCAGAGTGGGAATCCTAAGACAGCAGGGGTCAGAGCCTTCTCTGTCACCAGCAGGTGACCACAGCCCTGTGCTTCTCCTATCCCAGCCCTGATCACTCTGGGTTGCTGCTGTCTGGGGGGTGAGTCTGTCTCCCCACTGGACCGGGAGCTTTGGGAGGACCAGTCCTGGCCTGTCTCAGTCACCACTGGGTCCTCACGATTGCCCAGCGCAGGGTCCGACCTAGAGTAGGACACGTTTGCTGGAAGAGTCCCTGACCTGAAGTGTTCTAGACCCAGCCTTCAGCACCAGAGTCGTTCTTAGTCTGCGCTAAGAAAAACAAACGCAGATCTCTGAATACGAGACCAGTTCTGGCCTGAAGTTCTTTGAGATCTGGAAGTTGGAGTGAGGGCGGGACAGTGGCTGCCACCACAGATGACAATAATTAGTAATGCCCAGTGTTTATGGAGCGTCATCTCTGTGGTGGGCCTTGTGTTGTGACTTTATGTGTTTATGTGTGTTTGTGGGGGCAGGGTCTGTGGAGACACCCGCTTTCCAGATGTAGAAGCTAAGGCTCAGAGTAGTTAAGCAACCTGGCCAGGATCACAGCCAGGAAGTGGCTGAGGTGGGATTCGAACCCTCATCTCCCCAAACCCAAACAGCCCCCTTCACCTCCTTGGAGACCATTCAGAGCCAACACTTGATCAAATAAGAGCTGTCTTTCTTGTAATTATGTGCCCTGGACATTATCTCATCCACTTGTCATTTTAACCCTAGAAAGTAATCTGCTAATCTTCCCGTTTTCAAGGGAAGGAACTGAGGCCCAGAGAGGGGAAGTGATCTGCCCTCCCCGTGGGCTTTAAAGGATAAAACCGATTCAATCCCCAAGCGTGGGCCCACTTGGGAAATCTCAAATGCCAGGTCAGGCATCAGCTGTACCCCCCAACCCACATGCGTCCAGTGTCAAAGAAAAGCAGAAGTGTGTCCTCTTCCTTCTCCAGGGCTCACTTCCTGCTGTGCCTGGCCTGGGGCAGGAGGGTTCGAACGGGAGGGCTGCAGGGAAAAGAGAAGTGGGAGTGGGCACCAGGAGGCTGACTGTCTGGACCTATGTCCCTGTGTCCCCTTTGTCCCAGCAGAGGTTCCCCTTCCCATCTGTCACTGCAGGTCAGAGAGCGGGCATGGGACAGCTTCCATCCCCCGCCCCCATCCTATTACCCAGCCTCCCAGGCCTCGTGGTGGGATCCTTTCCCCACCGTGGTCTGTGGGACTCTGGGCAAGCTGCTAAGCCTCTCTGGGCCTCTGTTTCCTCATCTGTAAAATGGGAATGAAAAAAGAAACTGACCTCAGAGGGTGGTAGCAAAAAGACCATGAGTTCAACCAGGATTACACCTGCTGGGGTGCTTGATACAGAGTCCACACTCGGGAAACTTTAACCATCGATAGGATGCGCAAACTGGCTTCTGTGTTGTGTGTCATCGAGCCTCACACCCTGCCATGTAGGGACTCTTAGATGCCCATTTTCCAGAGATAGGATGGAGACTCAGAGAAATAAAGACACCCACTCTAGGTCACACAGCAAATGATACCCAAGCCAGGACTTGGATATCCAAGGTTCTTTGGGTCCACACTGGTAAGCAGTAAACTTCCCTCTGAGAACACTCAGTGCGATAGTGTGGTTGGGTCTCCTGGTTGCTCCCCAGGGGCTGGGGGGAGGTGGCAGCATCCTTGCAGTGTGTGGCTGTAGAGGGTTTGTGGTTCTGTGTGGCAGGGCTGTGCAGATGTCTACACCCGCTCTGGTCCCTGCCATGCTGATCATGTTATTCCTGGGGACCAGGCGAGTGTCTCAGGTGGGGACGCTGTGTAGGGCGTGCAGAGTTTGACGCTTGTAGCCAGGCAACCTCTGTCACGCGCGCGCGCGCGCACACACACACACACACACACACAATAATAGCAATAAACACTCACCATGCACAGGCTCCTCTAAACGCTTGCAAGCATCAGTTCTCTCAACCGTGCAAGTTAGGGAGACATTGTTGTTATCCCATTTTATAGATGAGGAAACTAAGGCACAGTGCTAGGGGCTAGTAGAGGCGGGATCTGAACCCCAGATCCAGCGTCTCTGCTCAGCACCAAGTTCTGCTGCCTCTCTGAACAGAGGAGAAGTATTGTTACTATCGCCAATGTTCTTATTTCTTTTTAAAGATTTTTTTAAAGATTTTTATTTATTTGAGAGTGAGAGAGAGAGCACAGCAGGGGGAGAGGGGAGAGGGCAGAGGGAGAGGGAGAAGCAGGCTTCCCGCTGAGTGTGGAACCCTATGTGGGGCTTGATCCCAGGACCCTGGGATCATGACCTGAGCTGAAGGCAGACACTTAATGGCCTGAGCCACCCAGGCACCCCAAGGCAAAATGTTTGAAGACAGGTTGGGGTTTAGTTCCCAGCTTCATCAGTGACAAGCTGGTGACCTTGGGCAAAGTGATTCTATCTCTCTGAGACTCACTGTCCTCATCTGTAAGTGGGGATGCCCATGGTACCCAAACACAGAGCTGAGGGTCAAATGAGCTCAGATGCGTAAAGGGCTTTACTTTTTTATTCAGATATACATAAGGTGCATAATCTTCAATGTGCACCTAGATTGTTAAACACAAATGTTCATACATGTCACCACCCTCCAGATCACCACCCACCAGCTCCCCACCCACGAGGACCCCTGAGCCCCCAGCAGTGCCCACTCTTCTGATTTCTCTTGTAGGATGTTGCTTTTGTCTGTGGTTGAATGTCATTGTAATTTTATTGATGCTGATCACCTGCCCTGCTCCACACAGCTTGTCCTACCTTCAGCCTTTAGGCAGCCCTAGAAGGCATTTGTTCCTCCAAGTGCCCATGTTCCAGATGAGGAAACTGAGGCTCAGAGAGGGCAAGTCTTGCCAGACTTGGCTTTTGCAAGTGATGACAGAGCCACATCGTGCGTCTAGGTGGTCTTCTCGCTTTGCAGCTGCATGAGCCGAGCTGTTACACCAGCACGGAGCTCTCTCTCACACACACACACACCCTTGCAAAGTTGTGTCATCACCCCAGGACCACCCCTACCAACTCGTGTGAGCCCCGTCTTGGGATTTCCTGGCCGTCCCATCCTCACGTCCTTTCCGTTTCCCCAGGCCGTGCTGTCAGACGACGGGGTGGGCGTCTGGCTGGGAGAGCCAGACCCTCCAGAGGAGCCTGTCACCTTGCAAGCGTCGGTTCCCCCTCACCGCCTTCGACTGGGCAGCCTCCGTCCTCACACTCCTTACCACATCCGGGTCGCCTGCACCAGTAGCCAGGGCCCCTCGCCCTGGACCCACTGGCTTCCTGTGGAGACACCGGAGGGAGGTAAGAAGGGGCTGGTGTGACGCAGACGTTACTCGCGGCGGCTCACACCTGTGCCACCCCAGGCATCTCCTGTCACCCATTAACCCCAAGTGGCCTCAGTCCCTCCCACCCAGCCCCGGACTCCCCAGAGTGGCCCACTGGCATCTCTCCCAGACCTCTCCCCTGTGCTTCCGCTCATGGCAGGCCTGCACGAGGTGCCCACGCGCGTTCCTTTTGCACTCTGCCCCCGCTTCCTGGGAACAGGGGAGGGGGTCAGGAAGAGGTGGGGGTGCCAGCTTCCCCTCTTCCCTGTCCTTCAGTGCCCCTGGGCCCCCCCGAGAATGTCAGCGCCGTGCGGAATGGGAGCCAAGCCCTGGTGCGCTGGCAGGAGCCAAGGGCGCCCCTGCAGGGCACCCTATTGGGGTACCGGCTGGCCTACCGAGGCCAGGACACCCCCGAGGTGGGTGCTGCTGGCGGGGCTGGGGTGGAGTGGCTGGGAGGAGGGAGATGGGGAGGAAATGGCAGGGCGGACAGGACAGTGGTTGCGGGTTGGGGTAGTACAAGATCATACGGCACCTAGGAGAGCACGTTCTGGGGAGGTTTAAGGGGTCCGGGAAGGGGTAGGGAATGGCTATTTAAAAGCACTCTAAAAAGCATTTCAGTAGACTTCCAGGTGTCCTGTGATGCTTTTATAGCAGATAATCCTAGAACACCTTGAAAAAGGGGTGACTTTTCCTAATGGGCACAGAGGTGGTGTTGGAGCAAGCAGCACCCTGGGTTAGAGATGGGGTGGGAGAGAGGGTGGGAGGTCAGGAGGGCATAGAGGAACATGGGTGGAAAGATGGGGGTTCAGTCCCCCCTTGCTAGCACTTGACGATGGGCAGTTAATGAGGCAAAGGGCCAGTCCCCGTGGAGCTGATGGTGGCCTGGGCGTGGGGATGGAGAATGGAGGTAGGGGTGATGGCGAGGGATGAAGGGTGGGAGGAGGTAGGGAGGAGGGGCTGGGGGAGGAGGGGGCTTTTGGAAAGATGGAGACTTGAGGCTGAGGGTAAAGTTTTAAGAGTTAAGGGCAGGTAGGGGGGCGCTCTACCCTGACACTCTGTCCGACATCCTAGGTGCTCATGGACATAGGGCTAAAAAGAGAGGTGATCCTGGAGCTGCGGGGGGACGGGACTGTCCCCAACCTGACAGTGTGTGTGGCAGCCTACACTGCCGCTGGGGATGGACCCTGGAGCCTCCCTGTGCCTCTGGAGCCCTGGCGTCCAGGTAAGTCCCAGTCCTGCTCAGCCCCCTTCAACCCATTCGCAAGGACCCTGTCTCGCCCAGATGCCCCTGACTTTCTCCCTGTACCTTTCAGTGTTACTTACCCCAATCTAGGCTCTTTTCCCACCCGGAAGCTTAATGAAAGTCTTGCCCATGTCACGCCAGCCTTACCCTCTCTGAGCGTGTCCTGCCTCTGTCCTTTCTCCTCACAGGACAAGGACAGCCAGTCCACCAGCTGGGTAAGGCTTCGCACCCTCTCTCTTCCCTCCTTTCCCTCAACACCCACTGAGGACCCCATCGCCACAAACATACCCATTGCCATCGCTTACCTGTTTCCCAAACTCATCACTCTAATCTTCTACTTCTGGGGTTTGTGTGGTCCTTGATGGAGTCGCCTGGAATGGCCCCGCACATTATAGGTACTCGATGAATTGCGGATGGATGGATGGATGGATGGGCAGACAGATGAGTTATCTCCCCTCAAATCCATCCCTCTCAATATTTCTCCAGCAATTCTCAAACATTCCTCCTACAGCCATTACACCCTCCTAGCCCTGTTCCAGCTCACCTCTTGTAACCCAACCCACTAGCCTTACGTCTTCCTTACGTGCCTTCCTACATTTCTTTCCATACCCTTCCCACACTAATCCCAGCTTCCTTTCCCAGTCATCCTATTACAGTCCTTGGTTCCTCACCCATGCCTCCCAAACACGGGGCACACCCACACTTCTCATTCACAAACTGCATATTTTTCGCACCTTCACCACATATCCCACATATATCTATATATCCTCGAAAACTTTGGGTCCACGCAATCCCACACTCTTCAGGTCTCCATGCACACCCATCGACACCCCTCACCCCTCGCCAGTCCTAACCCATTCCCGCTCTGCACACACCCACACCAAACTCCTGGGACACTCAGCACATACCCATTCCCACCTTTTTACACACCGTGTCAGCTCATCCCATGCCCACGCTTTCTTTCACACCACAGTTAAATCCTTACAAATCACTGCTCACTACTTGCATCCGAAACTCCTTGACTGCTCCTCGTTCACATACCCCAGACTCCTCCAACACTCCTCTGACATTCTGTGCACCGTCCTTTGCATATTTACTTCTCTCCCATCCTTTGCTTTATGGAAACGCCTCCATCGTCAGCGTGCACTCCTCAAGACCATTCCTTGGCCATTTGTCCATAAGCCTCCTACTCCTTGTACATGCCCACACACCCATCCTACACTCCATGCATTCTCCTCCCCGCTCCCCTGCTTTCCACACCCAAGTCCATCTCCTCGGAGAAGTGACTGCCTCTACCTACCCCATACCTCATTTCCACATCTGTTTCCCTCCAACGTCACATCTTTGGGGTCCAGGGAGCGGGATCCAGGGTTTCCCCCATGACCTGTGTGCCATACCTCCGACAGTGAGTGAGCCCCCCGCCCCTGCCTTCTCATGGCCCTGGTGGTACGTACTGCTGGGAGCCGTTGTGGCCGCTGGTTGTGTCCTCATCTTGGCCCTGTTCCTCGTCCACCGCCGGAGGAAGGAGACCCGCTATGGGTAAGTTGGAACTACGTGCATAGGGAGGCTTGTGTGGACTGGGATGGAGAGGCTGGGGCCAGGGAGACCGTGAGGAGGCTTGTGTGGGACAAGAGATTACCGATTAAGATTCCAATTAAGAATCGGAATGAGATCCAGGGTCTGGGTGATGAATGGAAGGCCGGGGGTAGAAGTCCCAGACGTGCTTAGCAAATGCTGGCAGGGGTGTGGCTTGGGCTTAGGGTGGTGTTCACTTTCACTGTTCTCAGAAGGAGGGGTTTGCACTTGGTTCTGCCCTGTCCTCACTTCCTTCCCATTCCCCCCCTCCCCAGAGAGGTGTTTGAACCAACAGTGGAAAGGGGTGAGCTGGTGGTCAGATACCGTGTTCGCAAGTCCTACAGTCGCCGGACCACTGAAGCCACCTGTAAGTGAACCCCCATGCCTCCCCGCCCTGGTAGGGGGATGACGAGCATAGAGATTGGAGCCCGCTGGGCTTCCGTTGATGCCCGAACCAAAAGTTCCTGAAGACCTTGGAATGATGGGACATTAGAACCACAGATTCTAACAACAACAGAACTGTGAAATCACACCAACCCTTAGAATAATGGGGTCTTAGACAAAAAAAAAAAATCATAGGAAGACCAAACCTTAGAGCCACAGGATCCTAGAACAATGTGATGATGGTGGTGATGGAGAGGACAAGGATGGTAGGATGATCGTGAAGCCAGGGGTGACAGCCAACCCTAGCAGTCCCTATGTGACAGGTGCTTACACATGTCATTTCATTGAATCCTCATGACAACCTAGTGAGGCAGGTATGTCCCTCCCCACCACCCCCACTGCACAGATGAGGAAGCGGTGGCGCAAGAGTGTTTAAGCGACCTCCTCAAGGCCACGCAACTTGCACATTGGGTAGCTGGGCTTTGAAATCAGGTCATTTTGCTCTGTAAGTCCATCCTCGGAGCTGCCTCTTGCAATTAAAGAATGTTAGAGAGGTAGAGTCGAGCTTGACTGAAACAATTCCAGGATCAATACCATAGACCCTTAAGATCTTGAAAACCAGAGGCTCTTAGAACTCTAGACTCTCCGTGATACTGTGGAGTTATGGAGGGTCCCAGCCATGAAGGGACCCCAGAGGCCACGTCGTCAAATCCCTTCCTCTTTCCAGCTGGGGCAACTTAAATCCAGGAAGGAAAGGGACAGAGCGATGTCTCTCCCCAGCACACCGTGTGAGAAGGCTGCCGGGGCCCCGGGGAGATATTGGAAGGGCTGGGAAAGACATTTAATTCAAGAGGAGCAAGACTAGGAAGCAAGGAGGTCATGGTGCTCTAGTGGGGTAATGTGCAGCAGCGGTTCTCAGGGTGTGATCCCGGTCTCTAGGGGTCCCTGAGACCACTGCAGGAGATCCATGAGGTCAAAACTATTTTCGTAATAATCCCAAGATGTTATTTGCCCTTTAGCACCCTTGTTCTCTCACATGTGTTCTGTGGAATTTTCCAGACGCTCTCTAATACATGATGATGTCATCACTCTTTTGGTTGACAAACGTCTGCTTTATTCTTGTGTTTGAAAACTCCATCCATTTTAATTTTTTTGAAGATTTTATTTATTTATTTGACACAGAGAGAGAGGGATCACAAGTAGGCAGAGAGGCAGGCAAAGAGAGAGGGGGAAGCAGGCTCCCCGCCAAGCAGAGAGCCTGATGCGGGGCTCGATCCCAGGACCCCAGGACCATGACCTGAGCCGAAGGCAGAGGCTTAACCCACTGAGCCACCCAGGTGCCCCCATCCATTTTAATTTTGAAAATACAATAAGTGTTGATCTGTGTCAGCCCCCTGAATGAAAGCTCTTTGCCATCCTCAGTAATTTGAAGACTGTGAAGGGGTCCTGTGTCAGCCCCCTGAATGAAAGCTCTTTGCCATCCTCAGTAATTTGAAGACTGTGAAGGGGTCCTGAGGCCACTCGAGAACTGTTGCTATAGAGCTACGAAAATAAATCACAACTATGTGTGAGAGCTACATTATGGCTGTCTCATAGACGCCGTGTTGAGTGAAAGAAACCAGACACAAAAAAGAACACAGTATGTGATTCCACATTGATAATAATATCCCCAAACAGAGAAGGCCAATCTATGATAAGAGAAATCAGGAAGGTGGCCGCTCTTGAGAGGGCGGGTCATGGTCTGTTCTTGACCTGGATGCTAGTGACACTGTTGTGTTTGCTTTGTAGAAATCCGCTGAGCTGGGGGACCTGGGTGTCTCCGTCAGTTGAGCATCCAACTCTTGGTTTCAGCTCAGGTCATGACCTCGTCCATCATGAGATCGAGCCCCGGGTGGTGTTCCCCGCTCAGCGGGAAGTCTGCTTGAAGATTTTCTCCCCGTGCCTCTCCCCACCCTGCTGGCGGGTGTGCTCTCTGCAGAATAAATAAATCTTTTTTTTTTTTTTTTTATTTGACACAGAGAGAGAGAGAGAGACAGTGAGAGAGGGAATACAAGCAGCGGGAGTGGGAGAGAGAGAAGCAGGCTTCCCGCTGAGCAGGGAGCCCAACGTGGGGCTTGATCCCAGGATCCCGAAATCATGACCTGAGCCGAAGGCAGATGCCTAATGACTGAGCCACCTAGGCGCCCCTAAAGAAATCTTTTTAAAAAGTGGACAGGAGCACCTGGGTTGCTCTGTTGGTTAAGCAGCCAACTCTTGATTTCAGCTCAAGTCGTGATCTCAGAATTGTGAGATTGAGCCCCGTGTCAGGCTCCTCACTCAGCAGGGAGTCTGCTTGGGATTCTCTCTCTCCCTCTCTCTCTGGGCCCCTCCTCCCCATCTCACACCTGGGAGTGTGTGCTTTCTCTCTCTCTCTCTCTCTCAGAAAGAAATCACTGAGCTGCTCCCTTGTGATTTATGCAGATAGTAATTCAATAAAAAGTTAAGAAATATTTTTAGCAACTGCTGTGGCATACCACTGACCTATCAGGGTGCCCAGTGGTGCAAGATTATGTGACAGGCTCTAACCCTTTTGCTGCTGGTTTGGGAGAAGATTCGGGGGTCTAGGGGAGGAGCTAGGGCAGGAGGTGTACTCAGGGCAGTAGCTGTTTTTTGTTATGTTTTGTTTTGTTTTGTTTTAAAGATTTTATTTATTTATTTGACAGAAATCACAAGTAGGCAGAGAGGCAGGCAGAGAGAGAGAGGAGGAAGCAGGCTCCCTGCTGAGCAGAGAGCCCGATGCGGGGCTCGATCCCAGGACCCTGGGATCATGACCTGAGCCGGAGGCAGAGGCTTTAACCCACTGAGCCACCCAGGCACCCCCAGTAGCTGCTTTTGAATGAATGCTGAAGTATTTCAGTATTTTAACAATGGGCACATCCCTCTTGACATCCAAATGTCTCCTGAGTGTCAGCCCTGCTCCATGGCTCTGTCCACCCCTGCCCCCATGCAGTGAACAGCCTGGGCATCAGTGAAGAGCTGAAAGAGAAGCTTCGGGATGTGATGGTAGACCGGCATAAGGTAGCCCTGGGCAAGACGCTGGGAGAAGGTGAGCCCCCTGCCACCCCCCCACCCGCAGCACACACGCACATTCCCCTGAACCACAAAGTCCTTCACTTCCCCACCCGTACCCAGTCACAGGAAATGCAGTCCCCACAAGCGCCCCCCCCCCAGGTCAGTGTCTCCCTCTTGTCCCCCACAGGAGAATTTGGAGCTGTGATGGAGGGCCAGCTCAACCAGGATGACTCCATCCTCAAGGTGGCTGTGAAAACAATGAAGAGTGAGTCTGAGCTTGCATGTCCACATGGATGGGACCCCCAACCCCTCACCCGAAGGCTTTTCCCTATGGCCCTAATGAGGCCAAAGAGCAGAAGAGTGAGTCGAAAACCAGCCTTGCCACAGAATCTCAGGGTTTCCAGACAGGAAGTGGAGTCCGTACTAGGTGCTTTAATGGCAGGGATTTAGTACGGGGAGACTTACTACAAAGGCGCCAGAATGGTGGGGAGCAGTGAGGCTGGAGATCAGCAGCAGTAATACTTCCATCCCAAGACCTGAGGCCAGAGGGAAGAAGTGGTGTCACCATAGCCACGGCCAGGGATGCCTGGTGGGATTTGGGATTGCAGACTTAGAGGCTGCCTTGTGCAAGCTGGAAACACACAGCCACCATCAAGGCAATGCTGGAAGAGGTAAGGGATGGGGTGAAATACCCTGACTTCTCCCTCTCCACCCGCCCACCTGCCAGTCTCCCATCAGTGCTTCCCATTGGCAAACTCCAACAGGAAAACAGGAAACAGTATGAACAGTACAAAGAGGAGCCTGGGAAATGTAGTTTTGGGGGGGCCAGCCCCCTGTGGGGGAAGGTCTGGAATGTAGCTTCATCATTTGTCAGCTGTGTGATCTCAGGTAAGTGACTCTCCCTCTCTGAGCTGCGTTTCTTCATTTGGGAAAAAAGATCATAATATCCTTGCCTTCTAGGGTGAGCCAAAGCACTTAATGCTGGGGTGGTAAGTGGTCTGTGCAAGGAATGTGGACTACGACTATATTATTTACAGGGTCAGAGAGGGCGGGAGTCAGTCCAGGGTCACACACCCCAGGAAGTCCAGGGCCAAGTCTTTTCCACACGGGAAAGAGGCATTGAGGGCCAGGCTGCTGCTGCTGATGAGGGAGGGGGATCCTTTCTCAATCAGTGGAGCTAAAAGTTTGGATTATGGAGCCATCAGTGTCTCCCCATTCATTCATTATTGAACACTTCTTATGTACCAGGTTATGTTTTCCACCTAGGTTTGAGTCCCAGCTGTGTGACCTCGGGCGAGTCGCTTTGCCTCTCTGAGCCAGTGTCCCGAGTTGTAAAAAGGGAGTAATGGGATGGATCCCTAGGGAAGCGGCCTAGCATGGTGTGTGCACCTGGACCTCAGAGCCGGCCCACCTGGCCTTCTCTTCTGTCTCTTCCACTTGCAAGCTCTGTGTGCCCTTAGGCAGATTCCTTAACCATTCCGTGCCTTGGGTTCCCCATTGTTAAAACAGAGAGAATAGGGCGCCTGGATGGCTCAGTGGGTTAAAGCCTCTGCCTTCGGTTCAGGTCATGGTCCCAGGGCCCTGGGATCGAGCCCCACATCAGGCTCTCTGCTCAGCAGGGAGCCTGCTTCCCTTCCTCTCTCTCTGGCTGCGTCTCTGCCTACCTGTGATCTCTGTCTGTCAAATAAATAAATAAAAAAAATCTTTAAAAAAAAAAAAAAAACCAGAGAGAATAATAGTCTCCCCTCAGAGGGTTAAATGAGTTCATATATATATATATATAGAATGCTGAGTGCAGCACCAGGCACAGATGATGATGATGCTGATGAAGGAGAGGAGGAAGGAGTCCTCCCTCCCCTCCCCTCTTCCTTATCCACCTTCCTCTCTCCCCCAAGTTGCTATCTGTACGAGGTCGGAGCTGGAGGATTTCCTGAGTGAAGCTGTCTGCATGAAGGAATTTGACCACCCCAACGTCATGAGGCTCATTGGTGAGGGAGGGGCAGGTTTGGGGGTGCCCGGACTCCATGGAGGCCACTCCAGGAGGAAGATCCCTCCCTCTGACACTGGGAAGATCAAACCTCCAGGCTCCCTGCTCCCCCTACCCTCAAGCTCCCCCCTCCTTCTTTCCCTCAGCTTGGAATGTGACCTCTGACCTTTCCCAGAAATAGCTGAGGTCCCCAGGAGGGCTCTGGAAACTTCCCTGGGAACAGTGCTGGAAATGGCTTCTCTGAAGCTTGGTCCTTGCCACCCACCCCCCACCCCGCCCCCAACAGTTTGGAACTTAGATTTGAGGGGGAGGGAGAGAGAGAACTGAGGGAGGGGATGGCTTCCCCTCCTGGCCAACTGGAGTGACAGGGCTGCCTGGGGGGGCCTCAGGCGTCTGTTTCCAGGGTTCCGAACGAGAGGGCTTCCCGGCACCCGTGGTCATCTTACCTTTCATGAAACATGGAGACCTGCACAGTTTCCTTCTCTATTCCCGGCTTGGGGACCAACCAGTGGTGAGGGACATTTACTTGTCTGGTTCCCAGGTATCCACTGAGCACCCAGGTACCCAGCACCGCTCAAACACTGGGAACACCATGGTGACCAAGTGCTTGCTCTCGTGGAGCTGTCTACCAGTGAGGGCACCAGGCAATAAATTAACCAATAAATAAGCAAGAGAAATTTAACTGCTAGGAAAGGAAGAGAGTCAAGTGAACGACAGAGAGGCCAGGCAGGTAGATTGGGTGGACTGAGAAGGTCTTACAGAGGAGGTGACCTTGAAGGAAGAGCCAACTGGCAGGAGGTGGGGAGATCTGGGGGGAAGCAGTCCTGGCAGAGGACACAGCACAGAGGAAAAGGCTTAGAGGCCGGAACATAGTTTGTCTGAACACCAGAAAGGAGGCCCCTGGCTGGAGCGTTGGTCACACGTCCAGGTCAAGGGCAGTAGGAGATGAACTTGGACGGGAAGGCAAGAGGCAATTGTATAGAGCCTTGTTGGGAAAAGGTTGGATTTAATTCTTGGAGGCATGGGAAACGACTGCAAGGCAGAGATAGGCACACACAGGAAGGGAAAGAAGGAGGGAGGGAGGAGGGATGGATCTCAGGGACTCCGCTGACCTCCACTCCTTCACGCTGCCCCAGTTCCTGCCCACTCAGATGCTGGTGAAGTTCATGGCAGACATCGCCAGTGGCATGGAGTATCTGAGTACCAAGAGATTCATACACCGAGACCTGGCTGCCAGGAACTGCATGTGAGTGCTAAGCCTTCTACAGATACTCTCCCCGCCCCCCCACCCATCCCCTCCTCAGGGGGGCTGCATCCCTCCTTCTAGGAGGAAAGAGGGGTCTAGACACACATACCCCTCAGGCAGGCCAGAACTCAGGACTGGGATAGAAAGTTCAGCGAGGGAATTGGAGAAGACTTCCTGGAGGAGGGGAGCCTGGAACTGAGATTCTGGAGGGGTATTTGAATGTGGAGAGAGGAGAGGCAAGAGGGTGGGCTCAGGGGGTGGCATGACGTGAGCAAAGGGGCAGAGATGACCAATGACAGTGGGAACATTGAAGCCTCATCTCTGTATCCCTCCGTGCTGACTATCTTGCCTGGGGCTGCCCTTAGCAAGGGGCCATACTGAATAAGGGGACCAGACACCCTCCTCTCCCCCACCAACAGACATCCCAGAAAATAGGCCAGAATTAAACTAAGGTCAGGAGGGAGCATGTATATACAAACACAGCCTTCAACTATTAGTTTCATTACAATATTGGACTCAGAAACCAGAGCTGGAGAATTGGAATCTTCTTCAAGATGGGTAAATGTTCGCAACTCTCGGGAACATGAACATCTCTTTCTTTCCCCCCAAATTCTTTATGTGGAGAAAGTCCAATCTCACAGAAGAGCTGGAAGACTTGTTCAGTGGACGCCCATATACCATCCCGGGGGCGATTATGCCATATTTCTCCTCTCTTCTCTATCTTTCTCTCTTTCCTCAACCGCTTAAACTCAAAGCAAGTTGCCTAAATCTTCAATAGGTTATCTCCTAAGAGTGAGAATTTACATGTAAATTATAGTTCTGCTGTCACACCTGAGAATAGTAACCATAATTCTGCAACATAACTTCATATCCATCTAATCCATACTCAGATTCTTCAGTTGTCCTCCAAAATGTCTTTTAGGGCTGTTTTTTGTTTGTTTATTTGTTTTATTTTGCTTTTGTTTTGTTTTGTTTTGTTTTTCTTGCCCCCGAATCAGGATCTATTCAAGGTCCCCCCCCACACACATTTGGTTGCTATGCCCCTTTGGGCCTTTTTAATCTGGAATAGCCTCCCCCCCCGCCACCATATTTTAAAAAATATTTTATTTATTCATGGAGAGAAAGAGTGTGAATTCATGCCAGGGGGAGGGGCAGAGGGGAAGCAAAAGGGATAAGCAGACTCTGCACTGAGTGTGGAAATTTACAAAGGACTCAAGGCAGGGTTTGAGCTCACCATCCTGAGATCATGACCTGCCAAACCAAGAGTCTGATGCCTAATGGACTGAGGCACCCAGGTGCCTCCCTCCCCCGCCTTTTATATTTTTACAGCATATTCTTTTGGAAGAGACCAGGCCCGTTGTCTTACAGGATATGACATACATGTGTCTGTTTCCTTGTGGCGTCATTTACCTTGTTCCTCTGTTCCCTGTATTTCATGTTAACTGGAAAATGTATGTAAAGTCTTCAATAGACTCAGTCAAAATGGAACTTCCTTTCCTTCTGCAACTTGGGCTGATCCTGAGCAAGTCCCCTGTGAAACAATGACACTGAAAATGGGAGCAAACAACCCATTGTTATGCACCTGTTTTGTTGTTGTTGTTGTTAAGTTAAAATATCAAGGGATGCCTGGCTGGCTCAGGCAGTGGAGTGTGTGACTCTTGGTCTCCCGGTTGTGGTTTTGAGCCCCATGTTGAGAGTAGAGATTACTTAAAAAAAAAATCTTAAGGGGTGCTTGGCTGGCTCAGGGAGTAGGGCATGCAACTCTTGATCTCAGGTTGTGCATTCAAGCTGCACGTTGGGCATGGAACCTACTTTAAAAATAAATAAATAAATAAATAAATTTTTATTTTATTTTATTTTTTTAAAGAAAGTTCCTGGGGGCACCTGGGTGACTCAGTCAGTTAAGCATCCAACTCTTGATTTCGGCTCAAGTTATGATCTCAGGGTCTCGAGATGGAGCCTCATGTCGGGCTCTGTGCCGGGCATAAAGAAAAGAAAAGAAAGTTCTTTGCGAAAAAAAGAAGGGAAGATTGTGGCTTCCCTTGGAGGGGTAGGAAGAAGGACTGATAATGTAATGTGTTTCCTTCTTTCTTATACTTAAAAAAAAATCAATGTTTATTTTACATACACTGAAACACCCACATCCTACATGTGCAGCTCAATGAATGTTTACTTGTCTGTAGACTCATGTAAACAACCAGCACTGGAGAAGATTAAAAAAAAAACCATTTCTAGGCCCTGGCAGTCTCCCTAATAGACTTCCCAGTCACTGCCCCAAGGGAAAACCCTTATTCTGGACTTGAGTCACCTGTTCTTAAATGTCACATAAATGTCACTTGTGCAGTTTGTACTCGTTTGTGTCTGGTTTCTTTCGCTCAGCGTGATGTTTTGTGGTTAGCCCGTGTCTCTGTACATATTGGTTATTTCCTTCTTTTTCTTTGCTCTGTGGTATTCCTTATCTAGATGATGTCCCATGATGTTCTGTTTCTTCATCTGGGTGCTGGTTACATGGGTGTGTTTATGAAACTTCATATGGACCGAACAAGACGGGACACATTTCCCTTCCGTCTGGGCTTGACAGATCCTCACCCCCAAGGAGGGACAGCCAGAGTGGCAGATGGAGACATGTCTGAGAGTGAGGGCAGGCTTCCCGGTGGAGGGGACAGTACAGTCACCCCGTTCCTCTCCCCAATCTGGACAGGCTGAATGAGAACATGTCCGTGTGTGTGGCGGACTTCGGGCTGTCCAAGAAGATCTACAATGGGGACTACTACCGCCAGGGACGCATCGCCAAGATGCCTGTCAAGTGGATCGCCATTGAGAGCCTGGCTGACCGTGTCTACACCAGCAAGAGCGATGTGGTAGGTGTGGAGATTCCCCACAGGAGTGGGGAGTCAGTGGCTTGTTCATTTCACAGCACAGGGGCCTGGTGGCAAGGGTTAGGCATGTCTGGGGTTGTGCTGGGTGTCTGTGAATGGCGGTGTGGACATGCTGGGGAGATGTACAGGTTCACGAGGTGGCACGTTCATACGGGGGACGTGTGGACAGTGTAGGCTGGGAGAGGCGGTGATAAGTATGTATGTGTGTGTAGATGTGTGCATGGATGAGCACGTCCGTACGTGCACAAAAGTGACCTCTGTGAGCGTGTCCCTGCGCTGGTGTTGCAGTGAAGAGGAATGAGGCACCCACTAAGATAGCGATGGACACATGTGCACAAAAATGTGGGTGTACCCATGAACCCATGCATTTGGGGGTGTCTTTGTGCAGGACAGACCCTCTAATTCTCTCCCCTCTGCCCCCCGCAGTGGTCCTTTGGGGTGACGATGTGGGAGATTGCCACGCGGGGCCAGACCCCGTATCCCGGAGTGGAGAACAGCGAGATTTACGACTACCTGTGCCAGGGCAACCGACTGAAGCAGCCTGTGGGCTGTCTGGATGGACTGTGAGGATCCTCAGGACCCTGCCCCACCCCCTCCCCCATCCCAGATTTCACTCCCAAGACCCTGATCACCCCCACATGGCCCCAACCCTCTACAACCTGCACAGAACCCCTCAGACTGTTGAGGAACTCACGCTGAGCCCCCCCCAGCTGCCCCCCAATTCTAATTCACCCCAGACTCCTGAGCTCTCGCACTTCCCCCAATGCTCTTAAACACCCGGGACCCTCCGCCAGCCCCCCAGTTTGCTGTCCTGAGCTTTTCCAAACTCATGGGTCTCCTCGGAGATATCCTCAGGATCCTTCAGGACAGAGCTTATCAAACTTTGCTGTCTCACAGCACGTAGAGGAGAGCAGAACATTGATCCAGTGCTTTCAGGGACAAAATCTGCTCTAGCAAATCCTCACTAGAACACCACTCGATACCCAGAGAACTTCCCCAAGACCCTTTCCAGCCCCCAAGTTTCCCAGGACCCCCCCTTTGGAAGCTCTTGAGAATTCCCAAATCCCATCAGAAGCCCCCAAACTGCTCACAGTTCCTTCCAGTTCCATGAAATGCCCCCAAACTCCCAGAATGCTCCCCTTCTGAGCTCCTGCTGTCTCTCACCCCTCACTTTGCCGCCCCAGGTATGCCCTAATGTCCCGGTGCTGGGAGCTAAACCCCCGGGACCGGCCGAGTTTCTCAGAGCTTCGGGAAGATCTGGAGAAGACGTTGAAGGCCCTGCCCCCTGCCCAGGAGCCGGACGAGATCCTCTATGTCAACATGGATGAGGGCGGGGGTCATCCTGAACCACTTGGAGCTGCTGGAGGAGCTGACCCCCCAACCCAGCCTGACCCTAAGGATTCCTGCAGTTGCCTCACCGCGGCTGAGGTCCATCCTGCTGGACGCTATGTCCTCTGCCCTTCTACAGCCCCTGGCCCCACCCTGCCCACTGACCGGAGCTCCCCACCTCCCCCAGGGCAGGAGGATGGAGCCTGAGACAACGCTCTACCTGGGACTCCCTCTCAGGACCCAAGCTAGGCACTGCCACTGGGGAAGCCTCCCCCCAACTCTTTCACCACTCCAGGCCTCACCCCTGACTACAGCCTCCTCTTCCTACCTATTCTATTTCTACCCCCAGACAGATTCTCTCTCTTCTCCATGCCTCAGTGTCCCCGTGTGTAAAAGGAAGGGGTTGGGTTGCGATTCCTAGGGGTCCTCCCGGTCTAACATTCCAAGATTCTAGATTCTAAGGTTGAAAGAGTCTAGAAGCGAAGGTTCGAGGTTTCAAAGATGCTCTTAGTCTTTGGCTCTAAGGACCTAAAATCCCAAAGTTTCTGATTCTAAAGTGTTAAGGTTCCAGACATGAAGTTTCGAGGCCTATATTTTAAGGCCCTCAGAGTCTGTGGCTTGAGATTTTTCTGGTTCTAGAATTCTTGATACAGCCCACCAAGATTTTAGGTTCTGAAGCTCTAAGATTCTAGTTCTAGAATCCATGGCTCTATCATTCTAGATTTTGTTATTCAAGGGTTCTGAGTCCTTAGGGTATAAGATTCTAGATTCTACAATTCTAGACACGGAGGTTTTTTGAGGCCTAATGTTCTAAAATTTGAAGTTCTAAGCCTCTTAGACTATAAATCCTCAGCCTCTAAGACTCTACATCATAAGTCCTCAAGATTTTATCTTCTCAAGTTCTAAGATTCTAATAATGGTTAATTATAAGTTCTAAGGCTTTATGATCCTTGAAACTCTTTATTATGAGATTCTGGATCCTAAAGATCGAAGAATCTAGAATCTGCAATTCAAAAATTCCAAGAGTGTAAAGATAGAGGTTGAAAGGTCTGATGTTCTAAGATGGGATGTTCTAAGACTTAGTCTAAGAACCTAGATTCTGTGTCTAAGATTCTAGACCATACGCTTCAAGATTCTAGATTATTAAACTCTAAGATTCTAATGTTGCTCTGTTCTATGTTCCAAGACACCCTAGACTCTATTGGGCCAAGATTCTGGATCCTTAGCATCTAAGGTATAAGACTACAGTTAGCTGTGACTAGCTAGATACCAAAGTCCTAATCATTTCTAATGCTGGACACATTTAGGTTCTATGCTGCATTCCACCTTTCTAGGATTTTAGTTAAGGGCCCAAGAATCCACAGTTTTAAGTCTTAAGATCTGAGGCACTGTAGTTCTACGAATCAAATGTTGTCAGATTCTAAAGGTCTACAGGTCTTGAATTCCAAGGTATGATGCCAAGGTTCTAATTTTAGAGTATTCTTCTGGGTGACTCTCCCCTTCTGAGCCACCTCTGCTTCCTCCTCCCCTCCTGTGGGGGTATGTCTCCCCTCAAGTCTGTGCAAGAATGCACTGGGAATGCCTCCTTTCCCCAGGAGGCAGTTTCCCTCCTTTTGGGCCATGCTGCCCCCCTGAGCCAATCCCTCAAGCCCCCCCGTTGTGCAGAGGTGTAGACGGACTCTGGCACCTCCAGGGGGGCTCAGATCACATAAAACTTTATAATCACCCTTCTGTCTCCTCTTGTTTCCACTCAGCTGTCACGTAGCCCCTCCCCCTGGGCAGCTCCGTTTCCCATCAGTAAAAAGAAGGGTTTGGTGGGGTCTAGGAGTTCTCGACTTACAAAGAGGGTAGGAATGAGCATACACATAGACCGAAAGACATGAAACACAAAGAAACAGACTCTTCAAAATCCTTAGTGAGGAACAGGCACTTACTCAAGTGTCAGACACACTCTCATCCCCACCCCAGAGTAACAGACCCATTAGGACACACTGAGGCACACTTGGACACAAATAAGACACTGAAATTCGGACACACAGAGTAACAGATGCGAAAAATTATACAGCTACAAACATATTTATAAACATAGGAAAGGCAGATATTCACCAGGCATAGGAAGAAACTAGAGTAACACAGATTACAGAGAGTAAACACAGACACACCGAGTACGACAGGTACTCACAAACTCAAATGTTCAGATTCACATGGACACACGGTCACAGAACACCCCCAATCATCACAGGCTCAGAAAGAGATTCCTGCCAAGACAACCCACTGTGCTTTGCAGGCCATCCAGGGCCCCGGTTCCTGGGTGTATCCCGCAGCACATGGAGAAACCCTTGGCAGCGCCCGGACGCCCCCCGGTGGCGCCTCCTGAGAACGGGGGACAGTTCAATCCGGGCCACAAACTTTTTTAGACCAAATCCTTATGGGAAGCTGGGAGGAGAGAGGAAGTCGGACGTGGGCGAGGGGCGGGGTGTCTGGACTGGAACCTCCGGGCCCACGTGAGTGTCTGCCCCGTTTCTGAGTGGGTGCTGTGTGTCGGGGCTGCCGTGTCAGCTTGTAGCGTTGCTGTTCTTTGTCTTTATCATTTGATGCCGTCCGCCTGTGCGGACCGTAGTGGCCACGTCGACACTGCAGTCTGGGGTATTATCCCCTTAAGGGATGCATCTGATCCGACCCACGGCCATTTGCTTATCTGTGTCGTGCGTGTTTTTGTCGAAGGAGAGGCGTTGTGTGGTTTTTTGTGCGTTTACGGTATGGCTCAGAGGAATCGAGCTTCTGCCTCGCGTATCCCGATTGTGTATCTTACATAGGGTTTTTTGTGTGTTTGGAGTCAGAGGCGACAGGTGGTGCGGCGGCAGAGACTGCGACACTCTGGCTTCTGCGTTCGTAGCGTGCGGCTGACGAGCCCTGTGTGTTTGAACTTGGGCGCAGCGACGCCAAAGAGCCAGAGCTACTGCAGAGCGGTTCAGAGGCTCCGGTGGAGAGACCCGCGCACTTGCGGAGGTCGTCCCGGAGGGGGGAGGCTCTATGGTAGCGTGCAGAGCGCCCGTTCCACGTAAGATACCGACCATAGAGAAAGACGGCGGCGAAGCTGTGATCGTGGGCAGAGGCGCCCCTTGAGATGAACTCTCAAAGGGAAGAGTATGCGATTTCCTTTACAGCTTCTCTCCCGTTGACAGCTTAGCCTCGGCCTCCACACTTTCGGTACTCTCTGAAGTCCAAAGGTTCCTTTCCATAAAGGCAACTGAGTTTCTTCCAGATTAGGGATAATTTATCTACTTTTATCTCGTTGGCCTCCCTCTACGGCGACACTTGGGAGGCCGTCCGCCGAAGAACGGCCAATCTCGTTAGCTTTTCCTGAAGCGATCCGACTCTACTAGCTGTAGTGAGATAAAACAATAATTGCGATTGGTGGGCAGATTGTTTTGAAACCGCCCTAACGGCAAGGGGCGGGTCCTTCGCGAATTTATCTTTCCGGTTTCTTAAAGGCAACAGGGAAAGAAGGCGGGGGAGTTGGTTGGCCGACCCCCCATTTGATTGGTTCTAGGGGTTTTACCCGCTTGGACTCCTCTAGGGGCGGGAGATCTAGGCCAATCAGGGTATGTGTTACAGGAGACCCCAGTTTGATGAAAGGACCGCGCTGGAAAAGCCGAGAGTGGTTTTCATTCTGAGATCCCGTCGCTGATTGGGCCAAGTCTTTACTCCTTTTTCTTCATTTGACCCTACGGGAGCGGGCGCGCGGGCACTATCCAATCACCGCGTGCTCCGCCTCCCGCCTTTTCCCGCCCTCCGCCCCGGCGGCGGCAGCGACGTAGGCCAACGCTTCCTCCCTGGCTGCTCCTGAGCCCTTTCATTGCCGTTCTTTTGAAAGCTGTGTTCTGATTGGCTGAGTGTCCAGGCCCGCGCCCGTTGCTTCGCGCGGTAGCCAATTGGCACCCGTGTTGCATCGCATGGGGCCACGGAGGAGGGGGAGGCGGCGGCGGCGGCCATTTTGAGCCGCCGCCGCCATTGGAGCGGGCCCCCCCCCCTTTTCCCCCTTCGCCTCCTGACAGGAAAGGTTTAAGGGGGACAGAGCCCTGGGAGGCCGGGCCGGGCTCGGGGGCCGCCCCGGGGGCCCGGGCCATGGATGTGCGCCGTCTGAAGGTGAACGAACTTCGCGAGGAGCTGCAGCGCCGCGGCCTGGACACTCGCGGCCTCAAGGCCGAGCTTGCTGAGCGGCTGCAGGCGGCGCTGGAGGCCGAGGAGCCCGACGACGAGCGGGAGCTCGAAGCCGACAACGAACCGGGGCGACCCGGGCACAACAACGAGGAGGTCGAGACCGAGGGGGGCTCCGAGCTGGAGGGGACCGCGCAGCCACCGCCGTCCGGGCTGCAGCCGCACCCGGAGCCTGGCGGCTACTCGGGGCCGGACGGACATTGTGAGAGTGCGCGGGGCGGGGGTCGGGGAGCCGGAGTCCGGGCCGAGGAAGGGCTGTGGGACGCGAAGTCCGGCGCCTGAGGTCGGGGAGATGGCCTGAGGATTGGGGGATCCCGCTACCCGCCGCTGAAAAGGATGTAGGGCCGTGGGCCTCGGGACGACTGGAGGGTGGACCCTGGCATTCGGGGCAGGGGAGATACTGGAGTGGGGGCTCAGGGTTTCGGAGATGAGGAAGGTCCGGGGGGGTGTAGAGGATTCCGGAGTCTAGTGCTCGGAGACCGGAAACCGTGGTTTCTGGAACCGAAGAGTCAGAAGAACAAGAGGCTTTCTAATCGGTGACTGAGGAGGGTCTTAGAAATGACGGTTTCAGGGGTTTGAAGCTGGGTGGGCTTGAGGACTCTGCTAAGCCCAGCGTATAGGCTGGTTGTCGGGAGCCGTATTTTTAGGGCTGGGAGAGTTTTGAGAATAGAGGATCTTGGAGTTTGCTGCTGGGTGGGGTATGGGGAATTCTCCTGTTTGGTACTGGGATGGGCTGGTAAGGTGGAGGTGCTGGTGTCTGGCCAGGGGGGATCTGATGGACTGAGTACTCTGGTATTTGGTTAGTGAGCATTTAGGGAATATGGGAGGCTGCCATGTGTTTGGACTTGGAGGGACCCGCCTCTGAAGATGGCCCGGGGGACTCAGATCCAGGACTGTAGGGCTAACTTGGGCATTTGGTGCTGGAAAGTCTAGGGACCCTCAGATTGGCTTCCAGAGAAGGTTTAGGGAACCCTGGTCACTGGAGGCAGGCAGGGGACGGAAGGATGCTACGCTGGGTAGGGAACCTAGAGGTCTTGAGCTGGGTAAGTTCTGAGGACAGGTAATCCAGTGGTGAGTGCGGAATCGTTTTGGATTAACAGTATGGAGTGTTTGGAGACCAGAGGTAGCTGTGGGTGGGGTGGGGCAGATAGCAAATTGGTGGAGTTTGACGTTGATGGAGTATCTGGGGGACAGAGGATCCTTGTGTCCAGTACAGGAGTGCATATATGGGTCTAGCAAATATGGGAGAGGGGAGAGTATAGAAGGGAGAGAGAAGGAAAACCTGTTGACTTGGCTTGGGGCCTCAGGATGGAGTGAGGGGAGTGTTTCTGAGGCTGAGTGTCTCCTTCACAAGAAGGCTCCTTGGTCCCAGAAACAGTTTCTTGTGTGCCCAGGGAATGCAGGTCTCAGGGTGTAGTAGGGAACCACTGCAAGAACCAGAAGGTATGATTCAGAACGAGAGGTTATAGGGTAGATACATGATTGTCTGAAGAGAGAAGACTCTGGTATGGAAGGGAGGAAATCTAGAGTTAGAAAAGCATGGTTTTCTAGCTAGACTGTGGAGTGGGGATTGGAGAAGTTTAGAAGTAAGTAGAAAAGACTCTGGCCTCCAGCGACTGTGGTATTTCTCTGAAAAGAGGGTGCCGTGGGGCTAAGAGAATGAAGAGAGCAAGGGGGAGAGAGAAGAGACAAGAAATTGAATTGGCACTGGGTGTTTACTGGTTCGCGAGAGGTGGGATGTCCTCTGTATAGATTTGCAGTGGGGGCAGCCTGGTGATTGTCCCGGGCCCACGTGTCTATGCAGGAAAGAATACTTCCCCTTGCAGAGACCTGTGAAGGGAGGAGTGCCCAGTGTGCATGTCTAGGGTAGAAGAGGCCCTGGCAGGAATGTCTAGGAGGAAGGCCCAGTGGCCAGAGGTGCCTCAGAAGAGGGCATGTTAGACTCAGATGAACTTTGTTTTAAAGATGGTTCTATGACTTCGGCAAGTCAGTGTACCTCCAACTGGTTTCCTTGTGTGCACAACAGGGATACTAATAGTGCCCCCCAGGATTGTTATGAATGAGGTCACATGTGTAGGACTCTTAGCACTGGGCCTGCCTATTATTAGGAGGTGGATATGTTAGAGAGTGGAGAAGGACCCCAGAATCATGGCTTATCCGGGTAAGGCTTCCTCTGTGGGCACAGGAGAAGTTCTTGAGAAGAGACATGTGAATATTTGTGGGAAGAAGAGCACTGTGCTTGGAGCCTAGAAGAAACCAAATGGTTTGGAAAACCCTCCCCGTGTTCCAATTAAGGAGTTGCTTTTTCATCCTTTTCCCCTTTATGCCGACAACAAAATCCTTTGAGCCCCTTTCTTGCCCCGCTGCAACCCTTCCTTCAAGCTCTGGTAAACAGGGCTGTAGCAAACCACGTGATCTGTTACTTTCCTCCCTTTGGGCTGCACCTGGTTTGTGCCCAGATGTATTTATCCTCTGAGAGAGGATCCAATCAGTTAGCAAGTGGCAGGAGAGTCTCTCCTTCCCTGTGGTTCTACCGGTCCTGGCACAGCCACGAGTAGGGCCCTAGAGGCACCTAGCAGAGCTTGCCCCTGGGGTGGAAAGCCTGCTTGCTGCTGTCCTGGGTCTCTAAACTTCTCTTTGGCTTTGGCTGCAAGGGTCTTCTTGAGTTTGCTACTCTGGTTTTAGTCTCACCTCTGAGCTTTCACATGTTATTCCAACCCCACGAATGTTTTCTCTGTTCTCATCACTGAGCTCTCACCTATGTATCCTTTGAGTCAAGGCTTCTCTATTACTTTCTGGGTCCCTGTCTTAATTTCTTCGTAGACGTGAACACAATTAGAATTTGCTTTTTGTGTTTTAAGTATTTGTTTAGTGTATGTCCATTTCACTAACCTGAAGGCTTCAGTGGGGTGAGCTTATTCTTAGCTGTACCCCAGGGTCTGGTGTGTAGCGTGTACTCTATGGATAGTTAATATTATTCTAATAAGAATAAGCTTCTATTCTTAGTCTTATTCCGTAAGACACCTCAGGGGTGCCTGGGTGGCTCAGTCAGTTAAGCATCAGCCTTCAGCTCAGGTCTTATCCCAGGGTCTTGGGATCAGAGCCCTGTACGGGGCTCCTTGCTTAGTGGGGGGCCTGCTTCTCCCTCTCCCTCTGCCTGCTTCTCCCCCTGTTTGTGCTCTCTCTCAAATAAATAAATAAAATCTTTATTTTAAAAAAAAGACATCTTCTTAGGATCCTTCCCACCCAACTCCAGATATTTCAGGACTTATTCCCTAATGAGTCCAAAGGCCACTGTTAGGACTCTTGTTTTCTTAACAGTTCCTTTCCTCCCCCCCTTCCATTTTCCCTTCAACTGGGTTGGCTACCCTTTATCCTTTTTTTTTTTTTTTTAAGATTTTATTTATTTGACACAGAGAGTGAGCACAAGCAGAGGGAGAAGCAAAGCAGGCTCCCTGTTGAGCAAGGAGCCCGATGTGGGACTCAATCCCAGGACCCTGGGATCATGACCAGAGCCTAAGGCAGAAGCTCAACTGACTGAGCCACCCAGGGCCCCTGGGTACCTTTATCTTTGTAGCTTTTGTGGAGTGGAAGAGATTCATAAAGAGGGTTGACTGTGGGATGGGAGTGAATTGGGCCGGACAAAGGACTAATTTGTGCTCTGAGCAGTTTTTAAGATTGTGCCCTAAAGCCTCCCTACACGTTACAGTGTCAGAGGACAGCTAGATTGGTGGATTTTAAACTGCTGCATGGAGTCCCAGGTGTCTGTAGAGTTGCCCCAGCCCTGGAGTGGGGACTTAGGGGTAAGGTCAAGCTGGATACCTTCTCTGACCCTGCCATCTCCTCACTTTAACCAGAGCAGTTGTACTTCCATTGGCTTTGTTTGTTGGGATTCTGTACAACCCAGTCACAGACGCATCACCATTTGAGGGACAAGAGGGTATGTCCTCAGCAGCTGGGGCCACTGATTGCCCAGATAGCTATCCATCTGAAGGTGGAGTCATACCTTTTAGCCTTTGGCTACTATATCTAGTAGGGATGACATCATACAGCACCTAAAAGCCACCTCCGGTCCCAAGAAGCACCCTTCTAACTGGCCATTTTTTGTTTTAAGATGTCATGGACAATATTACCAGGCAAAACCAATTCTATGAGAGCCAGGTCATCAAGCAAGAGAACGAGTCTGGCTACGAGAGGAGACCGCTGGAAATGGAGCAGCAGCAGGGCTATCGCCCAGGTAGGAAGGCACACATTGTACATATCTTTTGAGGGAAATAGAATCTGTACGTGGCCCGTACCCTCTGCCTAAAGCTTGTCTTTCTCTTGGGCAGTCCATTTGGGCTCTGTCACTCTGGCAAGGTTCTTCTGAAGGAGAGAACTTAATCCTGCTCCCAGGTGTTGAGAGAGGGGAGTCTTTGTGGTGTCTGTTTTCAGATGTTAGTATCAGTACCCTGGAGAGTTTAGACTCAGAGGCCATATTTGAGTCTTATTTAAAATCTTAGAATGTAGAATCCAACAAAGACCTTCTAAATCTAGCCTAGTTGTTCTCATGTTCTGAAGAATGTTGTTCCAGGATATCATTAGGGACTTCCCAGGAAAGAGTTCCCTGGCCAGAATACATCTGGAAAATGCAGCATGTGCTATCCCACCCCTGGGAGAATCATTGTACTCAGAGCATTAAAGGCCCTGAAAAGTCCTGGACTGGGGCGGGGGGGCGGGGGGGGGGGAACCACAGAAAAAAACCTGTGTCATATTGTTTAAACCCAGAGTTTCCCAAATATGTTTTGTAGAACAAAGTTCCCTGTAGTGTCAGTTTGGGAACTCCAGATGTAACTCAGTTCTCGCCTTCCATTTTACAGACCAGGGAGTTGGCTTGTCTGATGGCAGAGCTGGGGTTAGAACCTGGGAAACCAGTGCCTGGGCCACTGCTGTTGGTAATGAGGAGCAGTCCCAACCATTTGTGTCCTATTTTTGGAAAGCAAGGTCCCACTGTTGAGTAATGACAGAGCCAGAACCGCCTCCCAGTCTTGTGTTCCTTTCACTGTGTTGTGGCCCCGGTGCCTTTTCTCAGTGAATCTAGTTGATCGTATCTAATTCCTTTCTCGGTTCATCCACAGAGTGAAATCCCCAGGCATTTCTTGAGAGTGGCTCAGGATTTTAATTTTAATGTAGGTTAAACTGCAGATTTGTGTCAGGCTCTGTGAGACTTGTGGGATCATTTGGCCCAAGGAGAGTATTTTCTGTGCTGGGACCACGGAGGCTCTCTAAAGATGGGTGAGCGCAGTCCCTGCCCTGGAGGCCCAGGGGCCTTCTCTGTATGTGCCAGAGCTGGGGAGTGATCCCAGGTGGTCTGGGGTTGAGTGCTGCAATGGGGAGATGTGAGAGATCCCAGCGTCAGCCGTGGGTACTACGTCCAGTTTGCTCTCAAGTAGGTTCTTGGATTCTTGCTTCTGATTCTTGAAGTCTTCCCAAGACTGGGCCTTCCCCATGGTTTACAGCGTGTTATCCCATCCTGACTTTCTGTTTGTGGTGTGACTTAATAAGGCCATCACACCTGTAGGCTGGCTTAAGTGCAGACCCTCTGCACCTGGAGTGATTGAGTCTGGGCTTTGTGGTAGAGTGATTGAAGCCAGTGGAGTTAGCTGTGGGACCACAGTGTCCTGTTGAATTAACCTTCCCCCACTCCCTTGCCAGACTGAAGAAGCTTTATAAGGACTAAGGTGGAGAGATTCTCTGGAAGGAGAAATTGTAGAGTGTCGGATCATGGGATCTCAGTTTAAAGGGATCTTAGAAATTTTCTAGGGCTCTCTCCCACTTGGGGCGGGCCCACGTAGCTGCCAGCTTTCGTGGGGCCTTTGACAAAGTAGCCAAAGGCAGTCATTCTGTCTTTGGCTAGGCCTTTAAGAGAGCTTGACTTTATTCAGTACTGAAGTCCCCTCTCCCTCCCTCTGAAGCCTGAGAATTACCTGACTGACATCTGTCACCTCATCAGTGTGGATGCTAATGGGCCCAGCTGGCCATCTCTGGCCTCCCTTTACCCTGGCCCTGTTCTCCGGTACAGCCTTCTTGGCTCCCTTGGTGGGCTTCCGTTGAACCCAGCAAGCTGCCTGTACCCAGCCCATCGTCACTGCAGTCAGGATCCTGCCAACATCTCCCGAGGTGAAAGGGACCAGAAAAGTGATAGCTAGGGAGTTCCCAAGTGTTTTGACCGTCTGGATTTGTCCTGACAGTAGAAGTGAAGACAGAGATGAAACAAGAAGCACCCGCCAGCTTCCTCCCGCCCGAAGCATCTCAACTCAAGCCAGACAGACAACAATTCCAGAGTCGCAAGAGGCCTTATGAAGAAAACCGGGGACGGGGGTACTTCGAGCACCGAGAGGATAGGAGGTGGGTGTGTGAGGCGATAGTCACCCCTTTTTCGGTAGGTTTTGTGTCCATAGCCTCGTGCCCACTGGGACCTTTGTACTAGCAAATGGGGCAGAGCGCTCCCTGCCCTTACGCCCTCACTCAGCCCTCCCTGCACTCACTGCCAGATTCAGCTTTGCTAAACTTTTGCTCCTTCCCTCAGCTCCTCCCTTCTCATTACCTGCAGGATAAAGTCCACACGCTTTGCCTTTCACATGTGAGGGGCCGGCCTGCCGTTTCAGTCTTTTGTCTCACCGCCCAGTTGTCCTGCACTGTGTCTGTTCTCCACGGCTGCTGAATATCCCTTGTTGGAAAGATTTGTTTCCTGACCCTCCTCCTAAGCTCACCTTTCCATCCCTCTGCTCGTTTATACATTGTCGCACTTGTGCCCCTTTCGTAAGATGCTTGCTCTTGGGCTGGACACTGCGGACACGGAGGATTTGGACAGTGGATTTTGCCCTCTTTTGTCCTAATGTAGGGCCTAAGATAGACACATAAGTATGCCACACCCTGTGGGGCCAGTAGGCAGGGTGCACCGGGTGCGTGTGAGTGTCAGAAGATTAGAGGAGGGAGTAGCCCCTCTACCCTGGTCATTTTCCTTTCCTGACAAGCCCTCTCCACCCCTCTGCTTAGCCCCAGTCCTCCCCTCCCTTCCTTCGGCTTCTGCATGAAGAGTTTTCTGATCACAGAAACTAGGAATGACCATTTCTTCTCTGCTTGTCTAGATAGTTGTCTGACACGTTTAATTTCCTACTTGGTGGAGTCCATCCTCTCTGGCTTGTGACTCTGAGACAGGGCCTGGGTCTCTTGCCTGTGACTAAAGGTAGGATTTGGAAGTACCTCTCAAAGAGTTTCTCCCAGTGCCTCCTGCAGTGCAGAGGCCTAGACTTCCTGCCTGTGGAGAGCAAAGAAGGAATACTTGCTCTGATTTGAGGCTGGCAGGGAAAGCTTTCTAGGATGAAACTTAATCTGTGATGCGGTCCTTCTTTGTCCAGGGCTCTGTGCTTGCCCTAGACTGGCAGGGCTGGAAGGTCACTCATCAGAGGGAAGCCTCCCAGATGGGCCTTGGGTACTTGATCTGGGCACTCGGTGGACAAGGGTCCAGTGTCCCAGGCAGGACCCTGGGCATTGGGCCCCATCCTTCTAGTCTCTCTTTATTCTTATAAGTGTATTTTAACATTAGTCCATTTTGGTGTTTTGGTAGGAGATGAGTCTCATTCATAATTTAGGACACTTGACAGAAAGAGACTGAAAAAAATGGGTCATTTCAAACACTTGCGGATGCAGAGTCTTAGGAAGATGTGGACAGATTGTGATGACTGGGGTTGATCTGAGCCCTTGCATAGTCCCCTTTATGGTCCAGCCCCTTCTGGACTACTGTGTCCTTCAGTTGGTAACAGAGGCCAGTATGGAGGCACCTCTCAGCTGGCACAGGGCGTGGCTCAGAATCTTAGGGTGTGAGAGGAGAGCCATTGAACAAGCTAGCTAAATGCTTCTGCTGGCCCTCTTGAGCAGAGGGCGCCCTGTCTAGTCCCCATGCCCACTCTAGGAGTCAATAGTCATTGCTCTTGTTGCAAGGGTGTAGGGCGGCTTAGTGCTTTTGCTAACTAACCTCTGTGGGAAGAAACTGAAATCCAGGAAGCCATCTGGAGGCCACTTGTAAATTCCAACATAACCCTCATTTCCCTTCCTCTGTGCTCATCCAACCATTCTCATGAGACTTAACGCCTTTCCCTGACAGGGGCCGCTCTCCTCAACCTCCCGCCGAAGAGGATGAAGATGACTTTGATGACACCCTTGTTGCCATCGACACATGTGAGTCCTTGGGGTGCCTATCTGATTCTGCTTTGCAGTCAGTATTGGGAAACTGGGATGTGAGAAACCGGGCTCTGGAGTGAGGGTGCTGGTTTGGAGGCCGAAGATCTCCCAGCTCTACCCGGGATTCTGGGCAGGTCATTTTTCTTCTCTCACCTTCCCTTTAGGAAGGTATAATCCTGCCCTACCTCAGAGAACTTTCAGTAACACTCCTCAGAATGGGTACGAGGGCAGTTTGGAAAACCCCAAACCCCCAGAGGGTTGTCACCTAATAAAGAAGGGAACCTGAGTGCAGCTGGGGAAACTTAACTCTTTGACGACCAGTCCCTAGTTTCCATCTACTGCTCACGTTCCTGGTGAAACTAATGCCACCTTGTCCTCTGAGGCGTTAGCCTGGCCTACCCTGCTCTCCGTCCTCCAGTTTCCACTGGATAAGTGGCTTCCCCTTGACAGTGCATCTGAACCCTTGGGGTGGCGCTGATAAAAGGCCCTGCCCCTCCTCAGACAAGATCTCAGTGGTAGAACCTGGGAATCTGACTTTAAATGAAGCCAGATTAGGTCTGAGAACACAGTACTTTCCAACAGAGCAGAACCTTAACAGCAACTCGTGTTTCTTTACTTCGCTCACATTTATAGAGTAGTCGCTACGAACTTCGGAAGAGAGACAGACACCTCGTACACAGTCCCTACTGTCACAGGATCTCAAAGCCCGTATACCCAGAGTAAAGCTAAACTTTTTTAAGTATAGGGTGGCAGTGGTCAGTGAAGCAGTCTCCGATCAAATGCCAGATGTACAGATCACAACTCTCAACCTTTATAGAAAAGATGGGGTAGTCAGGAAAGACTTTCTTGGAGGCCTGACAGGCTCCTTGAAGAGTGGGAAGAGTCGGAGCTCCAGCAGGGGGGTGGGAACCTGCGGCGCACCTGGACAGTGGTGCCTGGGAGGCGAGCGTGGGTCCGGGTCAGAGGCTTGTGCTGCTGTTGGCAGCAGGAGTCTTGCTCAGGGAAATGGTTCAAGTGTACAGCTGTGGGATTAGCCTTTTTTAAAATGCTAAGTCCCTTGAACGTGATGAGATATACGGATCCTTTCCCTATCAAATGTACGTTCCCGTAAAGTGCATTTGTGTACGATTTCTGGGGGTTCCTCTGACTGCCATCCTTGGAGCCCAGCCAGGTGGAGAACTCAGTTCCTGTGCGTGATGGCTGCATTGGTCCCGTGCAGGCCAGTTTGCAGTAGTCCGGAGCCTTGCTACCGAATGGGAGAAGGGCTAGTCAGTGTGGCTGGTTTCTCATGAACCTGCCCTTATGATGTGTCTGCCTGTGTACTCCTGGTTAACACTCTTAGAGGACTGACCTTTGTCTGTGCCTGTCCTTGTCTTGGATCTTTAAAATATCAGCTAAACTCCCCACTTTTTCCTCCACAGATAACTGCGATCTCCACTTCAAGGTGGCCCGGGACCGGAGTAGTGGCTACCCTCTCACAATTGAGGGCTTTGCCTACCTGTGGTCAGGAGCCCGTGCCAGCTACGGAGTCAGAAGGGGCCGTGTGTGCTTCGAGATGAAGGTGAGTGGGAGCAACTGAGGAGTTAGGAACAAAAAGGTCCATCTTTGGGGATGAGCCTTTCATCAGCTACTTTGCTCAGAGCCGTGATTGCGAAAGAGATTGAGCGTAGACTATGTATTTTCAAGCAAGAAAAGCGTGGTGGACTCTAGAGAACCATGCCATTGCCAAACGCCATATCGGAAGAGCAAGCCAGCCATACATTGCCTCATCAAGCTGATTTTTTCCTTGGTGGGATATTTTTTTTTTTCCTTCAGTGGGATTTGACCCAGATACTATATAGCCAACCTCACTAGGAATAACATGTTTGTTAGAACTGGGAAAAGGAGTTGTTTGGAAGAAAAATGAGCTAGAAAGAATGGAAGTGGACCGTGCCAGTTAAAGTGAGGCCAGAAGGAGAGCTGGACAAAGAACAGTCCTGCCACCAGGCCATCCTCTACCATCGTCTCCCCACGATTCATGTCAGGTTATGTTCAGGGAAACAACACGTTCTCATGTTTAACGAAAATTCAGACAGCACAGAAGAGCGTAGGGTTAAAAAAAGAAGTTAGACTCAAACCCTCATAGTCCCTGTTCTCTCCAGAAATAACACGTGTTAACAATTTCTTGCATGTCCCTTGTAAATCCAAACGTATTTTTTTTCCCCGAACTTGTTTATGACCGCTAGTATTTGAGAACCGTTTGTACAACGAGATACGGTGCCAGACTCTCTACGTGGACATCTCCATTAATTCCTGCCATACATCATGAAATAGGCACTGGTCTCTCCATTTCTTAGAGGGGCGAGCTGACTGAAAGTTATCTTTTTTTTTTTTAAAGGAGATATTCTGAAAGACTAATTGATAGGGTTTATTTTTTTTAAAGATTTTATTTACTTATTTGACAGAGATCACAAGTAGGCAGAGAGAGAGGAGGAAGCAGGCTCCCCGCTGAGCAGAGAGCCAGATGTGGGGCTTGACCCCAGGATCCTGGGATCCTGACCTGAGCCAAAGGCAGAGGCTTTAACCCACTGAGCCACCCAGGCGCCCCGAGAGTTATCATTTTTTATTAAGTCTGTTGGTTGTGATTCGCGCATCGTTTTGTGTGCCTGTCAGAGAGAAACACTCAGTTAAACTTCCATAGCGCGTTCTTACCACATCATTTGTAATATCTACCGTGATTTGGACACACAAAATGTAGAAATGTGCGTCCAGAAGTCCACAGAATAGGTTAACTTTAGAGAAGCCTCCAACTAATATAGCTGCATATGGTTGTTAGGCAGTTTAAGCTGTAAGGTAAGTCAGAAGGTGCGGTTCATCCTCTCTGCTCCCTGTACTTAGTACTGTGTCTCGGATGACAAGTCCCGTCCCTGTGCCGCAGCCGTGCTTCACTCCGGCTGCTTCATCTCTCCCGTGGCGCCGACGTGCCGTAGCGTGGCATGCCTTATTTATTTTTGTTTTTGGCAGCGCCTTACTGATTGATGGGTGGGTGGGGAGAGCTGTTTTTTAATACAAACAGTGTCACACTGAATATCCTTGTGCGTGTGTCGTGTGGTCACATGTACACCTATGGGTGCATCTGTAGAGTAAACTAGAAGTTACATTGCTGGGTTACAGAGCATAGCTCTTGCAGTTTTGACAGAGGTTGCTAAATTGCTCTCCAAAGACATGGTGCCATTTTATCCTTTTACACTAAATATGAAAGTCTCCATTTCCCCTGCAGCATGTTAAAAGGGTCCTGAGATCGAGCCTTGAGTTGGGCTCCTTACTCAGCAGGGAGTCTGCTTCTCCCTCTCCCTCTGCCTGCTGCTCCCCCCTGCTTGTGCTCTCTGTCTTTCTCTGTCAAATAATTAAATACTTATTTTAAAAAACTGTATTTTAAAGTGCCTGTCTCTGTGGCCGTGTACTTTCCCGAGCACTTCCACAGGCCCTTCCAAACGGCCTCAACACCTTTTCCCCCGCAGCAAGAGCCACTGCTGATTTTTTATTGCCTGCGTGCTGCCCTCTTGTATCGCCTTATAATCCACGAGTCTCCAAGCATCAGTTCTGAGCCCTCTTATTCTTTGTCCCCAGATCAATGAGGAAATCTCCGTGAAGCACCTTCCTTCCACAGAGCCCGACCCACACGTTGTCCGTATCGGCTGGTCCCTGGACTCCTGCAGCACACAGCTGGGTAAGGGGAGGGCAGCCTAGCAGTCTGGGTACTAGAGCAGCTGCCTCTGTCCCTGGATTCTCAAGCTTCCTAAGCTTCTCTTCTCAGCATGGGACTCGGAGCACAGCTAGCCCAGGGTGGTGCACCTGCCTGTCTTCAGGCATACAAGACTGTATGGACCACAGTCAGCTGGAAGGACCACAGTCCTCTTAACTTTTCTATGAAAAATTGCTTCTTCATCTTTTAGGGGAGGGTCCACAGTTCTCTTCAGAAGGCTGACCCCCTTCTTTAAAAGATCAGTTGTCTTCTGTCCTCAAACCATGCTGAAAATAAGTTCTTCAAGCCCTATACATTTGTGTCTGGGTTTTTCTGTCCAGAGCCAGACCCAGAGTAGAAGGGGAAGCAGGGAGCAGGGGACTGGTTGGCAGAGAGAGGCAGGGGCTGCCAACTGAGGGGTTTTGAATGAAGTTCAGCAGGCCTGAAATGACACCCCGGCCCCAAGTGACTGATTTCGATGACCCATGCTGAGACCTTTTGCTCTGGTCATATAAAATTCTGATTATGAAAATACGTGTACTCTTTGTAACAGTCCAGGCCATCTGGAGAGGGGGGAATGAAAATCCTCCCAAACCTGTGAGATAAGCAGCGTTAACATTTTTTATCTACGGTCTTCTGGACAGTTCTTTTGTTCTTTGTATATCTCAAACTGGGTCATACTATGCGTACGGTCTTGTAGCTTGCTTTCTTTTTCCTACTTGATAGATGCTGGGCTTATTTTTGTAAATAAGTAGAGCTGTTTGACCACTGCATAGTTTTCCATTTTATAGTAGTGTCACTTATTTGTAAATGTTTTATGGATCACGTAAGTTGATTGCAACTTTTGCAGTTAAACTCTTAAGCTATCCTTGTGTGTAATGATCTGACTGTTCACTTAAGAACTGATCCTTAAAAGTAGAAATGCTAAGTCAGGAGTGTGCAGTTTCATTGGGGTAGATATTCACACTTTTTATTTCAGGCGCCCATGTCCTCTTGAGTCCTCCCTGTCTCAGTTTTTGGTGTAGTTGATACAGGTAAAGGTTCAAAGCCCAGAGCAGTCAGATGTCCGGGGCCAGCAGCTGGTGTGTAGAAGCACTGGGCCTGGAATTCATGCCTGTCAGCGCCTGCTTTTCTGGTCAAGGTTACCCATACACTCCCAGTGTCACACAAGGCCCTCGGGATCTCACTCCTCCTCCCATTGCTTCAATCCCCAGTTCTGTGGCCTGCAAATCCCGCGCCTTCCCTGGCGTGTAAACCTCACGGTCTCCAGAAGCAGAACCCGCTGGCACCAAAAATGATATCATTGGTAGACTCAGCTGAATGTTGAGTGTCACGAGGAAGGTTGTGCCCCTGCATGCATCCCGCCTTCGTCCTAGCTCCTCTCCCTTCCTCCCTCTCTTTCCAGGTTCTCCTTCTGTTTGTGCAGCGGTTCAGGTCAGCTCCCATTCCCAACTTCACACCTAAACCTACCAAGCCTTCTAGAGCCCTGCATAATGAGGGGCTTCCTTTCAGCAGGACCTTCCTCACTTTCCCACCCACCCATCCACCCAAAAGCATCTAATTAGTAAAACGAGTGAAGAAACTAATTTTTTTTTTTCTCCAAAAGTTTGTGGCAGCCATAAAGGCTGTTGGGACCATGGCAGGTTTAACCGGCTTTTGCCTGTTTCTTCCATCAGGTGAAGAGCCTTTCTCCTATGGCTATGGAGGCACTGGGAAGAAATCCACCAACAGCCGATTTGAGAACTACGGAGACAAGTTTGCAGAGAATGACGTGATTGGCTGCTTTGCGGTGAGCGCCGGCAGCCTGTGGGAGTTGGCAGAACCAGACATTGGTCCTATCAGCTGGACCTGCAGGCTGCTTTCTCAGAAAACCTCTGTCCATTATCTGCCCTGTGTCCAGCAGCTTTTGCCACAGCTCTTTGTCTATCAGATGGAAATGTTGGTCCTCATTTTGGGCAAGATTCTGCCATTCTACCCTCTTTGGTCTTTTGTGCGAAGCTGTCACATGGCACCTTGGAAAGGTTTGGGATTGTCACGTGTGTGCAGCCTTCCTTCAGTCCTAGATACCAGAGGGATATTTTCTAAACACACCCAGGAATTTCTTTCCTCCTTGTTTGGAATAGCCTTTCTGCTCTCTTTAAGGCAGTGCTGTTGGCTCTCGCCCCACTGTGGCACCCTCTCTTCCCAAAACATCTCCCTTCCTTCACATCACACTGCTTGAGCCAGGCTTCCTATAGTGCAGTGTCTTCTAGAAGGGCAGGGGTGGATGCTGAACAGAACAAGATAAAGGATGGCCGTCTACGGTCCAACTTCAGTCCCTGAGAACAGTGATTGACACTTGACGGTGCTGTACACAATGGCTGTGGCTCTGGGGCCAGCCTCCCCGGACCCACCTCCTACTTGTCCACTCACAGCACTGGGCAGCCCCCCTCCCGCACCCCCCACCCCCGTATTTCAGCATGCTCTCTATGAGAGTCTGCTGAGTTGGGTGTTGGGCTATTAAGCCAGTCCATTAGAACACTTCTAACAATGCCTGGAGCAGAGTAAGTGCTCAGTAAATACTACTTAACACTGTTACCATTAGGAGCTCTAGATGTCGTCAAGTGTGCCATGAGACCTCACGCGAGGTGGCTTACCCGGGTGCTTCCTCTTGGTCTTGTTCTTCTCCCCCACCCTTGTTTGTACCCATGGACTCTTTTTTCCCCTTCACTCTCACTGGAAGATGATTTCAAACTCAAAAGCCTTAAGAAACCTCAGTCTTGCCCACATTCTAACAATTGCCAATTTGCTTTTACAATTTCTCAACCATAGAGGTATCTGTGTCTGATTGGTATCTAGTCCACTGGAGAGTAGGGTGCCTACATCATGTTTTTTTTTGGTTTTTAGTCCTTCAGCCTGCATTTTGTAAAAATAAAGCTGCAGTCCTAACCACAGCACAGTTATCGAATTTAACATTGATTTAATACTATTATCTCCTCCACAGTCACATTTAAATTTTGTCAGTTGTCCCAGCAGTATCCTTTAGAGCAATTTTGTTCTGGTCCAGGGTCATGGATTGCATTCTCTTGTCAGGGCTCTTTAGTGTGAAATAGTTTCCCAGCCTTCTCTTGTCTTTCATGACCTCATTATCTTTTTAATAAAAAACATGTTTTCTTAACCAAAAACTCACCACATTTATGCTCTACAAACTGCTCTAAACCTTATATTTTAATTTCCCATTTAACAGTCAATCTTGGCTGTCTTCTTCACACAAATAATGTAGATTTAGTTCAGTTAAAAACATTTCTGAATAGTTAAGGAATTCATCTGGTTTCCAAAGATATCAAGAGAGATAATGTCAGGAGATGCGCAGTGCAAAGTCTCCTTTAGGCCTTCCCCCTCCACACGTGGTCACATACGCTCCCACCACACAGGAACCCCCGGTCCTCAGGATTTCTTCATCCAAATACAAGAAAGATGATGGTCATCTCCCTTCTTTTACAGAAGAGGTAGCACAGCACCTGTGTTGTTTCACGTTGGTTTTTGCTTAATTATTTATCTTAGAGATTTTTGCTGTTCTTGCACATCGTCTGCAGTCGTGTGCACCTACTGTGTTCATATGTTCAGTTCTCTGTTAGTGGACATTTGCTTAGTGTCTCCCCTTTTCATCTGGTGGCTGCCTCGTATTCTGATGCAGGCATCAGTTTACCTGGCGTTCATTTAGCCGATCTCCTGTCGATGGCCCGGGAAGCGGTCTGCTGGGGTAGTCGATGCTGCAGTGACGGCTTGTCCTGTCCCCATGTTCCACAGTATCCTGGGGTTCTTTTTGTGTTTCCACACTTGGATCTCCTGGGTCTCCCCCTTCCCCATTGGAGCACAGTTGGCAGTGCTGGGCTAAGTGATTGGCACCACATCCATCTTTGCATTCTTGTGGGAATCTACCTGTAGTGTTTATTACTGAAAGTGGAATTTCTAGGTCCGAGGTGGGTTTTTTTTGTTTTTTTAAGATTTTATTTATTTATTTGACAGAGACACAGCAAGAGAGGGAACACAAGCAGGGGGAGTGGGAGAAGGAAAGCGGGGCTTCCCGCAGAGTGGGGAGCCTGATGTGGGACTCGGTCTCAGGACCCTGGGATCATGACCTGAGTCGAAGGCAGCCGCTTAACGACTGAGCCACCCAGGCACCATCAGAGGTGTATTTTTAAGTTTCAGTTGCTGCCACCAAGACTGCGCTCCAGAGAGGCTGTGGCACCTTAACACGTCCTCAGTGTATGGCAGCATCCCCTAGACTCTGTCCCATCGGAGCATGAGGCGCTGTGAGCGTGTGCTAGTGTGTAACTATAGGCCTTGACTCCTGCTGCAACTAGATCATTCAGCCAGGAACCCCGCTCCTTCTGTTTTTAAGATCCCATGCACAGTTTCCTTTTTTCAAAGGGTGCCATAACTTTTTAGAAGGCTTGGGGTAATGGGTTGGAGGAGGTGTGAAGACTAGGAGCCCAAGGGAAGCCAGGGAGAGCCCATTTGTGTTAGATCCCAAGTTTTCAACTTTCACAGAAGAGGACACAATGGCTGTCAGGCAGCGAGAACAGTAGAACCCATTTCAGCAGACCATAAGGAATATTGTGCTTGGAGCCTTGCGGACGACCGAGGATAACACCGGGCATGATGACTTTGAGATTTGAGACCCTGGACCGGCACCAGGGTGTTTTAGCAGGACTAACAGGACCACCCTCGCTTCTTGGACAGATGGCCCCATGGGTGGTGGATTTGTCAGTTGAGGGTGCTGGTTTCTGTACAATATAGTAAGCTCCCCGAGTGAGGCTGGTGGCCGTAAGGAAGACTGACCCCCGGGATGCTCATCTCCATGTGAGAGCAAAGGTGACCTCGGCCACTCTTGCTCACATGAGAAGGTATGGTGGGGATCCTGCTACAGGGATTGGGCAGGAGTCCCTTTGCCAGATGTTTGGGTGTCTGCCCTGCGTGATCTTGACCTCTGCGGGCATTTAGAGATGAACAGATAAGGACCATATCGAGCTGTGTCCTGTGAGCACTGAGGACACTGGTGAGGAAGCTGCTTAGAGAAAGGGATTCTCGCCACTTCTTAAAGGACAGGTTCCAAGGTGGTCTCCCCACTCCAGAGGAAAAGAATACCAGGTCTTGTACTTTTATCGGGAACCTGACCTTGTGCTTTGCTTCAGACTGCCATCTGATCCCACGTTTTGAGTCTCCCTTAAATGTAAACCTTTGCTTTGCACCCAGAGTGATCTTCCTGAAGCGGCTTTGGCCAAGCCCCTCCCCTGTTCGAAACAAGTCAGGGGCTCTGCTCTGCTGTCAGCATGGAGTCCAAACTCCCGAGGTGACAGAGAGCCCCTCACAACGCAGAGGATGGGGACCATGTCTCCCCATGGTGCTTGGCAGCTCGGACTCATCAGTCCCACTAACCCACTTAGTCCTGTTTGCAGCATAGTCTTGTCATGGCCCCCTTTGTGTGATAAGGAAACTGTAGATGAACCCCAAGGTCACATGGTTAGTAAGTAGCAGAGCTGAAGCAGTCTGCCTTCCCAGACAGTCTTTTTTTTTTTTCTTTTTTTTAAAGATTTTATTTACTTATTTGACAGACAAAGATCACAAGTAGGCAGAGAGGCAGGCAGAGAGAGAGGAGGAAGCAGGTTCCCTGCTGAGCAGAGAGCCCGATGCGGGGCTCCATTCCAGAACCCTGGGATCATGACCTGAGACGAAGGCAGAGGCTTAACCCACTGAGCCACCCAGGCGCCCCCTTCCCAGACGGTCTTAACCACTGAGCTCCAGCTGCTCTGTAGGAACTCGGTGGGGTTTGAATGGACAAGCACGCCTGGCTCTCCCGCCACACCTGAAGTTCCTTCTTCCTCATCTTGTGTGCTTCAGCCAGGCTGACGCTTTGTTCTCTCCCCATCAGATTTGTACACAAACAACACTGCTCTGTAGGACTCTTTCCTCCCCCCACAGACCTGGCTCATTTCCATGTATTGTTCAGGACTTGGCTTGCAGGTCCCCTCCTCAGAGAATCTTGCTCCTGGGTAGGTGCTCTTACCAAATTAGGATAGTGTCCTTGTCTGATGCCCCACCAGGCCCCGTGCTCCATCAGGCCTGGATCACCAACAGATCTGTGCCCCGGAAAGAGCAGGAGCTGCGGAACACGTGTTAAACAAACGGATGAAAGCATTTGTAGAGCTGGGCTTCACTCGAGAAGCCCTGCTGTGGCTTTCTTGCCATCTGTTCTCTTTGCACACTACTCTTGCTGGGCTTGAGGACAGACGGAATCGCCTTTTCTGTCAATATTTGGCTTAGGCACAAGACTTGGAGCTTCCTAAAATGACACGTGTCACATCCCCCAGCTTTGGGGTTTGGGGGCAAGGAGGGCTTTGGCCGCACCTTCTCAGCTGTTCCCTGGCGCCGCCTCATGTATCTTCTGGTGGGGAGTAGAGGGGGACACTTAAATGTGGGATGGCGGCTGTATTTCCACTCCCCGCATCCGCTCCCTCCTAGCTTTGCTTCTCAATGTCTAAAGCTGAGCGTTGGCAGTTATCTTCCTTTGGCTCTTTCTCCTAGGACTTTGAATGTGGAAATGATGTGGAGCTCTCCTTCACCAAGAATGGGAAGTGGATGGGCATTGCCTTCCGGATCCAGAAGGAAGCCTTGGGCGGTCAGGCCCTCTACCCTCATGTCCTGGTGAAGAATTGTGCGGTGGAGTTCAACTTCGGGCAGCGGGCAGAGCCCTACTGTTCCGTCCTCCCAGGCTTCACCTTTATCCAGCACCTTCCCCTGAGTGAGCGGACCCGGGGCACCGTTGGACCAAAGAGCAAGGCAGAGTGTGAGGTGAGTGGGCCTGGAAGACCGCATTGGAGGCCACCTCTCCAGAGCCACGTTGGTGCCAAGGCAGAGGGGAGGCACTGCAGCCAGGTCGTGAGAGCATAGCTTGGGGTTGGGTGGGGGACCGCTTCCTCTAGGCTTCCCAGGGCTGGGAGAGAGAGGAGAGGGGAGCCACGGTGTGGCTTGCGCGGAGGAGGGAGAGGCTGAGGTGAGAGACCTAAGTCTTGGAAAGGTTCCCAAAGAAAGTTTCATGTGGCTTCTTCCACATGGCTCCTTCAGGGAGGCCAAGACCGTCTGATGAACAAAAAGGACGAGATCTTGGGGGTGATTTGGCTGCAGAAGCTCTACCAGGGAGCTTTGCTCTCAAAATGATGGTTTTTCAGATACAGAAGTGATTTTTATGCTTATTCCTAAAAAACTAAACATGAAAGTTAATTTCTCATGATTCCACTATCTGCAAATAAGTTCACCAATAAAGTTTTCGAGCTTAGGCTGTCTATCCTTTTTGCTGTGCTGGGTGCCTGTTTTATACACACACACTTATAATTTGAGATGATAAAGTATAAGCATTTTGACATCTGCCCTTTTCACTCAACATTATTTTGTGAGCTTTAGCCAACTACATGAAATCCTCTTTTTAAAACCATTTTTAATGCCCTGACAAACGAATTGCTGCCCTCTTGGTGGGTATTTAGGTTGTATCTAATGTTTGCCAGATTCTGAATGTACTAAAATACCATGCTTGTCTTCATGCGTATAGTCTGTCCCCTTCTCGGCCTCCAAGGGTTGTACCACTTCTCCTGGCTGCTACGTGCACCATTTTCAGTGCGTGACCCTGTCCGGGGTTTTCCCTGTCAGAAGCCGCTTAATCCTGCCTGAACCAAAGTATAAATATTCACAAGAACAGCGCTTGATTTTGTGCTCGCCCTGTGCAAGGCCATCTGTTAAGAGTCTGACAGCCCTCATGTCTTTGAATCCCAACAACAGCACTGTGTAGACGCAGTTACTGCTGCTGTTTTCCGGAGGCAGCCATGAGGTTGGGTTACCCTTGAGGTTACCAGTGAGTGAGGGTGGTGCCAGGCCTCCATGCCACCCACTGCTACTGCTTCAGTGTCCCTCTTTGTCCCATTCTTGTAGATTTTGATGATGGTGGGCCTGCCTGCTGCCGGTAAGACCACGTGGGCCATCAAACATGCAGCCTCCAACCCCTCCAAGAAGTACAACATTCTGGGTACCAATGCCATCATGGATAAAATGCGGGTAAGGATGGCCCCTGGTCTCTACATATATACCCCCCCCCCCAGCTCCAGTGCTGCCCTGCAGCCAGGACCACCCACCCCTTCACCACCCTCTGCCCACAGGTGATGGGCCTACGCCGGCAGCGAAACTATGCTGGCCGCTGGGATGTCCTCATCCAGCAGGCCACCCAGTGCCTCAACCGCCTCATCCAGATCGCCGCCCGCAAGAAACGCAACTATATCCTAGATCAGGTACTTGCTGGTGACCGTCATGCCCCAGGAAAGGAAAGGGGCCTGTTGGGTGCCTGGTACTTTTATTTTTTTTCCCCAAAATACTCAGACTGCAGTGCTGATCATCATGTATGGTCAGCCATACATGATGACATGGTCCCAGACTCTTGGCATAGTTCTTTGAGTCCAGTCGGTGGGTGGGGTCTGGGGCCATGATCCAGATGTAACTCAGGCTCTCAGCAGCCCAAAAGAACATCATCAGGTGAGAGCTATTTAGTGAGATGGGAGGGACATGTATTTCTGAGCTGGACAAACCTGGGCTTGAGTCCGAGCTCTGCCACTTCCTAGCTGCATGCCTGTGGGCAGCTGACCTCATCCTCGAAATCTCAGTCTCCTGGTCTGTAAGAGGGAGATCATCATGGTGCGCTCATAACACACGGTCTGGCGTATCGTAGCTGGAGATTGTTGTTAATTATTCTATGAAACAGGTACGTCCCAGCTTCTGTTAGCATGTTTTTATGACTGTCCGGTACATATCTAAGTCACATATTGTATACCAGTTAAGAGGAAGGCTGTTAGCATCAGGTGACCTGAGAACCTTTGAAATTAACCAGAATTTTGTATGCAGGCACAGATACATCCTTTAAAAAAAAAAAAAAAAAAACCAAACCAAACCACTGGGCGGTTTTGAGTTAGGATAGGTAGATCATCCGTGGTTTTCAGTATTCTCAAAAGGGTGAGTGACCCAAACATGGTTAAGGACGGATTCCTGTCTCAGAGTAACGAGTTCCTCATGTTTACTGCCTGTGAGACATCATTCTGGACATTACCCCGAAGGCTTTCTCATGTAGCTGACCCCATAATGGGGGATCTGTGAATAAGTCTCTGCTCCCCTTAGCCTTGCCCTTGTGCTCTCTTAAAAATCTGAGTGCAGATGTGTGAGCTGTGGCACCCCCATCCTGGAAGCCTTACCAGCGTGTCTTCTGTGTGAGTAGCCCACGGCTCCCTTGAGTTCAGAGTTCCGTGAGGGCAGAGCTGGTGGTGGTGGCAGGCTTGTCAGAAAGGTGGTTGGAAACCAGGGAACCAAGTTGGCTTCGCATAGGAGTGAGCATCTTATACAAAACAGTTGAGCAGGAGCTCCCAGACTGGTAGACAGTGGAGACTGGGGAAGAGTGGTGCGCTCAGAGAGCACGGGATCTCTGTGCCCCTTCTGTGTATGTTCCCCGAAGCTGCTTTTCCATGTGGCTGTTCCTGAGTTACATCCTTTTCGTAATAAACCAGTAAGCTGCCGTTTATAGTGGAACAAATGAGGCCTCATAGTCAACATTTAAAAGAGTGCATAATAAGACACTAATTCTTTTTTTTTTTTTTAAGATTTTATTTATTTATTTGACAGAGACAGCGAGAGAGGGAACACAAACGGGGAGTGGGAAAGGGAGAAGAAGGCCTCCCGCCGAGCAGGGAACCTGATGTGGGGCTCGATCCCAGGACCCTGGGATCATGACCCGAGCTGAAGGCAGACACCTAACAACTGAGCCATCCAGGCGCCCCTAGTTCTTTTCTTTCTTAATGATTTTTTTTAAGTTTTTTTTATTTCTTACAGAGAGAGGAGGCACATGAGTTGGGAGAGGGGTAGAGGGAGGAAGAGAGAGAGAAGCCAACTCCCCTCCGAGTGCCGAGCACAATGCGATGTGGCGATTGATCTCATGACTCTGAGATCATGAACTGAACTGATGCCAAGTCGAACGCTTAACGAACTGAGCCACCCAGGTGCCCCAAGAAGAAATTAGTCCTTAAAGACAAAAAGAAAAAAGCTATTAGCTGGTGATAGTTGGACAACTTAAAGGATCTTGCCAAGCAGTTAAGTGTTGAGAGTGGAAATGTGTGGCCTGTTGATGAAACAGCATGCTACAAAAACTAAACATTGACTGAGGCTGCACCATGCTTTTGGCATCCTTATGTAATGGCGGAGATGTGAGATGGGCTAGTGGACCTGAAAAGGTGTATTTTCATCCAGTGAGCAATGCTCCAGTCATAGGATTGAGCCCTGAAGACTCGAATTTGTAAAGAACACAGGATGTGATCTTATAATACTAAACTTTGATAAAGATAACTCACTGAGGGGCGCCTGGATGGCTCAGTGGGTTAAAGCCTCTGCCTTTGCCTCGGGTCATGATCTCGGGGTCCTGGGATCGAGCCCCACATCGGGCTCTCTGCTCAGCGGGGAGCCTGCTTTCCCCTCTCTCTTTCTGCCTGCTTGTGATCTCTGTCAAATAAATAAATAAACTCTTTAAAAAAAAAAGATAACTCACTGAACTAACTAAAAAAAAAAACCCATAGTTAAGCACAAGATAGTCTAAGAGCCACCCAGGGTTATTGCCGCAGCACAGCCCCATTCATGATGCATACAGCCAACCTCCCCCTTTAAAAAACTTTTTAGAATTTTTCTTTCTTTCTTTTTTTTTAAAGATTTTATTCTTGGGGCGCCTGGGTGGCTCAACTAAGCATCTGCCTTCAGCTTAGGTCATGATCCCAGGGTTCTGGGATCAAGTTCCACATCAGGTTCCCTGCTTAAGTGGGAGCCTGCTTCTTTCTCCCTCTCCCACTGTGCCTCCTGCTTATGCGTGTGTGCATGCGTGCTTTCTCTCTCTCTCTCTCTCTCTCTCCAATAAATAAAATCTTAAAAAAAAAATAAAGATATTATTAATCTCTGTATCCAATGTGGGGCTCAAACTTCTAACCCCATGATCGAGAATCGTGAGCTCTACCAACTGAGCCAGCCCCAGGCATCCCAGAGACTTTGTCTTTTAAATAAGCTTCTCTTTGCCCCATTCAGGGCATTTTGAAATTAGAGTCCGACTTGGTCTCAGTGGGACTCTGGGTCCTGAAAAGTAGAGAGCAGTAGTGTTTTCATACTCTGAGGTTTCCTTGCTTAGATACCAAGATACCTTAGATACTTAGACACTTAGATAACTTAGATACCTACCTTCTCTGCCCCCAGTTTGCTGGTTAAATGATCTGTGAAACCCATTTCAAATATGTGGCCCGGTGGAGAAGGATTATAGTCCTAGGGATAGATGGTCTTAACATCTGTGTTCAGCATCTCTAAGTGGGCTATCCCTAGAAGTCAGGCCCCCAGCCTATCAGCCAGGCACGGAACAGCTGAGCTCTGTGAAGACTCACTTGTTGGCCTTCTCAGCTTGTGCTGGCTTATTCGGGGAAAGGGTCCAGGGCTGTAGTGGGTGCCCCTGTGCTCTTTAGGGCTGCTGGTCTCCTGGTGGAGGGACCTGCTTGTCAGGCCCAGTGACCCAAGCCAACAGGGAGGCAAATAACTTAAACTCTGAAGGAGGGGGAGGGGGGTTCTCGGATTAACCATAGATTGGAGGATTGACTTGGAGCCTGAAGCTATAGGTTATTCAGGCCCAGGATGAGGTCTAAGGCCAGTGGTTTGACCTCTTTTGTGTTAAGCCCCAAAAGTGGGTTCCAGAAAAGCCTGGAGGTAGGATGTAAGATTCAGAGCAGACCCCCGGCCAGATGCCGGCACTTTCCACTCCACCACCTTCAACGGTGATAAGGGGTAGGTTGATGCATAGCTGTCTCCTGAGCTAGATAGAACTCCCAAAACAGAGACAGTACGTCAGGCAAAGATCCTGCAGTCCCAGGGTCTCAGCTCAGGTCTCTCTGCTCCCTTTTTCCTCTGATTTTTCCTGAGTGGTCAGACCTCCCTGCATTTGGCCCTCCTGTGTAGGTTGGCCTCAGAAATGCTCATCTTTGAGTGAGAAGGAAAAAGAGGCTGTATGAGCCGGGATTCTGCCTTCATCCAGGATCCCGGCCCCTCTCCCAGGATATGTCTCACTGAGCACAGGCTCTTAGGTGTGTAGGGGCCTGGACTACATTTCACGATGACTTGAGTCCTCTTGAGATCATGGGGGTGTTACAGCTGTGGGACATCTGAGGAGGGCAAGGAGCAGAGTGGACCAGAGGGGAAGCTGAGGCCTCATCTGGGAAGGGAGCCTATTTGAAGTTCGCAGTTGGTTTACTGGTAGAACAGGCCTCTGCTGACTTCCCAGAAAGTCACAGCCAAGAATGGTGGGGGCCGTGGTGGAAAATTAGGAAAGCTTTCTGGAGGTGGGGTGCCTGGCCAAGACATGGACGATGATAAAAGGAATTGAGACTTTGTCCTGAGGGCGGTGGTGAACCGTGGTCATGTTTTCATCAGGGAGGAACAGGGCTCACTTCGCCTGACTGGTGAAAGGCTGAAGAGAAAGGGGAACAGAGAAGTAGGAGGTTGCATCACTTCAAGTGCTCTTTGGGTTTCTTGCTTATCCATGGAAAGCCTCTGGAATGAGGTGCTGCCTGGACTGCCCCTGGCCTACTACAGGCTTCGAGACAGGACAGGAGCAGGAGCTGTCCTGGAGGCTTTGAGAAGGCCTCTGCAGGGCCCTCTGTGAGGGCCCCAAACCACCCCCAGAGTTGGGACGGCAGGCTAGGAGTTCCCTTTCGAGCTCTAACAGCCCAGAGCAGGCCAGGCAGTAATGAGAAGCAGGGCTGGATACGACAGTGTTGCCAGCCCTGCCTCAGTCTGCAGAACGTGTGGTTCTTGTCCTGCTTTGGGTCCCTGTTGACGAGTGTCATGCCTTTGCATGAGACAGAAACCTAGAGCCAAGAGTAGAGGTACAGAGTAAACCGCGTCTTGTTGGCAGGCAATGGAGGGGGAGGTGTTTCTCTTCACCTTCCCCACCCCCAGAGCCTCGGCCTGTCCCACTGTTGACACTCCAGCTAGTTCTCTTGCTGCACGTGTGGTTCCTTCCACTGGGTTTACCTCGCTCCTCGTCCAGAGTGAGCTCTTTTGTCATTGGCTTTAAATGTGTTCCTCTGGGGTCCAGCCAGGTTTCTCTCCCCACCAGCTTGACCCTGTTGAGCTCTGGGCAGGGGACAGTGGGACTCTCAGAGAACTCAGGCTGGGAGCAGCCTACTGTTTTTCTCCTTCAGTCCCGAGGACCATCACACACCAGAACTACCCACATAGCTTCTTGGAGAAACCCAACTCCTGTCCTTTGGTGCACATTGCTAGGGACTGGGGATAGTCAGGAAGCCAAGGAACACAGACAACCCCAGACCTTTTTAGAGTCAGCATCTTCAAGCAGGGTGGGACTGGGAGAAGCAGGAGCTCGGCAGAGGGATCCCACACAGCTGGAAAAGCTGACCTAGCTGTTGTGCTGGCCTCCTAGCAACAGCCACCAGCAGCCCCCAGTGACCAGAGCAGTGCTGGGCCGACCTACGGGCTCTGACCTCACTGTGTTTGCTGTAGCAACAGCCTTGAGCAGCGAACTCCCTTTTCTCCAGGAAGCCAAGCATTTGCATTTCTGCTGGCCTGGTTCAGACACTCTTCTTCCTTTCCCCCAGCCCAGGAATACGGGGAGGGAAAGGCAGTCTTAAAAACACTCGCCAAGTGTGTTCTCAGCACCTCCATTCCAGAGTGTCTGAGGAGCCATCCCTCAGAGTCTAGCCACTTCCCAGGACAGAGGCTGCCTGTTATTGGAGCCCAGGCTGCTCTACTCCGTCTCCCCCAACCCCATGAAGCTGCAGGGACTAGCATTCTTGAAAGCATTGCTTCTGTCTGCCCCCTCCTCTGCACCTTGACAGGGCAGGTCTGCCCCTTGGAAAGCCTCCAGGAGGTGTTTATCTCTGTCCTTGGGGTTCAAGGCAGTGAAAATAGGATCACTTCTTCCAGGCGAGAACCATGGAATGGGTTGTCCACAGACTGGTTTAGGGCTACAGTCACTCTGACTTTTGTGCCAGGAGAAAACCTCATTATTTAGCGAGAGGAGGCCAAATTCTATCTTGCTATGATCAGATGCCACCTTCTGCTTTGCTTTTAGGAATGAGTCCAGGAAGAGCAGTGGGGAGAGGGACTTTTCCTCTGTAACCTGATGTGCCTCTTAACCATTTGTAGTCCGAGGCCTCTCCATTGGGCCAGTCCTCATGGCATGGGTGTGTGCTTGCGGCATACACGGTCCTCCTCCCTGTCCCTGAAGGATGGGACATTTTCCCCGGGGAACAGGGGAGGAATATCCCCACCTGGTGTGTGTCAGAACCAGGGGTCTGATTGGTTTAGAGAACAGCTGCACCCACCACCCAGATCTTCCAGCAGATGTGCACTGGGGTCCCTGGCCTCTGGCTGACCCACAGCCCAGCTTCCTGTTCCGTGTCTTGGGAGAGGATCTATTGTGACTTGTCTTGTCTTCGAATTTAACTTTCCTTTATCCTTTCCATTGGGAAGTCTCTCCTGGGACAGTGTCAGTCCTGTTGGCCCTATTTTCAGATCCACCCTGTGCGTGTTGACTTGGAACTTCCCCCCCTCGTCCCCGCCACATGCCAGACATTTTCACATCTGCAAATCCTCGCCAGAGCCAGAAAGTGGGTGATCCGATCCCTGTCTTTCAGATGAAGAAATTTGAGACGTGGGCTAATTAGGTGACTTGTCTGCAGTCTCACAAGTAGCAGAAGGCACCGCTGGGATTTCAGCCCCAGGCTTCCTCCCCAGAGCCCGTATTTGCTCTACCCTGTCTCATTGTCCCTGCCGCCTTCTTCCTTTTTTTTGAAGATTTTATTTATTTATTTATTTAGAGTGTGAGCAGGAGGAGAGAGAGGGAGAGAGAGACTCTCAGATGGACTCCAGGCTGAGCACAGAGCCTAACTCGGGGCTAAATCTTAAAACCCTGAGATCACGACCTCAGCCAAAACCAAGAGTCAGACGCTTAACCAACAGCCACCCAGGCACCCCCGTCCCTTTCTGATGGGAACTCGCTATAGCTTGGTCTTCCCCAGGTGTGGATTTCTTCACATCTGCTTTACAGTGAGGCTAACCACGGCACATGTCCCTCCCCGGTAACGGCCATAACAACAGTGGCTCCCAGTTGTTGACTGCTGGCTGTGAGCCAGGCCCTGGGCTAACCAAGGGCTTTTACACACATGAATCCTGCTGTCTTAATGGTGAGCGTCTGACATTCATGCTGTCTCCCTTTTAAGGACTTGAGACTCATTAAATGCACAGTATGTTGATTTTACGGACAAGTACGCTGAGTGGCACTGTTCACCCAGGGCCACATGGGTGGGACCTGAGCAAGTCAGATTAGAGCTGGGGTGTGCCAAGCCACCCCTAAACACACACACACACTGCCTGCGAGCTGGGGTGTGCCGGGCAACCCCTACACACGCACGCACGCACGCACTGCCTGCGTCAGGACGGCTCCTGTGCTGGAGGCCGCCTCAGAACCCCCGCTCAAGGACTTCCTTGCGTGGGGACTGTTGCTCTGTCATCCTTTTCTGCTCCTTCCTCACCAGCCCTGGCAGGGGGGCTCTTCATCTCTGTTTGCCAAGTGAAGCAACTATAAGGACTGGCCAGAGTGAGTTAACAGCCACACTAGGACTTGACCCGGGGCTTTTGCACCCTGCCAGGCCGTTGCTTCAACATGCAGTATATTCTCGTGTGCACGCCCCTTTACAGGCTGTTCCCCGCTGTGGCTTCTCCCTCAGTCCGTCAGAGCCTCTCAGAGTTGTTCAAAGGCAGATATTCCTCATCACTCCAGTTGTGTTGAGTGTCTAAGTTTAAATAGGTCGGATACCCATACAGGTGGCTGGGTCCCACCTCCAGAGACGGGTTTGGGAATTCCGAGTGGCGTTAGGGCTGCTCTCTTTATCAGTAGCATCCAGGTGGTTTGGGTGTATAGGCTGATTCTGGGGTCCCATGGGTCTGGGCCCCAGTTCCAGAGGGCCCAGCGTATAGGAGGTACTCTGTAAAAGGAAGCTGTTGGCAACTGCTGCTCTTGGTCCTGTGTGTTCTAGAGCGCTGCTTTGTGCTGCCACCAGCCCAGCACGCACCTTCACATCACCAAGAGGAAGGGAAACGTTAGCAGCAAAACTTAACTTGCGAAATGCACGGACTCTTGCCTTGCCCAGCTCCTGGTTAAAAGCCTGTGGTGAGGCTGATGCTTTAGAGAAAGACTGAGGGAATAAAGGAACCACGGTGTTGACGACAAGAGTACATACAACTGTCAGAAAGGGCCAGTTAGTTATGGCAACCGTTCTGTAAATATTATGTAGCCATTAAAAGAGAACACTGGCAACATTAATTAGAGAAACATTAAGTAAAAAAGTCTTCAGGGGGTGCCTGGGTGGCTCAGTGGGTTAAAGTCTCTGCCTTTGACTTGGGTCATGATCCCGGGCTCCTGGGATCGAGCCCTGAGTCGGGCTCTCTGCTCAGCAGGGAGCCTGCTTCCCCTCCTCTCGCCTGCCTCTCTGCCTATTTGTGGTCTCTGTCTGTCAAGTAAATAAATAAAATCTTAAAAAAAAAAAAAGCCTTCAGGACAGTATGTAGCCTGATTCCACTTGTGTTATTTTTTTGTTTTTTGTTGTTTTTTAAAGATTTTATTTATTTGAGAGAGAGAATGCAAGCAGGAGAGGGCAGGTAGGGGCAGAGGGAGAGGGAGAAGCAGACTCCCTGCTGAGCAGAGAGCCTATGTGGGGCTTGATCCCAGGACCCTGGGACTATGACCTAAGCCGAAGGCAGACACAACTGACTGAGCCACCCGGGCACCCCTTCAGTTGTGTTAAAAATCACACAGATCTGTGCTGGCTTCAGCAGCACATACACTAAAATAGGAACGAGACAGAGAAGATTAGCATGGCCCCTGTGTGAGGATGATCCGTGGATTCATGAAGCATTCCATATTTTAACATGAACACTTTCCATGTGTACCTCTAAAACTTTCCCATCATGTCTCAAAGTAAGTACTTTAAAAAAGAAAAAAAAATTACACAGATCTTTTTAGAAATACATAAATTCAGAACAAGTCATTTTGGGGAAGGAGGACCGGCAGGAAGTGGATGAAGGGATTCTTACTCTACATTCTTAGTCTGCCTTGTACTCTAAAGTGTTTACCATGAGCCTGTGTTACTTTTAGAATTGGGGGGAGCTTGTAAGGTGGCATACCATGAACAAATAGGAGTTTAAAGCGCAACCGCAGGGAACCCCTTGTCCTGTGACTGTCAGCAGCCGCTTTCCCAAGTCAGTTTTCTGGGGATGGGCTCAAGAATCTTAAAAGCACAGAAAGAGTGGTTTCCCGAGTTTCTTTGCTTTGGAGAACTAGCATACTTTTCTGTTCCTGGCCTACATAATGCCTGATAGAGGAAAAAACCCAATTCGTAATGTACCATCTCTTGCCTCTTCTGTTACCTACCCTAGACAAATGTTTATGGGTCAGCCCAGAGACGAAAAATGAGACCGTTTGAAGGCTTCCAGCGCAAAGCCATTGTAATTTGTCCCACTGATGAGGACCTAAAAGACCGGACAATAAAGCGAACCGACGAGGAAGGGAAGGATGTCCCAGATCATGCGGTCCTTGAAATGAAAGGTAGGAGATGAGCGGTTCCCAGGGAGATAGCACAGCGTGGTCCTCCGGAGGAAAGCACCTTCCACAGTCCCTTCCCCAGCTCCTGGCTTATTCCTTTGTTGATCTTGTCCGTTCTTTCGTACCTCCTGTCTGGTGCAGCTCTGAATAGAAGAGCTGCCATAAATCTCTTGGGGCATGGGTTTCAGACTCAGTGGGGCTGGGCCAGGATGAGGGAGAGGATATGTGGGAGCAGACAGTGAAAGACCCGATAGGCGCTGCCTCTGGCACCCACCGGTGCGGTACTGAGCTGGCTTCTGTCTGCTGCTCTGTAGAAACAAGGATGCTGTTTCCACCTGCCTGGCCCACTCCCTGGGGAGGCTGGAGGGAGTGTTTATATTTGGTGGCACTTAGGTCACTTCCTCAGAAGAGAGACAGGGGAGTCTTTGTTAACCCTGAACACTGTTCGGCTGAGACCCTTTCTCGCCTCTGTCACTCACTACTTATCCCCTCTGCCATCTCCCTTCTGGCACGCCAATGTCCCGGGAGTGTAGGGAACCAGACGGGGGAAGGTACTGACCTCTCCCTGTTCCCTCTGGGGCCCTGTCTTCTTCCCAGCCAACTTCACATTGCCGGATGTTGGGGACTTCCTGGATGAGGTGCTGTTCGTTGAGCTGCAGCGGGAAGAGGCCGACAAGCTGGTGAGGCAGTATAATGAGGAAGGTCGCAAGGCCGGGCCACCCCCTGAAAAGCGCTTTGACAACCGAGGTGGTGGTGGCTTCCGGGGCCGCGGAGGTGGTGGTGGCTTCCAGCGCTATGACAACAGAGGCCCACCAGGGGGCAACCGAGGAGGCTTCCAGAGCCGAGGGGGCGGCAGCGGCGGAGGAGGCAACTACCGAGGAGGTGAGACATCTCAAACAGCACTCTCTCTGCTCTTGGCTCCTGGGGCAGGGTTGGGCTTTGTGACCCAGGGTTGGGCGTTGTGTCAGCAGGTGAATTTTCCTAGCACCTGCTATGGGCTGTGGGCTGAGTTCTGGCGGAGAACTGTGGTGAGTCAAACTGTAGGCCCTCAGGGGAACTCCCCCACTGCCCTGAAGCCCATGCCCCTTTGCAGCTCACTCTGGTGTCGTTTTTGCAAATCTTCTCTGCCATCTGACCGTAAGCTGCTTAAGAGTGGCCAGAACGAGTTTACTGCCAGTCTTAATTTCCAGCTCAGGACCTAGCACAAGACAGATGTTAGGACTGTTTTTGGCGTTTGGTATTAAAACAAGTAGAGAAGTGGGCTGAGAGAAGTTAATTTGCCCAAGATTTGCCTGACTGAATCCAGAGCTAGAGTTAGCACCAAGTGGCCTGTTACTAAGTTCTGCTGTTTCTGAAGCAAAGTGTATGATCATGATTTAGCCAGCACGCCTCACTTAGTTTCAGTGTTGAGCTGGATGGTTCTGGGGACACAGCCATGACCCAGACAGACACATCAGCCTGTAGTGGCCGTCCAGAAGGCTTCTGGGCTGAGTGGCAAAGCCCTGGGTTAGCGTGAGCTTGGTGACACCTGATCCAGGCTGGGAGGGAGCAGACTAAGGAAAGGCCTCCCGAGACACCAGTGTCTAGGCTGAGGTCCAGAGACCAGTGGGAGTTGGCAGGGGGCAGGGTTCTGGGCCTAGCCATAGATGCTCAAGGGCTCAGGGGAGACTGACCCGTTTGACCAAGCGTGAAGAGGACTGTCCTGCCTTCTTCCTAACCACCTCTTCCAATTCGTTCAGCAGCTGTTGGGATGCTGGGGACACAATAGGAACCAAGCAGCCCTGGTCCCAAGCTCACAGTCCCGCGGGCAAGACAAGCCTGTCAGCAGACAGTGATGACTAAGTTATCAGGGCCGCACAGGGGACGTGCCTGGGGATCTGGGGAGACCCAGAGTGGAGCCCCGCTCCTGAGGGTCGCCAGTTCAGAGTGACAGGGCCTCTCCCCTGGCTTCTCTGGCACAGGCTTCAACCGCAGCGGAGGTGGTGGCTACAACCAGAACCGCTGGGGTAACAACAGCCGGGATAACAACAACTCCAACAACCGAGGCAGCTACAACCGGGCTCCCCAGCAGCAGCCACCACCCCAGCAGCCGCCGCCGCCACAGCCCCCGCCCCAGCAGCCGCCACCACCACCCAGCTACAGCCCTGCTCGGAACCCTCCGGGGGCCAGCAGCTACAACAAGAATAGCAACATCCCCGGCTCAAGCGCCAATACCAGCACCCCCACTGTCAGCAGCTACAGCCCTCCACAGGTGAGAGAAGGCACGTGTGCGTCCCCAGGCCAGAGGAGGTGGGCCGGGGGAATGGGCAGCGGGCGTCCTGGCCACACCTCTCCACTCTTTCCTCCAGCCCTGCCCTTCTTCCTGGCAGTGCTTTTGACTGCAGTGGACCCTAGGGGTTCCTTCCAGACCCAGATAAATCGGGAACCTACCTATTCTCCCACCCCTTCAGTCATGTGTTGTGAGTGTTTATTGCTTAAGTCGCTGTCGCTGGGCTCTCCTCAATCCCCAAGACAGCACCTGATTGGAGTTCCTTTTGCCTAGACTGGCAGCATATGGAGCCACGCCCTGAGCTTGGGAGGTCTTGCCCCGTGTCCTGAGAGCTTCACTCTGGAGCAGCTCCTGGCTCAGTTCCAGTTCTCCAAAAGCCGGTGCTCAGGCTCTGGAATGCACAGGCGCTGTTAGCCAGAGTAGTCCACAGCCGTTTCCTGAGTGCCTTCCACATGCCGGGCCTGGGGACAGTTGCCAAGAGACAGATGAATGGCTCCCAGTCCTGGTCTAACCAGAATGTTTCCTAGAACAGGATGGGTAGGCACAGATTCAAACCCCAACCCCACAATGTCTGGGTTCTATAACCTTGCACAAACAGTGGCACCTCTCTGCACCCCGTTGTCTTTATAAAAGACTATGGAGTTGTTGGTAGAACTCATTTGCAAGGTTTGCTATGAGGGATGGGTGGTATTTTAGCTTCGTGGATAAGACTCTGGAGCTAGGCAGACCAGAGGTCAAGTCCTAGCTCCACCACTTTTTACTGTGTGACTTGGGTCCACTAATTTCACCTCTCTGAGCTTCAGATTCCTTCTCTATAAAATGAGGCTAGTGGAACCTGCCTCACGGGGTTGATGGGGGAATTAGAGGGATTAATGATCCAGTCTGCATGTGGAAGCACTTGGGAAATTGTTACTACTGTTCTCAGCAGACCTTCCCAAAACAACTACCCCCATTTGGGGAGTGCCCGGTGGCTTGTGCACTCAAGCTTCCTGAAGACGCAGGGCAATCAGAAGGGCTAGTTCTGTTGTAATTCTCATCTTATGGGAGGGGAAAAAGCAGTAGAATTTGAAGAGAGGCTGTGTGCCTTGCTCCCCTAGAATCTTAGAGCTGGGAGTAGAGTCCAGAACAGACACAACCCTGCCTCCTTCCCTGTCCCACCATGTCACAGAGCTGACCCATTTCCTCAGCCCGCAAACAACCTCCCCCAGGGAAGTTCCTTTGTGGTGCACAGCTTATGAAGGCCCTTCCTCCATCCCAGCTGAACCCTGGTTTTTTCCCCCCACTTTCCAGCCAAGTTACAGCCAGCCACCCTACAACCAAGGAGGTTACAGCCAGGGCTACACAGCCCCACCACCGCCGCCACCACCACCGCCTGCCTACAACTATGGGAGTTATGGCGGCTACAACCCAGCTCCCTACACCCCACCGCCGCCCCCCACTGCACAGACCTACCCTCAGCCCAGCTATAACCAGTATCAGCAGGTAGGTGCCAGACTCGGGGTGGGGCAGCGGAGGGAGGGTGCACATAAAGAGACTTCCAGGGGACCCGCATGGCTGTGTTTTCTGAGACTGGGGTCCCTCTTTATTCATACTACAGAGATGGGCTGGTCTCAGACTGGCATTCACCTGATGTAGCCATTCCATTTAGTGAGCGTTCTGCACTGGCTGCTCAGCGGCTAGTATCTGAGCCTCTTCTCCCTACTGAAGCCAGCAAATGGCATAGCAGGGGCCTTTGAATCCTGCTTCAGCACCATGGCCAGTGTCCGTGCCCCTTGGCTCGTGCTAGGCCTTCCTCCCTGTTGTTCAGTGTTTTGAATATGGTATCTGCCTATACCTGAAAGGACATTTGGTTGGCAAGCCAGGAGGTCTGGGCTTCAGTCCCTGACTTCCCACCCATGGGACATCAGGTCAGTCACTTATCCTCCCAAGGGACCTTGATCTCTCCAGGGGGCCCATGTGTTGGCTATTGTCAGTGCATTCATCTCTCCCCTGGGTGAGAGTAGGTTCAAGACAGGAGCCAAATGTGGGTCTGGGTAAGGACAACATGGTGCTCTTCGTTTCTCTCTCCAGTATGCCCAGCAGTGGAACCAGTACTATCAGAACCAGGGCCAGTGGCCACCATACTACGGGAACTACGACTACGGGAGCTACTCCGGGAACACACAGGGAGGCACAAGCACACAGTAGCCAGTGTGCTCTGGAGGCCCCTGCCGGCTTCCTCCACCAGCGCCCACCTCGGCCCCCTCGTCTACCCACACTGGGTCCTGTGGTGCTGGGGGACGGGTCATCCCAGGGCTGCCTCCTTTCAGCCCACTGCCTCCCCTCTGAGGGGCTTCTTCCCCAACACAGGGCCGGGCATTTTTTTCTGGATTCAAACAGGCAACAATGATCTTTTATTTTCTGTTTGTCCCCTTACCTTCTTCTTCCTCCTCTTCCTCTTCTTTCTCCTTCCTGCCTCCTTTTTGACTAAAGACCTCTCCCCTGCCCCTTGGTCATACAGTGAGGCTACAGTGGCTGAAGGAGGGCCCCTTTTGCCCACCTCTCCCAGCCCTGCTCCAGCCCCTCAGCTTCCCAGACCCTCTTGCAGTTGGTTGTACATTCTTCCAGGAGCTGTTTTACTGTCTACTTTTCAGGATTTAAAAAAAAAAAAAAATCAAAAACTTAAAAAAAAAAAACCACAAAAACCCACAAGTTTAAAAAGTAAAATGCAGAGGGAGGAAGCAGTGACAGATATTTTTTGGTAATTATGCTTTTTTTTTTTTTTTAATTTTTAGAATTTCTCTGTTTTTACTGTGGCTGTTGATATTTCATCAGGATAACCATTTCTTTGCTGAGTTCAGGTGACGGAGGAAGAGCCACAGCCTCAAAACAAAACACACACAAAACAGAACCACAGAATCATCTTTAACCTAACTTTTTATACGATGTCTCAGTTTCCCGTAACCTTGCACACAAGCTTCTGTGTTGAGTTGAATTGTAACTGCTTTTTGTATTTGGAGAGAGTGTGACTATTGAACTTGAAACCTTTTATTCCAGGCGTCTTGGTAGTTTCTGGTGGGATTAAACGGGCGAGAGGGAAGAAGGGGAGGTTGGTGGGGGGGCTCCTTCCCTTCAGAACATGAAATTTCTCCCACCGCCTCCTCTCCAGAGGTCTTCCAGGTGCCAGACCTAAAGGTTTTTCCTACAATGATCCTCTGATTATTTTTACTCCCCCTTGACCCATATGTTTTAACAGGATTTTAACAAACTGCACTTATTAAGAAATGTGTTTGCTTTGTTTTGTTTTCTTTCAATAAATGACATGGCACCTCCTAGCAGGAAGGAAGCAGGGTTGAAACCCTGAAGTGTTACTGCAGTTGGCCTTTAATTGGGATGGGACCTTTTCAAAGGGGACGTTATTTACTCATCCATTAAACACTTACTGAGGGGTTTTGTGTTGCCTGGCCCTGTTTTTGGTGCTGGGGATGCCCCCCTTAAACCTGGGGCTCTCAGTATAAAATCCACTAGTTCATTTTAAAGTAGTTCTCTGGTCCCTGCTCTTTCTGGTCCACTCACAGCCCCAAATCTCCAGGAATTTGCGACTAGAAGGCATGGCAGGTCCCTAGGCAGAGGGTGAGATAGGCCTGATGGGATGGAGCCCAGGGCTGGACTGTTGGGGGTCATCATGGGGACCATCTACCTTGGTCCTGGCTTTGGGTGCTGGCCTTAGGACGGGTCCTTCCTGCACTCCTGGATCCAGGCTAGTGGGGATTCCAGGAACTTCTTTATCCAGCCACTATGTGGTACGTACTTGTTCTGTGCCTCACTCTCTCTGGACAGTGCTGGGGATCCAGCATGGTCAGGGCAGGCCAGAGCTGTGCTCTCATGGGTCTTCCAGTCCAGAGGTAACACGGACTTGTCCTCGGATGGTGACACCACATGGTCAGCTGTGAAAGCCTGAGGGTAGGGACTGTGGTAAGGGGAGGTCTTCCTGGAGAAGGGAACAATTTTTTAAGTAGCCAAGTTAAAAGACTTTGTGTCTGCATCTCCGTATAGCCTAGTGTCCTCTCCCCCATATGTGGTGGGGGGATATGTGGTGTTCCCAGCCCCTTGTAAAGGATAATGCTGGGGCGCAGGAGTGCCAGTTGAGCCCCATCCCTTACAGGAAGTACCTCAGAGCCTTATGAATTGAACACAGGCTGCAAGAGGAAGAGGAAGGCCGACTAGTTTTGAGATCAGGGATGAGGCATCTGAATGTGAGATGGAGCCAAAATTGGTGGCTAGTTAGGCTAAATGGGACCCTAGAGTGCCTCCCTCTGCACTCAGGTAGAGCACAGGGGAAGGGCCTCCCATCTCTCTGGAAAGTCCCCTTGCTGGTCCACGTGTTGGGCAACAGCACCCTCTGCTGGCCTCTCTGAGTAATCTGTCTTAAAATGTAGTCACCACCTATATGGGCTGGGGCAAATAGGCCTCTAGGTCCCTTATTCCGGCAATGCAAATGGGAAGTTATTTCTCTGCTCTGGTCCACAGTGTCTCGATCATTGCACCAGATCCTCACAGATCTCCCTTACCTCTGGCCCCTTACCCTCATGCTTTCCCCACTCCCGCCTGCTACCTGAAGGATAAAGGAACTCAAGCTACTTAGTGTGGCTTATGAGGCCCTGTGTGCCTGACCCCTGGTAACCTCTCTGGCTTCATCATCTGCTGCTCCCTCTTTGAACTTCAGATCGGTGGTTTGTTCTGGGGGAGTCACAAATCTCAATCCAAATGCTGTCAACTCTGCTTCAGAAAGTGCACATGCACATGGAATTTTGCATTAATTTTCAAGAGGTTCTCAAATCCTTTGCAGCCCAACAGTGGCCTTCCAAGTTAGAACATTTTTATTCCCTGACCACACCAAAGTCCTTGCAGTAGCCAGAAATATCCATGCCTGCCTTCCCCTCTGGGTCTTTGCCTTGCCCTACTGCCTGAAACCTTCCTCTTTAATTCCCGCTCATCTTTTAGGTCTTAGCTTGGGTGTCCTCTCCTAAAAGGAAACCTTCCCTGACCTTCTAGGCTGGGGTGGACAGACAACCCCATCAGAGTTGAGGGCACGCAGGGTGGTCACTTGTGATATGTCGGTCCACTTTGTTGGTAACACCTGAGTGAGTCACTACCCATCACCTAGAGCGGATCGGTACCAGGGTTGTCCCTCTCCACATCTGCAGGTTCTTCGGGTCCTGGAACACAGTGGGAAATTCTATCTTATCTCACCACCCATCTCATGCTAGCCGGGGACTGGCTTTGATCACAGAAGCAAGAAACAAAGCTTAGTAGATATTCTTTGAGGTGGTGAGGGAAAAGGGAATAGATTGGAGTCTAAACCAGAGCACAAACCCTCAAAAGGCTCTGGACGGTGCCCATCAACCATTCAACTATCCATCCCGGAGGTAAGCATGCCAGGCTCTGAGTCCCAGCAGTGAACAGGTTGAACAATGGTTCGGATCCTCCTGAGAGTTCAATTTCTTTGCAGGTCAGATGGGGGCAGGGTGGGGGGCATGGAAGAGCCTCTGACTCCGACGCCCTTTCCGTACGCCGCGGCGGCGGCGGCGGCGGCGGCGGCGGCGAGGGGGCGGGGCGGAGGGGGTGGGCGGGACCCGAGGAGGACACGCATGCGCATTGGAAGGTCCGCCTTCATCCCGGAACTGTCGTTTCGGGCTTGGCGGAGCACGGGATCCCACAGAGTGTACCCAGCCGGAAGTGGCCGCTGAGGGCTTGGGGCCGGGATCAGCGTGCGGAGCCTACCGCGGGGGCTAATTAATTAGGAATCAGGATGGAGGCCGTGGCGACCTCAGCGACGGCCAGGGAACCCGATGAAGGTGAGGTCCTGGCCGCGCGGAGGCCGTGCGGAGGGTGGGGCTGCGGTGTCTTTGGGAAATGATTCCCCGTGGGCCCGCAGGAGGGCTCTTTACAGGGGGACACAGCGGCCCTCGGGTTTACCAGCCCACTTCGCCACTTCGTCCAGATTAATGCCTCTCTTGTTGCGAGCTGCAGTCCTTTACCCCGTCTCCTCGCCCGAAATTAAGCCCCTCCAAGTTCCAGGCCAGCCTTTCCCCTGTGCCAGGCTAACTCTCAGGTCACCAGAAACCTGCCTCCTGTCCCATCTGAGTGTCAGTCAACCCTCCTTCTCAGTTACCCCGCTGCATGGCACTGACCCTTCCTTTGCCCAAGGCTGACCTTCCTCCTGTCCCACGCAAACTCTGCCTAGTCCAGATTTACAGCTCCCCCATTTCATTCTCATTCCCCATTCCCCAAAGGCCATAGTGACATCGGCCTCCTCGAGTCCTTAATCCGTTTCTGTGCTCCCTCCATCTCTCTCCTTTGCATTTTCAGTCTCTCCATTTCTCCCGATGCCTTCCCGTCAGTATCGAAAACGCTGTCGTTTTGCTCCTCTTGAAATTTCATCCCGCTGCTTCAGAGTCGTCCCAGGAGGGGTGAGGTGTGGTTGGGAGGCTGGCTGAAACGTCACTGGCCAAGAATTGATCATTGTTGAAGCCAGATGGTGGTATATGGGGTGGGGTGGGGATTTCATCCTATTCTCTAAATCTGTGCATGTTGGAAATTTTCCATTTAAAAAAATGTTTTAATCTAAAAATCTATCTCTCAGTTCCATGCCAGGTATCTTTTCCAAATTGTCATGCCCACCTGCCTCCCTTTCTTCACCTCCCACCCATTTGCAGTCAGGCTTTTACCTCCAGAAACTGCTCTGATCAAGGTTGCCAGTGGCCTCCCCCCTGTAGTTAAATGGAGTCACCCCATTCAGCTTTTCTCTTACTAGGCTATTTGGAGAATTCAATGCTGTTGACCCCTCCATCCTTCTTGAAAGTTGTCCCTTACCTTCTTCATTCTTTTTCTTTTTTTTTTTTTTTTAAGATTTTATTTATTTATTTGAGAGACAGAGAACACAACTAGGCAGAGAAGCAGGCAGAGAGAGAGGAGGAAGCAGGCTCCCTGCCAAGCAGAGAGTCCAATGCAGGGCTCGATCCCAGGACCCTGGGATCATGACCTGAGCCGAAGGCAGAGGCTTTAACCCATTGAGCCACCCAGGCGCCCCTCTTTTTCTTTTTTTTTTTTTAAGATTTATTTATTTTAGAGAGAAAGGAGGAGAGAGTGGGGGGAGGGGCAGAGGGAGAGAATCTTCAAGCAGACTCCCCATTGATAAAGGAGTCCATAACCCAGCTCCAGGTTCCATTCCAAGTGCCATGAGATCATGACCTGAGCCGAAACCAAGAGTGGGACGCTCAGCCTACTGACCCACCCAGTGCCCCCCTTGGTTTCTGTGACACCATTCTTCCCTTTCCCTTCCTTTCTCTCAGGCTCCTCCCACTCAGTCTCTGTCAGTTTTCTATGGCTGCTGCAGCAGATGACAAACTGGGGGGCTTAAAACAAGAGAAATTTGGGGCGCCTGGGTGGCTCAGTGGGTTAAGCCGCTGCCTTCGGCTCAGGTCATGAACTCAGGGTCCTGGGATCGAGTTCCGCATTGGGCTCTCTGCTCAGCAGGGAGCCTGCTTCCCTCTCTCTCTCTCTCTCTCTGCCTGCCTGTCTACTGTGATCTCTCTCTGTTAAATAAATAAATAAAATCTTTAAAAAAAAAAAAAAAAAAAAAAACAAGAGAAATTTATTCTCTCACAGTTTTGAACGCCAGAGGTCTGAAATTGGTACCACAAGGCTGAAATCAGGATGGTAGCAAGACCGTGGAGGCTCCCTCAGAGGCCCTTCCAGCTTCTGGTGGCTCCTGACGTTCTTGGCTTGTGGCCACATCACTCCCGTGGCCTTCTCTTCTGTGTATGTCCAGTCTCCCTCGGACTCTCTCTCTCTTTTTTTTTTTTTAAGATTTTATTTGTTTGTCAGAGAGAGGGAGATAGAGCGAGTGAGCACAGGCAGAGTGGCAGGCTCTCTCTCTTTTTTTTTTTTTTAAAGATTTTATTTGTTTGTCAGAGAGAGGGAGATAGAGCGAGTGAGCACAGGCAGAGTGGCAGGCAGAGGGAGAAGCAGGCTCTCTGCCGAGCAAGGAGCCGGATGCGGGACTCGATTCCAGGCTGCTGGGATCATGACCTGAGCTGAAGGCAGCCGCTTAACCAACTGAGCCACCCAGGCATCCCACCTCGGGCTCTCTCTTATGGACACTCATCATGACCCACCTGGACAATCTAAGATAATCCTCCTGTCCCAAGATCCCTAACTTCACATCTGCAGAGACCCATTTTTTGGCCATCAGCAACCACACAGGCTCCAGGAATTAAAGCGTGGCTGTCTTTCAGCGGCCCATTTTGTATTGTGGCCTCTGTCATAGGCATGGCTTCTCCCCATCCAGTTGGGGCTCTTTCCTAGCCCACTCTTCTCATCCTTCACACACTCGCCTTGCCCTCATGACCTCTCATTTCCTTCGGCTGTGGTTCCTGTCTTGGCCGTGCTGACTCTGTAGCTCTGTCCCCAGCCCTACGCTTTCCTCCCGAGAAGTCTCCAGCCCCACAGACCTGGAGTCTTTTAGATGCTCCCCGTGGATGTCCCCTGGGCCCAATCTACTTTCCATGTCCCAAAATGGCCTCAACATCTCCCCCCACCCCCAGATCTGCTCCCTTTCCATGACTGTCTCAAGGACAATATGACTAGTCCCCAGACCTGAACTGGATCCATTCTTTGTCTTCCAGCCCTTCAGCCCCATGGCTTGTCTCCTCGGCCTCCTGAACATCTTTCTAACCACCACACCTTCCTGTGCCCTCCTGCACAGCCCCTGCCCTGGTCCAACTCAAGTCTTCTCTGGTCTCAGTGATTACAACCCTCTCTGACACCCACTGCCCTTGTAACCCTCAACCCCTCCCTCTTCCCTGTCCCAGCCAAGCTGCCCAAAGGACTTGCCTGTACTTTCTGTCTTCTTTTATTTCCTGCCTGCTCAGCCTCGCTCCACTTACCACACCTTTTGAGAGACAGCTCTCAACAAGGTTTGCCTGGCACGCAGCTTGCCTGTTACTACCTCCCGTGTTGACTTTGTCCGTCCTGGCTCCCCCATCACCCTAGCTATTCTCTGAGGGCAGGCGTTGGGCTGGCTCGCTTGCTTCCGTGGATCCTCAGCTCAGCCCAGCCAGGGCCTCGCACACATTTAGAGTTGAAGAATGGCTGAGTGAGTGTGTGAATGAGTAGGATAGAAAGAGAGGGAATGGACAGTTTAGTGGATGTGTTAGTGATTTTGTGAACAAATGAAAAGGCAAAGAATTATATGAGTCAGTGAATATACCAAGTATATACCAATATACCAAGTAAATATACCAAGTATGCTCCTGCCTCAGGGCCTTTGCACTGGCTATTCCCTTTTCCATAGAACTCTCTTCCCCCAAAAATGTCATGGCTCAGTCCCTCACTACCTCAGGTCTCTACCAAAATGTCACTTTTTTGGTAAGGTCTTCTCTGTCCCATTTAAAATTGCAGCCTGGGGCACCTGAGTGGCTGTCAGTTAAGCATGTGACTCTTGATTTCAGCTTATGTCATGATCTTGCGATCATGGGATCAAACCCCATGTCTGGTTCGTGCTCTGCACCGAGTCTCCTTCAGATTCTTTCTCCCTGTCTCCCTCCCCATCTGCCCCTCACCGCTCTATCTCAAATAAATAAATGAAATGAAATTGCAGCCTGCCCCCCACTGACCCCATTCTCACCTCCTTCCCTCTTCATTTTTCTACATATCTCTTGGAACCACCCAACAGACTGTACGTTTGCTAACACATTGTACGTTTTCAATAATTGTGTTTTTCATGGTCTGTGTCCCCCACTAAAATGTCAACTTTGTGCTTAGTCTGGTATCTTTGGGACCTAGAACAGTGCCCAGGACATAGTAGTTGCTCAGTAAATGTAAGACGAGTCTTTTCCACCCACTCCACCTCCTTCGCACTCCCATCCCAGGACTGACACATCTCTCCTCCCCCCACAGGCTGCACACAGCCCGGTTCTGGGCACTGGGGAGAGCCAAGCTGGACAGTGGTCCCACCCAGACCCCAGGACAAGGTGGAAGCCACAGAGGGACCATCAGGGGCCCGGGATGATGACCCCCCTGGGCCTGAGAACGCGGCGGTGAGTGCCATGCTGCGTGCTGTGGCCGCCAGCCGCCTACCAGTGTGCAGCCAGCAGCAGGGCGAGCCTGACCTCACCGAGCGGGAGAAGGTGGCCATCCTGGGCCAGCTATACCATGAGAAGCCGCTGGTGTTCCTGGAGCGCTTTCGCACGGGCCTCCGCGAGGAGCACCTGGCCTGCTTTGGCCACTTGCGCGGCGACCATCGTGCAGACTTCTACTGTGCCGAGGTGGCCCGGCAGGGCAGTGCCCGACCCCGCACCCTGCGTACCCGCCTGCGTAACCGGCGCTACGCTGCCCTACGTGAGCTCATCCAAGGTGTGGGGACAGGAGGGCTGGGTGGGCAGGGAGACTGAGGCAAAGGAAGTAAGAAACTAGGACGCGAGAGTGGAGACATGGACAGAGGTCTTGAGATGAGTTTTGAGACAGGGACACAGGGAGGTTGAAACAAATGTGAAGCCATGAGGCCAGATGGGTAGAGACAGACAGGAATCCAGGGAAGAGAATGGGACCGGCAGTGAGAAGAGTCAGAATTCAGTAGATGACACAAGTGCCATTTCAGGTCAGTGGGCCACAGACACAGAACCCAGCCCTGTGGTCAGTGGTTACCCCTCAGGAAAACGAGATTCCCTTTCTCACACCATACACAGAAGCACTGAGGAAACCCAGGGGAGTCTCTCTCTGACCCTGGGGACACAAAGGCCCTCTGAAACAAGGCACGCCTGTGGAAGGCACAATACCTTCTTGACCACAGTATAATTACAAGCATCTTTGTGACCAAAGACACCAGAACTAAAGTGGAAAGATGAGAGCAAATGAGGCAGAGAGGGAGTGAAGATTCTGGTTACCGTGAAGATGTAGGCCCTAGAGCCAGGGAGCTGGAGAGGGTGGGGCGCAGCGACAGGGAGTAAAGGAGATGGGAGGGAGGAGGGATGAATGAATGGGGTGAGGTGACAGATACGGAACCCAGGAGGGACAGGTGGGGGAGGCAGAGCGATAGAAACAGAACCAGGGAAACAGGGAGAGAAACAGAATATGGTGGGAAATGCCGGAAACAGAGAGATGGGTAAGAGAGGGGGCAGGACAGGGATGGCCACAGACTCCAGTGCTGCAGAGGCCGGGATTTGGGGCAGATTCTCACCCTGGGCTCTGATGGCGGGGCTGGGGCCAGTGTGTGGGAGGGACTGGGCAGGCTTAATGATTTTCCGAGGGACAGAGCAACCTGCAGGAACAGGCAGCTGGGGGAGACGGGAAGGGGGCGGTGGGGAAGCCAAGCCCACCCGAGGGATGGCTGCAGGGGAGAGCACTCTGGGGAGAGGCGAGATGTGGGGTCTGGAAGGCTACCAGGGGTCCCCCGATTGGCACATGCAGCAGTGTACACAGACAGCCACACGTCATCTGCATCCTGGCTCTGGTGTGCAGGACCCCTGCCTTTGGCCTCCTGCACGCTGACTCGGAGACACACCTAGACACACACGCAGGAGGGTGTGCACACCTGTGTAACCAGGCACGGCAATAGGCGGGGCCAGGGTGGCCAAGGCTGAGTGTGCACACACAGAGGAGCCCATGTACAGATCCGGGGCTGATGACCCACACATGCTCAGATGCACGCGTGTATACTCGCGGCCACATGACCTCAGGTCCCTGCGTGCTTTCCCACCTGCCTCAGTGTGCATGCCACGCTTGCCCTTGTACGTGCATGGCTTCCTACAAGCATGGTTGTGGACATGCATCTGCCCAGACAGGCTCAGCCCACACCCAGACCCCTGAGCTCGGGCGCGCCCTGTCTCCATGCAGGCGGTGAGTACTTCAGTGACGAGCAGATGCGGTTCCGGGCCCCGCTGCTGTACGAGCAGTACATTGGGCAGTACCTAACCCAGGAGGAGCTCAATGCCCGCGCCCCGGCCCACCAGCCGCCCAAGCCCGGAGCCCTTGGCACCCCTGCCTGCCCGCTCTCTGACCTCCTGCTCCAGTCCTACCAGGAGCGGGAGCTGCAGCAGCGGCTGCTCCAGCAGCAGGAGGAGGAGGAGGCCTGCCTGGAGGAGGAGGAAGAGGAGGAGGACGGTGATGAGGAAGGTGAGGGCCGGTACCAGGGGGCTCCCAGCCTGGGCCCCCGACCTATAAGAGCAGACCTCACATCCCTCCCCTGCCTGCCCTGAGTGCCCAGGCTCTTCCCAGTCCTTCTAGCATCTCTGTCCCCCACTCCTCAAAGGCATGCAGCAGTCGCTTCCTGCAGGCCCCTGCTCATGCCATTCTCTGCCAAGAATGCCTTCCCTTCGCCACCCTCCAGGTATCAGCTCCTGACCCTGTTCTCCAACCTCCAGAGCACTGTATTGTCATTGCGTGTTTGGCATGTGGCCCAGAGGGCAGGACCAGGGTTGTCTTGGTCACCACTGTGTTCGCAGTGCCACCAGCACAGAGGAGGCAGCTCTCTGTGGCCGTGTGTTCAGCCCTACTACTCACACCTACCTCCCCGACCCCGCTGTGGTGTCCGCCCCTACAGACCAGAGCCCCAGCAAAGACTCGGAGTCCTGGGTACCCGACTCAGAAGAGAGGCTGATCCTGCGGGAAGAGTTCACCAGCCGGATGCACCAACGCTTCCTGGACGGCAAGGACGGGGACTTTGACTACAGGTGACCCTGGCCCCACCCCACCCCCCAGCCCAGCACCCCATGGCCCTTGGCATAAGGGTCTCAGAAGAACCCGAGATGAGTGTGTGTCCTTGGACTAGCTTTGTCCATCTCTGAGTATCAGTCCCCTCACCTGAAGAAGGGACTGAGCAGAGCTGATGGTCGGCGCTCAAAAAAAAAAAAAAAAAAAAAAAAAAATTTCTATTCGGGTGAGTGGTGGTGGCCTGGTAGGATGCCACCGCCCCAAGCCCTCCAGGTTTCCCCAGGCACGCCAGCTTCTTCCTCACGCCCCCACACCTCCTCGCTGCAGTAGGTAACCACTGGCAGGGTTGATGCCTAGCATGGAGGGGCCTGTGGTGGCCGCGCAGCAGTCTGCTTGCCATCCCCACCGTTACCCCGGGGCGAGACACAGCCACTGCTCTGGGAAGGCAAGAACACAGAAGAATGAAGTATCGGAATCAGAGATAAAAGGCCAAGGCAGTCTGGCCTGGCTTCAGCCCCAGCCCCAGCGACACACGAACCAACCAACCCTCACCAGTTGAGTGGGGGGCACCACCGGCCTGAGCTAGGGCCCCCCGGCTCTGGAGGCGAGTCTGGCTATCCACCTTCCAGCTGGCTTTGCACCTTTCAAAGCAGGGTACAGAGTCCCTGGGCTGTGGGGAGTCCTCAGAAAGCCAGGTGCCCATGAGGAAATTGGGCCTAGCGTGAGGATTAGGGTTGCAGAGGGACCAAAGCCCATCCCCGCTGGAGGGCAGCTGCTGGGCAGCGGGGCCAGTGGGTCCCTCCTCTGTATTCAGCCACCATGTCCCGGGTACCTGCTGTGTCCAGACTCTGGGGACAAAGCAGTGACCAAAGCCAATGAAAGGGTTCCCTGCCCTGACGGGAGTCCCACTCTAATGAGGAAGCAAAAGAAGTATGTAGCATCTGGTGCTGACAGGCCATAAAATTAAGACAGAGTCTAGGGGTGGGTGGATTGGGACGAGGTGGCCAGGGAAGGCTCTTGAGCAGGTGACATCTCAGCAAAGATGTGCAGTGGGGGGGTGGGGGGGCGGTGGACAGCATGAATATCTGGGCTCAGAGTGTTCCCAGCAGGGGGAACACCAGTTGCAAGTGTCCTCCCGACAGTTTAGGATCACTTGTCACCTCAGGGCAGACACTTCTTGGCACTGCTGATGTTTCGGGCCCGATGGTTCTTTGTGTGGAGCGTCAGCCTATGCGTGGTAGTAGAGGCGTCCCTGGTGTCGAGCCACTCGGTGCCAGTAGGAGACCCCACTTGAGACACCCAAAACATCTCCAGTTGTCCCCACATGTCCCCTGAGGGCCAGGATCTTCCTGTTTGAGAACTACTCTGTGGGGAATGAGAGTCCTCCCATCCCCACATCTTCCACCTTTTTGAGAGAAACCATCAAGTTTTTGTGTAAAATCTCTGCTTTGGAAAATGTTGCCCTTTATCTGAAGCCCTGAGAGGTTCCACGCCTGGCCCTCTCCGCCGGGGGGGCAGCTCCCACTGACAGCTGCCAGCATGTGGCCTCTGACCTGGGGAGCCCCAGCTCCTCTGAAGGGTGAGAAGCAGCGAGGCCGGGCCCACAGAGCCAGCCCCTGACAGCCCCCTCCCCCTGCAGCACCGTGGACGACAACCCCGACTTTGACAACCTGGACATCGTGGCACGGGATGAGGAGGAGAGGTACTTTGACGAGGAGGAGCCCGAGGATGCGCCCAGCCCAGAGCTGGATGGGGACTGATGGCCGTGGCCACCCGCCCCGCCCGTGACTCCGTCTAGGGGACAGCCTCGCTGGCTCTGGTGCCATCCCCACCAACTCCCTGCTCCCTCTGCGTGCGGGGTTCCCTACCTTGCCCCCCGCCCAGCTCCACCTCAGTCTCTCGCTGTCTCTCTGGCTCACTCACATTTTCTCCCTGCCTTTCTGTCTTGCTTTCTGCATCCCTCTCCCTCTTTCTGCACCTCACCGTCTTTCCCCTCTGCCTTTCTCCATCCTCTTCCCTGTCCCTGTGCCTTTGTCCCCACGACAGGGCCCAGGCTGAACACCTCCCCTTGACTGAGGCCAGCAGGTCCTTTGTAGCTGGTGCCCGCCAAGTGGACATCAATGCCCAGTGGGGTCCAGCTGAGCCCCTGGCTTCACCCTGGCCTCTGCCCATTTCTCCACCTCTGTGGTGACGCAGCTCATGCCTCCTTGCTCCTGGTTCGTACCTATCTCCTTCAGCCCCCCTCCAGGCCTCTGGTTTTTCCCACCTGTCCGCTCCCATCTCAGCCTCCATGCCACCTCTGGCCCTCTGTCTGCTCCTCAGCCTTTCTTTCTCTGGTTTCTGTGTCATCCCCCCACCCCACCGGCCTTGCTGCCGAGGAAGGCGGCCTCGCTGGGCTGGCTACCAGCTGTCACCTCTCCCTCAGGACCCAGACTTGGGAGGGGGGCGCAGGGGCAGCACCAGGGCCATGGGCCTGCTGGCTTGGGTGTGGCAGGAGTGGGCATGGGAAGGGGGGCTCTCCCCTCTCAGCCCCACCGGCCCCTCTCTTTCCCCAGCCGCAACGTTCCTTCCTTCCCTTCTTCCGCCTCCTTCTCCCTCTCCTGTTTACACTCCCCAAATACGCACAGGCTGTTATCATGGGTCCTGAGTCATCCCACACACAGCCTGCCCCAGCGTCCCTGCCCCCCAGCTGGCCACAGGGCCCGCCCCACAGAGCCCCCTGCCGCCCCAGGCTAATGGGAGCCAGATGGCCTCCCGGTGACTCAGCCACTGGCCTGTGGGAACCCAGGCGTCCCGCCTTCCCATGCCCCCACACCCGGCTCCTGCTCCCCTAGTAGACAAGCATACATAGAAGGGCTCAGCTGCTTGGGGAGGGCTGTGGGCCACGGGTCAGAGAGTGGGGCCTGGGGACCCCTCACTCCTGGGAGACAGAATGATGGCACCCCACCATAGCCAAGCCTGAAGGACCCTCAAAACCACTTCCTCAGGCACACAGCCCAGAGTAAGAGGGAGATCCTGGGGCCACAGCTTTTGACCCCTGGGCCTCAGCTCTGCCCTCTGGGTCAGACAGGACTAGAGCCAGACACAGAAAGTGAGAACTGGCCTGGAGGCTGAGGGACATTCACACCGAGAGACTGTTCAATATGGGAGCTTCCGGTTCCTGAGCAGTCCTGTCCTTTGCCGGGCCTGGTGCCACACGGAATCCTCCAGACAACCCTGGGAACTGGGGACTTGCCTCCACTCCGTAGGTGAGTCAGGGGAGGCCAGAAGGAAGACATGAGTTGCTCCAGGCCGCACGGCCAGTGAAAATGAAACCCAGGTCTAGAACCTCACAGGTCCTGCAGACCGTCCTCCTGGGCTGCATGTCAGCCATCAGGTCAGGGCCACCCGGAGCAGACAGATGCACGGACTTCCTCAGGAAGACCGAGGAAAAGGCGGCTGTCAAGGGTGATACCAGCAGCTAAGCTCCGCAGGGAGCCTCTCCCTGCACATGGGCTTAGAACTGTGTCGGGGGCATGGAAGTCGGCGCCCGGACCAGAACCATCACTCCTGCTGCCCTGGCTCCCAGGGAATCCCAGGACCGTGCCCTCAGAGAGCCGGGGGATGAACGGTGTTCGCGCCGGATCCGTGCGTACCCCCGCAGGCCTGGAGAGCTCTTCCAAGGCAGGGACCCCCCCTGCGTACTGTGCGCCGCTCTCGTCGGGCTGCCACTGGATCGTCAATGTTGTTTGTGATATACTTTGCCGGACGTAGATTTGTTACATAATAAAGTGATGAGAGACAGCAGCAGCTGAGTCAGAATTAGGGTTAGTCAGATGGCGGAGACAGGAGCGTCTTCGCGGAGACAGAGGTGGGGCCAGTCAAGAGGGACTGCGGGAGACACACCCCCGACACAGCCCCCGCGGCTGCGACCTGGAGGTGCCCTGGGGGAGGGGGGTGCCTGGCCCAAGGCGGGTCAGGGCTGACGGAGAGGCTGAGTCAGGGAGGGAGGGCCCGCTGGGGGAGAGCCCCTCTGTGGGCATCCGGCCCCCACCCCGTCTCTCCTCCTGACGGGCCCTGCTGGCTGCCACCCGCACCCCATCTGACCCCCCTGCATCTCCTGTCCCTCTCCCTCTCTCCCTCCTCTGCTTTGCCTCTTGTGCCTCTGTGCCTCTAGCTGCCTGAATCTTCCATCACTTCCCACCTCCCTTCTCAGCCCTCCGTTCTTCCCCCGGGCAGTCCTGCCCAGGAACTCAGCCACCCCTCTGGCTTGCCTCCTGCCCATCCCAACACACCGGGTCTCTGAGCAGTAGTGAACATTCCTGTGCCTTCCTCCTGGAGTCTCCACCCCAACTCCCTCCCTGCGGCCCCTGGCCCGCCCCTCATCCCATTGGCTAGCCCCTCTTCTCTGTCTCCCAGACCCTGGGAAGCCCAGTGAGGACGTCCAGGTCAGAGGGTCACTGGTGGCCCCTGAGAGCCCAGGAGGAGGGGTCGCTGCTACAGTCCCATCCAGAAAGGGGGCGGGAAGGGGCATTGAGGCTGTGGCCTGTCTGGCCAGAAGGAAGTGTCTGTGCTGTGGCCTGGTCACCCCCGCCCCCAGGACCTGCCGAGCCGCCGCCACCGCCCCCGGGCTGGGGCCGAGTAAACACAGCCACCGGCAGCTGGGATATTTATACTGAGGTCCGGGCGCAGGTCCAGTGCCCACCACAGCCCCTGCCCTGCCCGCCCGCCACAGCCAGCCCTGAGCCAGCGTGGCACCAGCCGGCAAGGGGACACACCGCAGACGCAGCCTCCACTCAACACAGAGGCCACTGGGCGTGTCGCTTGGGATGCCGGTGGCTTCCCTGGGGACACACCATGCCCCTCCTGCCCTGGAAACACCAGCACAAAACGCAGACCTGCAGGACACACTGCCACCCGGCTGAAAACTCAAAACACCTCGAAGATCTCGTGATGCCAAAAAGACCCACACAACAGCTCACACACCGAAGTCACCAGCCCACATGTGGGGAGACAAAAATGCAAACACCATCTGCTCCTAGAACTGAAGACACCAGTCTCTGAATGGACACACACACAAACACACGAGGAGGATGACAGCAAGCGTGTTTCAGACACACCCCACAGGCACAACGTGCTCAGAATACCAGCAAGGCACACACCACTCACAAGCCTTCCCCAGAAACAAGTCGCCCACAGACACAGGAACCCCAGGAACTGCCCTCCGCCACGCACTGAAAACACAGCTCAGCTAGCAAACAGAGCACAACAGCTCCCAGAAACACACCTCCCTCACAGACACACAGACATGCACAGAAAACATCCACACTTCGAGTCACGCTTACCGAAGAAGGCACCAATTTACACAGAGAACAGTAGCAAAGAGGCTGAGAAAATAATCAGACACACCATGCGTCCCAGGGGTACGACCCACTCCTACACACAGACTCATGTCGCAGAGCCCACAGAGCACACCAGCTTCTAGACAGAAACACAGAACTCGGACCCATACGCAGCAGAGTCAGACACACCGCAGGGACACGTGCCAGGGGCACACACTTGGACAGAACCTGTCCACACTCAGCACAGCCGGCGGGCACCCGCTGGTGTGTTAGAAACCCCTCATGCTGGACACACAAAATTCACTGCACAAAGCCTGCGCGTGCGTATGCGCGCGCGCACACACGTGTCCTGAACCTGTTCAACTTTACATAAGAAACATAAAAGACACCTATCATGAGGTTGAGGGCAGAAGGAGCTTTCTCTCTCATCCCCCCTCCCCCTCCCTTGCTCTCCCCACTCCTTCCAGCTGACCCAGCTCCCAGGCCTCTCTGGGGGGAGGGGGCAGGAAGGCCTGAGCTGGCCTCCCTAGCCCTGCTTCCTGCCCCGTGGGGGCTGGACGGGAAGCTGGGGCTCCAGCCGGAACCCAGGCTCCCCCCACGACTTCCCTCCCCTCCCGGGGCAGCCCGCAGGAGTGGGGGAGGGGAGCGGGTCTCCCTGAACCCCAGGGTCCTGCCCCAGCGCTGGTTGCTGCGCCAGGGCCAGAACCCCTCCGCCCCCCACCCGCCCCACCCTGCGGGGCTGGGGGTGCTGGGTAGCAGGGCAGGGGCCGCCTGCAGGCAGTCCAGGAAGGTGCTGAGCCCGCAAGTTTCCCTTCCTGGGCGGCCTCTGCGCCAACTCAGCCAGGCGGGCAGGTGGGCGGGGTGTGTCACGAGGGCGTGGCAAGGGCGACCACGGGGTGTGCAACCCGGGTGTGCGGCCAGGACTTGTCCTCAGGCCGAGGCACGGGCTGGGCGTGTGAGGGCCCCGACCCTGGGGGTGTGTCTGGGTGTGTGGGACGGCTCCGTCTGGGACCCGGGGTGTGACAGCGTGTCTGGGTATGACGGGGCCAGCTGCTGTCTGTGGGGCCTCTTGGGACTCCCCAGGCCTCAGCGTGTGGGGCCGCGAGATGTCAGACTGAGTGGGCATGGCCGGCCCACAGTCTGCGCGATCGTGACGTGTGTCTCCACGTGTGGTGTGTGTCTGGGTGGAACTGGGACGTGTCCGGTTGTGTGTGCGTGCGCTGTGCCTGTTTGTGAGCATGTCCCCACGGAGGCTGTTTGTGTGACTGTTGATGGGTCCCGGCAGGAGTCTCTGTGTTACTTCCTGATGGGGCTCTGAGCCTGGGAGGAGTGTGTCTGTGAGGGGCACCCTCTCAAAATCTGTACCTGGCCGTGTTTGTGTGACTGTGTTCTGCCACGTCCAGGTGAAGCTCTGAGGCCAGGCTGTGCATGGGTAATGCGGCGGCACGTGTGGACTGTGACTAGTGTGGCAAGTTTCTATGTAGCCACTGTGGCTCTGAAAGGTGAACGTGTCTGCGAGACTGTGCAACGTGGTCCATATTTGAACCTCTGTCATGAGTGTGAACATGTGTATAGCTGTGTGTAGCTGTGCCGCGTTTTCATGGGGCTGCAGGGACAACAGTCTGTGTCACCGTGCGCCTGCGAGTCTGCACAAAGGAGGCCGGTGAAAATGGCAGCATGTCCTTACACAGTGACCCCACCTAGAGCCATCCCTGGGCCAGGAGCAGGTCAGGGCCCAGCCTTGGGAAGGGCAAGAGAGCATAGGGGGATAGAGGGGACCAAAACCTGGGACGAAGAGGGGAAACAGGAGGGGCCGAGAAGGAGGAAGCAGGGGAGAGTTCATGGGCAAGACCAGAGCAGATGGGAAGAAAGAGGGCAGCCAACGGGGAGCTACTCTGGCTCAAGCCCCTAGCATTGCTCACTTGGACAAATGGTCTCCCTGCAGCTCCCCTCACCCCCGTTCAGTGTACTCAACCATCAGCCAGAGGGACCCTCTGAGCACTGAAGTCGACTCACACTCCTCTTCTGCTCCAAACCCTGACAGGGCTCCCATCGCCCTGCCCTCAGAGCACAAGTTCCCACAGACTCCCACAGGCCCAGTGTGGACGGGGAAGCAGTGCCCGTGCCGAGGTTATGGGCCTAGATCCTCAACTCTAGCTGACTGGGCTTCAATCCCAGCTCTGCCATGTGGTAGCTGTGTGACCTTAACTGAAGTAACTAAACCTCTCTGTGCCTCGGTCTTCCCATCTGTAAAGGGGGGAAACAAAGGATCTCTATAGCAGGAGCTGGCCAACTGTTTCTATAAAGGGCTAGATAGTAACTATTTGTGACTCTGCATTATAGTTTCTACTCAGCTATGCCCTTTGTAGCACCAAAACAGCCCCAGGTGATCCCCAAAGGAATGAGCGTGGCGGCTGTGCTCCAATAAAACTTTATTTTACAGACACAGGCAGCGGGCCAGAATTGGCCTGTGGGCGGTAATTTGCCAACCCCTGCTCTGCTGGGCTGCGGGGAGAATTCGGCGAGCTCCTACAGCCATACCTGGCAGGGGAAATACCATTACTCTCTGGCCCATGAGCCTTAATCAACTGAGTCAGCTCCCAGTCCCCTTGTCCCTCCCTTCCAACCACATTGGCCTTTTCTCTGTGTCACTCACTCCAACTTCATCCTCATGGCCAGGCTGTGCCTAGGTCTTCCTACCCGGAACACTCTTCCCCAGGGCTCCCCCAGACTGCCTTCTTGACTTTCTTCAAGTCCCAGATGCTGCCTCCTCCAAGGAGCCTTCCCTCTTCCCCTAAACCATCTCTCACTCTATCCTGCTTTCCTTTCTTAGCGTCACTTCCCGCATCTGTCTCCTCCCCAGAAAGTAGGCTCCTGGTGGGCGGGAACTATCCCCTTAACCTCTCTGGGCTCTGGCTTCCTCAACTTTAAAGTAAATGTTATCTCCGATGACACTGTATCTCAGAGTTTTGTTACGGTGAGTACATTAGTTAATCAATATAAGGCATTTGGAACAGGGCACGAGGTGCTCAATAAATAAATCTAGCCTCGCAGGGAGTACTTGGAACTTAAGGAGGGCTCAGCAGGTGTTTGTGGGAGGAAATGAATGGTGGAGAGAGCGAAAGAGGGAGCAGATGGAGCGGGAATCCGGGAACGTTGGCAGTGTTGGGAGGGAGACCCCCGTCAGGGACCCAACGACACGCACAGAGACGACCCCAATCCTCTCTCCACCTTTAATGGCTCCCAGGGGGGCCTGGGGCGTGGTGTCCTTAAATACAGCCCGGCGCAGCGGGCAGGGGCGGGGCCGGGCCTGCCGGGTGGGCGGGGCCTGCCAGGCGGGGCGGGGCCTCAGCTGCATTTGCAGGAGCGCACGATCATGTTGGACAGCTGCTCCACCTTGGGCTTGCGGCCCACGTAGTACACGATGGGTAGGGGCTCCAGCGCTTGTGGCACACAGCACGGCGCCGCCGACGCGCCAGGATTGTGCTGGTTGTACAGGGCCAGGACCTGCGGGCGGGGTCGGGGTCAGGGTCGGGGGTGGGGGGCGTGGGCAGGGTGCCCCCACCCTCGCCCACCTCTCCCCCTCTCCCTCTCTCTCATCTCCGTCTGTTGTATTCTCAGTCTCAGTCTCTTGCCTTGTCTTCAGTCTCCATCTCGGCAGCGGTCTGTGGACTCTGGCCTTTTCTCGCATACTGACTCTACCCTCCTCCGGTGTTGCCCAGTCCCTGTGTCTCCCTGGGTCTCCCCCTGTGCCCAGTCTCTCTACCAGCTATGACCCAGTCTCCTCCCATCTCTGCACCGCCCCCTCTGATCTCCCCCTGTCTCTACTTCTCAGCTGGCCCATTCTTCTCTGATTTTACCTGTTCGTCTCCCTCCACTCCCTTGGTCCCTTTTCCCCCCCAGCCCATCCCCTGCCCCAGGCCAGACGCACCTTGCTGTACTGCGTGTCCAGGCTCCAAATGTAGGGGCAGGGCCCCAGGCAGAAGTTGGCATGGTAGCCCTTGGGCTCGTGGATCCACTTCCAGCCCAGATCCTTGCGGAAGTCAATATAGAGCTGCCGCACGCAGCAGTTCTTCTCCGTGGAGCTGCAGGCGGGAGGGAGGAGGCGGGGTCAGGGGCAGCGGCTGCAAGGGCCAAGGGGGGCGGGTTGCAGGGTGGAGGGCGGGGGACACCCTGGTCGCCCCCAGCACAGTCCCCATCTCAGTGTCCCTTGCATCGCCTGTGACAGTAAAAGGAATACCTGTGATAGCAACCGTAGGCACTAACACCGATAAAGCACTCCAGCTAGTCAAGCCCTGTGCTAAGGGCATCACAGTAAACCTTATCTCCCACCAGGCTCCGAACAAGCGTGCAAGAAGTCAAATGACCATCCACATGCACTAAGTTCTATGTGTGCACCACATGTTTGTTGAGCCGCTATCCTGTGCTCGGCTGGGATGTACTAGGGACTCAGCATGAACGACACAGACAGAAATCTCTGCCTTCTGGGGCCACATGCTAGAGACTGTCATGTTGCTCCTCGGCTCTGAACATGACTCAAACGTCACTAGGGGCAAATGCCCAACTCCTCACCAGGAATCCCAAGATGCTGCCTGGCCAGCTGATCGCAACTTCCTCCCCGCTCTCCCTGACTCCAGCCACACTAGCATCCTCCCTGTTCCTCAAACACAGTCCTGTCCCAGGACTTTTGCACTTGCTCTTCCCTCTTCCTGACTTGCTATTCTCACAGATACCCACTCTGGCTCGGTCCTTCACTTCATTTAAATGTATGCTCAGATGTCCTTTAGGCAGGGGCCTTACCTCCTAGGACACTGGCTGACATGCAGCAAGTGCTCAATTGATATCCAAAACACCTATCCAAATGATCACGAATTCCACTCAGTGTAATAATAATTACATTTCAGTTATGCAAGAAAATATGGCAATGTCTATATTTGAAGTGGGACAAATTTTTTAAAAACAGATTTTATTTTTAAGTAATCTCCACCCAACGTGGGGCTCAAACTCATAACCCCGAGATCAAGAGTCGCACACTGTCCTGACTGAGCCAGCCAAGTAGGGGTGCCAAGTGGGAGAAATCTTAATACTTGTTGAAGCTGGGTGAGAATTCATGGGACTTCTTTATACTATATCTTCGTTGCTTTTGTCCACATTTCAAATTTTCCATAATAGAAGAAAATTTTAACCAAAATAGGAAGATAGTCTCCAATATCTAGTTTTTTGTTTTGTTTTTTTTTTCCTCTCCTCTTCCTCTGATTTATTTTCCTTCTTAAAACTTATTGCCGGGGTGCCTGGGTGGCTCAGTGGGTTAAAGCCTCTGCCTTTGGCTCAGGTCATGATCCCAGGGTCCTGGGATGGAGCCCCGCATCGGGCTCTCTGCTCGGCAGGGAGACTGCTTCTCCCTCTCTCTCTGCCTGCCTCTCTGCCTACTCGTGATCTCTGTCTGTGAAATAAATAAATAAAATCTTTTAAAAAAAAAAACTTATTGCCACATGGGGTGCCTGGCTGGTTCAGTCAGGAGAGCATGCAACTCATGATCTTGGGGTTGTGAGTTCAAGCCCCCACTGGGTCTAGAGATTAAAATAAATATATGTTTGTATGTGTGTGTGTGTTAGGTTTTTAAAAAGCACATTGGAGAGTAGTGATGTATAATACTGTACAGCTCTGGGTTCATAATCTCTGTCCCAGGCTCAGAAAGCAAAAGCCAGTCCCCCCCAGCCGGGGGGCCCAGGCTCCTGCTTGTCTGGAGGGAACTGGGACATTTTATGCGCTGGCTTCTGGGGCCATGTCTGAGCTGGGCAGGGACCTTGGCTAAAAAGCTTGATTCATCAGCAGCCGAGAACGCTTTATATTCCAGGTTCATAACCTATGAAAGAAACACTAGGCAAAGCTACAAGGACGGTATGATCCAAATTCTGTTTTTGCGTGAAAGGACTGGAAGGAACTATATTCAAATGTTGACTTTTTTATATGTGGTGGTGTGATGGGTGAAACCTTTCTGTATTTTCCAAATTCTTTTTTTTTTTAATTTTCCAAATTCTTGACAGTGGGTGAGTTTTACTTTTTGAATAAGGAAGGGAGGGAAGAAGGAAGGAAGGAAAAGACAGGAGGAGAGAGAGGAAGGGAGAAAGAAGTGTGCAGCACCCTCTCCACATCCCCCCCTCCCCCCCCCCCCCCCCCGCCGAGGATTCTACAATTTGGGCAAAATAAAAAATATACGGAAGGGTGCCTGGATGGCTCATCTGGTTAAGCATCTGCCTTCGGTTCAGGTCATGTTCCCAGGGTCCTGGGATTAAGCCTGCTTCTCCCTCTCCCTCTGTCTGCCACTCCCCCTGCTTGTGCTCGCTCTCTCTCCCTCTCTCTCTGCCAAATAGATAAGTAAAATCTGTTTTTAAAAATATAGGGTTGGGGCACCTGGGTGGCTCAGTGGTTTAAGCCTCTGCCTTCAGCTCGGGTCATGATCTCAGGGTCCTGGGATTGAGCCCCACATCGGGCTCCCTGCTCTGCGGGGAGCCTGCCTCCCCCCCCCTCTCTCAGTCTGCCTCTCTGCCTACTTGTGATCTCTCCCTCTGTGTCAAGTGAATAAATAGATTCTCTTTAAAATATATATATATATATATATATATATAGGGTTATGTATAAGTGTTTCAAAGACTGTCTCTAGAAGGAGACACAGAGACAATAAAGCCGGCTGCCTCCTCCTCAGAGAGGGGGTCAGAGCTGGAGGGTCTCTGAGTATTCTATCTGGGTTTGGTCCACGTGCAGGTATTTACCTAGCCAGAAATTAATCAAGAGGAAACGAGTTCATCTCAAAACGCTGGGAGGCAGACCTTATTACTATTCCCATTGGAAGGGTGAAGAAACTGAGGCCCGGAGAAGGAGTGCCGCTGCTCCCGCACAGCGGGTAAGTGATGGAGCTTGGGGCCTGCTTCCCAGCCAGCCCTGTGCCACCCGGGAGCCTGAGCACGGCCATGTCAGCTCAGGCCGAGCAGGAAGAGGAGATGATACAGCATTTCGCTGGGGCAAGACAAACCCTCTCCAAAAGCCACAGAACCCTGAAAAGGGAGCTAGGAATCTGAGATCCCTATGAGCTCAGCCCAGTTCCTCCCCAGTCTGGTGGGGCCTCAGTTTCCCCATCTGTCCAAAGACCCAGGGGATGTTAGAGCAAATAAGGTGTTGTTAAGGGCCAAGGAGGCATCATGAAGTCCTTGTGTGGGTTCAGTGAGAGGCCTGAGCTCCCGAAACCATGGGCACATGCATGTGCATTTATAGACTTATTTCTGGGCAGACTGCCTGGCTTTCTACTTCTCAAGGGGGTCCCAAACTCAGAAAAGGGGAAGAACCCCTGTCCAGAATAATCTTTCACTTCTGGTTCAACTCTGACCAAGGGTTCTGATGTCCTAAGATTTGAATAGTCTGTGACTCTTAACACTCACCTGGGACGTTCTCCATATGCGGTCCCCACAGCAGCAGATGGACCATCTGTGAACTTGTGCAAAATGCAAATTCTCCCCCCACAACCGACCTACTGAGTCTGAAAACTGAGGGTTGGCTTGGGGCTGGGGGATGGCAGGCCATATTTAACAAGCCCGCAGATGACTCTGAGGCACTACGTAACCCATGTGTTCAGTAAGAGTTCAAGGCCTCTCGGAAAGTTTTTAAGTACAATCTATGGTCAGTGTGGGTTTGAACCCACGACCCGGAGATCAGCAGTCACATGCTCTACTGACTGGGCCAGCCAGGTGCCCCTCTTGCTAACCTCCTGCAGATTCCTTCTGCCGTCCAGTCAGGGCCTGAGAGGTAAAAGAAACCCACTTGGGGCCCCAGGACAGGCCAAAGGGCCTCACATCATTCTTGGATGCTGGGGAAGCGTTCAGGGAGGCTAGCTTCCGCAATCCCACATCATGGCCAAGTTCACTGTATCTCTGCCCCCTCTCACTTCCTCTCCCCGCACTGGATGATTTCGAAGCCCATGCCATCCAACATGACATCTCATCCACAGAAGTCTCCACACATATCTCCAAGAAACTCAGGACTATTTTAAAACATCACCACAATACCACATAAGAAAGATTCACAATGATTCCCTCATATCATCAAATATGTAGTCAGAGTTCATACTTCCCTGACTGTCTCACAAATGTCTTTTATTTTTACTCCTCTGCATTAGGATCCAAATAAGTTCTACCCATTGCAATTGGTTGATCTACCTCTTCAAATTCTTTTAGAAATCTACAGAATCATCTCTCTCCTTCCCCCTGCTCTGCCTTGTGTTTGTTGAAGAAAGCGGGTCAGGTTTCCCACTTTCTAACTGTGGCTGATTGCAAGCGCATGGTATTGTTTAAACTGTTTCCCTATCCCTGGGTTTCTGGAAAATTGGCAGTTGGATCCACCATCTCGATCAGTTGCACATTCAATGTTTTGGCCCAACTTCCTAGGTGACACTGTGTCCCTCCCTACAGAGCCTCACATGGCTGGCTGCCTCCCTTTGTAAGGTTATTAATGTTAGTAGCACTCAAGACCTCAATTCGTGCATTCATTCACAGGGTTGCTGGGCTGAAGCCTGGGTTTGGGAGCAGAACTGACTCTCCAGCAGGGAAACGGCATATAAGAAAGAGCAGATGTACCATCAGAATATTAAGCAGGGGAGGGACAAGGTCAGGTTATCATTCTAACTCTGCAACATCCAACTCTGAATGTCCACATTCTAAGGAATCCAACTTTTTGACTTTCTTAGACTGTAGTACTCGAGCATCTCAAGGTTCTCACACTCCACTGGCATTTCCAACTTGCTGGGATTGCTACATTCCCACTCTCTGGGGTCCTGCCATTCATGGGTTCCACCATTTCGATATAGCATCGAAGCATCCCACAATCCGGAGCCCATCACTCAAGAGGTCCAAGCTGCCACTTCCTAAGATCCCAGCCTTGCCAGATTCTACCATGCCAACACTGAGCCACAACACTCTAGGATCCACTCTGGCTTTCTCCAACCCCAACATCTGTGGATGCTGGTATTTTAACACAGGCTTCCCCCATCGTGATCCCAATATTCAAGGACTCCAGTCTGCCATGGCATAAGGAATCCAACATGCACCTTCTTCCAATTCTGAATTCCCAAATTCTAGGATCCCAACATTCCTGGAGTCTAGCGTTCTCAGATGTCATTCACACGGAATCCTAGTGTCCTAGACTCAACCTTCTAGATCCGCAACCTGCCACCACTGAATTCCCACACGCTCGTGTCCCTCATTTCAACAGCCTGATTCCAGCCCACCACCAAGAAGACAAAGTGACCTCAACATTCTAGGGCTCCCAGGGCACCCATCCCAGCATTCGAGCACTCCCAGTGCTTATCTTTTGAGCCTCCCAGGCCAGAGGAGAGGCCAGGCCACGCGTAGCCAAGTGCCCAAGGGAGAGCACCTGGTCAGCAGCCAACCATCATGTCCCCCAGCCTAGGAACCCCCAGTCGAAGGCAGAAAGGTCACCTGAAGCAGTAGTTGGTGTCCAGGGCCCTGCGGTGCCGGGAGGTGTGCAGGTGCTGGGCCCTCTCCAGTGGGGTGGCCATGAGGAGTAGGAAGGGCCGGTTCATGCCGTGAATGGTGGCCAGGTCACCTCGGCGGCTGGAACTGAGCCCTGCTTTGGTTTGGAGGGGCCGGGGGTGGGGGAAGCAGAGACACACACTCTCAGATAGATGAACCGGAGCAGGGGCGGGGGAGGAAGACGCACGCACTCACGCACGCGCGCGCGCGCGCGCACACACACACACACACACACACACACACACACAGGCGCATGCGCGCTCGCCGCCATGAGGCCGGGCCAGGGAGATGGGCCTCACCGTTGATGTCCACTTGGAGTGTGTTATCTTTGCTGTCACAGGAACAGTGGGCACTGAGGCGAAAGCCCTCTACTTCCTCTGCGGGAGTGGAGAGAGGGAAGGCAGTGTGAGGTATGGCTCACCCCGAAGCTGCCGGGGGCTGGAGCAACGCTGGTTGAGGAGGGTAGGGGCTCCTGCCTGCCTTCCTCTTCCCCATCTACCCTCTCCCTGCATCCTCTTGCTTCCTCCTCTTCCTCTTTCAGGCCTCAGCTCAGTGGTCACCTCCTCCAAGAGGCCCTCCAGGACACAGGTCCCTCCCCCACAGTGACATCACTTTATTTTCTCCATAGTACTTACCCTCCCTGACATTTGTGTTTGGCTATTTATCTCCCCCATTGTTCCCTCAGTGGAAAGCAGCATACATGGGGGCAGGGATGCCTGTTTTCTCCTTCCCTGCTGGGCCTAGCCCACAGTCATAAAAACATCTACTGAGGGGCCCTGTTCTAAACACTCTGTGAACATGGGAGCATTATCTCCTTCAACCCTCATCAAAGCTCCTCTTTTGCAGACATGGAGGCTGAGCCCCACGGAGGGGAGAGGACTTGCCCCAAGTGGGAAAATGTAGCGCTGGGAGGCAAACCCACAGGGCCGCTGTGGGAAAAAGTTTTCTTGAATGAATGGGTGACTTTCTAAGCTCCTCCTAGGTGCTCGGCCCCATGCTGTGTGTTCTAGATTCGGCAGTGACCGAGGCTGGCCTTTGTCCAGCTGCACAGGACATTACTCCCAGCTCCCACCTGCTCTTGAGCCCCCATCTTTCAACACCTGGCCGAACCACCACTTATCCCACAAGTCTCAACACTATCACTTTCCCCCAGGAATCCCTCCCAGAACCCTCTGATGGGTCCAGGTGCCTGAGCACCTCCCCGCCCCCACACTGCTCCTTCCGGTTATCACCGCCTTCTCCGGCTTTGGCAAGGCTTTCTAGATGTCTGGAAGTGACTGTGGGCCCCTCGAGGGCAGGATCGAGAAGTGGTCTTAGTTGCCACTGCATCCCCAGCGTCAAGAGGGAGATTAGGAAAAGGAACGTGGGCACCATGGACTCCAATGGGCAGGACAGACACAGTCCTCTGACCAGTCCTCTTACAGACAGATCAGATGTGTCAGGCACTCCCTGGACTCAGGGACTGCCTCAAACGCTCTTGCCCCTCCTTCTTTTTCTGGCTGATTCCACTCATCCCTCAAATATCAGCTCCGATGTCCCCTCCTCCAGGAAGCCCTCCTTGACCCGAGGCTGAGTCAGATATCTCTTCTGGGCTCCCCAGGCCAGCCCTACCCAGTTTTCAGGTCTTTCTCCCCTTCTCCCACCCCAACAATGGACCAAGGGCTCTGAGAGGGTAAGGATGGGGCTCTTTGGGTCACTGCTGCATCCCCAGCATCCCCCAGCGTTAGGCAGGTGGTCAGAAAATGGATTAAGCGGGAATCACTCAGGTTTTTGAGGGTCTGGGAGGAAGGCCAGGTCTTGGCTCCCTGGCACCAACATGGGGCAGCAGCTGGTAGGCAATGAGATGGCTCCCATTACAAAATAGGGGTGGGGCAAAGAAGCCATCCTCACCTCCGTGGCTCAGCCACTGCCGCACGACTCCAGTGACATCGAAGGACAGCCATTCTGGCGTGTCGCTGGGCGCCAGCAGCCGGTTGCTGAGGTAGCGCCAGGAATCATTGCTGTATTTCTAGGAGATGATGAATGTGAGGGGAGGGAGACAGTGAGTAGATGGTTCTCCACACCCCCCAAATGCATTGACTGTACCCCCACTCCTTCTGTTCCACCAAACAGGCCTCCAGAGAGTCCCTCAGATGGTCCCCTCCCAGACAGCCACACTGTGGGGCCCTGCAGGAACCACTACCCAGAACAGCCCTGGGAGGAGAGTAGGGACACCCCGGGGCCAGGGAGGGCTCAAGGCACTCGGATGGCTCAGCCTCTGCCCCCAGCCCAGGCCTGAGTTCTCTCACTGGTGAAATGCCAGGCCCCCTTCAGCTTGGACAACCCACCACGCTAAGATCATCTGCAGACATCCTGAGGTCCACAGAGCAAGCCTACAATTCTGCAAAGCTGACGCCCTGACTTCTGAGAGGCTGTAACTTTCTAGGGGCTTCCGTTAGAAGTCATTCCAGAACTCCAGTGCTCGGGAGCACCCCTAGAATTACACACTCAATGAGCCTGAGAAGTCCGAGGACACCAAACTCCTACATGCCCAGGAGTGGGACACACCCCAAACCCAGATGCTGCTGATGCCTCCGAAACCCTGTGTGGGGATCCTCTGGCGGCCGGGCAGAACACTCCAGGCGCTGGCTTTGCAAAGCTGAATTCTCCAGACTCCAAGAAGTTTTGACAATAGACCACATTCCTTTGTTGTAAGAGTCTACCGCCCACCGTTAAACCTCATGTTCCATAAGACGTGGATTCTAGGTCACGTAACCTTCTGGAGACTCCAGCCCTTCCAGGGGCCCCAATCTTCCCAGAGACTCAAAATCTTCTAAAACAGAGCTATCCAAAGGAACTTTCTCTGACGATGGAAATATTCTTTATCTGTGGCATCCAAAATAGCAGCCGCTAACCACATGTGACTATGGAGTACTTGAAATATGGCCAGTGAGCCTGACGAACTGAATTTTTTTCTTTTATTTCATTTTAGTCAACTTAAATGGCCATGTGTGGCTAGTGGCTACCCTATTGGACAGAACCGGCCCAGAGCCTGCGACCTTTCAAGCTCCCAGCCTTGTGGGTGTTTAATACCCTAGGGGTGCTAGGAGTCTGCAAGTTTCCAAGAGCCCTACGATTCCACTGGGCGTGCGCCTCGGTTCTCCAAAAGTTTGTCTCTGTGGACCTGGCAGCCACTAGCCACCCGGACGCCCACCTCGGTCCCAGCGCGCAGGCGCGGTCTGGCCCCCCTGCCCCGCACCTGGTACAGCTCCACGTGCTGCTCCACTTTTAACTTGAGCCTCAGCAGGCGCAACTCTGCCCGGGAGAGCAGGACGGGCTCGGGCACCGCTTCTCGGAGCTCCGATGTGTTGAAGAGCATATATATGCTGTGCGGGCTTCTCTTGATTTTGTCATAGATTCCTAGGCAGGAGAAGCAGAGGGTGGGGGGGGGGCGGGATAGGGATGTCAGAGGTTTGGCGAGGAAACGGCAGGCACACCCCAAGTCTAAGGGCTCCAGGGCTGACAACCGTGGCTGGGAATCCGACTGTGACACTTTTGGGCTGTGGGGCTTGGGCAAATGGCTTGCCCTCTCTGGGTTTGTCTCCTTACTCTGTAAAACGGGGTCTGACCCCTTCTCACCCATCGTGGGTAGTGTCCCCTCAGTATATGTGGCAGTAGGGGGCCCCTGTGCTTGCTCAGTCCTCCACTTGGAGCCTCAGGTGCAAATTAGGATCAAGAGCATTTGGATCAGCCTTGGCCTCTCCTGCCTTGGCTCGGTGACTTTGGGCAAGTCCCATTCCTTCCCGGAGCCTCACTTTCCTGCTATTGTTTAGGAACCGGCAACCACATGGAGCACCCTAAATCCCAATCAGGATCTCCTCATGGACGGCTGTGTAACTTTGGGCCAGGGAATTCCACCCTCTGAGCCAGACCCTCATCTGCAGAACGACCGACCACAGGGTTATGTGAGGTAAGTGAGACAGCACAGGTAAGGCGTGCAGCAAAGCACGCATGGGGGGGAGGGGCATGCATATGTTAAAGAGCGCTCACTATTTGCCAGGTGCTATTCACAACCCTTTACAAGGGTTACGAGGGTTTAAACCTCACAACCACCCCACAAGGAAAAGACGATTATTATACCCATTTTAGAGCTGGGAAGCAGGTCATTTGCCCCAGGCCGACAGAAGCAGGGAGCTACAGAGCTGGGATTCAAACTTAAGCGGTCTGGTCCCCAAAACTGCGCTCTTAACCCCTGGGCTATGCTGCCTCCCTGCTATTTTGACATTATTATTATTATTACTATTATTATTAGTAGTATTAATTCCTTCCTCTCTTCTCTCCCTCCCTCAGCTGGTTAGATAACGCAAAGTTCATTCTAGGTAGGAATGGCTTTAAGCAGGGAGGAAGAAAGTTAGTTAGGAAGAGTGTTTTGTAGTCTCGGAGAAGTCTGGGATGAGTGGGCAGGCCGTGACCTTCTGGATGGACTGGGGCACATGCTTTAGGCCCCTGCAGTAGGGGTGCAGAAATGGTGGAGACAGGATCTGATGAGAAAGGGCAGAGGAAGCTCCTTCCATGGGCCCCTGCCTCTACTCCTCCCTACTCTAGCTAGGCCAGCCCCTGTCGCCCACGAAGAAGCCCTATCTTGACCAAGGGTTACTCAGCAAACCCCAAAGGAAGGGTAGGGCAGGAGCATTGAAGGGGATAGGGGTGACGGATGGGGAGGAAGGGGCAGGACCGGTCAGAAGGAGAGATGGAGACACGAGGAGCAGGGCGTGGAGGAAAGAGGGAGAAAGAGGGAGGAAACAGAAACGGGGAGACCCATGCATGGGGATGTGGGAGAGGTGGAAGGCAGAGATGGGGCACACACACACACGGGAAGAGGAACATAGGGTTTGGGGGCGAGATGGAGGCTGACTGGGAGGGGAGACGAGGATGGAAGGTTTGGTGTTAAAGAAATCTCCACAAGGAGGGCGAAGCGACCACGGAAAAGGTGAGGCCGAGAGGTGGGTGGGGAGAGGCGTCATCCAGCTGGAGCTGCCAACTAGGCGCGCGCAAGGCCCGGGGACCCACAGGTGCACCACCCAAGACCGAAAGGGCAAACGGAGCCGTCCCCGCGTGGGCGCCCGAGGGGGGTCGGTGGGCGGGCCCAGCGGCAGCCCCGCCCCGACCTGAAGAGGGCGGGAGGCGCCACCGCCGCGAGGGCGGGGACCCGACCTGCCCCGTCTCGCCCCAGGCTCCGCGCGCGATCCCCGCCCCCCGGGCACGGGAAGGAAAGGGAAGGGAGGGCGAGGCGGCCGGACGCTGGGGTTTCCCCAGCCTCTCCGAGAGGAACTGGGACTCTGGGGTTCAGACTCTCCCGCTTCAGCTCTGCAGGGTCCTCCTCCCCCGCGCTTCCGAGAGGGCAGGCTCCTCCCTTCGCGCGTGGCACCCACGTGGGGCTCCCTTACCCTTACCCCGACCCAGTCAGTTTTCTCACCCCGATCTTGCAGAGTCGCACCCACCCACCTCTAGGGCTCGACTCCTCACTCAGCCCACTCCCTCCCCTCCCGCGACGTGGGGGGCTTGCTGCTCCCAGGACGGCACTGTTTATAGCTCTCTATACTCCCTATCGGTCCCCCCTTTCTCGTGCTTGTCTCCCCCCTCTCTATACCCCTTCTAAAACCCAGCATTCTAGATGTCTTGGGGGCTCGCTTCCCCCGCTGAACCTGCTCCGCTCACGTCCCTATGCCAAATACTCGGGGCACCTCGCGCGTATCCCCAGCGTCCCCCAAGGGTCTCCGCTGCTCTCCCGCTCTGACCTCCCCCCACCCCCGACCTCGGGTCCACTTATTCCCCGCATTCATCAGCCCCCTCGCCGCCTCTCTGTGGGCCCTCCCCCAATCCCGCCTGTTCGCGCAAGCTTTAAGCGGGGCCACACTCCACTTTCCCGGCACCTCTGGGGTTCGCTTCACTTAGTTTTTCTGTTCTTGAATTTTCTCGCCTCGTGACCCCTGAGCTCTGGGTCAGCTTTCCCCACTGCCTCTCCTTTCTCAAATGTTGGGCTCTTCCCTTCTCCCAAAGCGGGCTCCCTCCCTGCAGCCCTCACCCCACGACCCCCCACACTCTAGTGCCGGGTAGAGAGGGAAGTCTTTCTACCCTTCCACCCCCCAATCGCTTCTCCCCCTCTAGGGGACTGCCTCCACGATCCTGCATGTTCCCATGGTCTCTTCTAGAAGCGGTCCCCTTCGCTCACTATCTCCTCGTCTTCAAGGCCGGATACCTGGGAGCTAGAGAGCTCAGTCCTATCCTCTTTGAGACCCCCCGCCCGCGTTCCCGACAACCCCGGGGGTCCTCTTCCTCTAGCCAGTTTCCTCTGCCAGTAATTTCCTCCCCCGTGACCCCTGCACTCCGGCGCCCCCTGGGGGCTCCCCTCCAGGGTCCCCGGCCCCTCTGAGCTCACTGTTGGTGGTTTCCACCATTAGCACGCGGGTGACCTCCTTGGCGTAGTAGTCCGCCTCAGGCTCGGGCTCCGGCTCGGCGCTCTCCCCGGCCACCCGGTCGCGAGTACTGTTGTACAGGGCGAGCACAGCCTCGGGCAGCGGACCGGGCGGAACCTCCCCCTGGCTCGGGGGGCTGGCGAGCCGCAGCTTGGACAGGATCTGGCCGCGGATGGCCTCGATGCGCTTCCGCTTCACCAGTTCCATGTCGATGGTCTTGCAGGTGGACAGTCCGGCGGCCGGCCGGCCAGGCGTCAGCACTAGTAGCCACAGCAGTGGCAGCAGCAGCGGCAGCAGCCGCAGCCCGGTGGGCGGCATGGGGGAGGCAGCGCCCCCGGCACTGCCGAGAGCGTGAGCCGGACTGGGGTGGGAAAAGGGAGGCCCCGCCCCTACAGGGGCTGGGGGGGTCTCCCGAAGAAAGGTAGGAGGGTCGGGGTGGGGTGGGGGGCTTGATGCCCTCAGGGAGAACGGAGCGGAGGTGGAGGGGAGGCTCTGATGGGTGGTTTCTCGGTATCCCAAGGAAAAAACCGAGATGGGCGAGATCTGGTACCAGAGGTGGGTGGTCTTGAGGAGGGGAGTTGAGGCAGGTCTGAGAGATATCCCGTCTCCCGGATTCCGGAGGAGAAGGGTCCTTGGATGCGCGGGGGCTCAGGAGAGAGGCTGGGGGTGGGGGCGCGGCGTGCAGGGGGGTGCGCCCGAGGTCTGGGGTCAAGTCTTCGCGGGAGTCCGGGCTGGCGGTTCCTGAGGGCTGGTCCGGAATGGGGGAGCCTGGGGGACGCCGTGGAGGGGGCAGCGGGGAGCAAGCGTCCGAGGCGTTGGTGGGGGCGGTCTGGGGGTCCCCGAGTCCTGCCTCCTGGCAGGGCAGCGCCGCGCCAATCGGTCCCCGCGCCTCCGGCTCCCAGCGGCAGCGGAAAAGTCTCAAAACTTTTTTTCCTCTTCTCCCAACCAGCTCGTCCCTCCTCCCGCTCCTCCTCCCCCTCCTCCCCGCAGTGGCGGCGGCGGCGGCGGGGGCGGCGGCGGCTCGTCTCAGACTCTGGGGCCTCGGGCTGCTCCTCGGCGGCTCCTTCCTCCGCTCCCGGCCGAGGCCAGCCCGCGGGCGGCTCCGAGCCGGGGGGGTGCCCCGGAGGGGGCGTCCCCCCTGCCCCCGGCCGGGGGCCTCGCTGTCTGACGGATCCGCGGCGGGAGGAGGGGGTGGGACGGCCCGGGGCGCGAAGGGCGGCGGCGGCGGCGGCGGCAGCGGCGGGGACCGGCTGGGACGGCGGGGGGTTTTGAAGCCGCCCCGGCCCCACCCAGGAAGCGCGCGGGGCGGGGGCGGCCCCCAGGGGGAGGACATGGGGGGGCCGGGCCACCGTCCTCATCTCGCGTGGGCGGGCTCCGAGGGGGGTCCCTTAAGCCCCGGGGGGAGGGGGCGGGCACCCCGGCTCCGCCCCGCGAACGGGGTGCTGCCTCCTGGCGGCCGAGGGCGACCAAAGCGGGCAGATGGGTTGCGTGTGGCTCTGAGGGCTGCGCGGGGTCACGGAGAGAATGAAGACCTGGCGGGGCGGGGGGGGGGGGGCGCTCACTCAGAGGTTGGGGACACTGGGTCGGGGGGATCAGAGGTCGGGGACCCCAGCGGACAGAGAGTGGGAGGCTGAGGAAGAGGGCCAGCCAGAAGATGGGGTCCCAGTGGGGAGAGGGGCACAAGAGGGAGAAGCCCCAAGGAGAGGGGCACCCAGAGTGGGGAGGGGGCAGAGGCTGAGGCAGAGGATGGGGGAAGTGGGTGTGTCAGGTGGTGAGGGCCTGAAGGAGGGTGTCAGTGGGAGGATAGAGCACAGGACATCTGACCGAAGAAGGAAGTCAGGAAAGCATCCACACCTGTAAGAACTGCTCTCCTTTATTGAGCACTTCCATGGGCAAAGCAGTCTTTCTTCACCCAGCACCCTGCGACCCCACACACTTACTGCCCGCCTTTTACAGATGGGGAAACTGGACCTGAAGGGGCAGCCATGGGGCCCGAGGTGCTCGCCAGGACAGAAGCCATGCCAACTGTTGGCTGGGGTCAGATCCGACAGTGTCCAGAGCCCGCGCTTCTGGGCACTGGGCCATCCCGGCCCTGGGCAGGTCAGCAGGGGTGTGGGTACCCGCCTGTCCTTGGAGGCACCATCAGCACTCCACGCCGTAGCGGTCGAAGTGGCGCAGCAGCAGTCCCAGCTCCAGGCGCACGATGCCACCCGCCGCTGTGTGCAGGCGGTAGCGGTCAGCCCCGCTGTAGATGGCGTCCCCGTGCAGCAGCTGAGGGCCGCCACCCACGAAGGCCCGCGCCAGCTGCTCCCGCCAGCTGCCCAGGGGCCGCCATGTGGGGCAGTCCAGCTGGTGGGTGCCTGGACTGCTGGGCACGTGGCAAAAGCCATAGCCCGCAAGCTGACAGCGGCCGAAGCTGTCCTGCGACCACACCTGGAGATGGAGCCGGGGCCAGCCTGCAGGATGGTGTGGGGGGGGAGGAAAGGAGCGATGGTGTAGATGGTATAGCTCGGTCTCCCCGGCCCTGGTCCCCACCTCCTTGATCTCCACAGGCCCGGCCCCCTCCCCACTGGCTGTCTGCACCAGCCTTCTCTCTAGGAGCCCATTCACAAGGCAGCCAAAGGGGTCCTTCTGAATCTGTTCTTCCCCTGCTAAAAACCCTTCTGTGGCTCCCCAGTGCCCTCAGCTTAAGTCCAACCTCAACATTCTGAATTGGGCCTCAGCTGACATCCCTCTCTGTAGCCTCCTCTTCTGTGTCCCCCAATCAGGGCAGCGCAGTCCCCAGGTGAGCACTTTGGGCCTAGTCCTGGACACCTCCCTCTTCCTTCACCATGTCCCACTCTGTGCGCTCTGGGCCCAGGACCAGCCTTCTTACACCTTCCATCTGGGGGTTGGAAGCATCGTTCTCCCACTTCCCTAGGTTTCTCAATGTCCTTAGAACATGAGGTTCAGCTCCTCAACCTGGTAGGCAAAGCCCTTGGAGATCTGGCCCCGTTTCACCCTCCTTTCTGTGCCCCTCTGGGCTAGGCCCTATTCTGGAAGCTGGGGACACAGTGGTGAACGGAGCAGACAAAAATTCCTGACATCCTAGACAACGAATGTAGTAAATAAGCAAATTATAGGGTATGTCAGATGGTGATCACCGCTCTGGAGAAAAATAAAGCTGGGTATGGTGGGGGTAGGGATGCAGTTTTAGAAAGGGGTGAGCAAGGGAAGCTTCACTGAGAAGGTGACATGTGGGCGAATGCCTAAAGGAGGGAAGGGAGTGGGCCATGTAGACGGATATCTAGGGAAGAACGCCCCAGGAGAGGGAATAGCCAGTGCAAAGGCCCTGAGGTGGGAGCCGCTTGATGGGGGCAGCGTGGCTGGAGCAGACTGAGAGAGGGAGTGGGAGAGGCGGGGGCACAGCAGATTGAGCAGGGCCTTAAGGATCCACGATAAGGCTTTGGCTTTTACCCTCAGTAAGATGGGGACCATAGAGGGTTCTGCATAGAGAAGGAATGGGACCCAACTTGGGTGTTCATAGAGAGACCCACTCTGGGGGCAGGGTGGGAGCACAGAGAAGAGGTGGCTATCACTGTCCAAGAGAGAGGTAAGAGGTGAGGCTGGGAAGACTAGGGGGCCCAGGGAGAGAAGTGGGGGGATTTAGGATACACTTCAAAGGTAAAACCAAAGGGATTTCCCGATGGGCAGAATGGGGGTTGAGGAAAGAGGAGGCAAGAATGGGGCCCACACTAGAGGATGTGGGGTCTGTAGAGCTGGAGGACAGGCTGCCTGTCTCATACTCCAGTCCGTCCCCCACAGACAGCCAGAAGGATCTTTTAAAATTGAGATCTGACTCGTGAGTCACGTGTTGTGGCTCCCTGGTGCCTTCAGGACATGGCCTCAGCTCTATGGCCTGTCTCCCTCACCCCTGGCCCTCCTCCTGTTTACCCCTGATCCTCCAAATGCCCCCGGCTCACTCTCCCCTTTGGGCCTTTCACACACACAGCTCTCTGCCTAGAACCCGCTTCCACCCCTCCACCTTATCAGCTCCTACTAGCCCTTCATGGCAAAGTTCAAACATCCCCTCTTCCAGGAAGCTCTCCCTGAACTCCCTGGCAGTCAGGCATCTCCTCTGGGGCTCCCCTACCCTCTAGGATCCCCCCCCCCAATCCCAGATCTGCCCACTCTGGGCTGCCCTGTCCGGGGACAGCTCTGTCTCTCCCAAGGAGATGGTGAACCCCGTGAGGACAGGGCTGGGGAGGGGTGGTGTGCTGTCTCAATCACCAACATTTCCCCGTCATCACCCAACACAGGCGGGGCACAGGGCAGACACTTGGTCAATATTATTTATATTGTTGAAATACATGTCATGTTTACCTGGGCTATTTCCTAGAATCCACTCCTCTCCAGTGATCTAAATTTTCCACAAGAAAAGGTTTTCTGATACCCTTCCTCCCCCGCATACTCATTTCCCCTGCGAGCAGCTGAGCAGAGACTGCAGAACAGAAGGGCTGCAGGCCCTGCCTCTCTCCCTCACAGCCCCCACCCAGCCTCCTCCTGATTGAAGACTCCTGTTTGTCTCTTTGAAAGCCACCTCCCTTCTCTCCCTGGTCCCCACCTTCCCACCTTCCCCCCTCCCCCTGCAGCCCTGGCCTCTGGCCTAGTCCTACATACTCCAGAGCCAGCCTGCAGAGGCCCCAGCTCAGCCTCTCCGGGGCCAGGTTTGGCCAGGAAAGGGACCCAAAGGGCGTAGGGAACAGGGATGGGGCTTGGTGTGCCCAAGTGCAGCAGCTTTGGGTGCTGCTAGTCCCCCTCCCCTCAGTCTGCTCCAGGGCTCATGCTGGGAACCCACCTTGGAGGCCTTTGGTGGCGAAGTGCAGGTCGATGGGGTGGGACCAGTAGGCCATGTCCCCTACTTGGGGGGTGTCCACCTGCGTTTGGCCCTCCCGCACACCTGACAGGAGCTTCCATGCCGCCCCTGCAGGGAGGGGTGGGAAGCAGACATCAGGAAGGGGAGGCCACTGGGGCTGGAGGACCCTGGCTCTCCCTGGCAGTTGTGGGGGGGGGGGGTCAGGGGTTACAAAGTGTGGACTCAAGAGCCAAATGTCTGGGTTCAGATCCTGGTACTACTTTGTCCCGCCTGTGCAACCTCGGGCGAGTTACCTGTCTCTGCCTTGGTCTCCCCTTCCGTAAAATGGGTGCATAAAAACACATTCCTCTTGTGAAAAGATTGAACGAGCCAATATACAGAAAGCCCTTGGGACAGGGAGTGCTGGTTAAGTGCTGGATAGCATTTTGTGGCTCTTCTCAGCCCATGTTAGGCCTCTTCCAAGGACTAAGATGGGGCCGAGGGTGTCCTTCAAGAGCTCAAGCACATGGTGAAAGGTACATAATAATAGCAATAGACGGGGCTGATAATAATAGTGACAGAAAGCCAGATGCTGTGCTCCTGGCTTAGCCATGAATTCATTTAATCTGCCCTCTGGGACTTTTACCACCCACCCCCCAACTTTAGACTCCCTTCAGGAGCCTACAAGGCCCTGCATGGCCTGGCCTGTGCCCCAGTCCTCAACTCACCTCCTACCACTCTCCCCATCCCTCACCACCCTTGAGCCTCACTGGCATGATGTCTATTCCCCTCCTCAGAGCCTTTGCACTCGCTTTGGCCTCTGCCCAGAAAGCTCTGCTCCTGGATGTGCCCGTGCCTGGTTTTTTCTCATCCTTCAGGGATGAGCTCAAGTGTGCTGCCTCTCACAGATGGGTGCTCCCTCATCCTCTTATCCGAACGCTAGTCCCTGGCATGTCATCTCTCCTTTCTTCCAGTAGTGACCACTGTCAGTGATCCCTGTGCTCATTTCCTTACCTGCTTTTTAAAAAATTTCTGTCCCTCTATTTGGGAGCCCCGGGAGACCACGCCTCTTGCACACTGCTGAGTCCCCAGGACCTCAAACTCTGATCTCAGTCCACAAAAGGTGCTCAATAAATGTTTGCTGGACAAATAAGTGCTCATAGGAGGTGGGTGCTAATATAATCCCCATTTTACAGGTAAAGAAACGGACTCTGAGAAGGGAAGTCACTTGGCCATTTATTCTATTAACATTTACTGAACACCTGCTGTGTGCCAAGCACAGTTGCCCATGCTGGGCACAGCAGGAACATGGCTGACTACTGTCCCATGGTGGCGCTGGACTCAAACTGTGCTGACTACAGGGCCCAAGCCCTTGATCTGGCTGCTCCTGAGCTCTCTGCTGGAATAACTGTCCCCCTACCAAGGGGCCCCTGAACTACTAACAATCATGTTAGTTATTGCTCCCTCCTGGGCCAGGTGAGGAAAGTACCAGGCCCTGAGTCAGGCTCTTCACGTAAGATTTGTCAGCACCCCCTCTGAAAGACAAATATTCCCACTTTACAGATGAGGAAAAATGAGACTCCAAGAGGGGACAGCACCCGGCCAGGGTCTCAGAGCAGGTGAGTGGTAGGGTCCAGATTGGAAACTAAGTCTGACTAGAGCCTGCCTCTTATCAGACCTCCCTCCCCCTTCCCCAGAGATCTCAGCCACCATCCTACCCTCCATTGATATCGCAAAGGACCCAGGACCTCCAGAGATGACAATGGCAAAAGCCACTCATTTTGTGAGCGTTTCCTCTCTGTGGGACAGCACACGCAAGGCTTTACTACGAACCCCATCTAGTTCCTACAAGCCAAGCAAACACTTATTGCACCAGGCCCTCTTCTCAGTGCTGTTGATACTCATTTAGTCCTCAAGACAAGCCCATGAACCAAGCACTGTTATTATTCCCATTGTACAGACAGGGAAATCAAGGCAAAGACGAGGGCCAGAGGCCACATAATTAATATGCGGTTTTGAACACAGGCAGTCTGCTCTTAACCTCAACACTCTGCTGCCTCTTAGTTGCTGTTAGCTTCATTTTTAGACAAGGAAACACAAAGGTCAAGTCCAAAACCCATCAATCACTAGGTGAGGAAGTTAGTATTTGAGCCCAGAGCTGGTGGCCTATGGCCCTACCCGTTACACTGGTTGCTATGCTGCCTCTGGTGGGGAGACATGAAAATTGGGGTCTCCGCAGTCCCTCCTAGTCCTGTGTGGATGAACATGGATGACTGATCGGAATGGGTTCCTCCATTCTCATAGAGAATTAAAAATTAAAATTAAAACAGAGGGTGGCCTCTCCTCTGTAAATCTGGGATGGAAACCCATTTCAGAGTCAGAACTCCATAAAGCAAAGAATGAAGATAGGGGAGGGACCCGGGGCACCACTAAGTTCAGTGGGGTTAGGCTGGTTAGTGTTTTGAGAATTGGGAGTGTGTGTGTGTGTGTGGGGGTGTCTAACCCCATATCTTCGGGGGCTGTGTGTTCAGAGAGGAGCCAGAGTCCTCAGAGAGATGGGATGGGAAGAACAATGCCTGATTCACATTGTCAGAGTGTGGCCATGGCTGGGAGTCCCGGGAGCCAATGGAAGATGAGGATCAGGAACTAGGCCAGGGGGTGAAGGAAGGAGGGTAGAAACTCTGGTCTGGGGGTATGGATGGGGGAATGAACCAGGCCCCGGAATACCTGTGTGGACGCCCCACTTGCAGAAGAGGCTACTTTCCGAGAAACCGGTGGCCCCCATGATCTGCCCGATCACGTGCACCTCAGCCATGGCCCTAAGGGAAAAATGTAATCACAGCCCTAGGAAGTCAGTGTACTGTTACCTCCAACTTGACAAATGGGGAAACTGAGGCCTACCAAGTCAAGGGGCAGTACTAGCATTCCCAGCTAGTTTCGTCAAACTACTGAGGTTGCAGTCTTAACCGCGATCCTGACCGCCTCCCCAGGAGAGCCCCGGAAAAATGAGTGGGGTGGGGTGAGAGCTGGGTGAGGAGCTGGCGACTAAGCACACGACACTAAAACGTCTTCCTTCTGCTCAGCGCGGAGGAAAACCCCGCCCCAAGTGTCCGTGGCCCCACCCACAAGCATAAAGCCCCGCCTCTTCGCGTCCCACCGCCGAGTGGCAAGAAGCGCATGCGTCTTCAGTCCAGGGCGGCTTTAGCCCCGCCTTTAAGCCCGCGCATGCGTTACTCCTACCTCAGAGCACCTAACGGTTAGGTGGGGCGAAGAGGCGGCGGGGATTGCAGTTCATGGGCCTGACCTGTCCCTGTCTCCACGGACGCCGACTTCCTAGGCTCGACTCGCGCTTCTCCCAGGATCTTCCTGGCAGCGGGAGACCCGAGGCGCGGACCCTTCCGAGGCTGCGCCGGCCTTCGAGCTCCCAGGTTGTTGCTGAGGAAACAGCAGCCTCCTCTCCTAGTCTGGCACCCGCCCTGCCATCCGCTAATTGGCCCTAGCGGCGGGCGGGGGCGGGGCCAATATGTGATGGACGTTTTCTCTCCCCTCTCCATTTTGGGAAAAGCGTCTTTCCCAGCCCGACTCGTGGTTCCGCCATTTGGGGCGTGGTCGGGCAGCTGCCATCTTGAGTGTGGCTGAAGAAGTTTGCGCGCCAACTGTTTCTCGGGGACGCCTTTCTTACAAAATAAGCGGAGCCCTCCACGCTGCGAGCCTCCTGAAACTCTCTTCCAGCCGGGACCACAAATCAGAGATTTGAGCCAGGACCGAGGGGGAAGCTCCCTATGGTCATTGCGTGCATCCCGAGGTCTTATCATGAGAAAAAATCCTTCCTTCTTGAGAGAGACTCGAGTTTGGGAGGGGGGTTTCCTTCCTTTTTTCGGTTTCCCGTGGCTCCTCAAGTGATGATAAATGCAACTTCCTTCTCCATACCTCCCAGTTCACTATTAGTACTGATTCTGAGCAAAGGGGGAGCGTGGGGGAAGGGGTAAGAGAAATGAGGAACTGAGGCCCCTTTATCTGCAGAAAATCTGGTTGTTGAAGGCTGGCCCTGCCAGTAACTTGTCCTGTGACCCTGTACGGCTCCAGGTCTCAGTTAATGCATCTGTGTGATGGGTGCAAGTAGCGACTGACTCAGGCGCTGCCTGTGATTTCTTGAACACTGCACCTTCCCCACCTTCTAAAACCACTTGAACCCTAGTCTGTATTTTCCACATTTTCCTATTTTTTAGCAAAGTAGGGAAAAAATGTTCAAAATTACAAGGAGGGGACATTTTAATAGGATAGTATTTATATAAATAATTCAATAGGATTACTTTTCACTAAGAGATCTTTTTTTAAGCTACCATTTAGCGAGTATTTTTTTGTGCCAGACCCTGTAAGCTGATCGTTTTTTCATGATTTTGTTTAATCCTCAGACATCCCGCAGAGTGGTTAATATTATCAGCTTTCTTTAAGATGAAGAAATTAGGGCAAAATCATTTACCTTAAACCAGATTAACTATAGTTCTGTCTAACTCTATCCCTAAACCTTGTGTACTTTTCTTTTTTTTTTTTTTTTTTAAGATTTTATTTATTTGACAGACAGAGATCACAAGTGGGGGTGGTGGTGGGAGGGTGGAAAGCAGGCTCCCCGCTGAGCAGAGAGCCTGATACTGGGTTCCATCCCAGGACCCTGAGATCATGACCTGAGCTGAAGGCAGAGGCTTAACCTACTGAGCCACCCAGGCACCCCCTTGTATAATTTTTTTTAAAAGATTTTATTTATCTGTCAGCGAAAGAGAGACGAGAGCACAAGTAGGGGGAGCAGCTGGCCCGGGGAGAAGCAGGTTCCCCATTGAACAAGATGCCCATTGTGGAACTCAATCCCAGTACCCTGAGATCATGACTGGAGCTGAAGGCAGATGCTTAACCGACTGGGCCACTCTGTTGTCCCTAAACCATATGTTCTTAACCTCTCTGCTGTCCTTCCTTTCTTGAATGCATGTCTTTCAGTATTTAAAGGAATATGGAGGTTGCGCATGGGTGTCATCCAAGACTCCGTCACGTACTACATCTAAACGGTCAAGTCAATGCTCCTTCATTTTTTTAAAAAGATTTATTTGTTTGAGAGAGAGGGGGAGAGAGAGAGAATTCCAGGCCAATTCCGTGCTGAGTGAGGAGCCAGAGGACCCTGAGATCATGACCTGAGTCATGAGTCAGACCCAAGAGCCGGAGGCTTAACCTACTTGCCACCCAGGCAACACCCCCGCCCCCCCCCCACCACAGTGCTCCTTCTTAAATATTTTCTCTTTAATTGGTTTTCTCCCTACTGATTGATATTAGTGATTACAAAAATGGTTCCCAGGTCAACTACCAGGATTCAAGCCTTGGCTCGGCCCCTTTTGTGTGACCAATAACCTCTTTGCACCTTGGTTTTCTTTTCCATAACGTGAGGACGAATGATAGGACCCACCTTGTTGGACTGTTGTCAGGACTGGATGATTTAATATCATCCAAGCTGTTTCAGACTATGCCCACAGACTTTTTTCTTTCTTCCTTCCTTCCTTTCTTTCTTTTTAAGTAAGTGCTATGCCCAGCTGTGGGGCTCGGACTCATGACCTGGAGATCAAGAGTGGCATGCCCTTGAGGTGCCTGGGTGGCTCAGTGGGTTAAAGCCTCTGCCTTCAGTTCAGGTCCAGATCCCGGGGGCCTGGGATAGAGCCCCGAATCCGGCTCTCTGCTCAGCGGGGAGCCTGTACCCCACCCCCGGCCTGCCTCTCTGCCTGCTTGTGATCTCTCTGTCAAATAAAAAAAAAAAAGAGTGGCATGCCCTTCCGACTGAGCCCACCAGGCACCCCTGTCCACAGGTTCTTTGATATGCCTTTTATTATTATTATTTTTAAATTACTCATTATTATTATTTTAGTTTTTATTTCTTTAATCTCCACACCCGAGGTGGGGCCTGAACTCAGTCCTAAGATCAAGAATCTCATGCTCCAGGGGGCGCCTGGGTGGCTCAGTGCGTTAAGCCTCTGCCTTTGGCTCAGGTCATGATCCCAGGGTCCTGGAATCGAGCCCCGCATCGGGCTCCCTGCTGAGCAGGAAGCCTGCTTCTCTCTCTCCCACAAACCCGGGCTTGTGTTGTCTCTCTCTCTGTCAAATAAATAAGTAAAATCTTAAAAAAAAAAAAAAAAAAGGAATCTGGTGCTCTTCTGACTGAGCCGGCCAGGGGCCCCTGATATGCCTTCTTTCAATACATGGAAGGGAATTCCTTTCGCCCTTGATTACAGGCTGCACTTAAAAACTTGATTCTGGCCAATAGAATATGGCATAGGGGTTGCTGTGTGACTTCCAGGACTAGGTCATAAAAGGCTTTGAAGCCTCCTTCTTGCTTTTTCTCCTGGGTGGCTCCCTGGGAGGGAGGTCAGCAGCTATGTTGTGACAGCCGAAAAGCAGCCAGTGGAGAGACCCAGATGGGGAAGAACTGAGGCCTCCTGCCAACACCCAGCGCCAGGCGAAAGATCCATGTTGGAAGCAGATCTTCCAACCCGTCAGATCTTCAGATGACTGCTGCTCTGGCCAGCATGAGACACCTGGGGCCAGAACCACCCAGCCAAGCAGCTGCCAGATCCTTGACCAGCAGAAACTATGTCGGATGGTAATGTTTGTTTTAAGCAACAAGGTTTTGGGGAATGACTTGTTATGGTGTAATAGATCACTGATACATATATGTAATAAATCTAGGACGGTGCCTGGCAAATAGGAAGAATGATTTTTTAACCCTTTTTTTAAAAAAAAAAGATTTTATTGGGGCACCTGAGTGGCTCAGTGGGTTAAGCCTCTGCCTTCGGCTCAGGTCACGATCTCAGGGTCCTGGGATCGAGTCTCGCATCAGGCTCTTTGCTCAGCGGGGACCCTGCTTCCTCCTCTCTCTCTCTCTCTGCCTGCCTCGCTGCCTGCTTGTGATCTCTGTCTGTCAAATAAATAAAATCTTAAAAAAAAAGATTTAATTTATTTATTTGACAGAGAGAGATCACAAGTAGGCAGAGAGGCAGGCAGAGAGAGGAGAAAGCAGGCTCCCTGCTGAGCAGAGAGCCGAATGTGGGACTCCATCCCGGAGCCCTGGGATCATGACCTGAGCTGAAGGCAGATGCTTAACCGACAGAGCCCCCCCAGGTGTCCCAATGTTTGGTTTTTTTTTTTTAAGATTTTATTTATTTATTTGACAGAGAGAGATCACAAGTAGGCAGAGAGGCAGGCAGAAAGAGAGAGGGGGAAACAGGCTCCCCACTGAGCAGAGAACCTGTTGCAGGGCTTGATCCCAGGACCCTGAGATCATGACCTGAGCCGAAGGCAGAGGCTTAACCCACTGAGTCCCCCAGGTGCCCCCTGCTTGCTATTATTGTTGGGTTTCATTGTTGGTGGTGGTGTTACTGAAATGGAATATTTCACATCTCTTTTTTTTTTTTACAAGGATATTTTACATATTTTTTTCAAGAAGCAAACTGAATATTTAACTACTTGGTATTTTTAAATTTTTTTTAAAGATTTTATTTATTTATTTGACAGACAGAGATCACAAGTAGGCAGAGAGGCAGGCAGAGAGAGAGGAGGAAGCAGGCTCTCCACTGAGCAGAGAGCCCGATGCGGGGCTCGATCCCAGGACCCCGAGACCATGACCCGAGCTGAAGGCAGAGGCCTTAACCCACTGAGCCACCCAGGCGCCCCGGTATTTTTAAATTTTAAAAGAACTGTGGTAAAAGATATATAACATAGGTGTTATGTTTCAGCCATTTTTAAGTGTACAGATCAGTGACATTAAGTCCATTCACATAAATGTGCAACCAATCTCTAGAACTCTTTTCATCTTGCAAAACTGAAACTCTGTACCCATAAAAGAAAAATGTCCCTGGGGCCCCCCGGGTGGCTCAGACAGTTAAGCAACCGACTCCTGGTTTCAGCTCAGGTAACGATCTCAGGGGCATGGGCTCCACACTAGATTTTCTGTCTCCCTCTTCCTCTGCCCCTCCCACCCCCCACTGCTGCTCCCTCTCTCCCTGTCTAAAGATAAATAAACAAATAAATAAAAATAAAAAACAACATCCCAAGATGATGCTTTCTGATGGTTGCTAGAGGGAAGGGGAGAGGGGATGGGCAAGCTGTGTGAAGGGAAGTGGGAGGAGGAGGCTTTCAGCTGTAGCATGAAGGAGTCAGAGATGGAACGTGCAGAATAGGGAGTATGGTCGGTGATATTGTAATGGCACGTGTAGGGTGACAGATGGTAGTGACACCTGTAGTGAGCATAGCATAAAGTTTAGGGCACTTGGGTCACTATGTTAATACCTGAAACTAATGTAACACTGTGTGTCAACTATACTTAAAAAACAAACAAACAAACAAACATTAAACTAAAAACAGACAGGGGTGCCTGGCTGTCTCAGTGGAGCTTGTGACTCTGGATCTCAACATCATGCCTTGAAGCCCCACGTTGGGCTTACTTAAAAATAAATAGGGGCGCCTGGGTGACTCAGTGGGTTAAAGCCTCTGCCTTCAGCTCGGGTCATGATCCCAGAGTCCTGGGATTGAGCCCCGCATCAGGCTCTCTGCTCAGTGGGGAGCCTGCTTCCTCCTTGTTCTCTCTCTGCCTGCCTCTCTGCCTACTTGTGATCTCTCTCTGTCAAATAAATAAATAAAATCTTTTAAAAATATAAATAAATAAAATATAGACAAACAAACAAACACACAAGCTATAAACAAAAACCAACACCCCACCCCCATCTTTCCAGTCCTGGCAACGGCCATTCTGCTTTCTGTCTCTATTCCTACAACTGTCTGGATGCCTTTCAGGGGTAGAATGGTTCAGCTGTCCTTTTATAATGTCCTCAAGGTAGTCCATATTATCGCATGCATCACAATTTTCTCCTTTTTTGTTTTAATTAATAGGCTTAACCCACTGAGCCACCCAGACACCCCTATTTAATTAATTTTTTTAAAGGAGTTTCCATGCCCACCATGGGGCTTGAACTCACAACCCTGAGATCAAGAGTCGCTCACTTTACTGACTGAGCTGGCCGGGCACCCCTGAATTTTCTTCCTCCTTTTTTTTTCCCCCAAAGATTTTATTTATTTATTTGACAGAGAGAGAGATCACAAGTAGGCAGAGAGGCAGGCAGCAAGAGAGAGAGAAAGAGCGAGCACAGGAAGCAGACTCCTGCCGAGCAGAGAGTCCGATGCGGGGCTTGATCCTAGGACCCTGGGATCATGACTTGAGCCGAAAGCAGAGGCTTTAACCTACTAAGCCACCCAGGCGCCCCTTCTTCCTCCTTTTTAAGGCTGAATTATAAATAGATACCCCATTTTCTTCATCCAGACACCTGCTGATGAACCCCAGGATTGCTTCCATCTTTCTGGCTATGGTGAACAATGTTGCTATGAACATGGACCTCTTCAAGACCCTGCTTTCAGTTCTTCAGGGTAAGTACCCAGAAGTAGAACTGCTGGCTCATATGGTAACTCTGTTTCTAATTTTCGGAGGAACTGCCATACTGTTTTCCATAGCAACTGTAGGTATTGTTTTAGATCTTGCTTTTTTCCCCTCAGTGATACATCTTAGAAAGTTCCCCAGGTCAGTCTGTAGAGAGCCAACTCTTTGCTTGTTTTTTTTTTTGTTTGTTTGTTTGTTTTTTAAGGTGTTCTGAAGTATAATCTCGATACAGAAAAGGACATAAATCATAAGTGATCAATGGGATTAAATTCCCGAAACTGAACACACCTGATAGTCACAAGTGAACTCAAGAGAAGAACATGACCTTTCCCCAGAGTGCCCCCAAGGCCCGAGGGTAACTACTCACTGGGCCTCTACCAACACGGCTTAATTTTGCCCGCTTTTGAATTTTATATAAATGAAATCACACCATTTAAGTATTGTTTTGTGTCTCCCATCTTTTGCTCAGCATTTCAGTTGTGTGCCTCATCCACGCTGTTGCACGAGGCTGTAGATCTTTCCTTTTCTTTGCTGCGTAGTTTCCTTGGTGTGAAGATGCTACAACTTATTTACCCCATCCATCGCAGGAAATCTGCTTTGTGGTGGACATACATTCACGTCTGGTTGGAGTGGAATTTCTGGGCCGTAGGATATGCCAAGTGATAGTAGAGAGTGCTCCAAGATTTGGTGGAAAACAGGCTGGTGGGAATTCACGCTCCCCCGCCCCCATTTCCTACAAATATGTATTGAAGGGCGACTTTGTGCCAGGCACTGTTCTAGGCCCTGAGGCACAGCAGCGAACAAAGGCGATCAGATCAAATCCCAGCCCTCCTGAAGCTGATACTGATGGGGGAGAGGATTCACACTACCAACGACAGAAATATGGAATATGTTTTGTAGTGATAAGCTGTATGAAAAAAAGAACCAGAGCCAAGTTAAGGAGCTAGTGACAGGTTATCTCTCCCAGATAAAGCAACCTGGCTCCAGGTCCCTCTCGTCTGCCCTCCGGTGGGTCTCCCCGCCTGTCGTCTGCCAGAAACCCTGGCTGAGCCAAGTGCACTTGCAGACACCATCTGCTCTCCCCAGGAGTGGGGCCCGTGCCAACTCCAGCGTCTGGACTCTTGGCACGGAGCCCTGGAGCCCTGGAGCCCCGGAGCAAGGGAACTCTGGCCAGCCCCACATCAGGAGGGGAATCCTCCAGTTTGGCTGACTGGGATGGGTGAGATGGAGGGCCTCTGGGAGGGAGAAGCCTGTGCAAGCCTGGTGGGCTCCCTGAGCGAGAGGGTGAGGAGGGTCCCTAATCAGACTGATGCAGCCAGCAGTGAATAATGATATTCACAAACATCATCAAATATATTTCAGGCGCCTGCCTTGCCAGGCTTCAGGGAATGTGGAACATTGGTTATTGCTCTGTGTATGTGATCACATCTACATCCAAGAGGCAGGGAGTGTGGCGCCCATTTGACAGATGAAAGAGGGTTCAGAGAGGTGATGCCATTATCCAGAGGGAGGGCCTGTGTGATCCAAACACTGACTGATGACCGCAGCTCGTACCACCTGTACCCAGCACATAACCCTATCCCCGGTCCACTCCCTCCTCCGCCTCGGAAGTTCCCACCCCACCTTCTGCCCCCGCCCCCCCCTCCCGCTCCTGCCTCCTCCCCTTCCCTCGAGCCAGCAACGAATGCAGCCCTGGGGGGCAATCTGCCGGTCTTAGCACCAGTCGTTTACCTCGGGCAAGCGAGCACACGCCTCTGAACCTCACTTTAACTGTGAAACAGAGACAGAAAGAGAGCTACCGAGAAGAATCGATGCGATGGTGACTTTAGAGCGTCTCAGGCAGCGGCCAGGGGTCCGGGCTTAGTCCGCGCTCAGTGAACCCGCGGCGTGCGCCCCGGCAAGTCCCCGGCCTCTCTGCGCCCGTTCCCCCGCTGCGAGCCACACAGGACAGTGCATGACGGGGCCTCTTCGGCAGTGCTGAGGAATCGTGTGCGTGCCCATGCACAGCGCCCAGACCACTGCACCCAGTTAGCCGCCGTTGCTGTTATTAGTATTGGGCAAGCAGAGTGGCGGGTGTGGAGGCGGGGCCGAGCCAGGAAGGCCCTGGAGAATCGGGGGCGCCCCCTCTTCCGCCCCGTTGCTCTTGGGCCTGAGCTGGGGTGGGGGGACGGCCAGGGTCCGCCGTCCTCGGAGCCCCACACTGGCTCCCGCACACCTGGGGTAGCAGGGTTTCAGCGCTGGGCACTGACGTCGGCCTTCAAGGCCCCCTCCCCGGCCGCGGCGGAGGGCGGAGCCGGGAGCCCGCCGCCCCGCCCCCATCCCCGCCCCCGCGCGCTGCGGGCCTGGGGCGTGGAGAGGGGAGCTCAGCGGAAAAGCGGACCCCGCGCCCCCAAGCCCGGGGTCCCGGGGAGCTGAGTTCCGTGTCACCTGCGGGCCGCAGGGTCGGGGCGGGTGTCGGTGCAGGGGCCCAGGAAGTCCCGACATATGGCCGTGGGCGGTGAGTGAGGGGCACAGGTGGGCGGTGAGTGAGGGGCACAGGTGGGCGGCACGGCCCCTCCACTGGCTCCTAGTGTTGGGGATGCGGAGGCAAACCCTTGGTGAGGAGATCGGCTCCAGCCACGTTTGGAATGAGGGCGGGAGGCTTGGGAGGCCCCACGGGAAGGGGGGGATCGTGGGGTGGCAACATTCTTTGTGGTTGAGCATGTGTGAGTGTGGTGGGTTGGGGCTGTTATGGGGGAATGGTGCAGAGGTGGGTTCTGGTAAAGCAGGAGGCGTAGGGGAGCTGGTGGGGGTGCAGGCAGTTGTGTACCGGGGTGGATGTGGGTGGGGAAGGGGAGGGATGCGTAGACCGGGTGTTTGGGGCAGGTGTGCAAGGGAAGTAAGTGATGGGAACAAGGGAGTGTCTGGAGTGGATTCGTGGGAAGCCTGTTCTTATGTGTGCAAATAGGGGATCTGATGCTGGGGGGATTCGGGGTGTGCAAGAAGTCATTCAGAATGAGTGTGTAAGAAGGTTGGGGCTCGAGAAGGGTATTTAATGGGAGCTGATGTTGTTCATGGCAAGTGTGCAAGGAGCCCTTTGGGAAATGAGTGCCTGGAGGTGGGGGTTGGGCTTGCCTGGTTGAGTGTGTGCAGCCGTGGACGTGGGTATTCAGGGTGCAGACTTGACACAGGGGATGTGTAGTACATGGGGCAAGTAAGTGTGCAAGGTGTGGTTTGGAATAAGTGCGCTACAGGTATGTGGTTTTGCCTCAGGAGACAGAATCCCAGAATTGAATGTCTGGACCCTGCGAACTCTCTTCACAGCTTGGCCCTCTTTTATTCTGTGGGCCTCAGTTTTAGTCTCTGGCAAACGAGTCTGAGGGTCAGTGAACTAACTAGCCTCTGCCAGCAATCTCTCTAGAGTCAGGAGTCAGGGGAAAGATGGTGAGACTTTTAGAACACGTCTTTTTTCTTTCCTCTACCTCCAGGAAACCCGTCCGGGAGCCTCTCCCCAGCCATGGACAGCCCCAGTCTTCGAGAGCTCCAACAGCCTCTGCTGGCGGGTGTGGGCTGTGGGCCCCCCATCCAGAAGCCTGGGGAACCTCAGCTGGGGCCTCCCTTTCGAGAGACAGCCTTTGCGGAGTCCCTGGGGGGTTGGCACTTCCTACCGCCACCTCTTCCTTCTGTGAGCGCTGGTCTTGGGGAGCTGGGAACCCCTGACTTGGAGGTAGGAGCAACAGGCCTTAGTGGGATCTGGGGGAAGGGGCTGGAGGTGAGTGAACGGGGCTTTAGTGAACCCCAGGTCGGTTGGAGGCTGGGGTATCTACCTTCAGCCTGGAGTCTCACTTCCCAACTGTGTGGGGACTTCCTAGATGTCCAGTGGTGGTTTTGCCTGTTCTGTGCCTCCCCTGGTTTCTTCACTCTGTTCTCTCCAGATTTGTCACTCATCTTTCTTCCCGCACGTTTGGCTTTCTGTCTTCCCTCTGATTTCTGGCTCCTCTGTTCTCTGTCTTTCCACCTCTCTCTGTGTTGCTCCTTTTTTTTTCCTTCCAAGTTATTGTGTTAACTTGTATAATTTCTTGTTCCTTGCATACACTGTGAAGTTTGTCATACTTATGTATTTATTTATTTATTTATTTTATTTTTTTTTTTAATGTATTTATTTTTTAAAAAGATTCTAAGTAATCTCTACACCCAGCGTGGGGCTCGAACTCACGACCCCGAGATCAAGAGTTGCACGCTCCACGGACTGAGGCGGCCAAACTCCCCCCACTCGTCTTTTATTTCTTACACGTGGTTTTCCGGTTACTATTCCTGCATAAAAAATCACCCCAAAACTCAGTTGCTTAAAACAGCAACAATCATTATGGCTCATGGTTTCCACGGGGCAGGAATTTGGGAGGGCCTGGGTTGGGCGGTTCTGCCTCAGGGTCTTTCATGAGGTTTTGGTCAGCCGGTGGCTGAAGCTGGAACAGTCCGGGGCTAAAGGAGCTGGGGGCTGGGTGGGTGTCTTTCTCTTAATGTAGTCTTGGGGCTTCTGCCTGAGGCTCCCCTCACGGGCTGGTTTGGGCCTCCTCACAACATGGCAGCTGCAGCCTGGTCCGCGTCCTTCTGTCCCTCCAGCCTCCAGCACGAGTGCTTTGGCGAGGCAGAAACTGCCTCACCTTTTCTGACTTATGCTCGGAAGTCATGTGGCATTACTTCCACCACATTCTACCAATTATGAGTGAGTCACAGCCTGCCCAGACTCAGGGAGAGGGGACACAGACCTCACCCCTTGGTGGCAAGAGTATATCAGTCACACTGTGAGAGGGGCATGTGGGATGAGAGATGGTCGTGGCCATTTTTGGAAACACCGTCTGCCACAGCGAGACAGTTAGGGTCACTCTGACATCGTTCTGTGTCTGATAATTCCATTCTTTGAAGATTTGGAGGGAGGGCCTTATTATTTCTGGCCTTTTAGGGTTTCTTGTGTGCCGGGTTATCTTTGGACTGTATGCTGGTCATCACAGTTGAAAAGCTATTTTTAGGAAAAATTGTTGTGAGGCCTAGACTGAAGGTACGTACCTTTCTCCGAGAGGAGTTCGTTTGCTTGCCAGTTGCCTGTGGGCACTACCAGTAGTTAGAGATCACTTTTCTTCTAGTTCACGGTTGGGTTGAGAAGTTATTTTTCTGGGATTGGCAGTTGGCTTCAGGGCAAAAGAGGCCTTTTCTGTTTGTTTGACCTCTCTGCTAACTTGGATTTTAATTGCAGTTTGGGCCTTATAAGAATTGCTTAAAATCTTATGAGCTGTCTAATGCAAGATTAAAAAAATTTTTTTAAAATCTAGAATTAGTTTTGAGCTGGTAGGTTTTTCCTAGTAATGTAGGCCCCCAGAGCCCTCTCTCTTGGACTCCAACTTTTTGCCAGTTCCTGTCCCTGTTGGTGTCTGCCTCCACTTTTTTTTTTTTTTAAGATTTTATTCATTTATTTGACAGAGAGAGAGAGAGAGAGAGAGATATCACAAGTAGGCAGAGAGGCAGGCAGAAAGAGAGGGGGAAGCAGGCCCCTTGCCGAGCAGAGAGCCCGATGTGGGACTTGATCCCAGGAACCAGAGATCATGACCTGAGGTGAAGGCAGAGGCTCAACCCACTGAGCCACCCAGGCACCCCATCTGCCTCCACTCATAACTCTGAAATTGTACTACCATGATGGGACCTGTGAAGTCTTTGAAATTGAACATAAAACTTTGGGTGTGGATGGGTGTTCTTCTCTGGAGAGAGGATATACAGCTTCCTCTCAAGGGGACCGAGGCTGTAGAAAGTTAAGAGCCTATCTCCTGGAATGTTTTCTTCTTTTTGGTGTTTCTGGGGAGGCCCTGGTATTGGTCTTTGGGGGTAACGGGGAGCAGAGTGGTGGGGCAGGGAAGGTGGGTGGAGAAACCCACTCAGGCCCTTTCCTACCCACAGGACCCATCATCCAGCGACAGTGACTCTGACTGGGACAGGGGCAGCCTTCTCTCCCCGCTTCTACCCCACGACCACCTCGGGCTGGCTGTCTTCTCCATGCTCTGCTGTTTCTGGCCTGTGGGCATCGCAGCCTTCTGCCTGGCCCAGAAGGTCAGTCTGTGTGTAGGGCTGGATCTAAGGGGAAAGTGTATTCAGAACAAAACAGAAGTGCTATGCGTTGGTGGGGGGCAAAAGTGGAGAGAAGGACCTGCATAGGAACATGGAAAGGTCAAACAAGTGTTTCAGAGTGGAAGCCCAGAGCGGTGGTTAGGAACCTGGGCTCAAATTCCTAGGCCTGACACACTCTGTTAAGACTTTTGGGCAAACCACTTAACTTCCTGGGCCTCATTTTCCTCACCTGTAAAACGGGAATAATCCCTACCTCTGGGTCATCGTGAGGTTCAGATGAGTTCGAACGGTGGCACCAAGTGACAGAGGTCTATTTTTATTAGACACCTGGGCACCCCTGTGCCTGGCCCACAGTGGCTGCTCCCTGTTTTTGGAATCTCTGAATGAGCCTGTGGGCGTGCCGGTGGGGGCGGGTCCAGGGCAAGGGTCTGGGGCTGCGGGCAGCAGGGTGGGAAGAGGGGATGCCTGAGTCACCGCTGCCCAACGCCTCCACAGACCAACAAGGCTTGGGCCAAGGGGGATGTCCAGGGGGCAGGGGCTGCCTCCCGCCGCGCCTTCCTGCTGGGGGTCCTCGCCGTCGGGCTGGGTGTGTGCACATATGCGGCCGCCTTGGTGACCCTGGCCGCCTACCTGGCCTCCCGAGAGCCGCCCTAGTTGCCCCTGCCGCCCCCACTGTGAATCAGCGGCCGGGACCCGGGCGCGCCGCTGGCAACGTGGAGAATCCGGGTGGATGAGGCGGCAGCAGCGGCAGAACCCTCCTTCCTGGCCACCGCAGCGTGAGATTAAACTCCAGACGCTCTCGCAGCCAAACCTCTGTGTGTGTGTGTATTGGGGGGGTGGGGGAAGGAGGGAGCTCGGGGAGACCAGGAAGGGACACGCGGCCAGTGATGACAGGCTATCCCCAGAGAACTTGGAGCTGGAAAAGGGCGAATCCGTGGGGCACAAGGTTCCCAAATTGCAGAATGTTCTTGCACTGTGGCCTGTGGAGAATTACCCCAGGTTCCAAGGGTTTACTTCCCCTTAGCTCTGCAACCTTGGCCCAAGTGACTTCTCTTTGAACCTTATATTTTCCCTTCTCCAAAATGGGACTTTCTCCATCCCTGGGGAGGACCAGATGGATTACACCTGTAAAGGGCAGTATCCCTCTGAGCTCTTCCCACGGCTGGTGGCAGAAACCGGACTAGGGCTCAGATGAAATGAGCAGTCTGGTCTCTCCATCTCTTGGCCCTCCTTTCCTGTTGGCCTCATTCTGTGGAGGCTTCTGGGGGAGAAAGGTGGCCCCAGGAGCTGAGGTACCCCATGGGAATCAGACGGCTGGCCGGAGACCAGGAAGGCTGGAGCTTTAAGGTACTGGGGTGCTAGCCCCCCACAGACGGACCCTGAGCACTCCCCAGAGGCACAGGAGTGCTCACAGAGCGGGCCTGAGAGATAACTGAGTAATGGCGTGACAGGCAGCTTAGCTCTCTCAATGTTTAATGCCACTCCAGCGGGTCTTAACTAGAAGAAAACACTTTCTCACTGGGTGTTCTCCTGAGTCTCACGGAGCAGAGTTTCGAGCTCAAGACTCTGATGCTTCTCCTTCTTGGTTACCGGGGACGAAAATGACACAGGTTCCAAGGGGCAATTGTGGGAACTGTGTGAACTAGTTCAAGCACGTGAAGCACGCAGCAGAGGGCCCACCAGACATATAATTTTCACCGTAAACCCCCAAATGTCAGTGCCCCACAGAACCTGGTGACCACGTGGCCCAGCTGTGGGACGGTTACTCCTCAGGCGATGTGCTCATGCTTTTGGCTCCTTCCCGCTAAATACAGGGGTGGGGGACCCAGTGGTCAAAGGGCAACTAACCCCCCCCATATTTCCATACACCCTGGAGGGTGCTACCACCTGGTGAGAAGAAATGGGCCTCAGCCACTTCCGGTTACAAGTGGGGAACGGCAGTCAGGACTGTGCTGGTGTCTCCCCAGACTCCAAGGTTGAGGCCACCCTGCCCCATTACGGACTAGCTGGTGACACGGGGCAGCTCACTGGCTTCTGAGCTGGTTTCTTTGGGTTAGGACAGGGATGCCAAGACCCACAAGGCCTCACCACCATGCCTGTTCTGTCCCTGACCCATCTCGCTGCTCCAGCCACCATCACGGAGCCCCATGGGAGCCTTGCTGGTGCTGCACGTCCTGCAGGCCTCCTCCTGGGACTTCCTTTAGACGCACCCCCCACCCCCGCAGATGTCCTCCCCAAACCCCTCCTCCCTGCTTTTTGCTTCCTTCTTGGCGTTCACCACCATCCGACCAACACCGATTTTCTTTCCCCTTCACCCCACTGCTCCTTGAACCCGGGACCTGGGAGGGGCCACCATTCACCCTGGAGCCTTGCACCCAGCGGGACTACACACAGCGAGTGCCCCACAGGTATCTGTTGGACTGGCAGGTGGGGAAGGGAGGGGTTCCCAGGTCAGAAATGCTTTCCTGGGGGCCGGGGTGGGTCCATGCCCCAAGGCCCACAAGCTCATCCGGGCGCACAGGGACTGAAAGGCGAGGCCGGCTGCTGGTTTATTTTCCACGGAGGTAGTGGGTGGCGGCGCCGGTGGTGGGAAGGGCGCCCTGCCCTGGCTTGTCTCAGCTCTTGGAGTAACGCCTCTGCAGCGATTCCCGGTAGAAGCGGAAGACGTGTTGCGAGGCAGCCTGGGCCGCAGCCAGGCACTGCTGGAGCTGGAGGCGGGGAGAGAGCTGGTGGTACTGGGGCCTCCCTGCTCCCGCACCCCCCCCCCCGCCACTGACCCCACAGCCTGCCCTGACCCAGGCTGTTTCCCGGAGCCCCCAGACCTCCTGCTTCCCCTGCAGTGAGGCAAGTGGCCAGGGGAATGTTTCCAAGGCCTTTCTTTCTTCCCCACTTGGTGGGCTCTGAGAGGCGGAACTGAGAAAAAGGGGAGGGCTTCAGGGGTCCAATTCTGGTAGTTCTGGGAGCGTGGACAGGTGGGATCAGGCATCTTGACCCCTGCGAGAGGCCTCAGCCTGGCCCAGCTCCAGCTGGAGATATAGAATTTCTGAGCCACCGGCCCTGTGATGCCAGATCATCTTGGAAGCTGTGGAATCTGGGACGCACCACACATTCCTAGGCTCACAGGAGGAACAGGTTGAAGTGGTCTGGGAGAGCAGAGCGCCGGGATTCTGGAAGCGCTCGGCTCTGAGCAGGAGATGCCTCACCTCCCGATCTCAACCTGAGCGCTCTCCTCCTCTGCTCTCGTGACTGGGGCTTCCCTTTCAAATTCCCACAAGGGTTTCTGTGCCTACAACGTTTGAAAATGCCTTCTACATACAGAAGGGATATAAGAAAGGGGCTCTCCCTCCATCTCCCAGGGTCCCGACAAGACCTCACATCCAGGAGGGAGGGATCTGGTCACCCCATCTCCACCTCAGTACCTCAGCATCGGAGTAGAGCCCCTTGGTGGTGGACATCAGCAGCTTCCGTTCCACACTGTCGAGCGCCAAGGTCAGGACAGCCCGGGCCTCCTAGGGATGAGGGGTAGGATGCCTAGACTCTTGCATCGGGCAGTCTCAGCGGGTCCCAAGGAGGGGACCTGCCCCTCCCCCAGCCCGCAGTCTCTAGGGTAGCAGGTGTAGGTGTTTTGTCTGTGCACCACCTGCTTCCCAAGGCAGTGCCCTTGGGCCTTCCTTCTGTGGAACTGCTTCCCACCCCCCGATGTCACCTGCATGTTTCCTACAGGGGCTTCCAATGGGGGGGCAGCTGCACAGCCAGTCATCAGCGGGTACTTCTCGGCCCCCTGCTCCCCTTCCCGCCTCTGTCCCACCAGGGCTGGAGGCTGGCAGACTGTTTCCCACACTCCCCGGACTCTCCTGGTTAGGTGCTCCCGATAATCTGAGGGAGAGGCCAAGGGAGGGAGGGCTTCGTCCTGTCCTCACAGGACAGAAGCAGGGGCTGTGGCAGTTACTGCAGTAGCCGTGGAGGCTGGTGGGGAGGGGGCTGTCTCCAGACTTCCACTGCCAGGGCCAAGCCAGGACACCTTGTGTGCGCCCAGACCCGACTGTTGACAGCATCTCCCAACAGCGCAGAGGGCGAGCGCCCTATGGGCCGCTAGTCTCTGGGTATGGCCCCCTCGGCTCTTCCAACAAGATCCTAACCCATTTCCTGCAGGAAATTCTCTGTCTGAAATACTTCAGGTGGGTTTGGCTTTCCTGATGGGACGCGCCCATCACAGTACAGGGTGAGTATCTGGGAAGAGCCAGAGCCCTGGGTGCTGTGAACTTGAGCTGCTGAGGAAAGCATGGAGTTCTAGGGGCTGGTCCCAGTCTTGGGCAAGGTGCTGGCTAGTGAATGGAACAGAACAGAACCAACATGCGTAAGACTGCAGAGAATGAGAAGCCAGATGAGGAAATCCTTATGGTGTTTGAGACCCTGGCTCCAGCCGGACCTCTGTTCTGAGCGTTGTACTGAAGGTCAGTATATTCCCTTTCCACTTAAGTGGGTCTGAGCTGGGGTTCTAGCACCTGTGCTGATGAACAGACCAGGGCTTGCCAACCGGGACCAACGTGATAGGAGGCCAAGTGCTTCAGGGAAGTGAGGCCGAGAGGAGTGTCTGCTCACAGCTATTCATCACCCTGGTCTTCAGACCTACCTTTTCTTGTTTGGCTGTGGGATCCAGCACAAGGGTCCCGTCCGCGTTCAGAGCGCAGGTGACACCACAGAAGAGGGCCCGCATGGGCACCCCCGCATCCACCAATGCCATACAGGCAGCGTTCAGGCAACAGGCCAGCAGCTGGGTGCCACAGGGCGGGGTTAAGAAGCATTCCTGCGATGGGGCTGGCCTGCAGAGCACCCTGCCAGTGCTTGTGGCCGATTCCACTGACTGATCACAGGGAGGCAGCAGGGCACAGTGCTTCTAAGGGGTTTTGGGACCAAGCAGCCTTGGTCTCCTGACCTGCTCTTGGCACCTCTGAGTTGTGGGAGCTTGAGCAAGTGGCTTACTCTCTCTGAGCCTCAATCAGGGGTCCTAATGATACTCAACAGATTTGTCCTGAAGCACGTGCCAAGCACCTTCAGGAAACTGAAGGTGGGAGGGGAGGAACCTCCCACGATCACATGGGGAGGTAGTGGAAGGGCCAGGCCTGAAGCCTGGGGACCTGGAGGTAGCCACCACCAGGTGACAGAGGGAGGAGCAGTCATCTTTATCGGAGAGGAGTGGCTGTAGCATGGAGGAGGCAAGCTCCGGCCAGGAGCCAGACAGCCAGTCCTGCCTCAGTTTCCTCTAGGCTCTGTCCCCAGCCCCATCACAGTGGCTAAGGGTCCAGCTTCACGGTCAGTCAGTCCCAGCTCCGCCACTGTCCCTCTATTACTTCCCTTCTGGGAAGCCCCTCTAGAAATGCCTAATTCTGGTCCTTGGCCCTAACCTCTCACCAAACAGGGACCTTTCTAGGCCAGGCTAATGACCTAACTACTCTGCCTGCTCAGGACGGCCCTAGCATCGCCCCAGGTCAGAGTGGAGGTCAATGGCACAGGCTCTGCAGGCAGTCAGGCCTGGGCTGCAGTTCTGCCAATGCTGCCTTCCAGCTGTGTGACCCTGGGCAAGTGACGTTCCCTCTCGGGGCCTGCTTCCTCACCTCCAACATGGGAGCACAAGAACACCCATCTGCCAGGAGCCTTTGGGCTCTGGAAGCAGATGGCTTGGGCTCAAAGGAATTGACTTAGCTGTGCCTTAGTTTCCCCATTTGGAACATGGGGATTATAGTGGCACCTGTTCGTTATGCTGTGAGGATTAAGTGAGTTAATACAAGTCAGGCACTCAGAACAGTGCCCGACACGGGGTAAGCGCTCAAGCTGTGTCTGCTGTTCTTCAACAATTGGGTGACTGTCAAGTGTTTTGAGGCCTAAGGGTAACAGAGCAAGGGAGGCCATCAGTGAGCTTCTGGAGGACTTCCTGGAGGCGGCAGCCCTGGGGGAAAGGATACAGAGCCAGCGTCACTGACAACCTGCAGTACCACAGTGATGGAGGTGCGGGGGTGCAGTGTTCCCAAGACCACAGCGTCACACGTGTTCCTGATCAGCCGCTCCCGGCTCTTCTCTGCGACGCCTGGGGAAATCAGGGGTGGGGTGGGGTGGTCAGCCTCTTCCCTTCCATCTGGCTCACCTTCCTCCATGTACCCCACCCAAGCCCTCTGGAAAGGGCCTGCCTGTGTCCGCCAGGGTTGGTGCAGGACCCTGCATGGATGACAGAGGATCCCCAGTGGGAAAGGGGCAGGGCCTGACCGATACCCACTTCACCCCTGCCCCCTCCAGCATTCAGCAAGGGAGCCTCTTGGGGGAGGGAAACCCCAGAGTTGCCTTGTCCCCTGCTGCTGCCCACTCCCATCCCTGTGAACCCAGCCCCAGGAGTGAGGGGACGAGTAACCTGGTGGAACAACAGGTTAGTGGAAAGGAGGGAGATGGAGCCAGGAAAGAGGAGGCAGGACAAAGGCTGGGGGGAGACACCAAGAACTGGGGTTGGGGAGAGAAGGGAGAGAGGACAATGGGGACAGAGGCGAGGAAGAAGCTAGAGATCCTGCTGGGCCCGATTACCAGGCAGCCCGATCTTCGGCCTCAGGATCACCTCCAAGGTGGCCTTGTTGAAGATCTCTTTGCTGACCTTCACCTCGGCTGGCCCGTACACGCCCGCCAGGACCGATGTATCCCCTGGGGAGACAGCAGAGGAGGCCTCAGGCACATCCTGCTTTCCTTGGGGGGGGGGGTCCCAGTGAAGCGTCAAGCCCCTTGTCATTCCCGGTCCAGCCCACCACTTGCCGGCAGTGATTCTCTGAGCATTTGCTGTGCTTCCTTATGTGAAATGGGGATGATAATGGTGCCTCCCTCATGGCATCGTGAGGATTAGGTGAGTTAATGGACGTAAGCCACTGTGGACACTGGCACATGCCCAGCGCATGACCGACTTTAGCTATTGTTGACTTGATCAGGAAGTTCTTCCCATGAGCTAACCTTCCTCCCCCTTGCTGCACTTGGTCTCAACTCCTTCCAAAGCTTCCTCCAACCTGTATTCCCTCAGGCTCACATCCCCCAACTCTGCAGCAGTCGGGACCTCTGAGAAAGTGAGACACAACCTGGGAGTGGTCCCGAGTGGGCATGAATAGCTGCCAGGGAGGTAAGACCTGGGAGTAAAGGCCTGGCTTCTGGGACGCCTGGGGGGCCCAGTTGGCCTTCGGCTCAGGTCATGATCTCAGAGTCCTGGGATCAAGTCCTGCATTGGGCTTCCTGCTCAGCGGGGAGTCTGCTTCTCTCTCTTCCTCTGCCTAGCGCTCCCCCTGCTTGTGCTCTTTCTCTCTTTGTGTGTCAAATAAATAAATAAAATCTCAAAAAAAAAAAAAAAAAAAAGAAGCCTGGCTTCTAGTCCTGTCTGCCTCCTGCTGGCTCTGTAAACTTGGCTGATGGTGCTCACTTCTCCAGGCCTCCGTTTTGCCATCTGCAAAATGAAGGGACTGGACTACACCCGTGGCTTCCAAACTTTTCTCACCGTAAGTCCCAAGAAAAAAATACTTTTCATGGGCAACACTCCAAGCTCATGCAAACGTCTGTATGTGTAAACGGAACCAAGGCCTCACTAAATAACTCTTCTTTTTTTTTTTAAAGATTTATTTACTTATTTGTGGGAAAGTGCACGAGCAGGGGGAGGGGCAGACAGAGGGAGAGGGAGAAGCAGGCTCCTCACTGAGCAGAGAGCCTGATGTGGGGCTCGATCCCAGGACCCTGGGACCATGACCTGAGCCGAAGGCAGAGGCTTAACCCACTGAGCCGTCCAGGCGCCCCTCACTAAATAACTCTTACCGTTGCTGCTGACACACTCTGACGCTTTCTACTTTATTCCAGTTAATTTACTTTTTACTTATTTACTTTTAAGATTTTACCTTTAAATGATCTCCACACCCCACGTGAGGCTCGAATTCACCACCCTGGAATAAAGTCGCACACTCCTTGGACTGACAGAGCCAGCCCGGCGCCCTACTCTATTCCATTAAAAAAAAAAAAGACTACAGAACGCAGCAGTGGTTCTCAACTTGGGCTGCACACTGGAATCACCGGGGAGCGTGAGATGATCCTGACACCCAGCCCCTCCCCCAGGGATCCTAACTCAACTGCTGGGGTGGGGCGCGGGCACTGGGAGCATCCGAGCTCCATGGGTCATTCCAGCGTGCAGCTGGGCCCACAGTCTGCAGTGGGCAACACAGTGGGAGCACAGGCTTCTAAACACAGAACACGGAATCCCCACAGTGGTTACAAATGCCTGGGGCAGGGCGGGGGGGAGGGGTGGCGGGGAGACACATGATGACAGCCTTGGCAGGTGCAAGGTGCATTCTGGGACTCTACCTGTTTAACAACCCGTGGAGGACATAAGCGGGTGGGACACACTCTCCAGCGTCTGCACGGGTCCTGGGGAGTTTTAGAGCACGGGAGGGGCTACCCTCCTCAAATATTTCTGATGTGGAAGAAACTCCAGGCATGTGAATCAAGCAGCAAAGCTAAGTCTCAGAGAGGGCCTGGGAAAGTCCCCAGTATCAGGGCACGTTTCCCGGGTTGGGGAGGAGGAGGCGGCTGCAGGGATTCTCTTCAGCTCCTGGGGAATCTGCCCTCAGAGGGGAACTTAACCACACAGAACGAGATCCACACGGTGGTCTTCATTCATTCACGGTTACTCTGGAGGACCTGCCTGTGGCCCCCATGAACCTAGGCAGACCCTCCCTGTCACCTTCTCACGGACCCTCCCTGTCACCTTCTCTCTTCTCTGGACTCACATCCATCTTCAACTCCTCCCCCGTGTATCTGAGCCCTGTACAGCAAAGCTCCTAAAGACACATTTCTAACTTGCTTTTTCTTCTCCGCCCCCACCGGAGCAGCTTTTGACAGCGTCAGGGATGACATACGCCCAGACCATCCAGCCACAGTTCTGGAGGACGGATGCAGCTGGTGGACCCTTACAACACTTCTCCAGGCCCCAGGTCAGTGGCCTCTCTTGGTTTTCCTCCTACCTTCCTGATCACTCTTCTCCCTTCTCCTAGCTCCTCACAGGTTAGAGGACCAAAGTCGACTTCCTGTGACTTCTTCTCTTTTCCGTCTACGCTCGTTTTCTTGATTTCATCAAGCGATTTCATCCAATGAAATACCATCTATAGTCGGAGAATCCCAAATTGTATGTCCAGATGGGGTCTCTCTTCTGAACTGCAGACTTGTAGGTCCTACTGCCCTTTCCATATGGTCGCTGTGATGTCTACCAGGCCCTGCAAACTTACTGTTCCAAAATAAACTCCTCAGAGTCTCTCAGTACAGCTGATTGGGGTAAAACACCTTGGTGTTATTCTTCTCCTTCTCACACGCCAACACTGAACCATCTGCAGATTTTTATCAGTTTTACTTTCTTTCTTTTTTTTTTTTTTAAGATTTTATTTATTTGACAGAGATCATAAGTAGGCAGAGAAGCAGGCAGAGAGAGAGGAGGAAGCAGGCTCCCTGCTGAGCAGAAAGCCTGATGTGGGGCTCGATCCCAGGATCCTGGGATCATGACCTGAGCCGAAGGCAGAGGCTTTAACCCAGTGAGCCACCAAGGCACCCCATATCAGTTTTACTTTCAATATACACCCCAAATCTCACCATCTCCACTGCTTCTACTCTGGTCTGAGCTACCACCCTCTCCCCTTCTTTCCCCTACCTCTATAGTCAACACCACAGCCAGAGAGAGTCTGTTAAAATATATTCAGATCATGCCACCACTCTGAGCAAAACTTGGGAGCAGTGGCCCACAGCTCATTCACCAGGCCTCAAATGACATGCCATCCCCCTTAGTTCTCCCCAGCCTCCTCATTGCTCCAGCCACGCTGTCTCCAGACTATCCCTCAAACACACCAGGAAGGTCCTTGCTTCAGGGCCTCTGTCCTCGCTGTTCTCCATCCTTGGTATGTTTTTCCTCCTGGAACCTTCAGGTTGCTCCCTTACCTTTACCATCTCATCAAGGCTTTTCCTGACCATCCTGCTGATGGTCAACCCTCTCTGGCAGGCCCTATTTCCCTTCCCTACTATATTTTTCTCCATAGCGTTTTCCTGCATATTTTACTTAGTTATCTTTGGTCTGTCTCCCTGACCAGAACATAAAATATTAGGTCAGGAATTAAAAATTTTTTTTATCAATGTATTCCCAGTGCCCAGAACAGTACTTAGCACAAATACATGTGTGTTCAATGAAGAAACGAATGAAAACAGGTTTTGTACCTGGGTAGAAGATAATACCCCTCATGAGGAAACTGCAGCATTTATGAGGGCAAGCGCTAGGCCTATCTCCAGAGGAATACTTACCTGGGTCAGGGAGTTGAGTCTAATTTGAGATGTATATGGCTAGGGGAAGGGGATATTTACTCAGCAGGTAAGACCTGCCCCAAACTCCATATGAGAGACTCATACGGAGAGAAGTGTATCACGGTCAAAGGGATATTTACCCCACTGGTCGGGAGGAAGGGGGACATCACTCTCAATCTGAAAGTATTTACTTGGGGAGAAGACATGCTACCGTCCAGAGAGTAATGAGGCCGGTAGTGGTCATCTGCCCCTCTTCCAACCGAGTATTTGCCAGGGTGGGGATACCGACTGTCTCTCTTGTGGTCGGGAGGGAGAGATGACATTATTCCGGCATATCCGGTAGTACCTCCCGGGGTAAAAGGAACAGCACCAGTCCAGGAGGGACATTTATCAGCTGGTAGCACTCCCTTCCATGATGCACTGTGACCTTCTAGAACAAATACAACGTGGCGAACCTGGCCCGGGCACTATTTACCTAGGTTAAGTTCTTACCTTGCAGGAAAGAGGCAGAGCCATCAGGCCGAGACAGAAGGTTCTGTTCACAAGCAAAGTGCCGGAGGCTGCAGCTCGGGCCCCGTGGGCGGGACTCTGTCCCGGACTCAGTGCGGATCTTGGCGTCAGCCTGCATGACCCCCTCCACCGCCCCAGAACCCACGTGCAGCCGGGGACTCCCGCTTCCGCCCTAAAGCGCGCGTTTGCGTACAGGTTGCGTATCCACTGCGCACGCGCCGCTCCGGTTGCCAGGACCCGTGCGCGCACGTGGCTCCGCGTTTACTAACAATCTGGCTCCTCCCACTCCCGCCCCGCAAGTCCAGGAATGCCATTGGAGAGTAAAGAAGAGGGGGCGGGCATTGGCGTGGGCTCATCCTACCCGAGGCCCCGGGCCCTAAAGCCCTGGGGCTCCGGTCAGGTTGTCCTCCCCTTTGCCTGTTCCAGAAACAACTAAGATGAGACGGTCAGAGTGATTTTGGAAAGCTAGAGTGTTTGGCCCTCCCATACCCGTGCCCTAGAGACCGCAGGATTAGTAGTTTGTGGTTTCTTGGCAGGGCGGTGCTAGCAGTTGAATCAGGTTCATAAAGGGGCAGCCCCCAGCCTAGCTGAGGAGAGGGGCGGAGCGCTGAGGGGTTGTTAGCCAAAATGGCGGTGGCGGTGGCGGTGGCGGCTGCGGCAGCGAGGGTCTGGGGCTCAAGTAGAGGCTTGGGCCAGGCTGGCCTCGTGGTCCTGCGGCGGCCTGGGGCTCGGGGCCTGGCTAGATCTGTGAGTACCTGGGGAAGTTTTCCCTGAGGGAAAATAGGGATGTCAACGCCGTCTTCCCATGTGGGGGTCTGTGCAGGGAGTGAAGAGGGGGCTGTCACAGAAGGGACGGGGGCTGAGAGAACTACTCGGAGAGGACACTCGGGAAGGACTTCCACTTCCTCGGGAGAGAAGTGAGGCAGCTCCTTCGTGGGCCCGGAGGGAGGGAGACAATTTGGGGAGAGGGAGGGGATACCTTTTTAGTTGCTACTCATCCCCACGGGGGGCCGCGTGGACCCGGGACACGGGAGGAAGCTGAGACATTTCCTCGCAGGCATTGGAGAGTGAAACTGCCCAAGGGAGAGACTTTCTTCTTGGTAAAGATTCCCTCTCCCCCTTCAAAAAGGAGAAAAAAAGAGAAAGGGTTCTCCGGCGCGGGCTTTTAAAGTGCCCTGCATTTCTTTGTTCCTTTACTGCTGTTCCGATTTTAAAATGAATTGCGTAACAAAGTCGTTTGATCTTGTGTCCCGGATCGAATGTCAGAAAAAGGACCTTGTCTGTTTTGGTCACTCAACAGAGGAAATAATGTATAAAAATTTGTTGGGGAAAAGAGGTAGAGAGGTCCAGGGGGAGCAGCACCCTGCTCATATTTCTGAGTAACATTTGAGAAATGCCTAATTCTTTTTTTTTTTTTTTTAATTTTATTTATTTATTTAAGAGCGAGTGAGATAGGGAGGGAGAGAGAGCATGAGCCGGGTTGAGTGGCAGAGAGAAGCAGACTCCCTGCTGAGCAAGGAGCTGGGTTTGGGGCTTGATCCTAGGACTCCGTCATGACCTGATTGGAAGGCAGCCGCTTAAGCGAAGGCAGATGCTTAACCGAATGAGCCACCCAGGTGCCCCCAAGAAATGCTTAATTCTTATCAGAAGGGTCGGAATCCTCTTGGGTTGATACTGCTAACTGTAAGTTCACACAGAAGTCTAGCTGGAAGTTTGATTAGAGGGAGAGAGGCACTGGGCTGTGGAAGAGCCATGAACTTAAATTTCACAGACCAGAGAATGGTGTTTCGGAAGGTGAGTTCATATCCTTGCTGCTTTCCAGCTACGTGGCCTTGGGCAAAGGACTGCCCCTCTGGACCTCTACGGAGGGGTGCATTTTCCTCTTTCTAAAATGCTAACTGACTACCTTGTAGGGTTGTAGTAAAATTAAAAAATGTAAAGTGAGAACTGGACCTGATATTTGATAAGGGCAATAGGAATGTTGGTCACTGTTGAAAGTGAGGGTGGAGGGAAGGGACAGAAACTGACCTTGGAGATCAGGAGAAAAAAGGAGGTGACCTTGGCGGGACCTGGATTGGTGAAGGCCCTTGGAGGGAAAACTGCAGATCTTCTGGGGTTGAGTCTGGCCCTCTGAACCCTAATCCTTTAGGAAAGTAAGGTAGAATCTGTAGGAAGACCCTCTATATAAGGAGAGAAGCAGGGGAGGAGGGTGAAGAGGGTGGGCCCAGCATAAGGAAAGGGGATGTAGATAGGAAAAGGAGACACTTGAAGCAGGTAATTCTGGGAAGATTCCTGGAGGAGGCTGGGGGTGGGGCAGCTTCCTGTGTTTGGGCTGTTCTTTGTGGCTGTTTTTGAAGCAATCAGAGCCTTTGTGGCTGATCGCAAGAGTCCATTGGCTGGGCCTGTGGGGCGGGAGGTGGGTAGGACCGGGGCGGAAAGCAGGGAAAGGTCATTTATGGCTGATTAAATCTGCTTCATTCCAGGCTCAGACTCCCGGCTGCTTTTCCCTCTTGACTCTCCTCCTTCATTTTTTTGGTGGGTGATGTGAAAGGGAGATTTTTTTGGAGGGAGTCTTTCATAGTACTTACGTTTTATTTGTGCATTTAAAAAATTATTTATTTATTTGACAGAGAGAGGACACAAGCAGAGGGAGCAGCAGGCAGAGGGAGGAGAAGCAGGCTCTCCACTGAGCGGGGAGCCTGATGTAAGGCTCAATCCCAGGACCCTGGGACCATGACCTGAGCCGAAGGCAGCTTCTCTCTCTCTCTCTCTCTCTCTTTTTTTTTTTAATATTTTATTTATTTATTTGATAGAGATCACAAGTAGGCAGAGAGGAGGAAGCAGGCTCCCTGGTGAGCAGGGAGCCCGATGGCAGGGCTCGACCCCAGGATCCTGGGATCATGACCCGAGTCGAAGGCAGAGGCTTTAACCCACTGAGCCACCCAGGGGCCCCCCGAAGGCAGCTTCTTAATCAACTGAGCCGCTCAGGAGTCCCTATTTGTGTATTTTTAAGTTTATATATTTGTATAGTCCTTGCTTGCTTTTCCCCACTTTTATTACTCTCACTTTTTTTTTTTTAAATTTTTAAAGTAATCTCTATACTCAATGTGGCTCTCGAACTCACAACCCAGAAATCATGAATTGAATGCTCTACCCACTGAACGGCCAGGTGTCCCTCTCCCACTTGTATTTTCTAAGATTAAAAAGGAGACCATTTTTGAGAGAAGGGAAAGAGTAGTGGGATTTAGTCAAAGAATATTTTAAACAATTTTTTTGTTGTTGTTTATTTATTTGATAGAGAGACACACAGAGAGAGCGGGAACACAAGCAGGCGGAGTGGGAAAGGGAGAAGCAGGCTTCCCGCTGAGCAGGGAGCCTGATTTGGGGGCTCGATCCCAGGACCCTGGGATCATGACCTGAGCTGAAGGCAGCCGCTTAACGACTGAGCCACCCAGGTGCCCCTATACAACATTTTTAAAAGATTTTATTTATTAGAGCGCGCCTGCCCATGCATACACGCTCATGAGGTTGGAGGGGGCAGCTGGCAGAGGGGGAGGGAGGAGCAGACTCCTTACTGAGCAGGGAGCTGATACAGGGCTTGATTCCAGGACTTCGGGATCATGACCTGAGCTGAAGGCAGACACTTAATTGATTGAGCCACCCAGGTGCCTTCTAGTCAAAGAAGATTGCAGACCGGGATCTGTCCGCTAGAACATTCTGCAGTAGTGATGGTGTGCTAGGTCTGTGCTGCCCAGTACAGTAGCCACTTGACTACACTTGGTTACTGAGCTCTCAGTGTGATCAGTATGGCTCAGGAACTGAAGTTTTCATTTCATTTAATTTTAATCAGTTTAAATAGCCGCAGGTGGCTGGCGGCTGCCATATTGGATGGTGGTGCAGGGCCGAGTGCAGAGATCCTGCTTTGGGGGAGGTTGGAGGGGCTGTGTTGCACCTGACAGGTGCAGGTTGGGGGAAAGGCTCGGGCTGCCTGACTTCATCTCTGCCGGCTTGACTCTCCGTTCACCATGTTCCTGTTGCTCAGGAGGTGTTCGTCTGATTCCCCCGCCTGCGGGCAGGTGATAGCAGACATTTTAGTGCTCAGGGAGAAGAGGAGAAAGGAAACTTAATTGTCAGGGAGTCCTGAGCTGGTTTCTCAGCTACCACCCCAAGAAGCAAGAGGGACCCCAGCCAAGTCACTTCACTTCTGTGAGCCTAGCTGGTGGGGTGACTTGGGTCCCTCCTCTGGGAGGGAGGAAGCACCTAGAGCTCGTTCTGTGTGGATCATCAGTGATGTTGTTTCTCTGACTGTCGGGGCCCCAGCGCCCCATGTGCTGTCTCTAGGCGGCGGTGCCCAGTGTGCGTGGAGGCACGAATGGAGATGGGCATTGCTTGTCTCCTCACCGTATGGGTCCATTGCCCTCTTGGCTGGTGGCTTGAGGTCCGAGGCCTCATTTTTCACATCAGGAAGCACTTAGGAGTCACGTCACCGACTCACTCCATTATTCTAATACAGCCACACTGCAAGGTACTGGCAGTTTTCTCCTATCATGAGTGGGGAAACTGAGGCCTGGGAAGGTGAGGTCTGAACTTGGACTTCTGGATGGTAAAGCCCAGTGTCTCTCCGTAGTACCAGGCTGCTAGGAGAAGCAATAGGGCTTCAGTTCAAGTCTTGCAACATCGTGCTTGGTCTGGTCTTGGCAGTCTGGTCTTGGCGTGTATCAACAGCTTTTGCTTGGGGCCTTAAGGGCTGATGAGAAGCTGGGGGGGGGGCTGGCCCCAGCCCCCACCTCGCCCTTCCCTCCCTGCCCTTCAGCCCCGTGGACCCCTTTGCCCTCCCTTGAATGAGCTGCTTCCACCTGGAGGCCTTTGTGGGAATATGATCCTTTAGGTGTCAGCTGACGGGCCGCTTCCTGGGAGAAGCGTTCCTGACCAGTGTCCATCTGTAAAACGGGGACAGTGGTGGCACTTCCTCAGAGAGACGTGAAGATGAAAGCAAATGGTCCTTAGGAGGCACTTGTTCTAAGTACTCAGTAGGATCTCAAGAAGTGGGGAGGCTACAGTTTTTCTCCAGGGACAGTAAGTCTGGGGCGGTCAGAAAGGGTGTCCTCCCTCGGAACTTCCCACTAGCGGTGCCCCGGGCCACATCGTGCTTGCCAGAGCCCCCCGTGTTCCGTGGCCTTCGCGATACAGAGGACTTAGCCCGCTGGCAGCATCCACAGAACCGTCCACGGCCAGACCCCCCTTTCTCTCCAGCCTCTTTGGGTAGCTCTGTACACCGACATTGTCATGATCTCCCTGCCCTGGGGCAAGTCACTCCCCCACCCCAACCCCCAGGCCTGAAGTGAGACGGTTGGTCGGTTGGTCGCGCTGTCTCCACGGGTTCGGAGAAGGTGGGGAAGCGCATGCTATCAGCTCTCCTTCTTAATGTGTTGCAGCCTCATTGGTTCTCTGCTCTTTCCTCTCACCTTGGCCTTGCTGGTTGCCAGGGACTGGTGCCTTCTTCCCCCAGCCTCCGCCTGCCTCGCCCCTGCTGGTTCAGCAGGCCTTGGTGTAACTCCCCCTTCTCCAGAAAGCTTTCCCTCATGTTCCCTCTGATGCTGGTCGCAGAAGATCCCCCCTAGAGCCCTCTCACCCTGGGCCCGTGGAGTAGCAGTTCTTGTCCTTTCCACAAGGGGACACCGGTTCAGGGAGACCTGGTGGCGTTGCTGGATAGGGACAGAGCCCCGACCAAGCCTTTTAGCACTGGAGTCCCTTCTCCTCCCCCGCCTAGTGGGCGCCCACCTGGTACCTGCTGCAGCCTGTAACCTGCGTGTTCGGTGTTGGTCACCCGGCTGCCCCTCTCCTCTCCAGCCAGTTCAAGTCCCGGTGGGGTGCCATTCAGTAGCTACGTGCTGGAGTCCGCTCTGCGGGGAGTCTTAATTAACCTTGGGGCCAGAGGGGGTGGCTCCACAGGGGGCCAGGCACCAAGTACCTGCTGGGCCGAGCGACCCTCCAGAGCAGGCCTTTCTGTTTCCTGTGTGGCTGGAGCCAGGCTTTGTGCGGCCATTGTAAGTTACCGGCCACCACCCGGCAAACCTATCCCCCTCCTCCCCCCTGTCCTATCCCCCTCCTCCCCCCTGTCGGAAGAAAAAGAGGGTGGAGTCGCATCCTTCCTTAGGCCATTCTACGCTCTTCCCCCGGGGGACATTTCCTCTGGGCTGGCCACTCACCCAGTCAGCACAGTAGCCCTGGGGTCCGCACCCCAGCATCATAGGCCCAGGAAGGAAGTCCTCCCCCTCCGCCCCACAAGGCAAGGCCAGTGTGGGGTGTGCCAGGGTGCCCCGATGGCTGCTGCTCAGCCTCCAGAGGCAGGCAGAGCCCTGTCCTGACAGCCCAGTCTGTTCTCAGCCCTGTGACCTCGTCCTCTGCCCCCTGCCAGCCCCGAACCACCAGCCGGCCTGTTCCACCGCCTGCTGTTACTGTCCAGGGTGCCCTGCTGCCAGACCTTCTCCCCAGCTCTTCTTTGTCCTCTTCCCGAAGGGCCAGCCATTTTCTGTTTCCCGTTTCCCACCCATCCGAGGTTTTGGGGTGGTTTTCCTTTCTACCAAGTTTTGAGCTCATGAATGCGTCCCATCCCTGTGCTTTGTGTCCCTCGTGGCAGGAACTTTCTGTCTCAGCTCTGTGCAGCCTTTCTACACATGAGAAAATTCGCGGGCACAGGGTGTTTTGCAAAGAGCCACGTGGTGAGCTCAGATCCTGGCACCCACATCAGTCGGCCTCCAAGGCCAGCAGCCCCACGCACTCATCCCTCCATCCCTTTGGTAATGGCCTGCTGAGTGCCTGCTGTGAGAATCGAGCCCAGCACGCTCCCTGCCCTCCCCGAGCTTGTGATCTGTGTGGGAGGCAGACACAGACTGCCGATCCTGGGGGTGGGGGGGGACGGAAAGGTCTGGCCAGTGTGGGTGCTCAGGAGGGGGGTGTGTGGGCGGCCGAAGTTCAGTGGCTTCCCTCATAAGCAGGGGAAGTCTGCCGCTATGGTCACGCCTGGACCTGCCCTGCCGTGGGGAGTGTCGTTTCCTTTATTTCCTCACAGCCACAGACGCAGATAAATGCCCCCGTGCTCACGCTTCCCCCTGGATCCTTGGCTCTGCCAGGCAATTCAAGGAGGGGGAGTGGGGCGCACACCTGAGCACCTGAGGAGTGTTGGGGAGCCAGCCGGTTGCTTGTTGAGTTCCTCCTGGAGGCGAAGCCGTGATCACTGTAGATGGGCGGGCAGAAGCTGGGTCAGCCATGGCAGCTGGGGGGACGAGCAGGGCTTTGGGGTCTGCTTGTCAGCCCGGCCTGCGTTGGAAGCTGACTGACCTGTTTGTAGCTGTGGTGCGGGTGATGTTACCCCCAGTATCTCCGCTTCCTCCCTCCTTGGGCCGGAGCAGGTAGGCTGAGGACCCAGTGAGATTGTGGGTGCAGAACTCCGCCGGCAGCTGGCCAGAGCTTGCTAAAGGGGAGCACTGGCAGTGCTGAGACCAGGTCAAGGCTGAGAAATGGGGTTGGCACCCAGAGGCTGCCCAGTGGCCTTTTCCCGGGTTTTCCCTGCCAGCATAGGGGGTGCCATGTCCCCCAACCCCCAGGGCTCCTCTGGCCATCCAGCTTCTTCCAGCTTCTGCAAGTGACATCCCATCCCTCACTTTCTGTCTTTGTCGTGTTCTGTGATCCCGGCCTCCAGGGCTCCTTCCCTGACCCCCAGCTGCCCTCTTGCTCTCAGGTTGCTTCCCTAGGAAGCCTGGCTCATTCCCACTTTCCCATGCTCGAGGCTTCTCTTGGGCAAGGATGGATCAGCCCCAGCCTCAGTCGCACTTGCTTGGCCGCCAGCTTCCTCACTGGGCAGCAGTGACAGATGTCTTGCTTCTCTTAGGTCCCCAGAACCCGGCTCGGGGCTCGGAACAAAGCAGGTGCTCAAATATTTGTTGAAGGAGTCCGTCTGGGCCTGGAGGGGTGGGGATTGGGACAGGAGCACAGAGGCCATCGAAGCATGGAAGTTTGCTGGGGGGAGAGGGGAACAGACATTCAATAAAGAGATGGGCGCAGCCCTGTGGTGGTGGCAGAAGTGACCGTTGACATTTCCTGAGCGTTTGCCCTATGACTTCCAAGTACTCTGTTAACCAGTTTTGTGTGCAGGATGTTGTTCAAGCCTCACGACACTTCCACGAGGTGGTCTCCCTTTTACAGACGAGAATGGGGCAGCTGGCAGAGGGGAAGTCACTCTCCTCTGGTCACCTAGCAAGGGATTTGAACCCAGGCAGGCTGACACCTAAGACCCCAGAGACTTCCTCGATCCTGGGTGGCCACCCTGGTTGTGTGGGGGCAGTGAAGAGTCCATCTGGCCGGCTGTAGGGTACTGAGGACAGGTGAGCCTACGGTGGCAGTGGGAGACAGTGAATGGGGGTATCTGGCCAGACTGGAGAGGCTTTGAATGCCAGGGTGAGGCATCGGGGCCCTTGATAGAACGGCTCCTGGGTTCTTGAACCGACTGACTACTGCTCCGCGGGGTGTTTAATCTTTACAGCCACCTTGGATAGATGGTATCTGCCCCCCCAGTTTTACAGATGAGGAACGGAGACGCAGAGGAGTTCTGGTGACGTGCCCAAGGTCACACATCAAGAAAGCGGTGGAGCTGTGATCCGTACTCTGTGTCAGGCCACAGGGCCCACTGAGGTCCGGGGGGCTTAACTACCAGGCCATACTGCCTGCTGCCGTGAGGTCAAGCCAGGAAAGCCTCTGCTGCTCCTGACATGAGCACCCCCACCCCCACCCTCCTCTCTCCCCAGCTCCCCCAGAGACAGGAACAGCAGCACTTCCCATCCCTGGATGACAAGCCCCAGTTCCCGGGGGCCTCGGCGGAGTTCATAGACAAGCTAGAATTCATCCAGCCCAATGTCATCTCTGGGATCCCCGTCTACCGCGTCATGGACCGGCAGGGCCAGATCATCAACCCCAGCGAGGATCCCCACGTGAGAGGCCCTCTCCTTCCCCCACTGTGTCTCCCATGCCCGGGCTCCTTGTCCGTCTCCTCTCTGGTCCCAACTGCCCTGCGTCTGTCTGTGCTCCGCCCGCAGCTGCCCCAGGAGAAGGTGCTCAAGCTGTACAGGAGCATGACTCTGCTCAACACCATGGACCGCATCCTCTACGAGTCCCAGCGCCAGGTGCGTGCGCTCGGCCTGGGGAGGGGGTTCCTTAGGTCGCCCTGCCTGTGTTAGAGCCAGAAGATGACTCCCAAGGAGGAGATGGGGGGACGGAGGTTCTTTGTCTTGGGGTCCTCAGAGTCCTTGAGGTTCTCAAGGATAGAGAACATGGAGGAGGAGAGTGGGACGGGTGCTGCCTGGGGGCGGAAGCATGGACCAGATCCTCCCGGGCTCCTGGCGAGGGGCGTGTCTGTGCTGGGGGCGAACCGGCAGGAAGGCCTGATGGGCTTTCCCCTCGGGAGATCCCAGTCCCGAGGAACCAGGGTGCCCCTCTGTGCTTCCTGGGCGCCTGTGTCACAGGGACTGTGAGCCTCAGCTGTGTTTGTGGCCGCGGACAGAGACCCAGTCAGAGCAGTGTCAACAAAGAGGCAATTTATGGACTCAGGTAACTTCACTTTCAGAGGGTCCTGTTTCAGGTGTGGCCGGATCCCAGGAGCTCAGTGTCATCAGACCTGTTTCTCTCACCGGGTGTCTTTTCCGCGCTCTCGGCTTCCTGCATTCCCAGGCAGCAGTGGTCTCTGGCAGGTCTAGGCTCGAGGACAGGTGGCAGAGAGAGGATCAGGGCACGGGCTCGGGGTAGGATTTTACAACCCAAGTCTTCATTTTGCCATTTTGTAGCTGTGCTCTGGGGGAGTCCCTTCATTTGTCAGGTCTTCCGGTTGCCTTAAGGACTGCCAGTGGCGTATTTCGTGACCTTAGGAAGAGTGACACTGGTGTTTAGTCAGCATGCGGTAAATATTAGCTGTCATAATCCTGCCAGGCTCACAACCTTTTTGCTTAGTAGTGGAAAGAGAATGTCTGCTCCCTGAGGTTCCAGCGAAAGGCCAGAGCAAGTGCTCGAGGTCTGGACTTTGGTCACAGACCCTGCCTTCAGCCAGCCCCTGGCCAGGAGAACCATGTGCCATCCCCAGGATCCAAGAGAGCAGTGGAATCTATCCCTCCCAGGGCCCAGGGTTCCTGTGGGAAAGGTGGGATGAATGTTGGGCAGTGGGTCCTTGGGTGCCCACGGCACCTGCTGGGTCAGGAGAGGGATGGGCTTGAGAATCAAGCCCCCAGGTCATCCTCCTGTGGACTAAAGCATGAAGCCCCCTGGCCTACGAGACAGTACTGAGCAGACTCTCACTCACAGGGCACTACCTCTGGGTTTTCCCGCTTAGGGTTGTACCTCCACCCTGAAACTTGCCCAGAAACTTCCCTTGGCTCCCGCACCCCACAGGGGCAGGCCTGGCCTTTCCTCTTCCCCTATCTCCCATTCCCCTGTGGCCTCCGCTCTCTGGGCTCTCTGCTCCCCTCTCTGCAGCCTTACCACCAAGGCCGGGCCTCACCTGCTCTCAACATGCCTGGGCTCCTCCCCGCCTGAGTTGGCTGCACAAACAGGAGCTTTGGAATCCAAGAGATGCGGGTCTGGTCACAGCTGTGACTTTGGGCAGCGATTTTGCCTGGCTTTGCCTCAGTTTCTTCGGTATGCTAAAAAGTGGGGATAGCAAGGTAGGGGTAGGAATTCTGTGAGGCCCAGCGCACAAAGCGCCTTGTCCCCTGGCTGAGGAGGCCAGTAGGATCAGACTAGGCCTCAGTGAGATCCGCTCCTGTGTCAAGGCTCAGCTTGTATTAGCCAGGCTTCTGCTTAGCTGTAAGTAACAGACCTCCCCCAGGTGCCCCCCAAATCCTAACAGAAACCAATGCAGTCGCTTAAACAGATCAGGTGGGTTTTTAATCTTGCATAGAGGAAATCTGAAAATGGGGTGTGGGGCCAATATGGTGGCCCCACGATGTCACTGGATACCCAGCTTCGGCTTCTAGTCTTGAGGGTCCTTCAGGAGCCAAATGGCCACCGGAGCTCCCTCCATCATGCCTCATTCCAGGCGGCAAGCGGAAGGAAGGTGGCAAGTCAGGCATGGCATGTCCCAGCTATCTCCTCATGCCCACCGTTCTAGAGCTTTGCAGGCAGTCCCACCCAGTAGCCTCTGAGACACTGCATGCGTTGCTCCCAGCTGCAAGGAGGCCGAAATGTGGTCTTTCCACACCTCTGCCTTGAGCCGGGTCCTGTTTCGTGGGTAGGAGGGCACTCCAGCTCCTCCCCACACCACCCTCGACAGCCCTCCCAGGCCTCCAGCGCCCAGCATCAGCCCATGTGGCTGTGGGAGGTCAATTAACTTTTAATTGGCTCCCCACTTAGAAGAAAGCTTTATTCAACTAGTTCTCCCACCGTGACAGAAAGCCTGGGCTGCAGAACACATGAGGCCTGGGCAGGGGGCATCCCTCAGATACTGACCGGAGCTCTCTCACTTTACACATGGTGCTGGGGAGCTTAGTTCTGGCTGTGTGCCAGGGGTGCCGCAGATACCCAGCCAGGCTTCACCTCTTAGCCCCAGATCTACTTGGCTTCTTGCCTTGGCTGTCCCACACCAAGTTCAGCCTGTCCAGACTTGACCTTGGCATCTTCCTCTCTCGGGCCATTTCTCAGCGGAGGGTGCCACCGTTCACCCATCTGCCCAAGCGGGAGACCTGCATCTCCTCCCTGTCTCCATTCTCCCCCTCGCATCACTTTCTCCCGTCTACTTTACTTTGTCCCTCCCTGTTTAGTTAGAAATCCATTCTGCTGCTCAGCACCACACCAGGAGCCTAGACTTCCTGCATTTCGGCTTCACCATTGTGGGCGAGTTGGCTTTCATCCCACACGTGTTGCCTCATTTTCGCAAGATGCTGCCACAGGTCCAGCCTCCCAGCAGTGTGCCAGGCGGAAGAAGGGCTGGGGCCAGCTACACTCCTCTCTTTTATCAGGAAAGCCAGAGCAGACTTCCACTTAAGTCTCTGGCTGGAACTGTGTCTATGGCCACCTCTGGCCATAAGGGAGATTGGGAGAATGTTTGGCTTTTCCAGGCCCTAGAGTTGGGGGGCTCAGGAGAAGGGAGTTGGCCAGGGCATCGGTGTGGCCAGGGTCTGCCGCTCCTTGGCACTTTTGAGTCTGCTTAAGCCTCTCCCCTCTGCTTCTCTGCCTGCCTCCTCCGGTGACCAGGCCCAGCCACCACCCCTCTTGCCTGGCGGGCTGCACTCAGTCCTGCCGCCACCATCCACTTCCCACATGACAGCCAGAGAGCTGTTCCTCTGAACTGTCACTCTGGGAAGAGCCGTGGGTGCAGTTCTCAAGGTAAAGTCCTGGTGTGTCGTTCATGGCCTTACTGGGTACTGCCTCTTTGCCTTGTCTGTCCCTACCCCTCCCACTTTCTGTCCCAGCCATTCTGGCCTCGTGGCCTTGACTGTTATCTCTCATTGGAGACCTGCATCGCCCCCAGCTTGGCCCGGCTCAGGCATTTCTCCCTGCCGCCCCTCTGCGGTGGGCTGCACACACACGTCGGCCTCCCGTCACACAGCCCCGGCGCGCTGCGTCTCACTGATCTGGCAGTTCCTCCGGGAAGGTGGGAATCCCGGCCTGGCTGGCCCAGGAAGTGTGTCTGGGGATGAGTGAAGTCTCCAGAAGCTGGACAGTTATCTGGATGGTTGCCTGTCATTGCCCAGCATAATGGAGCCCGGGCCCCCGGGCCCTCCTGCACCCTCAGGGCCGGATCTCCTTCTACATGACCAACTATGGCGAGGAGGGGACTCACGTGGGGAGCGCAGCGGCGCTAGACAACACGGACCTGGTGTTTGGCCAGTACCGGGAGGCAGGTATGTCTGCCCTGTTGGTGGCCTGTGTCTGTGGTTCCCGTGGAGGCAGGTCAGGCCCCGTCCCTCTGGGTGGGAAGGGGAGGCCCGGGTTAGCTACCCCAGATGCGCTTCTAGGAGCAGTGTGGTGCCAGGGAGGATTAAGGAACTGCAGGGAGAGCTTTCTGAGCGAAAAAGGGCCAAGCCAGGGCCAGGGGTGTGTGGTGGCAGGGTTCCTCCATCTGGAGGCCAGGCAGGCAGGCTCATAGAGAAGAGCCTGTGCTCCGGCCGCTCCGTGCTCTGCTGGCTGCCACTGTCAAGTTCAGGTCAAGTTGCTTCCCTTCTGTGAGCCTCTGTTCTGTGATCTCCCAACACAGGCTGCTGATGGCACTGTGACCCCTGCCTGGGGAGTGCTGGCAGCATGCAGTCAGGGCAGGCCTGGCCCCACATGGGGACCCCCATCCAGAGTGTGGGTCTCTCTGGTCTCTCTGGGCGCTGTGTCCTTCAGGTAGCAGAGCAAACAGGAGGCCCTGGCAGTGGCAGCCAGGGCTGGCCCCTTCTGAGTGAGGGAGTGACAGGACGGAAGGATGGCAGATGAGGTGTGAAGCAGGTCGATGAGGATGGAGGAGTGACTGGGTAAGGGCTGTGGAAGGGAGTCACGGGGCAGGGGACACAAAGCCTGCAGCACGGGGTCTGGCACTGGGTAAGCGCTCCAAGTTGGAGGCGATATGCCGGTGGGGAGGGGCCTCTCACCTGGGACAGCTCTTCAGCAGCGGGCAGGCTGGCTGGAAAGGCAGCGTGGCATTCCCGTCTGCTCCCATCCCTGTCCCCTACGCTCTCCGGGGACAGACGTCCTGTGTATTGAGTGTCCCCAGACACTGAGCTGTGGGCCCCCACCAGATTGGCTGAGCACCTCCCACCTGTTTTTGCAGAAGGGGCCTCTCTGGTGAGGACTCCGGGCGGGGCGAGCGAGGGGCTTGGAGCCGTGGGCAGCCGCTGGGCTCTCCACACGGGGGGGTTAGGGGGCTGGCCCTGAGCGCCCTGCAAGAGGGAGCCCTACCGCACTGAGGCCCCCACAGAAGGCAGCCTGCGTCTGGGCAGCCGCCAGGGGTGGAAGCCTGCGGCCGTTCGGTGTAAACCAAGGATGTACGTGGCCTGACAGGCCGTGGCACCAGCAGGAAAGGACCCTCGTCAGGGAGCTCACGGGCAGCACATTCCCACCTAGAGCAGTAGTTGCCGTGGGGCCTGTGGTTTTCCGGGGCGTCGGGCCCACCTGGGCCCAGGACTCCTGGCTCTGCCCGCAGCTTCTCGTGCTGTGAAGAAGCCCCCCCCACACGGCCCTCCATCCCACATCAAACCGGGGCACCCCGCCTTTGGTCTGTGTTATGTAACACGTGGCCACCCTGTGAGTATGTGTGGGTGACAGGAAGTCTCTGGAAGGCGAAGGCTGCCGTCCCGCCCAGCGCCCCTCACCCTCACTGCCACTTCAGGTGCGTGCTCGGGAGCCGACTGTCTGGGCAGTGCTCACTGTGGGCGGGGGTGTCTTGGCGGTGGCATCCCGTTAGCTGGTAAACACCCCCTAGCCCCGCTGCAGCCCCAGTCATGAAGGGTGAGCTCTGTGTGGCCCCCCACACCCCACCCACCGCCTTACGGTGTGACCTCGAGCCGGCTCTGGGAGCTCTCCCACCTCAGTTTCCCCATCTGTGAATGGGGAGAATAACGCTTCCTCCCTCAGGGGTTGTGAGGATTAATTAAGTTAATCTATGGAAGATGCTCAGAAGAAAGGTGCCCGACCCCAAGCACTGTGTCCGTATTGTAGTCCTTCAGGGAGCGTGGGCACAGCTGGCAAAAAAGGTGGCTTGTGTGCAGTAAGACCCTGATTACATCATCACGTGAAGGAGGAGATCCCCAGTGAAGGAGGAGGTCTGGACATGCCTGCACCAGCCAGCTGCTTCCACGGGCGTCCTTGAACCCCCAGTGTGGCCCCTTGGGTGTGGGCATGACAATCGTCGCCCAACAAGAGTGGGTCGTTGCTCATCCCAGGACCACCTTGACCCCCTCCTGTCCGACTCAGCAGGCCAGGCCCCCTTCACCCAGAGCGCTTCCATGCGGTGGCGAGGTTTGTTTGGAAGAAAGGATATTACAGCCGTGAGCAGGTTCAAATATCATCTCTCTAGTTCAGAAGTTGTGGGCTAGCGGCCTGTACTTTTATTTGGTTCATATAACGATTTTGGAAGTAATGTATGAGTTGAAACATTGATAATTTCTCATTTAAAAAAAAAGCCAGATTTTGCCTTCTTTTGAAGAGCCGAGCCATGAGCCATTGGGCGTCTCCGAGAAGCCGTTGGGTATTTGGAACAAGGCCTCCCTTTCGGGACAGGCCCGAGCTCTCTGGTCTGCCCCCCTGGTGCCTCCCCCACCGCCATGATGCAGGCCTCCCCTGCCCAACTCCAGTTCCCTTCTCGACCCATGGGGACATGGAGCCCAGGCGGCAGGGGCCTTGCCCTGGGACGGCCATGGGTTGCTCTGACCGTGCACTGCCGCAGGCTCACGTGCACCCCCACCTCCCCTGGCCCGCAGGCGTGCTCATGTACCGGGACTACCCCCTGGAGCTGTTCATGGCCCAGTGCTACGGCAACGTGAGCGACCTGGGCAAGGGCCGCCAGATGCCCGTGCACTACGGTTGCAGGGAACGCCACTTCGTCACCATCTCGTCTCCGCTGGCCACGCAGATCCCGCAGGGTGAGGACTTGTCCCGGGCTCGGGGCTCGCACACCAGCATCTTCCCCGGCACAGCCCAGCCTTTCTCCGTCGTCCCTGCCCTTCCGGGGGCTTCTGGGGGAGGGGGTGCCGGGCTCGAGACTTTACACGCACAGCCCCCTCTTGTCTGGGAGTCTCCAGAGGAGGGCTCTGGTTTGGCAGGCTGGGGCTGGCGTGACCACACTCTCATTTCCTAACCTGCCCGTCCCGTCGGTCCGCTCACCCACACAGCGACTGCGCTTGACTGAGCGGGAACCAGCTTCTCGCAAAGGGTGCCTGGGCGGAGCTGGGTTCCTGCCCCCAAACCTTCTCTCCCTCAGTCCTCGGAGTCTGACTCCACTGAAGCTTACTCTGGAAGCCCAGTGCCTAGAGCAGCGAGAGTCGCCTTGCTCAAAAGTGACCGCTTAGGGAGCAGAGCCCTTGGGCCAGGCCCACACCCACACGGCACGGAGACCCCAGAACCTGCCCTCCGGGCCTGCGGTCGAGTCATGGGCCAGCTGGGCTCCCGCTGTCTCTGACCCCGGCGCCGAGAGACTCGCGTTGCCGTGTCCGTGGGGCTGAGCAGCGGGCTGGTCGCCGGCCCATCTGTGTGCCTTAGCTCAGTTTGCTCCAGGTGCCTGGAATAAGGCGCCGTTGGCACCTCTGAGGTGGGAGGCAGGCGGGGTGGCTTTGTGAGAGGAGGTGGCGTGTTCCCTGAGGGTAGGTGGGATTTCCAGAAGGCTGGGCCCTGGCCCCTTACCTTCCATTTGAGTGACCGTTAGGCCTCTCAGCGGGCAGACGTTGGAATCCCTGCTATGTGGGTGCCGTGCTGGGCGCAGTGAGCAAGAGACAAACGCCTCAGTCCTCCTCCGTGTGGAGGACACAGGCAGGAAGGATGCGGGGGGAGCAGTCCTGCAGGGACGGAGAGGGAGTTGCAGTGATGGAGGACGGTAGGGGGTTGTGTCACCGGTGACATTTTTTACAGACCAGAAGGAGCCGGGGAGGGCGCCACGTGGGGTCTTGAGGCAAGTGCGTGCTTGAGGGTCGGGAGCCCGTGGCAGGCGTGGAACTGGGCAGGAGGCCAGGACGGGCTCGGCAGTGGCGGGGGAAGGCTGTGGATCCAGGGGAGGCTGAGGGCAGTGGGAGCCGTCGGGGGGAGAGGTGGGGGAGAGAGGTGCCGGGCTGAAATGGCAGCCTGCTTCACATTTTAACCATTTTAACTGGCCTCTGGCTGTCCCTGGGCAACGGGTGGGGGCGGGAGGAACAGGAGGCCAATGAGGAGGCTGCCGGGAGCTCAGGCAAGGTGACCAGGTGAGCAGACCGATGGGAAGGAGGCCGGGGGACACAGGGTCAGATTCTGGCAGAATTTTGAGGGTGGAAGAGGCGAGGGGAGCAGCTGGAGTCAGGGGAGTCACCATCGGCCAGGGGTGGGGGGCGAGAGTGAGACGGGGGCGCTGAGGCAGGTTGTGGGGTGGAGCGAGAGGACAGAGCTGGGTGGGGGGAGTGTGCAGTTCTGCTCCTGCTCACCCCTTCCTCCCCCTGCAGCGGTGGGGGCGGCCTATGCGGCCAAGCGGGCCAACGCCAACAGGGTTGTCATCTGTTACTTCGGGGAAGGGGCCGCCAGCGAGGGGGACGCACACGCCGGCTTCAACTTTGCTGCTACCCTCGAGTGCCCCATCATCTTCTTCTGCCGGAACAATGGCTATGCCATCTCCACGCCCACCTCAGAGCAGTACCGCGGGGATGGCATCGGTAGGGGTCCGGTGGGCCGCTCCCCAGTCTGCATGCTTGCCTCCCCCCAGTCCTTTCCCTGCCATGTCTGCAGCAGGGGGTCGCAGAAACACTGCCTTGCCTGCTTCCTCTCCCCCCCTCCCCCATCTCTGCTCATTGTCCTCATCTGAGCCCCCCCCCCCCCCCCGCCGCCGGGCCCAACCTGCCTCTCTGTCCCTGACCTGCTTCTCTGTCCCCACAGCTGCCCGAGGCCCAGGCTACGGCATCCTGTCCATCCGCGTGGACGGCAATGATGTGTTTGCTGTGTACAACGCCACCAAGGAGGCCCGGCGGCGGGCTGTGGCCGAGAACCAGCCCTTCCTCATCGAGGCCATGACCTACAGGTGCCTGCCTCCCCCATTCCCCCTGTGGCCTTGACCCCCCCCATTCCCCCGATGGCCTTGACCCCCCCCATTCCCACTGTGGCCTTGACCCCATTTTCCCTGCATGGGTCACTGTCCTCAGAATATGACCTCAGAATACGACCCCGTCCCTTTTATGGGATACTCACGTTGGATCCCCTTCGTGGCCTCTATTCCACTGCCACCCCTTCTCCCCTAGTCCTTGCCCTCCCTCCTAACCCACTGTGGGGGGCTCCTGCCTGACCCTGGGCCCCCTCCGCCCGCAGGATTGGGCACCACAGCACTAGTGATGACAGCTCAGCCTACCGCTCGGTGGACGAGGTCAACTACTGGGACAAGCAGGACCACCCCATCTCCCGGCTGCGCCACTACCTGCAGAGCCGGGGCTGGTGGGACGACGAGCAGGAGAAGGCCTGGAGGAAGCAGTCCCGCAAGAAGGTGGGGGCTTCCCTCTGCTGGAAGGCCATGCTCCAGGGGGAGTGGTCCAGTGCGGTGTGTGGTGGAGAAGCCTGGAAGGACTGGGGGCACACGGAGCTGGGAGACCTGGGCATAGCCCAGCAGGGTCTCGCTGCAGCCCGCAGTGCCAGGCTGCCTGGGCACGCGCCTTTGTGGGGTCCTAGCTGCGTCCTCGGCAGGGACATGCAGGTATCCTCATCAGGGGCTGTGCGAGGGGTAGGTGCCCTAATCCACGTGCAGTGAGTGTCCCAGTCTCCTCAGCCTGGAGCTGGGGCAGTGCACCCAGGGGGAAGGGCTGCCCTGGCCCGGGCCCTCCCTCTGGGCCTTGGTTTCCTCACTTCTGAATGGCTGCTGCCTAGTCCCGCCCCACAGATCCCTGCATTTAGTGCAGTGCCAGACCACGACGTGGATCCTCTCATCCCTGCCCACCCTCTCCTTTGTGCCCAGATGAGAACCCCGGCTGGGGTCCCACAGGTGCGGGGTTGGCGGCCAGCTGCGTGCCTACTGTCCCCCCTCCCCCAGGTGATGGAGGCCTTCGAGCAGGCGGAGCGGAAGCCGAAGCCCAGCCCCAGCCTGCTCTTCTCCGACGTGTACCAGGAGATGCCCGCCCAGCTCCGCAAGCAGCAGGAGGCCCTGGCCCGGCACCTCCAGACCTACGGGGAGCACTACCCTCTGGACCACTTTGAGAAGTGAGGCCTGCTCATCCCCGACCCCCACCTCAACCACCCCGAGGGGCAGCCCTACTCTGGGGCCCCAGGGAGCAGCGGGGCACCACCCTCCTCCCGCAGTCTGCTCCCTCCACACTACTGGGGCCAGGGCTCCAGCCCCCATCCCCACTCCTCCAGGCTGTTACCCGGTGGGGCTCGGTCAACCCCTCCTTGCCTGTTACAGTGCCTTCTCCCTGGGGCTGGGCCGGGGCGCCTCCAGGACTAGAAGCCCCTTGGGGTGGGCGTGGTGGGTCAGCCTGTGAAGTCACTCCCTCAGTGAGAAGGGGTCAGCAGGTGGCCAATAAACTCGGTTTGGCTCGTACCCCCCCGCTGGTCTGTTTCCTGGACTTTGGGAGGTGGGAGGAGAGCCTGGCCTGGCTGGTCTGGGATCACCCCTTGTTTCATACCCCACCCCCCGCCCCCGCCAGATAAAGAAGGCCGGGCGGTTGAGACATGTACTTCCCCCGGAAACTCTAACAGGCTGGAGGATGGTGGCGGGGGTGGGGGGTCCTCCCAGGTCAGTCTCCTGTTCTCCCTTAGGTGGGACAAGGCTGCCGTTCAGCAAAGTGACCAGGAGGTCACCAGAGCTGGCCCTGCCCAGTAAGTGGGGGGAGGGTGTCCACTGTGAAGGTCAGGGTGCAGCTGCGCTCACTCTGCCAACTCCTCCGGGGCCCCACGGGCACAAAGATGACTCCGGGTCTCAGAGTAGGGGGTGGGGGTGCATATTTTTCAAAAACAAGAAGTAGATAAAAACAGTCTGTCACCTCCTGCTGCCCAGCCCCCTTGCCTGGGAGGACCGAGGAGGGGCTCAGGCAGTCACAATTCTAGGGTTTCTCCCTCCCATGGAGGTCCGGGAGAGGTGATGTCCAGGTCCGCCCTCCTCCCTCTTCCCAGCACCCCCACAGCTCAGCACTGGAACTGGGGGTCCTGCAGCTGCTTCCAGAGCCGAATGCTGTTCTGGGGGCTGAGGGGCTGCACCAGCAGCAAGTCCCGGAAGGTGCAGGGGTCGGCTGTCCGGTCTGCTGGCCAGGCTGTGCGGAAGCCTTTGTGATCCCTGGGGGCCAGGCCCAGGGCACGGAAGCACAGGCCAGTGTAGACGTCGTCGAAGGGGAAGGGGGCCACACGGGCCGCCGCCTGCAGCAGCCAGGGGGCCAGGCGCCCGGCGATGACATAGCCACCCCCGCTTGCGTAGGCTGGGTAGTGACCTTTAAAGAAGGACTGGGGCACATAGAAGGGCCCTCTAGGCTTCCGGAGGGGCTTGGCCTGGGTGAAGACCTCCCCCAGGTAGAGGCCTCGGGCCCAGCTGGGCGGCAGGCCCCGCAGGTGCTCCAGGAGGGCTGGTGTGCGCACGAAGGCGTCATCTGGAGCCTGCAGCACGAAGCTCACGCCCGGGCAGTGCTCCCCCAGCCAGGCCAGCAACAGCAAGTCTTTGAGTGTCCGATTGAAGGGGACGTCGAGGAAGTCCCAGAGCAGCAGGTCACCGTAGCGGCGGCTCTCCCAGGCCACTAGGGAGCTCAGGTCAGGCCCCCCCTCACCTTCGGGAGACCCCAGCAGGAAGAGCAGCCGGACTCCGGGAGCCGGACCGCCCCACGTCTCCCTCACGGCCTGCCGTTCCGCAAAGCGCCCCGGTTCCGACTTGACGGCCAGCAGCAGGTAGGGGACGTCAGTGCCTGAGCAGCTGGCCACTTGGCCACCGCCACTCCCAGGCCGCCAGGGCGGGAAGCTCCGGCAGGCCGCCGACAGCAGGAAGCGGCGGAGGCCCTTAGGGTAGGACTTGAAGTCTGGGATTTCGGCGGCCGCAGCGGCCCCCCAAGCCTGGCAGCCCCCTGCCCCTGCACTGTCCCCACCGGGCAGGGACCCCAGCCGCCACTGCTGCTGGTTCCAGTAAGCCGAGGGCAGCGGGCCGGTGTGGCCCAGACGGGCAGAGAGGTTAGCCGGCAGGGTGGGCTCGGGGCTGGCGGGTGTGGGGCCTGGCGGGGTGTCTTGGGGTCCCTGGTAGGCTTTGCTGAACCGAGACTCGGATGTCCACTCGATGTACACCTTGAGGCCCAGGAGCGTGAGCAGCGCTGACAGGCAGAGAAGGCACTTGGGGCAGCGCATGACCCAGCCCAGGGAAGGGGTGGCCACGGGAGCTGCAAAGGAGCCACAGAGGCCTTTGGGGTGCAGGGATGGGCGCCAGCAGTCCCTGCCGGCCCCTGTAACTGCTTCTCTCAGCCCCAGCCCCTAAACCGGCGGCCTGCCCAGGACCCAGCTCTTCCCTATTCCTGGAGCTCGGAACACTGTTCAGTTCTTCCGACTCGCTGCTCTTTCTGCCCAGCCCAGCCCATTCCACGGACCTATTCCGCAGCCCCACCCCAGGGACCGGGGCCTCTGCCGTTCCAGCCCCCCTTTATCCCCCACCGGGAGTCAGAATCGTAGGGTCCGTCCTTTCACCTTCTAGAGCCCAGCCTCCCTCCTCCCAACAATCCTCACCCCAGGGAAAGGGGGCCAGGGACCTGCTCCCTCCTCTTTACCTCTGGGTCCAGCTCCCGCCCGCGCGGTGTCCGGGGGCCTCTGGTCAGGCCCTCCCTCGCTCCCTCCCTTCTGCCCCTGCCGAGCGGCGGTGCTGTAGTCGGAGCCCTGCCCAGCCAGTCCGGAGGGGCGGGGAGGGGCGGGGAGGGAGGCCGCCTGGGCCCCAGGGGCCGGGAGGGGCTGGGGCGGGGCCGAGGGAGGAGGGACGGGAGGGGATGGGAGAGGAGGCCAGGAGGCCGACCTGAGGGATGGGGCTCTGGCATGTTGGGGCTGGTATTTCGGTGAGACAGCGGAAAGGTGCAGGGGTGGCCAGAGACAGAGACGGCGGACCCAGCAAGGCGTGGCAGGGAGAGCCAGGGGCCTGGGAGAGTCTGAGGGAGGGTGAGGCTGAGGGGTCAGGCCCGAGTCCGGGGTGGGCAGTGGCGAGATGGCCCAGGGACCGGCAGGGTCCCAAAGTGGCAGAGCTGGGCGGGGAGGTTGGGGGGGGGGCAGGCTGGCGCCGGGCCAAGGAGGCGGCAGTGAATGCTGAGGGGATGGGTGGGCAGTGCCAGAGCTGGGCTGTGTTGTAGCCGCTGGAGTCAGGGTGGGGGTGGGGAAGGGGCTGGTGGAGAGGAGAGACGGACTGGGGTGGGGGAAGGAGGGTTGAGGGAGACCTCTGGGGCAGGCAGGGGAAGGGAGAGGAGGGACAGAGGAGGAGGAGAGGGCTGCAGGGAGAGAGAGAGAGGAGTGGTGTGGAGTTGGGGCAATGCCCTGTGCCCTGTGCCCCGTGCAGGAGGAGAGAGAAGTTAAAGGCAGGTGGGCGACCTGCAGAGTGGGACTGAGAAGGGCATCTGCGGAGCCAGAGCCAGGGCCAGGGTAGAGCGGGAGGGGACCAGATGGAAGGGGGGGAGGGTGGTGCCAAGCTGGAGGCCAGTGGAGGGTGGGGGGGCACAGGAGGGGCGGCCCTCAAGCTGAGCTGACCCCTCTATCTCCTCTGCCCCCTTTGGTGCCTGGTGTTTGCCTTGTGGGGGCGGGGATCCATCCCTTCCCCGGCCTCCCCCAACCCCAGCCCATCTGGGCCTCCGGGACAGGAGAGGGTGTCCGGTGTCCGCCTGTGTTTGCGTCCCTGCCCCTGGGGCCCCTCCTGCTGGGGTGGCATCAGCTGTTTGGGGAGCTGGGCAGGCGGGGCCTCCTTATCCCTGAGCTCTTGGAACCTTGGGGTGGGACCAGGGGCCCCACTTAGCCGGGCCTGACCTCCTTCGCTCCATCCTGGGTTGGGAGGACTGTCTGGACCATCTCATCCTTGGCACCTTGTCTGTCAGCAGCGGCTGACTTATCTGTCCAGAGCTGACTTCCAACCCCCGAGTCTGAGTGATGGAGCCCGTGGGAGCAGCTGGAGGAAGAGCGTGCAGAGTGAGTGTCGGGTGTTAATGCACCAGACGTGAGGGGGCAGGGCCGGCTAGGGGCCCGGGGTGGGACCCTGAGCACCCGGGAGGGGTCTCCCAGCCTCCCCCTCCCGCTTCCACCCTGGAGCTCCCCCGGCTCCTCTCACTTCTCCCAGGGGTGCCGACACTGCTCCTCCTGGGGTGGTTGGAAACCTCAGGGTGCGGGTTGGGTTGCTACGGGCATCAGCCTGGGTCCAATCAGGAGGCGAAACCACTGGGCAACTGGAACAGGGACAGCCCATCACTGCGAAGGACCCGAGAGATGCCTTCTTGTGGGACAGTTGGGGGTGGAAGTGCAGCTCCCTCGGGAGCCACTTGGTCCAGCACTGACCTCGCCGAGCTCTGGGTGCCCCCACTGGATTCTGCCAGGGTGGCTCAGCTCCTTGTCTCAGGAACCAGAAGCCACGCTTGAGTCCACGTTCTAGTCAGCAACCTGAAAAAGCCACTAGAGCCATCCAGCTGCACTGGCTAGCTTCCTCATTCCCTCATATAAGTGCCCTGGACCGTGAACTTGGCCCTCACTGGTCTAAATCCCTTAGACTGGAGCTCCCCGACCACCCCCGGGGTTCTGACTCTGTTTGCAAATCTTGCCATTGCTCTGGCGTAGAGGCTGTGCCCCCTGAATCCTCGTGGGCGGCTGTGCCCCGGAGCCTGCGGAGATGCAAGCCTGGGCCTCCGGGGGTCTGGTGAGAGCAGGCGTGCTTCTGGTGAGTCTGAGGAAGGGCATCGGCCCGGGGGAGGGGAGCACAGCGTTCCCAGCACAGGCAGGCTCCTGCTCTCCTCAGCCACTGGGCACAGACTCTCAAGTGACTAGGGGGTCCAAGATCATCTGTTTCCACAAGGTCCAACCAGGGGACCCCATCCCAAATTTCAGGGTCCCTCTGTACCAGGCGGCACCCTCACCTGCACGTGAGAAACTTAAGACTGCGGATTCAACCACTGCCACTCAGCAATCTGCAAACTTAAATGCCACGTTTTCAGCGCTTCAGGGGGTGGCACAGAAGCTCTCCCCCTCGAAGAAGGCAGCCTGAGCTGAGCCAACAGCCCTGACCCTGTCCTTGTCTGTGGGTGCTCAAGGGCACTCCGTGGAAGCTTCCAACACCTATCTTTAGAACTGGCGTTACTGGCACAGCGGTCAGGTGCAGTGGCCGCGGGGCTCCCAGGCACGTGCCTCGGCAGGCACCCTGGCCAATGGCCAACCCCTGGGCAGAGCTGGACCGACCCCAATCCCGTGTTTGTGAGTCTCCTGGAACACTCCAGAGGCCAGTGCTGGATCCGTGTGGATCCCGTCAGGAGAGAAAAACCGCACAGTAACTCGAACAGGTAAAGTTTAATGTCAAGAATTTGTTGACGTTGAACAGCGAACTGAAATCAGGGACTCACAGCAAAGGTGTCTGGGCATTTCCTGGAAGTCCCTGTTCTGGGTCGCAGGGAGGTGCCTCGGTGGTGGGGGGCTCTCTGAGACTGCTGGGGGTGGCATCTCAGGAGCCACTTGCTGGGGAGGCCTGAGGGCTCAGCCCGGAGCAGGGAGCACGCAGAGCTCCCACGTGGAAGCAAAGGCTTTTCTCCTGTCCTCTCTCAGGCGCCCTCTACCGACAAACTTCAGCACGTCACTCGGCCAGGGAAAACCGTTTCAAAGGCCCATGGTCTGTTTTCACGGAGCAAATAGGAAAGCTGGATTTGGAGTCAGTGAGTGGATGAGCGGGAACAGCGGGGGTCGTGCGGCGCAACGGCTGTCAGCGAGTGGAGTCCAGGGATGGCGAACTGGCGGAGAGCTGAGCGGTGTCCCACCGGGAACCGGGCCGGTGGCGCCCCTGTGTCAGGGGGGGTCCTGGCCGGGAGCAGCAACGTCTTCAAACAAGGCTACGCTGAGAAGACGCCCGGGACAAGTCAAGAGCAGGGTTTCCCCAACATGGCAGGAACCGGGTGTGGGGGAATCGAGAGAGGAGGGGTGGGGAGGGCACGGGGCCGGGGGAGGTGTAGAGTGTGGCTCCCCCGGGGCTGCTCATCTCCCCTGGGCCTGGGAGGCTGCTGGAACCCAAAGCGAAGCCTGTGGAAAGAGCTGCCAGACAGGATGACAGGAGCTGTGACCTTTCAGCCCAGGGTGCAGTGAGCCAGAGTCCCCAAGATGGGGACTAAGTACGCCAGCGGCACGCTCCCCCCGACCTGCTGGCAGGGCCAGTTCCCCCCACCCCGCGCCCCACCTCTGTGTGGAATGATCCTGATGGAAGCCACAGGACCGAGAACTGTTAGCCCCTCCACGGGGCCCCACTGACGCCCAGCTCGACAGGGAGCAGGCCGAGGGCTAGGCAGGGACAGGGCTGGCTGTGTCCTGAGACTGCTCCTCCGGCCCCAACCCGAGGCCCTGGGTCCAGTCAGCCCCCAGAACCTCGCAGTCGGGCAACATCTCTTCCACCAGGATCTGCGTGAGGCCTGGGTTGGACACGGCGGGGAGGTCGGAGATGTCCAGCCTGCGGAGGTTCCTGAGAGGAGGCAGCAAGGGGTGAGGCCTCCGTGAGGAGGGTGGGCCTCTGCAGGGGGAAGGGCATGGAGGGGGCTGCACCAGCCCTGGCTTCAACCCTGGAGCCTGAGCTCTTTAAAATCAGAGTCCTTAGCTACCCAGATGTTAGAGAGAGCTGGCCAAGTACAGACTTCCCCCGTGGGAATTACAGACCACACTCTGGCTCCCCCTGTTCGCAACAGTGTCAACATCATCGAGTTTTCATTAAAAAGAAAAACCAGGAGTGCTTCCCCCCATGGCCCAGATTCACTGCGATGGCTCACGTGTGCAGACCCCACACGTGCTCCAGGCTGGACGTTGGGGCAGGGCTACAGGGACCGCCCGCTCCCCGCCTTCCTGTGTCTGTGTCGGGTGCCCCCCCCTTCCCCGCCCAGCTTGGGGCCCAGCCTGAGCTGAGGTCTCACTGGAGGTGGTGGAGGCAGGCGAGGCCCCGTTCAGAGATTCGGGGACAACCGGCCAGCGAGAGCTCCTGCAACGAGTTGGCCAGCGGGTGGAGGCGGCTGAGACACCAGTCATCCACGTGGGGACAGTGCCGCAGCCACAGGGACTGGAGCTCCTTCAGGGCCACTGCAAGGCAGGGGGAGGCCACTGAGATCCTTTCTGGAGCCTTGTACGGAAGGGCAAATGCACCAGCCCGTCCGTCTCCGGCCTACTCACGGAGGCTGTCCAGGCCGTGGTAGTTGATGGCACTGCCGCTGGCATCGACTGCCTCTACAGGCACCGCTGGGAACGTCAGGAAGTCGAGAGAGAAGCGGCCACGCGCATTTGGCCGGATCCACTCCTTGCCCTGAAACCTGGAAGGAGACGGGCAGTGACCAGGGCACCCTGCCTCCCCAGGCCTCCAGCTTCCAGAGGACGCTCCCAGCCCCATGTGAGGACCTGGTCACACGGTGTCTGGTGCGCTCGCTGCACAGCAGGCCCTGCACTAAAGGGTTTCCGTGTCGGGTCTCACTGGGCCCTGGATGTTCCCATGAGAGATGTGATGTTTGGCCCCCCCCCCCTTTTTCTAAGTAGGCACTGCGTCTAGTATGGAGCCTAGTGTGTGTGAGATTAAGGGTTGAACGCTCAACAGACCGAGCCACCCAGTCACCCCCGTTTGGCCATTTTTACTGTGGGTCAGAAAAATTCAGTTAACATCAGAGAAAAGGGCAAGAATGCCAGAATCTTCACTGGCTGCCAAAAGCTGAGACCCACTCGGATGTGTGCGCCGTTTCTGAGGAACGTGCCGGAGGAAGGGGCTCAGACCAGGGGAACATTTTAACTGGAGCCAAGCGAGGGGTAGGTAGGTGCATGAGCTACATTTTCCAGAAAAGAGGAAAAAGGGGAGGAAAAGACAGAGGAGGAGGGAGGGAAGGAGAAAGGAAGGGGAGAAGGAAGGAAAAGGAACAGCGATGTGTACTGAGCCCCTGGGCTGGCTGTACCAGGCCTATGCCACACACTTTATGGCAAAAAGTCTGAGTCTTTCCAGCAAACCTTGTAGGTTCATACAACCACCGCCCCATTCTACAGGTGACAGCAGGAGCTCAGGAACAAGGTCCCAGCGGAGCCAGCAGGGACAGAGCCCAGGGCTCATGAGAAGTCCCAAGGGCCCCTGGCTCAGTGCTCCACAGCCTCCCCCACCCCCTGCTGACGCTTTCGCCCTCATACTTGACTGCGCCGCCTTGCTTCAGGATGAAATAGGCACCCGCGGCGTGGGGACCGAAGCGCTCCTTGATGTGGGTGAAGGGCCTGTGGAGAGAACAGTGGCTGAGGTTGAGCACTGCACCCCGGTGTCATGCTGTCATGCCCCCGCCCTCCCCGCGAGGGTCAGAGTTCACAGCACGAGGAGTGAGCCAGCCAGCCAGCCGGACTGAGACAGGCTGCATATATTTACTGAATGTCCGTTAAGGGCCGGCACCAAGGCAGACAGTGGTCCCTGCTCTGTGCGGTTAAGTTACGGAAGGAACCAGGTGACCCACCCGGAAGTTAAGAGCAAACTGCAGCAGCAGCTCCGTGTTGGAAGTAACAGAGGAACTGACTCGGGAGTGGCATGGGGCAGGGGTGGGGATGGAGAAGGCTACTTCAGTTTGGGTGTTAAGAAATACCTTCTTGGGGCACCTGGGGGCTCAGTCAAGCATCTGCCTTCGGCTCAGGTCATGACTATGGGATCAAGCCTCTGCCTCTGGCTCCCACTCTGCCTACCTGTGCTCTTTCTGTCAAATAAACTATTTAAAAAAATAGTAGCTTCTTGCAGGAGGTGACACCTGAGCAGAGCTTGGAGTGGTGGCAAGAAATTCAAAGCCCACGGCAGGAGCCTGCCAGACCAAGGGAAGAGCTGGTGGAGACACTCAGAGGCTCAACTTAGAGTGGCAGGACAAACAGCACTGAGGATACCATGCTGGTGGGGGTAAGGGGAATCCCTGGTAGGCATCTCAAAGCTCAGCTTTTAGGCTTTGCAGTCTGATTTTTATTCTAGCAACCAAATGGCTGCAATGGGAAACCATTGGAGGGTTTTAAGCAAAGTGGTGTTTTTCTATTTTAGTGTTTTTGTTTTTTTTTTAGATTTTATGTATTCATTTGATGGAGAGAGAGGGCACAAGTAAGGGGAGTGGCAGGCAGAGGGAGAGGGAGAAGCAGGCTCCCCACTTAGCAAGGAGCTGGACATGGGACTCAATCCCAGGACCTGCCCCATGCCACTCCTGAGCAGAGGCATAATTGACCGAGCCACCCAGGCGCCCCTGTTTTTGTTTTAAGAGTCCTTTAGATGATTTATAGACCGTAACAGACTGGAGGGGGCAAAAGGTGACCAATTCAGATTACTGCGCTCAACCAACCATAAAATGAAGGAGCTCAGACAAGGCTACAGACAGGAGGTAACAACTGGGCACATCTGGGATGGTCTGGTATTAGTGGACTGGATGTGGAAGACAGAGAAGAAAAATCAGGGAAGGCTCCTTAGAATTTGGCTTGAGTAACTGGGGACAGTGCTGCTGTTTCCTGGGATGGGGAAGACTCGGGGTGAGCAGACTTTCTCAGGGGGAAATCAAGGGTTTGGTATTAGCCATGTTAGGTTTGAGGTACCAGTGTGCCCTCTAAGGTGGTGGACAGCAGGTTACTTATATGAGCTGGAGCCCTTGGGAAGGGTGTGGCTGGAGAGGATGTAACTCCGTGGGCGTGGTATAGAGGCCACAGGGGCAGGATCTGAGCTCTGCCTGGTAAGGCCCCAGCAGCAGGGTCTTGCCCACCAAGGGTTCTCACCGATTTATCCGGTGCACCTTCATTACCTGCTTTCGGAGCAGGTACTCCCTGAGAGCCTGCACGTCATGGAAGTGGTCAGCCAGGAACTGGAGCAGGGACCTCCCCTTCTTCTGACTACCCTCCGGGGCCACTGCCTTGCTTAGGCCACGGATGCCCCTGGTACCCCGGTTCCATACTGGCGTCATCAGGTGCAGGGACTGGGGAGAACAGGAAAGGAGAGGCTGAGCCTGGAGCCTGCTGTGAGAGTCAGAGCCAGATCCCCCTGTTTCTGGTTCATGAACCTCCCCTCCTCCCCACTGCTGCTTCCTGGCTGACAAAATTCTTTTTGGATTTCCAAATTCTGCTTTTGAGATCCCCCAAATTCCCCCAAGTTCTTTCCCTTAATCAACCCTAAATTCTCTCTTTGATTTGGCCAAACATTCTTGGTCTTCCCAATTCTCCCCTGATCTTTTCCCAAACCCTTATTTTTAAGACCTCTATTACCTGACCTCCTAATTTCTCACAAGGTGCCCCCTTAATTTTATCCAAATTTCCCTGGAGTCTTCCTGAATGGCTCATGTCTTAACCCCAAAATATCTTAATTTATCTCCAAATCAGCCTTAACTTACCCGTTAAAGCCCCCAAATGCTTCCTTCAATCTCCCTCCAGTCTTCTCTTAGCCTGCTCCAATTTCTTTTTCTGCTTCAACCAAATTCTCAGTAATTTGCCCAAATCCTTACTTTCCCCTCAAAATTCCCCAAGCTCTCACCTTAGCTTCCCCTAAATCTATTCCTTGACTTTAGGTCTTTCCTCCTAAATTCTCTCCACGAATATCGCAAATTGTGCCCTTAATTTCCCCTAGGTCTTTACCTTGGAACTCTCATATTCATCTTTTGGTTCCTGTCCCCCACCTCCAACTTCCCTTTGGTTTTCCATAAAAATGCATAATTTTCCCATGAGCTCCCCTCACCTATATCCTTTTGTCTCCTACCCTTGGACCTCAAACTCCAGCTTCTCCACCAAACTCACCCAAAACCCTCTTCCCCTGCAGGTTCTTTTTCACGCCCCGCCCCCCATTCCCAGCGCCCCCGAATTAGGTCCCTCCCTCTGATTGGCTGGGTGCGCCATCTTCGGAACCCGCTCTCTGCTTCCCCATTGGTTTCTCTCCGCCAAGTCCCCGCCCCGCGTCCTCTCTGAAGCGCCCTGGCCGTCTGCGACCTGCCCCAATCGTTCTCGCCCCCCAAGGTCGCATGTCAGTGTCCCCAGCATGAGCTGACGGGGGAGGCCTCCTGCTCCCTTTTGCCCCTTGCTCCCTGGGTCTTGACAGAAGCCCTGAAGGCGGAGGCAGCAGAGCGGGCTTTAATTTTGGGGCTCTAGAAGCTCCGGTCACTTACCGCCCTGGGTGCCGCCATCTTGCTAGGATTACATAACCGGAAGGGGCCGGTTTTTTTAGTCCACCCACTGGGTTTACTCAGAGACTTCTGTCCCTATGGCCACGCCCCGTCCGTTTTCCAACTCTCCTCTTAAAGGTACCCTCACTGTTTACTAGTTGAGCGATTGCTCCGAGCGCCATTGCCGGTGAGACTCTGCAGCCTTTCCCCGGGAGAGAGCGATCAGCCCTTCCTGTTAGAGTACCCTCCCTCCACTATACTCACGACCCTGAGACCATGACCTGAAGAGTCAGGGGATTAACAAAATGAGCCACCCAGGCGCCTCTCCTTTATTTATTTTTTTTTAAAGATTTTATTTATTTATTTGACAGAGAGAGATCACAAGTAGGCGGAGAGGCAGGCAGAGAGAGAGAGAGGGAAGCAGGCTCTCGAGCCCGATGCGGGGCTCGATCCCAGGACTCCGGGATCGTGACCTGAGCCTAAGGCAGAGGCTCCAACCCACCAAGCCACCCAGGCGCCCCTCCTTTATGTTTTTTTAAAGATCATTTTGGGGCGCCTGGGTGGCTCAGTTAAGTGTCTACCTTTGCCTCAGGTTATGATCCCAGTGTCCATGGGTCCAGCATCAGGCTCTCTGCTCGGTTGGGAGCCTGTTTCTCCCTCTCCCTCTGCTTGTGCTCTCCGTCTCTCTCTCTGTCAATTAAATAAAATCTTTTCTTTAAAAGATTATTTATTTGAGAGAGAGAGAGCGCGCGCGCGAGCATGAGAGGGGATAGGTCAGAGGGAGAAACAGACTCCCCGCCGAGCAGGGAGCCAGATGCTGGACTGGATCCCGGGACTCCAGGATCATGACCTGAGCCAAAGGCCGCCGCCCAACCAACTGAGCCACCCAGGTGCCCAATTCAGTAATATCTTAGAAAAAAAAAAAAAATCATTTCTGCCAGGTGGAGAACAGACCTTAGGAAGCAAGGGTGGAAGTGGGGACCAGCAAAGAGGCTACTGCAGCAGTCCAGGCAAGAGATGAATGGAGACAGGAGCAGAGATGGGATAATAGGAAGTGGGGAGAAGTGCTCAGGTTGAGTCTATTTTGAAGGTTGAGCCAATAACTTCACAAACTAAAAGGATGGGGATGCCACTTAGGGAGACAGGGAGACTAGGGAGACTAGGAAAGTGATAGGTTTGAAAGGCAGGTGTGGTGGATTGAATAGTGGACCCCCCCCCCCATAAAATTCATGCCCTGATCCTTGGAACTTGTGAATTTGCTACTCGATATGGGAAAAGGAAGAGGTGATCAAGTGAAGAGTCAGGAGCTGGGGAGACAGCTGTGGGCGATCGGGATGGGCCCAGGGCCATGACAAAGGTCCTGTTAGATGGAGGCAGGGTGTCAGTCAGTAGGAGACGTGATGGTAGGTGCAAGAGTGATACAGGGAAGGGGCAACAAGCCCAGGCCTGTGGCGGCAGTGGCTTCTGGATGTGGAGGGAGGCCGACGCCCCAGTCTTTTCTGCGGCAGGGCCTGCGCTGACAGTGATGGTATCTGTGGGCAGGTCAGGGCTCAGCAGAAATGGTTGCTCAACTGTGCGTGCCAGTAGCTGGACCCTGAGGTACCACAGCTGAGGATCATGGCTCCTCGGGCGCACTGATCGGGAAGCTGTTGGGTGGCTCTAAGTTGGGCCAGCTGTGGGGTACCTGGGTGGCTCAGATGGTTAAGCGTCTGCCTTCAGCTCAGGTCATGATCTCCCAAGTCCTGGGGTCAAGCTCCTAGCTCAGCGGGGAGTCTGGTTCTCCCTCTCCTGCTCCCCCTGCTTGTGCTCTTTTTCTCAAATGAATTAAAAAAACAAACAAACTTTAAGCTGGGGCCGGCAGGAAGGAAGAACGGAGGCTGAGGAGGGGGTGGGGGGGGCCCAGGAGAGGGTGGGACAGGTGAGGCCGGGCATCCACAGACACCCAATCCCCAAGAGGGGTTAGGCCTGAGAACGGGTCAAGGGAGGGGCCGTGGCTAGCCTCTTGTGAGTGGAGCTGAAGTTAGACTTTAGAAGGAAGAAAATTCTCATGAGGCTGTCAGTTCTTACCAGAGAACGGACTTTGAAATGCTGACCCACGCACCTCCTCATGCCCTTTGCTCTGCACGGCCCTCACGGGCTCCTCAGGGACTGGGTCATTCTGGATCTTGCCGTTTTCTGCTCCTGGCTGCCGCTGCTCAGAGACTATGGAGCTGTGGGGGCAGCTGAGGCAGGCGGGACTGGTGCCCCCAGGGCTGGGCCCCCCTCCCCGGGCCCTGAGGGAGGTCCCCCCGGTGGGGAGAGCTGGCCAGACCCTCCTGTCCTCAGGGGCAGACCCTGCAGGTGCCCTGGAGTGTGTGCTGTGGATCTGGGAGGAGCTGGTGAGTAAGGGGTTCAGATGGGCAAGAGATGGGGCACAGGTGGGGGTGGGGGGGGAGAACGGGTACGTGGATGGGAACGAATGGAATTGCATGGGGCCAGAGACTGAAGGATGTAAATTCAGAGGCGAGAAAAGAGAAACAAGCAGAGAGAGACAGAGACATAGATCCAAGAGTAAGAGCAAGGAGTAGAGAGACAGGGACAGAGACGTACAGGGGGGAGACGGAGATAGAAAGAGGTTGAGAGTAACACCAGAGACTCCGATTAAATCTGAGACAGAGAGAGACAGTCAAAGGCAGGGGCAGAGAAATAGTGTTAGAAAGGGATATGGAAAGAGAGACAGAAGCAGAGACAGGCAAGGCGGGGCAGAGAGAGAGAGAGACACCGTAAGGGAGGCACAGAGACGCAGAGCCAGCGAGGGATTGGAAATGGAGAGACAAAGTCAGGGAGAGACAGGCAGAGATAGAGAACATCTGGGAGAAGCCAGCTGGCAGTCAAGGTCTGGGCCTGGTGAGGACCCCGCTGTGCTGCGGGCCCGGTTGTTAAAGAGAAGCTCACTGATGGCACCTAGCTAGTGACACTGTAGGTGTAAGGGCCACTGCAGCGGGGCTGGGGGTGGCGCAGAGAGATGGGCTCAGTTCTGAGCCCAGCAGGGGCAAGTGGGGATTTCTATGGAAGGAGAGGGCAGGGGTCAGCAGATGGGGAATCACTAAGCAGGGCATCTGGCTTAACGGATGCTCAGGGCCCTTGCTGGAGGCAGGCCAAGGACATGAGGTGGGGCCTGGTCAGGGATGCGGCCGGGGTGGGAGGTGGAGGGGAGTGAGGAAACAGATCACATATCAGGGGTGATCAGACATGGAGGATGGAAGATTCTTGGTAAAATGGAATTTTACAAGGAAGCGCACAGATGGGCCCAGGAGAAGGTTTAGGAGCTTAGCTGAAGTTTGGTCAAGCAAAGAATCTTGGGGGCACCCTGACACCACACACCACCCCCGCCCCCTGCGGGGTGGGATGCTCATGACTCCACCTTCCCACGGGCAGGAGCGCCTCCGTCAAGTGGACCTCCAGCTGCTGGCCCAGCTGTGCAGTCTAGGGCTGGAGATGGGAGCGCTGCGGGAGGAACTGGTCACCTTCCTGGAGGAGGAGAGCCTCATCGAGGAAGAGGAGGAAGAAGAGGAGGAGGAGGAAGAGTCTGAGGGGAAGCAGGAGGAGGGACACCTGCGGGCCTTTGGCTCAGCCCTGCACCACCACCCCCCTGACTTCGAGATGACCATCTGAGGCCCTGCCACGGCTTCTGAGTGACACATGAATGAGATGCAAATTTATACAAAGGACAGAGCATTTGCAGTGAGATCTACCTGACCTGCTAGGGGGCTCAGGAATCAACCTGAGCAGATGCACCCTGGGAAGCTGTCTGTCTGCGTCCGGGCTGTCTGTCTGCATCCGGGCGGAGGGGCTGGCTGGTGAGCTCTGGGGCTCCGCAGCCCATGTGGGCCGTCTACAGGTGTACTTGCCAAGGAACTGCAAGTGAGTTGCAGGGGGCCTGTGGGTCTTTGCGGAGAGGGTCACCTATAGGTGACCAAGGCCACCCAGCATGGTGGCCGCTACCTCCGGTGGAACCACAGAGCACATTCCAAAGGCTTAGTGTGATAAAAAGAATATAGAACGGTTTGATAATCTAAAACTTTTGTTGGAATGCTAGTATTTCCTGCATAATGGGGTAAATAAAAATATTACTAAAATGAATTTCACCTGAGTATCTGAAAATTTTTTTAACATGGTAAAATATATATAATAAAATTTACCATTTTTGCCATTTATAAGTGTACAGTTCAGTGGTATTAGACCCATCCACACTGTGCACAACCATCACCACCATCCATCTCCGGAACTCTTCATCTTATAACCCTGAAACTGGACCCATTCAACAACTCCCCAGTCCCCCTTCTTAGAGAGAGAGAGAGAGAGCAAGAGTGAGCGAAGGAGAGTGGGGGTGGGGTGGGGTGGGGTGGGAGGCAGAGGGAGAGGGACAAGCAGACCCCCTGCTGAGCAGGGAGTCTCAGGTGGGGCTCAATCCCAGGACCCTGAGACCATGATCAGAGCCAAAATCAAAAGTCAGACACTTAACCAACGGAGCTGGCCAGGCGCCCCTTTTTCCATTTTTAAATAGGACTGCTAGAAAATTTTAAATTACGTACGTATCTCCTGCTGTATTTCTGCACACCACTATTTGAGAGGTTTGAAAATGGAATGTGGGTGTGAGCAGAGGGGTGGTGGGGCTTCCCAGCTGTTCCCAGATGTGTTGCAAATGTGTCGTATCTGAGGCTGGCGGCCGAGGAGAAGCCCGCTGCACCTGCAACCATTCCCAGGGTCTACGTTTGCAGAAAAGAGGCCCACGTCAGCAGGCGGAGGGCTCCAGCCTGAGGGGAGACATCTCTTCAGGGCAGACAATTGGATATTCGTAGAATCATTATTCCCAGGGAAGACAAACACATGCTTACATGTTTGCCATTTGTCATCAAAACTTTTTTATTTAAAATTTTATTTACTTATTTGACAGAGAGAGATACAGCGAGGGAAGGAGCACAAGCAGGGAGAGTGAGAGAGGGAGAAGCAGACTCCCCGCCGAGCAGGGAGCCTGATGCGGGGTTTGATCCCAGGACCCTGAGATCACAACCTGAGCTGAAGGCAGAGGCTTAAGGACTGAGCCACCCAGGCACCCAAAACACTTTTTAGTTTAAAAAAAAAAAAAAGGATGTAGAGGTGATCTGGCTGCGACATCTGTCACCCCATTGATCACCAGAGTTGATTCAGTTGAGCTGGCTTCAGGTGTCCCCTTCCTCCCTTACCACTCCGTGTGCCTCCTTCCCGAAGCTTCGCAATCAGTCCAAGAGGATGACCTTCCCCAAAAGAAGAGGACTGTTCTACAGTCAAGGGTATACAGGAGTAGCTGTGTTCTCCCACTGGAACCTCCAAACAAGCTCTCAAGGTCCATTAAAAAAAACCAACCAACCAAACAAAGAAACCCCCCACACACAAAAAAAACACTTTCTAGTTGGGAGTGAGGGTGTTCCCAGAGATATGAGATGTTGGTGGAAGAGGTGCTGAGTCCCAATCTGTGAGCATTTCCTCCTTAGGGGCACCTGGGTGGCTCAGTGGGTTAAGCCTCTGCCTTCGGCTCGGGTCATGATCTCAGGGTCCTGGGATCAAGCCCCGCATCGGGCTCTCTGCTCAGCAGGGAGCCTGCTTCTCCCTCTCTCTCTCTGCCTGCCTCTCTGCCTACTTGTGATCTCTGTCTGTCAAATAAATAAAATCTTAAAAAAACACAACAACAACAACAAAAAACAACCTGCTGCTTTCTGTCCAGGGGGGGTCCTCTAAGACTAGGGGAGGGGTGCAGGGGAATTACGGGGTTCAGGCTCCATCCCAAACTGGCCTTCTTCTGCCAACTTCAGCCAGGTCTGCGGCCCCTGGGAGATCTGCGGTGTGGGTGCGGGAGGACGTTGGAAGTCAGACCCCAGCACCCAGGGAAGGAGAAAGACACCGCAGGAGCGCGCAGAGGCAGAGTCCCTCTCCCTCGTGAGGCAGTCTAGAAAGAAGCGGGGCGCACTCGGGGCTCCTTCTGCAACTGTAGCTGTGTCCAGGCTGCGGGCGCCATGAGGGCTGAGGGGGTGGCTTCGTCGCTACAGGGTCTGGGTTGCTCTTAGGCGGAAAGAGATGGGAGGCGGGACACTGCGGGGAGACTTGGGGGGGCGCTAGGGAGAGAACGCTCACTGCGAGAGCGGCATGGCGGCATGGCGGGGTCAGTGAGACTCTCCTCCGTTAATAGGACGTAACTGGAGACATCGGTGAGATCGTCAGGGCTATGATTCCAATGTCCCGGTTGAGAATGACGCCCATCGGATCAGATATGGCCCCATCCTTTAAGAAGCTAAGGTCAACTGGATGGGTATTTCGGGGACCAGGAGAAAAGAGTTATAGAGATGCAGACGAAATTTGAGGGGAGAGGCTTTTTTTTTTTTAAAAGATTTTATTTATTTATTTGACAGAGATCTCAAGTAGGGAGAGAGGCAGGCAGAGAGAGAGAGAGAGGGAAGCAGGCTCCCTGCTGAGCAGACAGCCTGATGTGGGGCTCGATCCCAAGACCCTGAGATCATGACCTGAGCCGAAAGCAACGGTTTAACCCACTGAGCCATTCAGGTGCCCTTTTTTTTAAAGATTTTATTTATTTATTTGATAGAGACACAGTGAGAGAGGGAATACAAGCAGGGGGAGTGGGAGAGAGAGAAGCAGGCTTCTGAATGAGCCCGATGTGGGACTCGATCCCAGGACCCTGGGATCATGACCTGAGCTGAAGGCAGATGCTTAGCAACTGAGCCACCCAGGTATCCCCAGGGAGAGGCTTTTTAAAGGGAAGAGGCTGTTAGAGTCCCTAAGAAAACCTGCTTCAGAGCAATCTATGTGGGGGGTACGCAGCCCTTCCATACCTGCGTAAATAATCAGGCCCAAGCCAGTGAGACCAGCCATGCTTTAGGATCAAGAATAGTTTTGCCGGGGAGGGGGGCAGGGGGCGCTCCCGGAAGGGCTCAGTTGGGTAAGCATCCAACTCTTGATTTTGGCTCAGGTCATGATCTCAGGGTCGTGGGATCAAGCCCCACGAGGTTGGGCTCCATGCTCAGTGGGGAGTCTGCTGGAAGTTCTCTCTCCTTCTCCCTGTGCACCGCACCCCCACCCTCCTCTCTCTCTCAAATAAATAGATAAATCTTCAAACAAACAAAGAACAGTCTGCCTTGGGGATGAGCTTTGAGCAAAGGAGAAGTGACAGTAGAGAGAAACGTGTCTCCACGGAATATGCCCGCAAGCACGGTGTTCTGAGAGGCTCAGGCCACTGGCCGTCTCTTACCTGTTGTGCAGGTCTTCTACTTCGGGGGAGACCGGGGAGACCGTGGGGAAGCAAACAGGGTCTTGACCAGAGAGGGAGCTGAGTTTCCCTCCTGCTGTGCAGAAAGCAGTTTCAAGCTTTCAAGTTTCAAGGTTACAAGCTAGAGGCCACCCAGCACCCTCCAGCCCCTGGAATTACCATTTCTAATTGCGGATTCTTTCTCTGTCCCTTTTGAGATGTTATCTGTGCCTCCTGAAAGGGGGCGCCTGGGCGGCTCTATCCCTCCCTTAAGCAGCTGCCCCCAGCCCAGGTCATGATCCTGGGGTCCTGGGATGGAGCCCCAAGTCGAGCCCCCTGCTCAGCAGGGAGTCTGTTTCTCCCTCTCCCTCAGCCCCTCCCCCCATGCTCTCTCTCTCTCTCTCTCTCTCTCAAATAAATAAAATCTTTAAAAATTTTTTTGAAAAGCCTCATGTCAGTCTTAGGATGCGGGGAACGGCTCTGGAGTCCATTCCTCCAAAATGTAATCCTCCTGCAGACAGCACCCTTACCTCCCAGGCTCTGAAGGAAAGCAGGAGCCTAACTTCCGAGGGTCACCTTTCAGGCGGAGATGTAAAACTACCTTCCGCCAGGATTTTATGAGAACTTTCCACTGCTCTTTCAAGTGAGGCTGATCAGCCAGTAGATGGCCTCTAAGTCCCTCTCCCTAATTGAAAATCTCTGCAGCTGTGCTTTAGGAGGGCTGAGTTCAGTGTCCTCACCTGTTGCATTGGCCTTGAATCAAAGTCCGCCTCGCCTCTGCTTTTTCGGTACAGATTTTACTGAGCTGACCTGCCTGTCGGTAGCTGAGCTGTCATCTTGCACGTTGTCCGTCTTGGCTATCTTTTCAAATCTTCCAATCTCTTCCCTTATCTGGCTTCATCCTCCAAACCCACGTTTCCAATTTGCCTCCCTCCCGAGTTGGCGTCCACAGCAGGAGGGGGCCTGGTGGCCCAGACCCTTCAGATGGCCTCAGGTGGCCTTGTAGCTGGCCTTTGTCCCCAGGTTATGAGAAGCAGCGTGAGCTAAGGCACAGGACTTCCTAGAGACCTGGAGGGACGCCAGCCCCAGCGGCCCCAACTCCAACAGTATTCGAATGCACAGATGTTTTCACTTCACCCTCAACGAGGGAAACCACACTGACTTCAGGAGACATTCTGTCGTAAAACACAACAGCTCTAGTGGATAGGCAGATCCTTGCACAGTGGGCCACCCGGGCGCCCACACCGACAGCTCAGGGCAATGAAATCAGCAGGGGTGAGGGCTGATGGAGAGAGGCTGCATCTGACCCTGGGGCTCTGGAACATGCAGTGCAGCCCCGAGCCCGCCTCCCTCTGGGCTCCAGGGCCCTGTGCCAGGCCTGCCCTGGCTGCCGGCTGCCCTCGGAGAGGCCGGGGCAACTGCCTGGGGAAGGGGCCGCTGCCAGGCTGGGCGTGGATCTCAGCAGTCAGGGCCTCAGGTACTCTGGCTCTTGGAGAGCTTACATTTCATGAGCTAGGAGTTTGGCATCTGATACCCCCAGAGTTTTTTCCTATGGCCCAGCTGGGAGCCCAGTGTAGGGCTTGAACTAATGACCCCGAGCTGGAGACCTGAGCTGAGATGAAGTGTGGGATGCTCAACGGACTGAGCCACCCAGGCGCCCTCCCCAGAGTTTACTTAAATTGGGAATTCCCATTCAATCTGTTTTCCTCTCTCAACAGGATACAGACACACATTTGCCTGATGTCGCTGTTTACAGAAGGGAAAGTATTTATCTTAATTTTGAAAAATGTGTAACATACAAACAGAAAGGAAATCAGTCACATAACCACACAGAGATAAAACTGTCATCATTTTTGGGTCATATTTGTCATCTCTCTGTCTATCCATCTATCATCTATTAGTTTTTTTCTGGAACATTTACAACTTTATTACAGACGTCACCACACTTTGCCCTGAATGTTTCCAGCTGCCTCTCTTCGAAGATGAGCAGTCCCCCTCATGCCACTGGCGACAGCCGACAGAATCATAATTCCCTAATATCAAATACCCTGTCCATGTTCAAACTTCCCCACAAGTCTGTGGTCATTGGTAACAGAGTGATAGGGATATGCCCCAGACTTGCTGAAAGGGTATGTTTAAAATATATGAACAGTTTTATTCTTATTTTTTAAAAGATTTTATTTATTTATTTGACAGACAGAGATCACAAGAAGGCAGAGAGGTAGGAGGAAGCAGGCTCCCTGCTGAGCAGAGAGCCTGATGTGGGGCTTGATCCCAGGACCCTGGGATCACAACCTGAGCCGAAGGCAGAGGTTTTAACCCACTGAGCCACCCAGGCGCCCCTCCTTTGCTGATTTTTAATATGAAAAAAATTTTTTAATTGAGTTGTGTATGCTCTTTGTGTATTGTAGATATGAGTCCCTTATCCGATACGTGGTTGGCAAAATTTTTTCACCTGTTTGGCGGGTTTTTTTCACTTTTGTGACGAAGTCCTCTGAAGCGCAAAAGTGTTCATTTTGGGGTGTCTGGGTGGCTCAGTGGGTTAAAGCCTCTGCCTTCAGCTCAGGTCATGATTCCGGGGTCCTGGGATCGAGCCCTGCATCAGGCTCTCTGATCAATGGGGAGCCTGTTTCCTCCTCTCTCTCGGCCTGTCTCTCTGCCTACTTGTGATCTCTGTCAAATAAATAAATAAAATCTTTTTAAAAAAAAAGTGTTCACTTTGGATGACTCAAAGTTTATGGTTTTCACTTTTCTTGCTTGACCCCAGGAATATTTCACACCATTTTTCTCTAGTCAGGAATTACACAAGGGTCCCACATTGCATGTGATATTTAGAAAGTCCTTCTTTTTCTAAAAGCTTGACTTTGTCTGGGGTGGCTGGTGGTCTTTGGGGGTCCACGTCTGAGTGTCTGGCAGATTTCTCCTGGGACCTCCCTCTTGCCTCTCCAACTGCCCCCCTGCCCTTTAGACTGCAGGGGAAGCCTAGACTCAGGGGGACTCATTGCAGTTTAGGGGAAGCCCCATGTGTGCAGCTCTGAACAGCACCCCTACTCCCATCTGGGACTGGACCAGAGGGTCAGACTGGCTGTAGTGGATTGAATGCTGACCCCCGCCCCCCTCAAAGATATGTTCATGTCCTAAACCCCAGAACCCGTGAATGCGACCTTATTTGGAAAAAGTTTCTTTCTTTGATGATACAACGAATCTTGGGATGAAATCATCCCGGGGTATCTGCGTGAGTCCTCAATTCGATAAGAAGTGTCCTTATAAGAAACAGAAGAGAAGACACACAAAGGACACACAGAGGAAAAGGCCACGTGAAACAGAGGCAGAGTTTGGAGTGACTCAGCTACAAGCCAAGGAATGCCGTCCGCCACCAAAAGCCGGAAGGGGAAAGGAACAGAATCTCTCCTAGAGTCTCTGGAGGGAATGTGGTCCTGCCGATACTTTATTTTGGATTTCTGGCTGCCAGAACTGTGGTAGAACAAACTTTTTCTTGTATTAAGCTGCCCAGGGTGTGGTAATTTCTTATGGCAGCCACAAGAAACTGATGCACCGTCTCCCTCGAGGGCGAGAAAACAATTCCCCCCCCACCCCCCAGAACAGAGAGATCTGTCTCATCATCATTATCTCCCTAATCTCTCTGATTCTGTGGGGCCCTGAGGGGACATCTAATGCCCGGGCATGTCACTTCCCCAGACTCCTGCCCCCATACTCCCTACCCCATCCTCCACCCTGTTCTTGGCCTGAGCCCACTGTGCACAAGGACAGTCACTAACTGTGATCCCTCCTGGGTTCAGACACAGGCACCTTCTGTGCAAAAGAGCTTCCCTCATCCCTGGACCCTGATCTCTGCTGGAAGGACAGGACCCAGGCTTTCAGGATGAAGAGTTGCTTCTTGGCACCTCCAGTGTGGGACAGGTTAGAGGATGGTTTTTGCACCCTCTTTTTTTTTTTTTAAGATTTTATTTATTTATTTGACAGACAGCGATCACAAGTAGGCAGAGAGGCAGACAGAGAGAGAGAGGAAGGGAAGCAGGCTCCCTGCCAAGCAGAGAGCCTGATGTGGGGCTCGATCCCAGGACCCTGAGATCATGACCTGAGCCGACGGCAGAGGGTTTAACCCACTGAGCCACCCAGGTGTCCCCTCTTTTTTTTTTTTTTTAAGATTTTAAAATTTATCTGACAGAGAGAGACACAGCGAAAGAAGAAATACAAGCAGGGGGAGTGGGAGAGAGAGAAGCAGGCTCCCACCCGTCGGGCAGAGAGCCTGATGCAGGGCTCAATCCCAGGACCCTGGGATCATGACCCAAGCTGAAGGCAGAGGCTTAACGACTGAGTCACCCAGGCACCCCTTGCTCCCTCTTTTCTGAGGGTAATTATAGATCTTCATATAATCTTCATATAATATATGTTCATATAGATCTTCATATAATCAATGTGTTTCACTGATTTTTTTTTTGATGCTAGAATCATCTCCAATTTGGTCATTGATTTGGCCAGAGCAAAATACCAGGAGAAATTTCAAAAAGAAAGAAAACTCTCCTGCTGTGGAATTAAAGGCACTCAAGACTCAGCATTTCTATAGGTTTTTGGTGGCTTGAGCTGGTGTGGAATTCACATGGAGGACAAACATATCCATCTGCCCTATGAGGCAGGGCTGGCTTCCTGGGCTGGCGATTTGTGCAACCACTCAAAGCACTTACAAGGGCCTGTGGCCGGGTGTAATGCTGTGCTTTTGCCATCGTGAAATTCTTAACGATTTTTGAGCAAGGAGCGCTGCATTTTCACTTTACATGGGGTCCTGCTGTTGATGTAGCTGGTTGCCCCAGCAGTGACAGTGGACTGATAAGTCTTGGAAAAAGAAAGGTTATGAGGCCACTAGGGGCTGCAATGCATACTTCGGCCACCAGAGGGCGGCACCACCGCAGGGTACCCTGGAGGGTTGGCGATGAGCACCAGCAGTTTGGCTTTTTCACCTCTTTGGGTCCTCATGGGTCTCTGTCTCCACCCCTTCCCTTCTCTCTCCCCAGCTCATAGAGGGAATATTCTCCGCCCTGATGTACTTCGGGGATACACATTTTTTTGGGGGGGGAGGGATACACATTTTTGACTCCACAATCCAAGGTCGGGGGCCGGGTGATCACAACTATTTGGCTCAAATACGAACGGCATTAAATAGACGTAATAACGTGTACACGTAATATTGGTCTCAGGGAAATCCTGCAGAGACAGGGATTGGAAGATGTCGTGGGGTTGGGGAGATCCGTCCGAGTCCCCGTTTTCCAAGAGGAAAACGCTTAAAGGTGAAACTTCACTAAGGAGCCTCAAAGCCTGTCGAGCAGAGATGATCGGGGCTCGATCCAAGGGCGCTGGTGCTGCTCCCGGCAGCCCTCCCCAGTGTGGCCCCCGACGGAGAAGCTGGGGCTTTCCTGGGATCATCTGAGACACACCACACAGCAACGTCCAGTGTGGTCACCAATATAAGAAAGGGAACGTCCGACGGGAGCAAGCCAGACCGGTTTTGCTCACAGTGTGAGTACCGGGACTGGAGTACATCTCATTGCTGGACCTGCAGTCAGGCTGCATGACCACAAGGGCACATCTCCCTGGGGTGGTGGGTGATCCCCATCAAAATGAGATGTCTGCTCTGGACCAGCCTTGTACACCTGATTAAGTATATGTGCTGCCGAAGCGAGCACGTACACCTGATTAAGATTCGTTCAAGAAGCCCAAACTTCTTCAGTCTTTGTCCACGGGACATATGATGGGGGCTGACTTCTCTCTCTGTCTCTATCTTGCCATCAGAAGGTCAGAATTAAAAACTCGTGCTCTTTGGTTGATTCATGACGCAGGATCATCACCCGTCCGCAAATGGCCTGTACTCCTTTTTTAGAGAAATATTGCTTCTTTAACTGATTTTTTTATTTTTTACTTACATATTTGGACACAGGCTCAAGTTGTAGCTTTCAGAATGACCAAGGTAGGATTGGAGAGATGGCTTGGTAAGGAAGCTGTCACTACTTTCTAGAGGGGAAACACTAGGAAATCAAGACACTGTGTTGGCTTTGTGCCACAGACCTCTGCCGCCTCTTGGTAGCAACAAGGTTGGGATCCACTGGCCTCATGGCCTTGAGTGCCCGGGAGGCATAACCAGCATGTCATAGATCCACACTCTACATGTGTGACTCTGTGGTTAGTGAGCCCAGAAAGTGCTGTGTGTGGCTTGTCAGCATGTACTTTCCAAGGGGATTGGAGGAGAATGAGTTAAGGCAAGCTGGGGCATCTCTCCTAGACCTCATCGGGGCATCTCCACAGCCGAGACCTTTATTCCTGCCACCTCCCAACATGATGCTCCCTGAGTCTGCCTCTTCTCAGGTAGAGTCAAGTGCATCCTACAGGGCCTCAGTCCAGGAAACTTGGCATTATCCGGGAGGCTTCTGCTCCATCAACAAACCCTGCAAGTTGCCTACAACCTATAAATAGAGTGCAAACCCTTGTCCAAACCGCCATCACTCCTAAATGAGGGTATTGTGACAGTCTCCTGAGTGGTCTCCCCACTGCCTCCTTGTCCCCACCTGCCTGTATGACAGTCTCCTCACTGTAAGATCTCTGATCCTCAGAGAGCAGTTCCTCTCAAACCCAAGGTCATTCTTCTTCTGCTCAAAACCCTCCTGTTTACTCACATCTCAGTCACACCCAAATCCAAAGTCCTCCCGACAGCCCACAGGCCCTACGCTGGGGCTACTGGGAATGCTATTTATTTGTTTGTTTATTTATTTTTAAGAGAGAGAGAGAACACATGAGTGGGGGGGAGGGACAAGGGAAAGGGAGAGAGAGAGAATCCCAAGCAGACTCTGTGCTCAGTGCAGAGCCCAACACGGGGTTCAATCTCATGACCCCAAGATCATGACCCTGAGCCAAAATCAAGAGTCAGATGACCAACTGACTGAGCCATCCAAGCAACCCCCCCAGGTGCCCTGCTTTCTATATTTTGGATATCAATCTCTTACTAGACAGATGATTTAAAAATTTTCTCCCATTGGGTAGGTTGCCTTTTCATTTTGCTCACGGTTTCCTTCGATGTGCAGAAGATTTTTAGTTTGATGTCGTCCCACTTGTTGATTTTTACTTTTATTGCTTTTACTTTTCTTGTGACATCCAAAAAATCATCGCTGTGTCTGATGTCAAGGAACTCACTGCTAGTGCTTTCTTCTGATAGTGTTGTGGTTTCAGATCTTACATTCTAGCCTTGAATTCCATGTGAGTGAGTGAATGTGGTGCAAAATAGTGGTCCAGTTTCATTCTCTTGCATATGGTTGTCCGGTTTTCCTAATACCGCTTATTGGAGAGACCTGCCTTTTCTCCACTGTATATTCTTGGCTCCTTTCCTGTCAGTTATTTGGCCATTGATCTGTGGGTTTATTTCTGGGCTCTTCTGCTTCACTGATCCATTGATCCATTCAAGAATGGGAGGGCTGGGGTGGGGACTGAGGGCCTGATGACCTTAGAGTGTGTGGAGTCCCCAAAAGGGAGAAAAGGTGGCCACTCCAGAGGATGAGGGAGAAACTCCGAGAGGGGGCACCTCTCTGAGCATCAGACCTGTTCCCATACAGTTTTCCTTCCTTATCCGCTAAGCGCTCTCAGAGTGCGTGTGCTACTTCAAACACTAAACCAGACTTGCCATTGAGGGCCTATGTCTCCCGCCGTCAGTGGGTTTGGTGTGAAACTACTCAGATTTAGAATCTGTGTGAAGTGGATGTGCTCACAGTAGTGAGGTTGTACAGACTTTTCACCCTCCTGTTACAACTACCTGTCAAAGTGTCAGCCACATGGGAGCGGTGGATTCAAGAGAGCAAAAGCGCCATCAGGACCGCGTCCCTGTCTTTTGTGTGAAAGTAACAGGGCTTCTTGTAGCTGTAAAAGATGCTGATGGTTAAATACATTGTTTAGAATGATGAGGCAAAAGAGTCAGAACATGGCGGGCTGCGTATTTCCAGGGAGCCCTGGGAGAGATGTCTCTCCCCACTGGGTGCTTATTCCTTTCCCCTCCGTGGTCTCTCTCGAGCCAGGATCTTTCCTCTGGGTCTTCAGGTTCATTACATGCCTTCATCCCAGCCCGTGTGTACCCAGGAGGGCAGCCCCTTCAGGGAAGCTCTCTCAGGCCACCGGCATGCAGGGAGGCCGAGGGTTCGTGGTCCCAAGCTGCAAAGACTCCTAGAAAAAAGGAAGGTCCATTCAACAAGCCCAGGGCTCACCAGTGTGGCTGCCACGGCCCAGGGCTTCATGGGGGTCAAAAATCATGGTAAGAAATCCCGTCTCTTAACATGAAGCCCAGTGGTACTCCTGAGTGCAGAATGAGGACAGGCCCCAGGGCACCATCTGGCTCTCTTGGGTGAGGATGATTGATATTCCAAGAAGCAGTTGCTTTCCCATGACGTGGCAGCTCTACCCACTTGGAATGGTTCCCTCGATGCCTATCCTGGAGCTCGTGAGTGGGAGGAACGCCATCAAGAGACACGTTTTCTTTTGCAAAGTGTCCTCTTTGCCCTAACCATCTGTCAACACCATGAGTGACTCTCCTCCTCTCTCCTCTTTGCTGCCTGCTAGACACTTCACCTTTAGGGTGCTAATTCCATTTAGTGTCTTCAGAAAAGGCAAATATTTTCTTGAACACAGGGAGCTTCAAAGGCAACATAGCAGCTGACTCAGGACCTTCCCAACCTGCTCACCTAAGGTGTCTCCCTCCTCACCATCCTCTGTTATTTGTATTTTATTTTTAATTAAAAAAATTTTAAAGTAGGCTCCATGCCCAGTGTGGAGCAGAATACGGGGCTCGAACACACAACCTGGAGATCAAGACCTAAGCTGAGATCAAGAGTTGGACCCTTAACCAACTGAGCCAACCAGGAACCCCCCCCCTTTTTTTTGTAAATAAAGGTCTATGTGGGGATTGAACACATTGCACAGACATAAGAGTCTCATGTTCTATGGACTGAGCTGGCCAGACACCCCTTTTTTCCTTTTCTTTCTTTCTTTATATTTTTGAATGTGACATCTTGGACTCTTCAGCTCTCTTGAATCTTTTCATCTACCGCCTTCCACACTGCTCCCTCCTCTACCCCTGTTTCCATCCCTGCCTGCCCCTCCTCCCCACCTTAGCCCCTCATCTCCCGATTATCACTGGAGTTCGAGCCTCCTCCCCACTGTGGGCTCTTGAGGGGCTCAGAGAACCAACAAGAAACCATCAGGAGTAAAATGGGCTGACTGAGAACAGGAAACGAACCTCACTGACCAACACACTGTATTTGTCACACCCAGAGCTTCCTCTTTGAAGGTGGGAAGGTTTCAAAGGACCCAAGATTCTTCACCCCAATTTCTCCCATCAAGAAATCTGTTAAAAATTATACTAAAAAACAAGTACATTACATTTACTACTTTTAAACCATTAGCCAGTGTATAGTTCAGCAGCATAGATATTCTCCTTGTTGTACAACGCATTGCAACATATTCATTTGGTGACCAAAATTCGGTACCCACAGCTCCATGTCTCCTCCTCCTCACCCCCACTGGCCCCACAGTTCTTTCTGTTTCTGTAGATTTGACTACTTTAGATGCCATGCATAAGTGCAATCACAGGATCGTTGTCTGTGACTTGCTCATTTCACTTCGCAGAAAGTCCAGAATGACCTTCCTTTCTAAGATGGAATAGCGTCCCATTGTATGTAGATGCCAGGAGTTCTTTCTCCATTCCTCCATGTGTGGACGCGTGGGTGCTTCTACCTCTTGACTCTGGAGAAGAACCCTGCAGTGAACGGGGATGTGCGAGTAGCCCTTCGTAATGTTGCTTCCAGTTCTTATGGATGTCAGGTCAGGAGTGCGATGGCTGCGTCATGTGGTATGTCTGTTTCCTCATTGGGAGGAAACTGCAATGTGTTAAAGGGCAGATGGGCCATTTCACATTTTCACCAAGACCGGGCCAGGGTTCCACTTCCTCCAGATTCTCGCCAACACAAGCTGTTGTACGGTGTTTGCTTTTGGGATCTTTCAGCTACTGTTGTTGCTAGCGGCCATCCTCACAGGTATCCCATGATATGTCTTTGTCATTTGATTTGTTTTCTGTAATGAGTACTGGTGCTGAGCATGTTCTCAGAAGCTTGGTGGCCTTTGTCTATCTTTGGAGAAATGGGTTTTCAAGATTTCTGTCCATTGTCTACTTGTCTAGTTTGTTTTTCTTGTTGTTGTGATGTTTAAAGTTTTTTACATCTTCTAATTATGAATCCCTTAAGAGACATAGGAATGGCAAATCCTTTCCCCATTCTGTAGGCTCCCTTTTCACTCAGTTGATTGATTCTTCAGAGGGCCAACAGTTTGCAAGCTTGAAATGGCCCCAGTTGTCTAGTTGGATTTTGCTGCCTGTGTTTTTTGGTGTCATGTCCTAGACCTCACTGCCACATCCAAGGTCATGAAGTTTTTCTGTTTCCCTCTCTCAGCTTCATGATCTTAAGTCCTCTGTGGAGATGCATTCTCTCTTTTCAATTAATCTTTGGGTGCGGTACAAGGGAAGGGTCCGGTTTCCTTCTTTGTATGTGGATACCCTGTCTTCCCAAGCCTTTTCATGAAAGAGACTGTCCTTTCTCATTCAAGTGGGAATGGCACCCTGCAGAAGATCATTTGGCCATGTGTGGAAAGTTTCATCTGAGGGCTCTCTGTTCGGTTCCTTCTATGTTTGTGTCTCTGTGTTTGTGCTGGGACCTCACTCTATTGTTTCCTGTGGCTCAGTAATATGTTCTGAAATCGGGATGTGTAACCTCCTACTTTGTCCGTTTTTAGATTTCTCTGTCTGCTTGGGGTCTGTTGAGATAGCGTACGATTTGAGGGATGAATTTTTTCTACTTCCTGCCCCAAATACCATTAGGATTTTAAGGTGGATTGCATGGGATGTCATGGAATGTGTACATCACTTTGTGGGTATGAACTTCTTTTTTTTTTTCTTTTTAAGATTTTACATATTTATATGTGTGTGAGAGAGGGGGCGGGCACAAGGGGGGAAAGGGGCAGAGGGAGAGGGAGAAGTAGACTCCATGCTGGGCAGGGAGCCTGATGCAGGCAGGCTCCACATTTCCAGGTCAGCCCCAGGACCTTCAGGATTCCCCGGGGAGGGTTGTTCCACTCATTCCCTCTCTCCCTCCACAGGGTCTCTCCTGACCCAAGGGTGGCATTCTTGTGAGCCTTCTGAGTTTCACCACCCCCCACATCCCAACGTTGGTCCCCCGGAACATGAGTTTTCGGAGCCCCATTCCTTCCTCAGCTCAGTCCTTGACGCAGCTGCCTCTACTCGAGCCACATCTGGGATACATGCGCATGACTCCTTTAGCCAGTTCATGGTTTGCACTTCTCTCACCGTGAGCTTCTCCTGGGGAGAGGAGACATCTTCAAATCTCTCCTCCTCCTCCTCTCCCCCGCCACCAAGACAGAGCCCCAGGATATCAGCCTCGGAAACCAGTCCCCCACCGCCATCCACCATGCAGCAAATCTCACCCGGACCCCTCCCTCCCACCCCACCCCACCTCAGCCCACCCCAGCCCACCCATGGCATGGAGCTCTCATTCTCATCGCCATGGTTTTTTCCTACTCCTCCTCGGATCCTGGCCACAGACCCTGAACCCCACACGAGAAAGAAGTCAGCCTAGAATGGGGCAATAAGACTCCAAGACACTCCATTTGTTGAAACTAAGTTTATTTGTTCCTTTTGTGTCCCAAAACAAGAAGCTGAGGCTGCAAAGCAAAACAGAACTTTTTTGCAATCTGGGAGACACAGATTCAAGAGGAACGGGAAATGGGCTCTGGGCGGGTGGCGGGGGAGGAGAAAGGGGATGAAGGTGAAACCACAGGCTCCTGTAAGTTCTTGGGACTTACAGTTCTTGGGAATGACAACTGGCGCAGCCTCAATAGTCCGCTGTACTATATATAGATGGTAGTCGCTGGGGGAAGTTCAGCAGAATGAGCTTCCTTCAGAGAACCAGGGCAGAACGGAGCCGTTGGTGGTAGGCACAGGCTGGAAGTTCATGGGACGTCCAGAGGTGGGCGCGGACTCCGGGCGCCATGTTAGGACCGCTTAACATTAGTGATTCAAATTCAGTGTATCCGTTCCGTTGTCAGCCGGTCTTCTTGGTGAGTTTGGTACAACGGGGCCAGCCTCAGGGAGAGCTGAGCACACACACAAGCCTCCTCCGGCGTAGAGAAGCGAGGAAAGTAATTTCTTCTCCTCCTGGTGCTAAGTACTCCCCACAGCACCCAGATCGCTTAGACGTAAGAGTAGCTAAACCACAACCACTGCTGTGGGTTTCGAAAACGTCTTCTTGTGTCGAAAAAAATACGGCATATTTACGACGACTTCTCCGACAACCTGTTTGTGTATAACGGAAGCAAGATTGCGCAGGACATAAAAAACGGACTTCCTCAACAGAAACCAGAATGCTGTTTTTAACCAATCCGTGAAGTCCCATGGGTTCTCCGGTAATGTCATGAACAATTCGGGAACAGAAACTCTTACCTTAACCAGGACATAGGTCGCTGCAATTTCCACCACTAATTCCACGACCCAATCTTTGATACTGAACATAATTGAATTGTTATATAACAAGGGCGTGTGCAGTGGGTCTGACTCATTCGCAAAAAGCATTATCGAGGGGAGACCTGGCCTTTTATAGCCTCCGCAGTGAGTCATGCAGCGTCATCAGAAGGGCTCCTGGCCAATGGGCTTGTTGTACGTGTCCCAGCAGCCCGCTGACCTGGAAGCAGTATAGGGGAAGTCCAGTCTTGTTTCTCGCAAGGCAAGCTGGGAAACGCAAGGCTTATCTGGGTGATAATGCTGGGGGACTGAAAGCCCCAAGTTGGGCTCTGTTTCTCTCTCGATGGACACTTATGTTTTAATGCGTCTTTTCAAGAAAAATCACATGCCTTTCCTCCTTTGAGGCATTAATGCTGCGAATTACCCTGATTTTCTTCTGTTGAACTGTATTCCTGGAATAAGCCCGATATTCAGTGATTACCTATAAAAATGGACCAGACTGAGTCAAAAAGGAAGACACACGCGAGTGGCCATATGAACCAACAAGCAAACTGAATTAGTATTTTGGAACCTAGATCAATTGGTAGGAGAGATGTTTAAACAAGAACCATGAAACATTCTAATCTTACTCCTACTCCTACAGAAGAGAGAGAGAACATAGCCCCAACTCTTACTGTGGGACTAGAAAAACCTTGCCCCCCAAACCGGAAAAATATGGAAGGGAAAAGAACAGGCTAAAGCCAGCAGATACAAACATCCGACACGAATAGGAGACACAATGCAGCAATAAGTGGAAAAGATAATATGCGTGAAATGTAGGGTTTACTCCAGGAACAGAGTTGGTTTAACATGGAAAGTCAATGTAATTCATGGCATTAATGGCTTGAAGAAGGAAAGCCTTATGTGTCGTCCCACCCCCCCACCCCCCCGCCAAAGATGCATTACAAGCAAACAAACAAAAAACCAACTCTGCCTGAACTTCAGCCTCACATTCCTGGTAAAACTCGGTAAACCAAAAATAAAAAGGAACTTCCTTAATCTGATAAAGAGTATCTCCAAAATGCTACAGCCAACATAATATTTAGATCAGGGGCAAGGCTCGGGTAGCTACTGGCACTAGGCAGGGGATGTCGGGGGTCCTTGCCATGCAGCAAGACAGAAACATACAAGGAAGGAAAAATGCAGAAACAATGTCCCCGTTCCCAGTTCATAGCATTATTGCCTGCATAGAAAACTCAAAGGAATCCGCCATATTTTTACAATCAGTACTGTAGTTTCCCAAGAGTGCCTGCTATGAGCATCTACACGGGAGGCTCCATGGAATGGGTTTATAAGAGTACAGGTGACTTTCTTTGTTTTGTTTTTATCCTTATAACATTTTATTTTCTTGTGGTGAGAACTTTTGAGATCTCCTCTTAGCAGCTTTCAAGTGTGCAATACAACAGGATGAACTACAGTCGCCATGCTCTCCATTACTTCCCCATGATTATTTACTTCCTAGCTGGATGTGGGAAAGACAAATAACAGCAGTTAACACTTACTGAGTTCTTAGGACAAGCCAGATATTTTTCTTTTTTTTTATTAATTTATTTATTTTAATAAGCATATAATATATTTTTATCCCCAGGGGTACAGGTCTGTGAATCGCCAGGTTTACACCTTTCACAGCACTCATCATAGCCCATACCCTCCCCAATGTCCATATCCACACCACCCTCTCCCGTCCTCCCTCCCCCGAGCAACCCTCAGTGTGTTTTTTCGAGATTGAGTCTCTTATGGCTTGTCTCCCTCCTTATCCCATCTTCTTTCATTTTTTCTTTTCCTACCTCCCCCCAACCCCCCCACATTGCATCTCCCCTTCCTCATATCAAAGAGATCGTACGATAGTTGTCTTTCTCCGATTGACTTATTTCGCTAAGCGTAATACCCTCTAGTTCCATCCACTTCATCGCAAATGGCAAGGTTTCATTTCTTTTGATGGCTGCATAGTATTCCATTGTGTATATATACCACATCTTCTTTATCCGTTCATCTGTTGAAGGACATCTACGTTCTTTCCATAGTTTGGCTATTTGTGGACATTGCTGCTATAAACATTTGGGTGCACGTGCCCCTTCAGAGCACCACGTTTGTATCTTTGGGATATATACCCAGTAGTGCAATTGCTGGGTCAGAGGGTAGCTCTATTTTCAGTTTTTGAGAAATCTCCACACTGTTTTCCAGAGTGGCTGCGCCAGCTTGCATTCCTGCAAACAGTGTAGGAGGGTTCCCCTCTCTCCGCATCCTCGCCAGCATCTGTCATTTCTTGACTTGTTAATTTTAGCCATTCTGACTGGTGTGAGGTGGTATCTCATTGTGGTTTTGATTTGTATTTCCCCGATGCCGAGTGATGTGGAGCATTTTTTCATGTGTCTGTTGGCCATCTGGATGTCTTCTTTGCAGAAATGTCTGTTCATGTCCTCTGCCCATTTCTTGATTGGATTATTTGTTCTTTAGGTGTTGAGTTTGCTAAGCTCTTTATAGATTTTGGATACTAGCCCTTTATCTGATATGTCATTTGCAAATATCTTCTCCCATTCTGTCAGTTGTCTTTTGGTTTTGTTAACTGTTTCCTTTGCTGTGCAAAAGCTTTTGATCTTGATAAAATCCCAATAGTTCATTTTTGCCCTTGCTTCTGTTGCCTTTGGCGATGTTCCTAGGAAGAAGCTGCTGCGGTTGAGGTCAAAGAGGTTGCTGCCTGCATTCTCCTCAAGGATTTTGATGGATTCCTGTCTCACATTGAGGTCCTTCATCCATTTTGAGTCTATTTTCGTGTGTGGTGTAAGGAAATAGTCCAATTTCATTTTTCTGCACGTGGCTGTCCAATTTTCCCAACACCATTTGTTGAAGAGGCTGTCTTTTTTTCCATTGCACATTCCTTCCTCCTTTGTCGAAGATTAGTTGACCATAGAGTTGAGGGTCTATTTCTGGGATCTCTATTCTGTTCCATTGATCTATGTGTCTGTTTTTGTGCCAGTACCATACTGTCTGGATGATGACAGCTTTGCAATAGAGCTTCAAGTCTGGAATTGTGATGCCACCAACTTTGGCTTTCTTTTTCAATATTCCTTTCGCTATTCGAGGTCTTTTCTGGTTCCATATAAATTTTAGGATTATTTGTTCTATTTCTTTGAAAAAAAATGGATGGGATTTTGATAGGGATTGCATTAAATGCGTAGATTGTTTTAGGTAGAATAGACATTTTCACAATATTTGCTCTTCCAATTCCACGAGCATGGAACATTTTTCCATTTCTTTATGTCTTCCTCAATTTCTTTCGTGAGTACTTTATAGTTTTCTGAGTACAGATTCTTTGCCTCTTTGGTTAGATTTATTCCTAGGTACCTTTTGGTTTTGGGTGCGATTGTAAATGGGACTGACTCCTCAATTTCTCTTTCTTCTGTCTTGTTGTTAGTGTAAAGAAATGCAACTGATTTCTGTGCATTGACTTTATATCCTGACACTTGACTGAATTCCTGTACAAGTTCTAGCAGTTTTGGAGTGGAGCCTTTTGGGTTTTCCACATATAGTATCATATCATCTGCAAAGAGTGATAGTTTGACTTCTTCTTTGCCGATTTGGAGGCCTTTAATTTCCTTTTGTTGTCTGATTGCTGAGGCTAGGACTTCTAGTACTATGTTGAACAGCAGTGGTGATAACGGACACCCTTGCCGTGTTCCTGACCTTAGCGGAAAAGCTTTCAGTTTTTCTCCATTGAGAATGATATTTGCGGTGGGTTTCTCATAGATGGCTTTGATAATATTGAGGTATGTGCCCTCTATCCCTACACTTGGAAGAGTTTTAATCAGGAAGGGATGCTGCACTTTGTCAAATGCTTTATCAGCATCTATTGAGAGTATCATATGGTTCTTAGTCTTTCTTTTATTAATGTATTGTATCACATTGATGGATTTGCGGATGTTGAACCAACCTTGCAGCCCTGGAATAAATCCCACTTGGTCGTGGTGAATAATCCTTTTAATGTACTGTTGGATCCTATTGGCCAGTCTTTTGGTGAGAATTTTCGCATCTGTGTTCATCAAGGATATTGGTCTGTAATTCTCTTTTTTGATGGGATCCTTGTCTGGTTTTGGGATCAAGGTGATGCTGGCCTCATAAAATGAGTTTGGAAGTTTTCCTTCCATTTCTATTTCTTGGAACAGTTTCAGGAGAATAGGAATTAATTCTTCTTTAAATGTTTGGTACAATTCCCTGGGAAGCCATCTGGTCCTGGACTTTTGTTTGTTTGGAGATTTTGATGACTGTTTCAATCTCCTTACTGGTTATGGGTCTGTTCAGGGTTTCTATTTCTTCCTGGTTCAGTTGTGGTAGTTTTATGTGTCTCTAGAAATGTATCCATTTCTTCCAGATTGTCGAATTTGTTGGTGTAGAGTTGCTTGCAGTATGTTCTTCTAATTGTTTGTATTTCTTTGGTGTTGGTTTTGATCGCTCCTCTTTCATTCATGATTTTATTTATTTGCGTCCTTTCTCTTTTCTTTTTGTAAAGTCTGGCCAGGGGTTTGTCAATCTTATTAATTCTTTCAAAGAACCAGCTCCTAGTTTCATTGATTTGTTCTATTGTTTTTTTTTTGTTGTTGTTGTTGTTGTTTTAGTTTCTATTTCATTGATTTCTGCTCTGATCTTCATGATTTCTCTTCTCCTGTTGGGTTTAGGCTTTCTTTGTTGTTCTTTCTCTAGCTCCTTTAGGTGTAGGGTTAGGTTGTGCATTTGAGACCTTTCTTGTTTCTTGAGAAAGGCTTGTACCGCTATATATTTTCCTCTCAGGACTGCCTTTGTTGTGTCCCACAGATTTTGAACCATTGTGTTTTCATTATCATTTGTTTCCATGAATTTTTTCAATTCTTCTTTAATTTCCTCGTTGACCCATTCATGTTTTAGAAGGATGCTGTTTAGTCTCCATGTATTTGCGTTCTCTCCAAATTTCCTCTTGTGATTGAGTTCTAGCTTCAGAGCATTGTGGTCTGTCAATATGCAGGGCATGATCCCAATCTTTTGATACCGGTTGAGACCTGCTTTATGACCCAGGATGTGGTCTATTCTGGAGAATGTTCCATGTGCACTAGAGAAGAATGTATATTCTGTTGCTTTGGGATGGAATGTTCTGAATATATCTGTGATGTCCATCTGGTCCAGTGTGTCATTTAAGGCCTCTATTTCCTTGTTGCTCTTTTGCTTAGATGATCTGTCCATTTCAGTGAGGGGAGTGTTCAAGTCCCCTGCTATTATTGTATTCCTGTCGATGTATTTCTTTGATTTTGTTATTAATTGGTTTATATAGTTGGCTGCTCCCATGTTAGGGGCATAGATATTTAAGATTGTTAGGTCTTCTTGTTGGACAGACCCTTTGAGTATGATATAGTGTCCTTCGTCATCTCTTATTATAGTCTTTGGCTTAAAATCTAGTTGATCTGATATAAGGACTGCCACCCCAGCTTTCTTCTGATGTCCATTAGCATGGTACATTGTTTTCCACCCCCTCACTTTAAATCTGGAGGTGTCTCCGGGTCTAAAATGAGTTTCTTGTAGGCAGCATATTGATGGGTTTTGTTTTTTTATCCATTCTGATACCCTGTGTCTTTTGATTGGGGCATTTAGCCCATTAACATTCAGGGTAACTATGGAGAGGTATGAATTTAGTGCCATTGTATTGCCTGTAAGGTGACTGTTACTGTATATTGTCTCTGTTTCTTTCCGATCTACTACTTTTAGGGTCTCTCTTTGCTTAGAGGACCCCTTTCAATATTTCCTGTAGAGCTGGTTTGGTGTTTGCAACTTCTTTCAGCTTTTGTTTGTCCTGGAAGCTCTTTATCTCTCCTTCTCTTTTCAATGATAGCCTAGCCGGATATAGTATTCTTGGCTGCATGTTTTTCTCGTTTAGTGCTCTGAATATATCATGCCAGTTCTTTCTGGCCTGCCAGGTCTCTGTGGATAGGTCCGCTGCCGATCTAATGTCTTTACCCTTGTATGTTACAGACTTCTTTTCCCGGGCTGCTTTCAGGATTTTCTCTTTGTCGCTAAGACTTGTAAATTTTACTATCAGGTGACGAGGTGTGGACCTATTTTTATTGATTTGGAGGAGCGTTCTTAGCATCTCCTGGATTTTGATGTTTGCTCCCTTTGCCATATTAGGGAAATTCTCTCCATCAATTGTCTCCAATATACCTTCTGCTCCCCTCTCTCTTTCTTCTTCTTCTGGAATCCCAATTATTCTAATGTTGTGTCCTCTTATGGTGTCGCTTATCTCTCGAATTCTCTCCTCATGGTCCAGTATTTGTTTGCCTCTCTTTTGCTCAGCTTCTTTATTCTCTGTCATTTGGTCTTCTATGTCACTAATTCTTTCTTCTGCCTCATTTATCCTAGCAGTGAGAGCTTCCATTTTTGATTGCACCTCATTAATAGCTTTTTTGATTTCAACTTGGTTAGATTTTAGTTCTTTTATTTCTCCAGAAAGGGCTTTTATCTCTCCGGAGAGGGTTTCTCTAATATCGTCTATGCCTTTTTCGAGCCCGGCTAGAAATCATCATTTGAGATCGTCATCCTGAGAGTCGTCATTCTGACCTCTAGATCTGTCATATTACCAATGTCCGTATTGATTAGGTCCCCAGCCTTCGGTACTGCCTCTTGTTCTTTTTCCTGTGGTGAGTTTTTCCGCCTTGTCATTTTGTCCAGATAAGATTTGCTTTCTCCTCCTCTGGAATTCCGCTGTTCTTGGTGAGTGAAGTTGGTCTTGGCTGGGTTTCTTGTTGATCTTCTGGGGGAGGGGCCTGTTGTCGTGATTCTCAAGTGTCTTTGCCGCAGGCGGAGTTGCGCCGCCCTTGCCAGGGGCCCGGCTAAGTAATGCGCTCGGGTTGGCTTTCGGGAGCTTTTGTTCCCTGAGCGCTTTCCGTAGAGTTCCGGAGGACGGGAATGAAGATGGCGGCCTCCCAGTCTCCGGCCCGGAGGAGCTGAGAGCTTGGGGTCCCGCTCCTCAGTGCGCCTTCAGAGAAAAGCGCCCAACGGCCCTTGCCTCCCTGACCTCCAGTCGCACTTGGAGTAAAGCAGTGAATTGCTGGCACTTGGAGAACAAGCGCCCGTTCGCTTCTGTCTCCGTGGCCTCCGGCCGCGCTCCGAGCCCACCCAGCCTGCGACCGGCACAAGGTAACCCCAGGCTGAGAGCTCACACCTCGGCTTTGTCGCTGTCGCCGGCTTCCCCGCTCTGATACCTGCGAGCTCTGCAGCACTCAGACACCCCCGGTCCTTCTGTGACCCCGCGGGACCTGGGGTTACGCTGACCCCGCGTGGGCTTCCCCCCGGTTTAGCCTCTGGAGCGATGTCCCTCCGTGGAGCAGACTTTTAAGAGTCCCGATTTTGTGCTCCATTGCTCCGCCGCTTGCCGGGAGCCGGCCCCTCCCCCCGCGCTCTGTCTTCCCGTCGCTTTGGATTCACTTCTCTGCAGGTCCTACCTTTCAGAAAGTGATCGATTTTCAGTTTCTAGAATTGCTGCTCTTCTTCTCTTCGATTTCCCGTTGGATTTACAGGTGTTTGTAATGGTTTGATAAGCTAGCTAGCTGATCTCCTGCTACCCGATGTCATCTCAGCCTGCTACTTCTCCGCCATCTTGACTCCTCCTATCCCTCATCGGTGTTTTATACTACCCAGTGCTCATTACATCCCAGGTCCTCCTTACTGCCCATCACCCAGTTAGCCCTTCCTCCGAGCCCTCTCCCTTCCAGAGACCCTCAGTTTGTTTCCTATGACTAAGAGTCTCTTATGTCTCCCTCTCTGGTTTTATCTTGTTTTGTTGTTTCCTCTCTTCCCCTGCGATCCTTTGTTTTGCTTATTGAATTCCACGTTTGAGTGAGATCCTATGATAATTGTCTTACTCTGGCTGACTTGTCTCACTTAGCATAATCCTAGTTCATCCACCTCGGTGCAAATGGCAAGATTTCATTTCATGTTTTGATGGCTGCGTAATGTTCCATGGCATACATATACACCACTTCTTCTTTATCCATTCATCTGTCAAGGGACATTTGGGCTCTTCCCACAGTTTGGCCATTGCGGACATCGCTGCTGTAAACATTGGGGTACAGGTGCCCCCTTCACGTCACTCTTTGTGTCTTTGGGGTAAATACCCAGCAGGGCAATTGCTGGGTCGTCGGGTAGTTCTATTTTCAACTTTTTGAGGAGCCTCCAAACAGCTTTCCAGAGTGGCTGCACCAGCTTGCATTCCCATCAACAGCGTAGGAGGGTTCCCCTTTCCCTGCGTCCTTGCCAACATCTGCCGTTTCCTGACTCGTTAGTTTTAGTCATGCTGACTGGTGCGAGGTGGTATCTCATCGAGGTTTTGATTCGTATTTCCCCGATGTTGAGCGACGTGGAGCAGGGTTTCAGGTGTCTGTTGGCCATTTGGATGTCTTCTTTGGAGAAATGTCTGTTCCTGTCTTCTGCCCATGTCTTGCTTGGGTCTCCTCCCCTTTGTGGACTCTTGAAGAGCTCAGAGGCCCCACGAGCAACCATCTGCGGTAGAAGGAGCTGAATGGGAACAAACCAACGTCTTGTTTTTGTCACACACCCAGAGCTGCCTTTTGGAACGCTTCATAGGTTTCAGAGGCCCCAAGATGCTTCACCCCAATTTCTCCCTCCAAGAAATCTGTTAAAAAATATACTAAAACACAATTACATTACTTTTACTACTTCTAAGCCATTAGCCAATGTATAGTTCAGCGGCATATACGTATTCTCCTTGTCGTACCACGCACTGTAACATATTCACTTGGTGACCGAAAATCGGTACCCACAGCTCCGTGTTTCCTCCTCCTCACCCCCACTGGCCCCACAGTTCTTTCTGTTTCTGTAGATTTGACTACTTTAGATGCCACGCATAAGTGCAATCACAGGATCGTTGTCTGTGACTTGCTCATTTCACTTCGCAGAAAGTCCAGAATGACCTTCCTTTCTAAGATGGAATAGCGTCCCATTGTATGTAGATGCCAGGCGTTCTTTCTCCATTCCTCCATGTGTGGACGCGTGGGTGCTTCTACCTCTTGACTCTGGACTTCTCCGTTCCCTGCAGTGAACGGGGATGTGCGAGTAGCCCTTCGTAACGTTGCTTCCAGTCCTTCTGGATGCCAGGTCAGGAGTGCGATGGCTGCGTCGCATGGTAAGTCTGTTTCTTCATTGGGAGTAAACTCTGCACTGTGTTCCAGGGCAGATGGGCCATTTCACATTTTCACCAAGAGCGTGCCAGGGTTCCAGTTCCTCTAGATCCTCACCAACACAAGCTGTCGTATGGTGTTTGGTTTTGGGTTCTTGGGGCTACCGTTGTTGCTAGCGGCCATCCTCACAGGTATCCCATGATATGTCTTTGTCATTTGATTTGTCTTCTGTAATGAGTACCGGTGCTGAGCATGTTCTCAGAAGCTTGGTGGCCTTTGTCTATCTTTGGAGAAGGTCTTTTCAAGACTTCTGTCTTTTCAAGACTTCTGTCCACTGTCTAATTGTCTAGTTTGTTTTTCTTGTTGTTGTGACTTTTAGAGTTTTTTACATCTTCTGGATATGAATCCTGTGAGGTCCATTTTTAAAGGAAACTGAGACTGAGACAAAGTGAAAGTTATTTAAAGCTTTATTTTACGCCAAGTATTAGATGCCAGACCGACTGGCGAGGGGAACGAGACTGAAACAAAGTTAAAGTTATGCAAAGCTCTATCCTATGCCAAGCAATAGGAGTCAGACTGACCGGCCAGGGCCATCTCCAAAGAGATTGACCACCCCCAGCTTATGGGCTCAAGAATTGATTGACCGGTCAGGGCCGCCTCCGAAGAGAGCGACGCCTCCACATCGGACAGACTACCTTTTATAGAGCAAAAGCCTGGCCACACATAGGTGGCCAATGAGATTGTAACACACAGAGAAATTGGCATAGTCATGTTAGGTCACACGCAGGTGGCCAACTGAATTACAATTTACCCTATAGTAGCTGTTTGAACTAACCTATTACTCTAGACAGAATTGGCGCTCAAGGTTGGCGCCCAAAAGGCGGGGTTTACATTCTTTGGTGGTTAGGGAGACAATATGTGTACTTTTACTGATTGGATGTCTCCACCTGGCCTGACTCGTCCTCGTATTCTGGGCTCTGTTATCAGGAACTGGCCAACCTGGCCCTGTATTCTGGGCTCTGTTATTAGGAACTAGCCGACCATATTTTATTGGTTTCCCAGTCTTGCTTCGAAGTAAGTTTCTCGCGTCGTTGGGGGTGGGGGGAAGGTCAGTTTAAGTTTTACTGCACAAACAACAAAATGGCTTTTAACCAAGATGGAGTCGCTCTGGCTAAATAGGCCCTTACAAATCCCTTGAGAGACACCTGAATTGCAAATCCTTATCCCATTCTGTAGGCTCCCTTTTCACTCGGTTGATTGATTCTTCCGAGGGCCAACAGTCTGTAAGCTTGAAATGGCCCCGTTTGTCTAGTTGGCTTTTGCTGCCTGTGTTTTTTGGTGTCATGTCCTAGACCTCATTGCCACATCCAAGGTCATGAGGTTTTCCTCCCGTTTCCCTCTCTCAGCTTCATGATCTTAAGTCCTCTGTGGAGATGCATTCTCTCTCTTCAATTAATCTTTGGGTGCGGTACAAGGGAAGGGTCCGGTTTCCTTCTTTGTATGTGGATACCCTGTCTTCCCAAGCCTTTTCATGAAAGAGACTGTCCTTTCTCATTCAAGTGGGAATGGCACCCTGCAGAAGATCATTTGGCCATGTGTGGAAAGTTTCATCTGAGGGCTCTCTGTTCGGTTCCTTCTATGTTTGTGTCTCTGTGTCTGTGCCGGGACCTCACTCTATTGTTTCCTGTGGCTCAGTAATATGTTTTGAAATCGGGATGTGCAAGCCTCCTACTTTGTCCATTTCTAGATTGCTCTGGCTCCTTGGGGTCTGTTGAGATAGCGTACGACTTGAAGGATGAATTTTTTCTACTTCCCGCCCCAAATGCCATCAGGATTTTAAGGTGGATTGCATGGGATGTCATGGAATGTGTACATCACTTTGTGGGTATGAACTTCTTCTTCTTCTTCTTCTTCTTCTTCTTCTTCTTCTTCTTCTTCTTCTTCTTTTTAAGATTTTACGTATTTATATGTGTGTGAGAGAGGGGCCGGGCACAAGTGGGGAAAGGGGCAGAGGGAGAGGGCGAAGTAGACTGCATGCTGAGCAGGGAGCCTGATGCAGGCAGGCTCCACACTTCCAGGTCAGCCCCAGGACCTTCAGGGTTCCCCGGGGAGGGTTGTTCCACTCATTCCCTCTCTCCCTCCACAGGGTCTCTCCTGACCCAAGGGTGGCATTCTTGTGAGCCTTCTGAGTTTCACCACCCCCCACATCCCAACGTTGGTTCCCCAGAACATGAGTTTTTGGAGCCCCATTCCTTCTTCAGCTCAGTCCTTGACACAGCTGCCTCTACTCGAGCCACATCTGGGATACATGCGCATGACTCCTTTAGCCAGTTCATGGTTTGCACTTCTCTCACCGTGAGCTTCTCCCGGGGAGAGGAGACATCTTCAAATCTCTCCTCCTCTCCCTCCTCTCTCCCTGATATCCTGGAGCCCCAGGATATCAGCCTCAGAAACCAGTCCCCCACCGCCATCCACCACGCAGCAAATCTCACCCGGACCCCTCCCTCCCACCCCACCCCACCTCAGCCCACCTCAGCCCACCCCAGCCCACCCATGGCATGGAGCTCTCATTCTCATCGCCATGGTTTTTTCCTACTCCTCCTCGGATCCTGGCCACAGACCCTGAACCCCACACGAGAAAGAAGTCAGCCTAGAATGGGGCAATAAGACTCCAAGACACTCCATTTGTTGAAACTAAATTTATTTCTTCCTTTTGTGTCCCAAAACAAGAAGCTGAGGCTGCAAAGCAAAACAGAACTTTTTTGCAATCTGGGAGACACAGATTCAAGAGGAACGGGAAATGGGCTCTGGGCGGGTGGCGGGGGGAGGAGAAAAGGGATGAAGGTGAAACCACAGGCTCCTATAAGTTCTTGGGACGGAATGACGACTGGCGCAGCCTCAATAGTCCGCTGTACTATATATAGATGGTAGTCGCTGGGGGAAGTTCAGCAGAACGAGCTTCCTTCAGAGAACCAGGGCAGAACGGAGCCGTTGGTGGTAGGCACAGGCTGGAAGTTCATGGGACGTCCAGAGGTGGGCGCGGACTCCGGGCGCCATGTTAGGACTGCTTAACATTAGTGATTCAAATTCAGTGTATCCGTTCCGTTGTCAGCCGGTCTTCTTGGTGAGTTTGGTACAACGGGGCCAGCCTCAGGGAGAGCTGAGCACACACACAAGCCTCCTCCGGCGTAGAGAAGCGAGGAAAGTAATTTCTTCTCCTCCTGGTGCTAAGTACTCCCCACAGCACCCAGATCGCTTAGACGTAAGAGTAGCTAAACCACAACCACTGCTGTGGGTTTTGAAAACGTCTTCTTGTGTCGAAAAAAATACGGCATATTTACGACGACTTCTCCGACAACCTGTTTGTGTATAACGGAAGCAAGATTGCTCAGGACATAAAAAACGGACTTCCTCAACAGAAACCAGAATGCTGTTTTTAACCAATCCGTGAAGTCCCATGGGTTCTCCGGTAATGTCATGAACAATTCGGGAACAGAAACTCTTATCTTATGCAGGACGTAGGTCGCTGCAATTTCCACCGCTAATTCCACGACCCAATCTTTGATACTGAACATAATTGAATTGTTATATAACAAGGGCGTGTGCAGTGGGTCTGACTCATTCGCAAAAAGCATTATGGAGGGGAGACCTGGCCTTTTATAGCCTCCGCAGTGAGTCATGCAGCGTCATCAGAAGGGCTCCTGGCCAATGGGCTTGTTGTACGTGTCCCAGCAGCCCGCTGACCTGGAAGCAGTATAGGGGAAGTCCAGTCTTGTTTCTCGCAAGGCAAGCTGGGAAACGCAAGGCTTATCTGGGTGATAATGCTGGGGGACTGAAAGCCCCAAGTTGGGCTCTGTTTCTCTCTCGATGGACACTTATGTTTTAATGCGTCTTTTCAAGAAAAATCACATGCCTTTCCTCCTTTGAGGCATTAATGCTGCGAATTACCCTGATTTTCTTCTGTTGAACTATATTCCTGGAATAAGCCCGATATTCAGTGATTACCTATAAAAATGGACCAGACTGAGTCAAAAAGGAAGACACACGCGAGTGGCCATATGAACCAACAAACAAACTGAATTAGTATTTTGGAACCTAGATCAATTGGTAGGAGAGATGTTTAAACAAGAACCATGAAACATTCTAATCTTACTCCTACTCCTACAGAAGAGAGAGAGAACATAGCCCCAACTCTTACTGTGGGGCTAGAAAAACCTTGCCCCTCAAACCGGAAAAAATACGGAAGGGAAAAGAACAGGCTAAAGTCAGCAGATACAAACATCTGGCACGAATAGGAGACACAATGCAGCAATAAGTGGAAAAGATAATGTGCGTGAAATGTAGGGTTTACTCCAGCAATAGAGCTGGTTTAACATGGGAAGTCAATGTAATTCACGGCATTAATGGCTTGAAGAAGGAAAGTCTTAAGTTTCTTCTCCACCCCCCCCACACCCCGCCAAAAGATGCATTAAAAACAAACAAACAAAAAAACAACTCTGCCTAAACGTCAGCGTCACGTTGCTGGTAAAAACTCGGTAAACCAAAAGTAAAAAGGAACTTCCTTTATTTATTTATTTATTTATCCATTCATTCATTCATTCATTCATTTATTTACTTATCTATTTATTTTATTTTATATATACTTTAAAGATTTTATTTATTTATTTGACAGACAGAGATCACAAGTAGGCAGAGAGGCAGGCAGAGAGAGTCAAGGAAGCAGGCTCCCGGCTGAGCAGAGAGCCCGATGTGGGGCTCGATCCCAGGACCCTGGGATCATGACCTGAGCCGAAGGCAGAGGCTTAACCCACTGAGCCACCCAGGCGCCCCAAAAAGGAACTTCCTTAATCTGATAAAGAGTATCTCCAAAATGCTACAGCCAACATAATATTTAGATCAGGGGCAAGGCTCGGGTGGCTACTGGCACTAGGCAGGGGATGTAGGGGGTCCTTGCCATGCAGCAAGACAGAAACATACAAGGAAGGAAAAATGCAGAAACGACGTCCCCGTTCCCAGTTCATAGTATTATTGCCTGGATAGAAAACTCAAAGGAATCTGCCATATTTTTACAATCAGTACTGTAGTTTCCCAAGAGCGCCTGCTATGAGCATCTACACGGGAGGCTCCATGGAATGGGTTTATAAGAGCACAGGTGACTTTCTTTGTTTTGTTTTTATCCTTATAACGTTTTATTTTCTTGTGGTGAGGACTTTTGAGATCTCCTCTTAGCAGCTTGCAAGTGTGTAATACAACACGACGAACTACAGTCGCCATGCTCTCCATTACTTCCCCATGACTATTTACTTCCTAGCTGGATGTGGGAAAGACAAATAACAGCAGTTAACATTTACTGAGTTCTTAGGAGAAGCCAGATATTTTTCTTAAGCATGTTTTACTTTAAACTTTAAAATTAATTAGTTAATGTATTATTGGTTTTAGAGGTACCGGTCTGCGATTCATCGGTGTGTGTTGGTTTTTTTTTAATTAAATTTATTTATTTATTTTAATAAACATAGAATGTATTTTTATCCCCAGGGGCACAGGTCTGTGAATCGCCAGGTTTACACCTTTCACAGCACTCATCATAGCCCATACCCTCCCCAATGTCCATATCCCCACCTCCCTCTCCCGTCCCCTCTCCCCCCAGCAACCCTCAGTCTGTTTTTTGAGATTGAGTCTTTTATGGTTTGTCTCCCTCCCGATCCCATCTTCTTTCATTTTTCCTTTTCCTACCTCCCCCCAACCCCCCCTCCACATTGCATCTCCACTTCCTCATATCAAAGAGATCATATGATAGTTGTCTTTGTCCGATTGACTTATTTTGCTAAGCGTAATACCCTCTAGTTCCATCCACGTCGTCGCAAATGGCAAGATTTCATGTCTTTTGATGGCTGCATACTATTCCATTGTGTATATATACCACATCTTCTTTATCCATTCATCTGTTGAGGGACATCTAGGTTCTTTCCATAGTTTGGCTATTGTGGACATTGCTGCGATAAACATTCGGGTGCACGTGCCCCTTCGGAGCACCACGTTTGTATCTTTAGGATATATACCCAGTAGTGCAATCGCTGGGTCAGAGGGTAGCTCTATTTTCAGTTTTTTGAGGAAGCTCCACGCTGTTTTCCAGAGTGGTTGCGCCAGCTTGCATTCCCACCAGCAGTGTAGGAGGGTTCCCCTCTCTCCGCATCCTCGCCAGCATCTGTCATTTTTGACTTGGTAATTTTAGCCATTTTGACTGGTGTGAGGTGGTATCTCCTTGTGGTTTTGATTTGTATTTCCCTGATGCCGAGTGATGTGGAGCATTTTTTCATGTGTCTGTTGGCCATCTGGATGTCTTCTTTGCAGAAATGTCTGTTCATGTCCTCTGCCCATTTCTTGACTGGATTATTTGTTCTCTGGGTGTTGAGTTTGCTAAGCTCTTTATAGATTCTGGATACTAGCCCTTTATCTGACATGTCCTTTGCAAATATCTTCTCCCATTCTGTCAGTTGTCTTCTGGTTTTGTTAACTGTTTCCTTTGCTGTGCAAAAGCTTTTGATCTTGATGAAATCCCAATAGTTCATTTTTGCCCTTGCTTCTGTTGCCTTTGGCGATGTTCCTAGGAAGAAGCTGCTGCGGTTGAGGTCAAAGAGGTTGCTGCCTGCATTCTCCTCAAGGATTTTGATGGATTCCTGTCTCACATTGAGGTCCTTCATCCATTTTGAGTCTATTTTCGTGTGTGGTGTAAGGAAATAGTCCAATTTCATTTTTCTGCATGTGGCTGTCCAATTTTCCCAGCCCCATTTGTTGAAGAGGCTGTCTTTCTTCCATTGGACATACCTTCCTCCTTTGTCGAAAATTTGTTGACCGTAGAGTTGAGGGTCTATTTCTGGGCTCTCTATTCTGTTCCATTGATCTATATGTCTGTTTTTATGCCAGTACCATACTGTCTTGATGACGACAGCTTTGTAATAGAGCTTGAAGTCTGGAATTGTGATGCCACCGACTTTGGCTTTCTTTTTCAATATTCCTTTCGCTATTTGAGGTCTTTTCTCGTTCCATATAAACTTCAGGATTATTTGTTCTATTTCTTTCAAAAAAAAAGGATGGGATTTTGATAGGGATTGCATTAAATGTGTAGATTGCTTTAGGTAGAATAGACATTTTCACAATATTTGTTCTTCCAATCCACGAGCATGGAACATTTTTCCATTTCTTTGTGTCTTCCTCAATTTCTTTCATGAGTACTTTATAGTTTTCCGAGTATAGATTCTTTGCCTCTTTGGTTAGATTTATTCCTAGGTATCTTATGGTTTTGGGTGTGATTGTAAATGGGACTGACTCCTCAATTTCTCTTTCTTCTGTCTTGTTGTTAGTGTAAAGAAATGCAACTGATTTCTGTGCATTGACCTTATATCCTGACACTTTACTGAATTCCTGTACAAGTTCTAGCAGTTTTGGAGTGGAGCCTTTTGGGTTTTCCACATATAGTATCATATCATCTGCAAAGAATGATAGTTTGACTTCTTCTTTGCCGATTCGGAGGCCTTTAATTTCTTTTTGTTGTCTGATTGCTGAGGCTAGGACTTCTAGTACTATGATGAACAGCAGTGGTGATTACGGACACCCTTGCCGTGTTCCTGACCTTAGCGGAAAAGCTTTCAGTTTTTCTCCATTGAGAATGATATTTGCGGTGGGTTTCTCATAGATGGCTTTGATAATATTGAGGTATGTGCCCTCTATCCCTACACTTGGAAGAGTTTTAATCAGGAAGGGATGCTGCACTTTGTCAAATGCTTTATCAGCATCTATTGAGAGTATCATATGGTTCTTAGTCTCTCTTTTATTAATGTATTGTATCACATTGATGGATTTGCGGATGTTGAACCAACCTTGCAGCCCTGGAATAAATCCCACTTGGTCGTGGTGAATAATCCTTTTAATGTACTGTTGGATCCTATTGGCCAGTCTTTTGGTGAGAATTTTCGCATCTGTGTTCATCAAGGATATTGGTCTGTAATTCTCTTTTTTGGTGGGATCCTTGTCTGGTTTTGGGATCAAGGTGATGCTGGCCTCATAAAATGAGTTTGGAAGTTTTCCTTCCATTTCTATTTTTTGGAACAGTTTCAGGAGAATAGGAATTAATTCTTCTTTAAATGTTTGGTAGAATTCGCCTGGGAAGCCGTCTGGTCCTGGACTTTTGTTTGTTTGGAGATTTTTGATGACTGTTTCAATCTCCTTACTGGTTATAGGTCTGTTCAGGGTTTCTATTTCTTCCTGGTTCAGTTGTGGTAGTTTTTATGTCTCTAGAAATGTATCCATTTCTTCCAGGCTGTCAAATTTGTTGGCGTAGAGTTGCTCGTAGTATGTTCTTATAATCATTTGTATTTCTTCGGTGTTGGTTGTGATCTCTCCTCTTTCATTCATGATTTTGTTTATTTGGGTCCTTTCTCTTTTCTTTTTGATAGGTCTGGCCAGGGGTTTGTCGATCTTATTAATTCTTTCAAAGAACCAACTCCTAGTTTCATTGATTTGTTCCTTTGTTTTTTTAGTTTCTATTTCATTAATTTCTGCTCTGATCTTTATGATTTCTCTTCTCCTGTTGGGTTTAGGCTTTCTTTGTTGTTCTCTCTCCAACTCCTTTAGGTGTAGGGTTAGGTTGTGCATTTGAGACCTTTCTTGTTTCTTGAGAAAGGCTTGTACCGCTATATATTTTCCTCTCAGGACTGCCTTTGTTGTGTCCCACAGATTTTGAACCGTTGTGTTTTCATTATCATTTGTTTCCATGAATTTTTTCAATTCTTCTTTAATTTCCTGGTTGACCCATTCATGTTTTAGAAGGATGCTGTTTAGTCTCCGTGTATTTGCGTTCTTTCCAAATTTCCTCTTGTGATTGAGTTCTAGCTTCAGGGCATTGTGGTCTGTGAATATGCAGGGAATGATCCCCATCTTTTGATACCGGTTGAGACCTGATTTATGACCCAGGATGTGGTCTATTCTGGAGAATGTTCCATGTGCACTAGAGAAGAATGTATATTCTGTTGCTTTGGGATGGAATGTTCTGAATATATCTGTGATGTCCATCTGGTCCAGTGTGTCATTTAAGGCCTCTATTTCCTTGTTGCTCTTTTGCTTAGATGATCTGTCCATTTCAGTGAGGGGAGTGTTCAAGTCCCCTGCTATTATTGTATTCCTGTCGATGTATTTCTTTGATTTTGTTATTAATTGGTTTATATAGTTGGCTGCTCCCATGTTAGGGGCATAGATATTTAAGATTGTTAGGTCTTCTTGTTGGACAGACCCTTTGAGTATGATATAGTGTCCTTCGTCATCTCTTATTATAGTCTTTGGCTTAAAATCTAGTTGATCTGATATAAGGACTGCCACCCCAGCTTTCTTCTGATGTCCATTAGCATGGTACATTGTTTTCCACCCCCTCACTTTAAATCTGGAGGTGTCTCCGGGTCTAAAATGAGTTTCTTGTAGGCAGCATATTGATGGGTTTTGTTTTTTTATCCATTCTGATACCCTGTGTCTTTTGATTGGGGCATTTAGCCCATTAACATTCAGGGTAACTATGGAGAGGTATGAATTTAGTGCCATTGTATTGCCTGTAAGGTGACTGTTACTGTATATTGTCTCTGTTTCTTTCCGATCTACTACTTTTAGGGTCTCTCTTTGCTTAGAGGACCCCTTTCAATATTTCCTGTAGAGCTGGTTTGGTGTTTGCAACTTCTTTCAGCTTTTGTTTGTCCTGGAAGCTCTTTATCTCTCCTTCTCTTTTCAATGATAGCCTAGCCGGATATAGTATTCTTGGCTGCATGTTTTTCTCGTTTAGTGCTCTGAATATATCATGCCAGTTCTTTCTGGCCTGCCAGGTCTCTGTGGATAGGTCCGCTGCCGATCTAATGTCTTTACCCTTGTATGTTACAGACTTCTTTTCCCGGGCTGCTTTCAGGATTTTCTCTTTGTCGCTAAGACTTGTAAATTTTACTATCAGGTGACGAGGTGTGGACCTATTTTTATTGATTTGGAGGAGCGTTCTTAGCATCTCCTGGATTTTGATGTTTGCTCCCTTTGCCATATTAGGGAAATTCTCTCCATCAATTGTCTCCAATATACCTTCTGCTCCCCTCTCTCTTTCTTCTTCTTCTGGAATCCCAATTATTCTAATGTTGTGTCGTCTTATGGTGTCGCTTATCTCTCGAATTCTCTCCTCGTGGTCCAGTATTTGTTTGCCTCTCTTTTGCTCAGCTTCTTTATTCTCTGTCATTTGGTCTTCTATGTCACTAATTCTTTCTTCTGCCTCATTTATCCTAGCAGTGAGAGCTTCCATTTTTGATTGCACCTCATTAATAGCTTTTTTGATTTCAACTTGGTTAGATTTTAGTTCTTTTATTTCTCCAGAAAGGGCTTTTATCTCTCCGGAGAGGGTTTCTCTAATATCGTCTATGCCTTTTTCGAGCCCGGCTAGAAATCATCATTTGAGATCGTCATCCTGAGAGTCGTCATTCTGACCTCTAGATCTGTCATATTACCAATGTCCGTATTGATTAGGTCCCCAGCCTTCGGTACTGCCTCTTGTTCTTTTTCCTGTGGTGAGTTTTTCCGCCTTGTCATTTTGTCCAGATAAGATTTGCTTTCTCCTCCTCTGGAATTCCGCTGTTCTTGGTGAGTGAAGTTGGTCTTGGCTGGGTTTCTTGTTGATCTTCTGGGGGAGGGGCCTGTTGTCGTGATTCTCAAGTGTCTTTGCCGCAGGCGGAGTTGCGCCGCCCTTGCCAGGGGCCCGGCTAAGTAATGCGCTCGGGTTGGCTTTCGGGAGCTTTTGTTCCCTGAGCGCTTTCCGTAGAGTTCCGGAGGACGGGAATGAAGATGGCGGCCTCCCAGTCTCCGGCCCGGAGGAGCTGAGAGCTTGGGGTCCCGCTCCTCAGTGCGCCTTCAGAGAAAAGCGCCCAACGGCCCTTGCCTCCCTGACCTCCAGTCGCACTTGGAGTAAAGCAGTGAATTGCTGGCACTTGGAGAACAAGCGCCCGTTCGCTTCTGTCTCCGTGGCCTCCGGCCGCGCTCCGAGCCCACCCAGCCTGCGACCGGCACAAGGTAACCCCAGGCTGAGAGCTCACACCTCGGCTTTGTCGCTGTCGCCGGCTTCCCCGCTCTGATACCTGCGAGCTCTGCAGCACTCAGACACCCCCGGTCCTTCTGTGACCCCCGCGGGACCTGGGGTTACGCTGACCCCGCGTGGGCTTCCCCCCGGTTTAGCCTCTGGAGCGATGTCCCTCCGTGGAGCAGACTTTTAAGAGTCCCGATTTTGTGCTCCATTGCTCCGCCGCTTGCCGGGAGCCGGCCCCTCCCCCCGCGCTCTGTCTTCCCGTCGCTTTGGATTCACTTCTCTGCAGGTCCTACCTTTCAGAAAGTGATCGATTTTCAGTTTCTAGAATTGCTGCTCTTCTTCTCTTCGATTTCCCGTTGGATTTGCAGGTGTTTGTAATGGTTTGATAAGCTAGCTAGCTGATCTCCTGCTACCCGATGTCATCTCAGCCTGCTACTTCTCCGCCATCTTGACTCCTCCTATCCCTCATCGGTGTTTTATACTACCCAGTGCTCATTACATCCCAGGTCCTCCTTACTGCCCATCACCCAGTTAGCCCTTCCTCCGAGCCCTCTCCCTTCCAGAGACCCTCAGTTTGTTTCCTATGACTAAGAGTCTCTTATGTCTCCCTCTCTGGTTTTATCTTGTTTTGTTGTTTCCTCTCTTCCCCTGCGATCCTTTGTTTTGCTTATTGAATTCCACGTTTGAGTGAGATCCTATGATAATTGTCTTACTCTGGCTGACTTGTCTCACTTAGCATAATCCTAGTTCATCCACCTCGGTGCAAATGGCAAGATTTCATTTCATGTTTTGATGGCTGCGTAATGTTCCATGGCATACATATACACCACTTCTTCTTTATCCATTCATCTGTCAAGGGACATTTGGGCTCTTCCCACAGTTTGGCCATTGCGGACATCGCTGCTGTAAACATTGGGGTACAGGTGCCCCCTTCACGTCACTCTTTGTGTCTTTGGGGTAAATACCCAGCAGGGCAATTGCTGGGTCGTCGGGTAGTTCTATTTTCAACTTTTTGAGGAGCCTCCAAACAGCTTTCCAGAGTGGCTGCACCAGCTTGCATTCCCATCAACAGCGTAGGAGGGTTCCCCTTTCCCTGCGTCCTTGCCAACATCTGCCGTTTCCTGACTCGTTAGTTTTAGTCATGCTGACTGGTGCGAGGTGGTATCTCATCGAGGTTTTGATTCGTATTTCCCCGATGTTGAGCGACGTGGAGCAGGGTTTCAGGTGTCTGTTGGCCATTTGGATGTCTTCTTTGGAGAAATGTCTGTTCCTGTCTTCTGCCCATGTCTTGCTTGGGTCTCCTCCCCTTTGTGGACTCTTGAAGAGCTCAGAGGCCCCACGAGCAACCATCTGCGGTAGAAGGAGCTGAATGGGAACAAACCAACGTCTTGTTTTTGTCACACACCCAGAGCTGCCTTTTGGAACGCTTCATAGGTTTCAAAGGCCCCAAGATGCTTCACCCCAATTTCTCCCTCCAAGAAATCTGTTAAAAAGTATACTAAAACACAATTACATTACTTTTACTACTTCTAAGCCATTAGCCAATGTATAGTTCAGCGGCATATACGTATTCTCCTTGTCGTACCACGCACTGTAACATATTCACTTGGTGACCGAAAATCGGTACCCACAGCTCCGTGTTTCCTCCTCCTCACCCCCACTGGCCCCACAGTTCTTTCTGTTTCTGTAGATTTGACTACTTTAGATGCCACGCATAAGTGCAATCACAGGATCGTTGTCTGTGACTTGCTCATTTCACTTCGCAGAAAGTCCAGAATGACCTTCCTTTCTAAGATGGAATAGCGTCCCATTGTATGTAGATGCCAGGCGTTCTTTCTCCATTCCTCCATGTGTGGACGCGTGGGTGCTTCTACCTCTTGACTCTGGACTTCTCCGTTCCCTGCAGTGAACGGGGATGTGCGAGTAGCCCTTCGTAACGTTGCTTCCAGTCCTTCTGGATGCCAGGTCAGGAGTGCGATGGCTGCGTCGCATGGTAAGTCTGTTTCTTCATTGGGAGTAAACTCTGCACTGTGTTCCAGGGCAGATGGGCCATTTCACATTTTCACCAAGAGCGTGCCAGGGTTCCAGTTCCTCTAGATCCTCACCAACACAAGCTGTCGTATGGTGTTTGGTTTTGGGTTCTTGGGGCTACCGTTGTTGCTAGCGGCCATCCTCACAGGTATCCCATGATATGTCTTTGTCATTTGATTTGTCTTCTGTAATGAGTACCGGTGCTGAGCATGTTCTCAGAAGCTTGGTGGCCTTTGTCTATCTTTGGAGAAGGTCTTTTCAAGACTTCTGTCTTTTCAAGACTTCTGTCCACTGTCTAATTGTCTAGTTTGTTTTTCTTGTTGTTGTGACTTTTAGAGTTTTTTACATCTTCTGGATATGAATCCTGTGAGGTCCATTTTTAAAGGAAACTGAGACTGAGACAAAGTGAAAGTTATTTAAAGCTTTATTTTATGCCAAGTATTAGATGCCAGACCGACTGGCAAGGGGAACGAGACTGAAACAAAGTTAAAGTTATGCAAAGCTCTATCCTATGCCAAGCAATAGGAGTCAGACTGACCGGCCAGGGCCGTCTCCAAAGAGATTGACCACCCCCAGCTTATGGGCTCAAGAATTGATTGACTGACCGGTCAGGGCCGCCTCCGAAGAGAGCGACGCCTCCACATCGGACAGACTACCTTTTATAGAGCAGAAGCCTGGCCACACATAGGTGGCCAATGAGATTGTAACACACAGAGAAATTGGCATAGTCATGTTAGGTCACACGCAGGTGGCCAACTGAATTACAATTTACCCTATAGTAGCTGTTTGAACTAACCTATTACTCTAGACAGAATTGGCGCTCAAGGTTGGCGCCCAAAAGGCGGGGTTTACATTCTTTGGTGGTTAGGGAGACAATATGTGTACTTTTACTGATTGGATGTCTCCACCTGGCCTGACTCGTCCTCGTATTCTGGGCTCTGTTATCAGGAACTGGCCAACCTGGCCCTGTATTCTGGGCTCTGTTATTAGGAACTAGCCGACCATATTTTATTGGTTTCCCAGTCTTGCTTCGAAGTAAGTTTCTCGCGTCGTTGGGGGTGGGGGGAAGGTCAGTTTAAGTTTTACTGCACAAACAACAAAATGGCTTTTAACCAAGATGGAGTCGCTCTGGCTAAATAGGCCCTTACAAATCCCTTGAGAGACACCTGAATTGCAAATCCTTGTCCCATTCTGTAGGCTCCCTTTTCACTCGGTTGATTGATTCTTCCGAGGGCCAACAGTCTGTAAGCTTGAAATGGCCCCGTTTGTCTAGTTGGCTTTTGCTGCCTGTGTTTTTTGGTGTCATGTCCTAGACCTCATTGCCACATCCAAGGTCATGAGGTTTTCCTCCCTTTTCCCTCTCTCAGCTTCATGATCTTAAGTCCTCTGTGGAGATGCATTCTCTCTCTTCAATTAATCTTTGGGTGCGGTACAAGGGAAGGGTCCGGTTTCCTTCTTTGTATGTGGATACCCTGTCTTCCCAAGCCTTTTCATGAAAGAGACTGTCCTTTCTCATTCAAGTGGGAATGGCACCCTGCAGAAGATCATTTGGCCATGTGTGGAAAGTTTCATCTGAGGGCTCTCTGTTCGGTTCCTTCTATGTTTGTGTCTCTGTGTCTGTGCCGGGACCTCACTCTATTGTTTCCTGTGGCTCAGTAATATGTTTTGAAATCGGGATGTGCAAGCCTCCTACTTTGTCCATTTCTAGATTGCTCTGGCTCCTTGGGGTCTGTTGAGATAGCGTACGACTTGAAGGATGAATTTTTTCTACTTCCCGCCCCAAATGCCATCAGGATTTTAAGGTGGATTGCATGGGATGTCATGGAATGTGTACATCACTTTGTGGGTATGAACTTCTTCTTCTTCTTCTTCTTCTTCTTCTTCTTCTTCTTCTTCTTCTTCTTTTTTTAAGATTTTACGTATTTATATGTGTGTGAGAGAGGGGCCGGGCACAAGTGGGGAGAGGGGCAGAGGGAGAGGGCGAAGTAGACTGCATGCTGAGCAGGGAGCCTGATGCAGGCAGGCTCCACACTTCCAGGTCAGCCCCAGGACCTTCAGGGTTCCCCGGGGAGGGTTGTTCCACTCATTCCCTCTCTCCCTCCACAGGGTCTCTCCTGACCCAAGGGTGGCATTCTTGTGAGCCTTCTGAGTTTCACCACCCCCCACATCCCAACGTTGGTCCCCCGGAACATGAGTTTTCGGAGCCCCATTCCTTCCTCAGCTCAGTCCTTGACGCAGCTGCCTCTACTCGAGCCACATCTGGGATACATGCGCATGACTCCTTTAGCCAGTTCATGGTTTGCACTTCTCTCACCGTGAGCTTCTCCCGGGGAGAGGAGACATCTTCAAATCTCTCCTCCTCTCCCTCCTCTCTCCCTGATATCCTGGAGCCCCAGGATATCAGCCTCAGAAACCAGTCCCCCACCGCCATCCACCATGCAGCAAATCTCACCCGGACCCCTCCCTCCCACCCCACCCCACCTCAGCCCACCTCAGCCCACCCCAGCCCACCCATGGCATGGAGCTCTCATTCTCATCGCCATGGTTTTTTCCTACTCCTCCTCGGATCCTGGCCACAGACCCTGAACCCCACACGAGAAAGAAGTCAGCCTAGAATGGGGCAATAAGACTCCAAGACACTCCATTTGTTGAAACTAAATTTATTTCTTCCTTTTGTGTCCCAAAACAAGAAGCTGAGGCTGCAAAGCAAAACAGAACTTTTTTGCAATCTGGGAGACACAGATTCAAGAGGAACGGGAAATGGGCTCTGGGCGGGTGGCGGGGGGAGGAGAAAAGGGATGAAGGTGAAACCACAGGCTCCTATAAGTTCTTGGGACGGAATGACGACTGGCGCAGCCTCAATAGTCCGCTGTACTATATATAGATGGTAGTCGCTGGGGGAAGTTCAGCAGAACGAGCTTCCTTCAGAGAACCAGGGCAGAACGGAGCCGTTGGTGGTAGGCACAGGCTGGAAGTTCATGGGACGTCCAGAGGTGGGCGCGGACTCCGGGCGCCATGTTAGGACTGCTTAACATTAGTGATTCAAATTCAGTGTATCCGTTCCGTTGTCAGCCGGTCTTCTTGGTGAGTTTGGTACAACGGGGCCAGCCTCAGGGAGAGCTGAGCACACACACAAGCCTCCTCCGGCGTAGAGAAGCGAGGAAAGTAATTTCTTCTCCTCCTGGTGCTAAGTACTCCCCACAGCACCCAGATCGCTTAGACGTAAGAGTAGCTAAACCACAACCACTGCTGTGGGTTTCGAAAACGTCTTCTTGTGTCGAAAAAAATACGGCATATTTACGACGACTTCTCCGACAACCTGTTTGTGTATAACGGAAGCAAGATTGCTCAGGACATAAAAAACGGACTTCCTCAACAGAAACCAGAATGCTGTTTTTAACCAATCCGTGAAGTCCCATGGGTTCTCCGGTAATGTCATGAACAATTCGGGAACAGAAACTCTTATCTTATGCAGGACGTAGGTCGCTGCAATTTCCACCGCTAATTCCACGACCCAATCTTTGATACTGAACATAATTGAATTGTTATATAACAAGGGCGTGTGCAGTGGGTCTGACTCATTCGCAAAAAGCATTATGGAGGGGAGACCTGGCCTTTTATAGCCTCCGCAGTGAGTCATGCAGCGTCATCAGAAGGGCTCCTGGCCAATGGGCTTGTTGTACGTGTCCCAGCAGCCCGCTGACCTGGAAGCAGTATAGGGGAAGTCCAGTCTTGTTTCTCGCAAGGCAAGCTGGGAAACGCAAGGCTTATCTGGGTGATAATGCTGGGGGACTGAAAGCCCCAAGTTGGGCTCTGTTTCTCTCTCGATGGACACTTATGTTTTAATGCGTCTTTTCAAGAAAAATCACATGCCTTTCCTCCTTTGAGGCATTAATGCTGCGAATTACCCTGATTTTCTTCTGTTGAACTATATTCCTGGAATAAGCCCGATATTCAGTGATTACCTATAAAAATGGACCAGACTGAGTCAAAAAGGAAGACACACGCGAGTGGCCATATGAACCAACAAACAAACTGAATTAGTATTTTGGAACCTAGATCAATTGGTAGGAGAGATGTTTAAACAAGAACCATGAAACATTCTAATCTTACTCCTACTCCTACAGAAGAGAGAGAGAACATAGCCCCAACTCTTACTGTGGGGCTAGAAAAACCTTGCCCCTCAAACCGGAAAAAATACGGAAGGGAAAAGAACAGGCTAAAGTCAGCAGATACAAACATCTGGCACGAATAGGAGACACAATGCAGCAATAAGTGGAAAAGATAATGTGCGTGAAATGTAGGGTGTACCCCAGCAATAGAGCTGGTTTAACATGGGAAGTCAATGTAATTCACGGCATTAATGGCTTGAAGAAGGAAAGTCTTAAGTTTCTTCTCCACCCCCCCCCACACCCCGCCAAAAGATGCATTAAAAACAAACAAACAAAAAAACAACTCTGCCTAAACGTCAGCGTCACGTTGCTGGTAAAAACTCGGTAAACCAAAAGTAAAAAGGAACTTCCTTTATTTATTTATTTATTTATTTATCCATTCATTCATTCATTCATTCATTTATTTACTTATCTATTTATTTTATTTTATATATACTTTAAAGATTTTATTTATTTATTTGACAGACAGAGATCACAAGTAGGCAGAGAGGCAGGCAGAGAGAGTCAAGGAAGCAGGCTCCCGGCTGAGCAGAGAGCCCGATGTGGGGCTCGATCCCAGGACCCTGGGATCATGACCTGAGCCGAAGGCAGAGGCTTAACCCACTGAGCCACCCAGGCGCCCCAAAAAGGAACTTCCTTAATCTGATAAAGAGTATCTCCAAAATGCTACAGCCAACATAATATTTAGATCAGGGGCAAGGCTCGGGTGGCTACTGGCACTAGGCAGGGGATGTAGGGGGTCCTTGCCATGCAGCAAGACAGAAACATACAAGGAAGGAAAAATGCAGAAACGACGTCCCCGTTCCCAGTTCATAGTATTATTGCCTGGATAGAAAACTCAAAGGAATCTGCCATATTTTTACAATCAGTACTGTAGTTTCCCAAGAGCGCCTGCTATGAGCATCTACACGGGAGGCTCCATGGAATGGGTTTATAAGAGCACAGGTGACTTTCTTTGTTTTGTTTTTATCCTTATAACGTTTTATTTTCTTGTGGTGAGGACTTTTGAGATCTCCTCTTAGCAGCTTGCAAGTGTGTAATACAACACGACGAACTACAGTCGCCATGCTCTCCATTACTTCCCCATGACTATTTACTTCCTAGCTGGATGTGGGAAAGACAAATAACAGCAGTTAACATTTACTGAGTTCTTAGGAGAAGCCAGATATTTTTCTTAAGCATGTTTTACTTTAAACTTTAAAATTAATTAGTTAATGTATTATTGGTTTTAGAGGTACCGGTCTGCGATTCATCGGTGTGTGTTGGTTTTTTTTTAATTAAATTTATTTATTTATTTTAATAAACATAGAATGTATTTTTATCCCCAGGGGCACAGGTCTGTGAATCGCCAGGTTTACACCTTTCACAGCACTCATCATAGCCCATACCCTCCCCAATGTCCATATCCCCACCTCCCTCTCCCGTCCCCTCTCCCCCCAGCAACCCTCAGTCTGTTTTTTGAGATTGAGTCTTTTATGGTTTGTCTCCCTCCCGATCCCATCTTCTTTCATTTTTCCTTTTCCTACCTCCCCCCAACCCCCCCTCCACATTGCATCTCCACTTCCTCATATCAAAGAGATCATATGATAGTTGTCTTTGTCCGATTGACTTATTTTGCTAAGCGTAATACCCTCTAGTTCCATCCACGTCGTCGCAAATGGCAAGATTTCATGTCTTTTGATGGCTGCATACTATTCCATTGTGTATATATACCACATCTTCTTTATCCATTCATCTGTTGAGGGACATCTAGGTTCTTTCCATAGTTTGGCTATTGTGGACATTGCTGCGATAAACATTCGGGTGCACGTGCCCCTTCGGAGCACCACGTTTGTATCTTTAGGATATATACCCAGTAGTGCAATCGCTGGGTCAGAGGGTAGCTCTATTTTCAGTTTTTTGAGGAAGCTCCACGCTGTTTTCCAGAGTGGTTGCGCCAGCTTGCATTCCCACCAGCAGTGTAGGAGGGTTCCCCTCTCTCCGCATCCTCGCCAGCATCTGTCATTTTTGACTTGGTAATTTTAGCCATTTTGACTGGTGTGAGGTGGTATCTCCTTGTGGTTTTGATTTGTATTTCCCTGATGCCGAGTGATGTGGAGCATTTTTTCATGTGTCTGTTGGCCATCTGGATGTCTTCTTTGCAGAGATGTCTGTTCATGTCCTCTGCCCATTTCTTGACTGGATTATTTGTTCTCTGGGTGTTGAGTTTGCTAAGCTCTTTATAGATTCTGGATACTAGCCCTTTATCTGACATGTCCTTTGCAAATATCTTCTCCCATTCTGTCAGTTGTCTTCTGGTTTTGTTAACTGTTTCCTTTGCTGTGCAAAAGCTTTTGATCTTGATGAAATCCCAATAGTTCATTTTTGCCCTTGCTTCTGTTGCCTTTGGCGATGTTCCTAGGAAGAAGCTGCTGCGGTTGAGGTCAAAGAGGTTGCTGCCTGCATTCTCCTCAAGGATTTTGATGGATTCCTGTCTCACATTGAGGTCCTTCATCCATTTTGAGTCTATTTTCGTGTGTGGTGTAAGGAAATAGTCCAATTTCATTTTTCTGCATGTGGCTGTCCAATTTTCCCAGCCCCATTTGTTGAAGAGGCTGTCTTTCTTCCATTGGACATACCTTCCTCCTTTGTCGAAAATTTGTTGACCGTAGAGTTGAGGGTCTATTTCTGGGCTCTCTATTCTGTTCCATTGATCTATATGTCTGTTTTTATGCCAGTACCATACTGTCTTGATGACGACAGCTTTGTAATAGAGCTTGAAGTCTGGAATTGTGATGCCACCGACTTTGGCTTTCTTTTTCAATATTCCTTTCGCTATTTGAGGTCTTTTCTCGTTCCATATAAACTTCAGGATTATTTGTTCTATTTCTTTCAAAAAAAAAGGATGGGATTTTGATAGGGATTGCATTAAATGTGTAGATTGCTTTAGGTAGAATAGACATTTTCACAATATTTGTTCTTCCAATCCACGAGCATGGAACATTTTTCCATTTCTTTGTGTCTTCCTCAATTTCTTTCATGAGTACTTTATAGTTTTCCGAGTATAGATTCTTTGCCTCTTTGGTTAGATTTATTCCTAGGTATCTTATGGTTTTGGGTGTGATTGTAAATGGGACTGACTCCTCAATTTCTCTTTCTTCTGTCTTGTTGTTAGTGTAAAGAAATGCAACTGATTTCTGTGCATTGACCTTATATCCTGACACTTTACTGAATTCCTGTACAAGTTCTAGCAGTTTTGGAGTGGAGCCTTTTGGGTTTTCCACATATAGTATCATATCATCTGCAAAGAATGATAGTTTGACTTCTTCTTTGCCGATTCGGAGGCCTTTAATTTCTTTTTGTTGTCTGATTGCTGAGGCTAGGACTTCTAGTACTATGATGAACAGCAGTGGTGATTACGGACACCCTTGCCGTGTTCCTGACCTTAGCGGAAAAGCTTTCAGTTTTTCTCCATTGAGAATGATATTTGCGGTGGGTTTCTCATAGATGGCTTTGATAATATTGAGGTATGTGCCCTCTATCCCTACACTTGGAAGAGTTTTAATCAGGAAGGGATGCTGCACTTTGTCAAATGCTTTATCAGCATCTATTGAGAGTATCATATGGTTCTTAGTCTCTCTTTTATTAATGTATTGTATCACATTGATGGATTTGCGGATGTTGAACCAACCTTGCAGCCCTGGAATAAATCCCACTTGGTCGTGGTGAATAATCCTTTTAATGTACTGTTGGATCCTATTGGCCAGTCTTTTGGTGAGAATTTTCGCATCTGTGTTCATCAAGGATATTGGTCTGTAATTCTCTTTTTTGGTGGGATCCTTGTCTGGTTTTGGGATCAAGGTGATGCTGGCCTCATAAAATGAGTTTGGAAGTTTTCCTTCCATTTCTATTTTTTGGAACAGTTTCAGGAGAATAGGAATTAATTCTTCTTTAAATGTTTGGTAGAATTCGCCTGGGAAGCCGTCTGGTCCTGGACTTTTGTTTGTTTGGAGATTTTTGATGACTGTTTCAATCTCCTTACTGGTTATAGGTCTGTTCAGGGTTTCTATTTCTTCCTGGTTCAGTTGTGGTAGTTTTTATGTCTCTAGAAATGTATCCATTTCTTCCAGGCTGTCAAATTTGTTGGCGTAGAGTTGCTCGTAGTATGTTCTTATAATCATTTGTATTTCTTCGGTGTTGGTTGTGATCTCTCCTCTTTCATTCATGATTTTGTTTATTTGGGTCCTTTCTCTTTTCTTTTTGATAGGTCTGGCCAGGGGTTTGTCGATCTTATTAATTCTTTCAAAGAACCAACTCCTAGTTTCATTGATTTGTTCCTTTGTTTTTTTAGTTTCTATTTCATTAATTTCTGCTCTGATCTTTATGATTTCTCTTCTCCTGTTGGGTTTAGGCTTTCTTTGTTGTTCTCTCTCCAACTCCTTTAGGTGTAGGGTTAGGTTGTGCATTTGAGACCTTTCTTGTTTCTTGAGAAAGGCTTGTACCGCTATATATTTTCCTCTCAGGACTGCCTTTGTTGTGTCCCACAGATTTTGAACCGTTGTGTTTTCATTATCATTTGTTTCCATGAATTTTTTCAATTCTTCTTTAATTTCCTGGTTGACCCATTCATGTTTTAGAAGGATGCTGTTTAGTCTCCGTGTATTTGCGTTCTTTCCAAATTTCCTCTTGTGATTGAGTTCTAGCTTCAGGGCATTGTGGTCTGTGAATATGCAGGGAATGATCCCCATCTTTTGATACCGGTTGAGACCTGATTTATGACCCAGGATGTGGTCTATTCTGGAGAATGTTCCATGTGCACTAGAGAAGAATGTATATTCTGTTGCTTTGGGATGGAATGTTCTGAATATATCTGTGATGTCCATCTGGTCCAGTGTGTCATTTAAGGCCTCTATTTCCTTGTTGCTCTTTTGCTTAGATGATCTGTCCATTTCAGTGAGGGGAGTGTTCAAGTCCCCTGCTATTATTGTATTCCTGTCGATGTATTTCTTTGATTTTGTTATTAATTGGTTTATATAGTTGGCTGCTCCCATGTTAGGGGCATAGATATTTAAGATTGTTAGGTCTTCTTGTTGGACAGACCCTTTGAGTATGATATAGTGTCCTTCGTCATCTCTTATTATAGTCTTTGGCTTAAAATCTAGTTGATCTGATATAAGGACTGCCACCCCAGCTTTCTTCTGATGTCCATTAGCATGGTACATTGTTTTCCACCCCCTCACTTTAAATCTGGAGGTGTCTCCGGGTCTAAAATGAGTTTCTTGTAGGCAGCATATTGATGGGTTTTGTTTTTTTATCCATTCTGATACCCTGTGTCTTTTGATTGGGGCATTTAGCCCATTAACATTCAGGGTAACTATGGAGAGGTATGAATTTAGTGCCATTGTATTGCCTGTAAGGTGACTGTTACTGTATATTGTCTCTGTTTCTTTCCGATCTACTACTTTTAGGGTCTCTCTTTGCTTAGAGGACCCCTTTCAATATTTCCTGTAGAGCTGGTTTGGTGTTTGCAACTTCTTTCAGCTTTTGTTTGTCCTGGAAGCTCTTTATCTCTCCTTCTCTTTTCAATGATAGCCTAGCCGGATATAGTATTCTTGGCTGCATGTTTTTCTCGTTTAGTGCTCTGAATATATCATGCCAGTTCTTTCTGGCCTGCCAGGTCTCTGTGGATAGGTCCGCTGCCGATCTAATGTCTTTACCCTTGTATGTTACAGACTTCTTTTCCCGGGCTGCTTTCAGGATTTTCTCTTTGTCGCTAAGACTTGTAAATTTTACTATCAGGTGACGAGGTGTGGACCTATTTTTATTGATTTGGAGGAGCGTTCTTAGCATCTCCTGGATTTTGATGTTTGCTCCCTTTGCCATATTAGGGAAATTCTCTCCATCAATTGTCTCCAATATACCTTCTGCTCCCCTCTCTCTTTCTTCTTCTTCTGGAATCCCAATTATTCTAATGTTGTGTCGTCTTATGGTGTCGCTTATCTCTCGAATTCTCTCCTCGTGGTCCAGTATTTGTTTGCCTCTCTTTTGCTCAGCTTCTTTATTCTCTGTCATTTGGTCTTCTATGTCACTAATTCTTTCTTCTGCCTCATTTATCCTAGCAGTGAGAGCTTCCATTTTTGATTGCACCTCATTAATAGCTTTTTTGATTTCAACTTGGTTAGATTTTAGTTCTTTTATTTCTCCAGAAAGGGCTTTTATCTCTCCGGAGAGGGTTTCTCTAATATCGTCTATGCCTTTTTCGAGCCCGGCTAGAAATCATCATTTGAGATCGTCATCCTGAGAGTCGTCATTCTGACCTCTAGATCTGTCATATTACCAATGTCCGTATTGATTAGGTCCCCAGCCTTCGGTACTGCCTCTTGTTCTTTTTCCTGTGGTGAGTTTTTCCGCCTTGTCATTTTGTCCAGATAAGATTTGCTTTCTCCTCCTCTGGAATTCCGCTGTTCTTGGTGAGTGAAGTTGGTCTTGGCTGGGTTTCTTGTTGATCTTCTGGGGGAGGGGCCTGTTGTCGTGATTCTCAAGTGTCTTTGCCGCAGGCGGAGTTGCGCCGCCCTTGCCAGGGGCCCGGCTAAGTAATGCGCTCGGGTTGGCTTTCGGGAGCTTTTGTTCCCTGAGCGCTTTCCGTAGAGTTCCGGAGGACGGGAATGAAGATGGCGGCCTCCCAGTCTCCGGCCCGGAGGAGCTGAGAGCTTGGGGTCCCGCTCCTCAGTGCGCCTTCAGAGAAAAGCGCCCAACGGCCCTTGCCTCCCTGACCTCCAGTCGCACTTGGAGTAAAGCAGTGAATTGCTGGCACTTGGAGAACAAGCGCCCGTTCGCTTCTGTCTCCGTGGCCTCCGGCCGCGCTCCGAGCCCACCCAGCCTGCGACCGGCACAAGGTAACCCCAGGCTGAGAGCTCACACCTCGGCTTTGTCGCTGTCGCCGGCTTCCCCGCTCTGATACCTGCGAGCTCTGCAGCACTCAGACACCCCCGGTCCTTCTGTGACCCCCGCGGGACCTGGGGTTACGCTGACCCCGCGTGGGCTTCCCCCCGGTTTAGCCTCTGGAGCGATGTCCCTCCGTGGAGCAGACTTTTAAGAGTCCCGATTTTGTGCTCCATTGCTCCGCCGCTTGCCGGGAGCCGGCCCCTCCCCCCGCGCTCTGTCTTCCCGTCGCTTTGGATTCACTTCTCTGCAGGTCCTACCTTTCAGAAAGTGATCGATTTTCAGTTTCTAGAATTGCTGCTCTTCTTCTCTTCGATTTCCCGTTGGATTTGCAGGTGTTTGTAATGGTTTGATAAGCTAGCTAGCTGATCTCCTGCTACCCGATGTCATCTCAGCCTGCTACTTCTCCGCCATCTTGACTCCTCCTATCCCTCATCGGTGTTTTATACTACCCAGTGCTCATTACATCCCAGGTCCTCCTTACTGCCCATCACCCAGTTAGCCCTTCCTCCGAGCCCTCTCCCTTCCAGAGACCCTCAGTTTGTTTCCTATGACTAAGAGTCTCTTATGTCTCCCTCTCTGGTTTTATCTTGTTTTGTTGTTTCCTCTCTTCCCCTGCGATCCTTTGTTTTGCTTATTGAATTCCACGTTTGAGTGAGATCCTATGATAATTGTCTTACTCTGGCTGACTTGTCTCACTTAGCATAATCCTAGTTCATCCACCTCGGTGCAAATGGCAAGATTTCATTTCATGTTTTGATGGCTGCGTAATGTTCCATGGCATACATATACACCACTTCTTCTTTATCCATTCATCTGTCAAGGGACATTTGGGCTCTTCCCACAGTTTGGCCATTGCGGACATCGCTGCTGTAAACATTGGGGTACAGGTGCCCCCTTCACGTCACTCTTTGTGTCTTTGGGGTAAATACCCAGCAGGGCAATTGCTGGGTCGTCGGGTAGTTCTATTTTCAACTTTTTGAGGAGCCTCCAAACAGCTTTCCAGAGTGGCTGCACCAGCTTGCATTCCCATCAACAGCGTAGGAGGGTTCCCCTTTCCCTGCGTCCTTGCCAACATCTGCCGTTTCCTGACTCGTTAGTTTTAGTCATGCTGACTGGTGCGAGGTGGTATCTCATCGAGGTTTTGATTCGTATTTCCCCGATGTTGAGCGACGTGGAGCAGGGTTTCAGGTGTCTGTTGGCCATTTGGATGTCTTCTTTGGAGAAATGTCTGTTCCTGTCTTCTGCCCATGTCTTGCTTGGGTCTCCTCCCCTTTGTGGACTCTTGAAGAGCTCAGAGGCCCCACGAGCAACCATCTGCGGTAGAAGGAGCTGAATGGGAACAAACCAACGTCTTGTTTTTGTCACACACCCAGAGCTGCCTTTTGGAACGCTTCATAGGTTTCAGAGGCCCCAAGATGCTTCACCCCAATTTCTCCCTCCAAGAAATCTGTTAAAAAGTATACTAAAACACAATTACATTACTTTTACTACTTCTAAGCCATTAGCCAATGTATAGTTCAGCGGCATATACGTATTCTCCTTGTCGTACCACGCACTGTAACATATTCACTTGGTGACCGAAAATCGGTACCCACAGCTCCGTGTTTCCTCCTCCTCACCCCCACTGGCCCCACAGTTCTTTCTGTTTCTGTAGATTTGACTACTTTAGATGCCACGCATAAGTGCAATCACAGGATCGTTGTCTGTGACTTGCTCATTTCACTTCGCAGAAAGTCCAGAATGACCTTCCTTTCTAAGATGGAATAGCGTCCCATTGTATGTAGATGCCAGGCGTTCTTTCTCCATTCCTCCATGTGTGGACGCGTGGGTGCTTCTACCTCTTGACTCTGGACTTCTCCGTTCCCTGCAGTGAACGGGGATGTGCGAGTAGCCCTTCGTAACGTTGCTTCCAGTCCTTCTGGATGCCAGGTCAGGAGTGCGATGGCTGCGTCGCATGGTAAGTCTGTTTCTTCATTGGGAGTAAACTCTGCACTGTGTTCCAGGGCAGATGGGCCATTTCACATTTTCACCAAGAGCGTGCCAGGGTTCCAGTTCCTCTAGATCCTCACCAACACAAGCTGTCGTATGGTGTTTGGTTTTGGGTTCTTGGGGCTACCGTTGTTGCTAGCGGCCATCCTCACAGGTATCCCATGATATGTCTTTGTCATTTGATTTGTCTTCTGTAATGAGTACCGGTGCTGAGCATGTTCTCAGAAGCTTGGTGGCCTTTGTCTATCTTTGGAGAAGGTCTTTTCAAGACTTCTGTCTTTTCAAGACTTCTGTCCACTGTCTAATTGTCTAGTTTGTTTTTCTTGTTGTTGTGACTTTTAGAGTTTTTTACATCTTCTGGATATGAATCCTGTGAGGTCCATTTTTAAAGGAAACTGAGACTGAGACAAAGTGAAAGTTATTTAAAGCTTTATTTTACGCCAAGTATTAGATGCCAGACCGACTGGCGAGGGGAACGAGACTGAAACAAAGTTAAAGTTATGCAAAGCTCTATCCTATGCCAAGCAATAGGAGTCAGACTGACCGGCCAGGGCCATCTCCAAAGAGATTGACCACCCCCAGCTTATGGGCTCAAGAATTGATTGACTGACCGGTCAGGGCCGCCTCCGAAGAGAGCGACGCCTCCACATCGGACAGACTACCTTTTATAGAGCAGAAGCCTGGCCACACATAGGTGGCCAATGAGATTGTAACACACAGAGAAATTGGCATAGTCATGTTAGGTCACACGCAGGTGGCCAACTGAATTACAATTTACCCTATAGTAGCTGTTTGAACTAACCTATTACTCTAGACAGAATTGGCGCTCAAGGTTGGCGCCCAAAAGGCGGGGTTTACATTCTTTGGTGGTTAGGGAGACAATATGTGTACTTTTACTGATTGGATGTCTCCACCTGGCCTGACTCGTCCTCGTATTCTGGGCTCTGTTATCAGGAACTGGCCAACCTGGCCCTGTATTCTGGGCTCTGTTATTAGGAACTAGCCGACCATATTTTATTGGTTTCCCAGTCTTGCTTCGAAGTAAGTTTCTCGCGTCGTTGGGGGTGGGGGGAAGGTCAGTTTAAGTTTTACTGCACAAACAACAAAATGGCTTTTAACCAAGATGGAGTCGCTCTGGCTAAATAGGCCCTTACAAATCCCTTGAGAGACACCTGAATTGCAAATCCTTATCCCATTCTGTAGGCTCCCTTTTCACTCGGTTGATTGATTCTTCCGAGGGCCAACAGTCTGTAAGCTTGAAATGGCCCCGTTTGTCTAGTTGGCTTTTGCTGCCTGTGTTTTTTGGTGTCATGTCCTAGACCTCATTGCCACATCCAAGGTCATGAGGTTTTCCTCCCGTTTCCCTCTCTCAGCTTCATGATCTTAAGTCCTCTGTGGAGATGCATTCTCTCTCTTCAATTAATCTTTGGGTGCGGTACAAGGGAAGGGTCCGGTTTCCTTCTTTGTATGTGGATACCCTGTCTTCCCAAGCCTTTTCATGAAAGAGACTGTCCTTTCTCATTCAAGTGGGAATGGCACCCTGCAGAAGATCATTTGGCCATGTGTGGAAAGTTTCATCTGAGGGCTCTCTGTTCGGTTCCTTCTATGTTTGTGTCTCTGTGTCTGTGCCGGGACCTCACTCTATTGTTTCCTGTGGCTCAGTAATATGTTTTGAAATCGGGATGTGCAAGCCTCCTACTTTGTCCATTTCTAGATTGCTCTGGCTCCTTGGGGTCTGTTGAGATAGCGTACGACTTGAAGGATGAATTTTTTCTACTTCCCGCCCCAAATGTCATCAGGATTTTAAGGTGGATTGCATGGGATGTCATGGAATGTGTACATCACTTTGTGGGTATGAACTTCTTCTTCTTCTTCTTCTTCTTCTTCTTCTTCTTCTTCTTCTTCTTCTTCTTTTTTTAAGATTTTACGTATTTATATGTGTGTGAGAGAGGGGCCGGGCACAAGTGGGGAAAGGGGCAGAGGGAGAGGGCGAAGTAGACTGCATGCTGAGCAGGGAGCCTGATGCAGGCAGGCTCCACACTTCCAGGTCAGCCCCAGGACCTTCAGGGTTCCCCGGGGAGGGTTGTTCCACTCATTCCCTCTCTCCCTCCACAGGGTCTCTCCTGACCCAAGGGTGGCATTCTTGTGAGCCTTCTGAGTTTCACCACCCCCCACATCCCAACGTTGGTCCCCCAGAACATGAGTTTTTGGAGCCCCATTCCTTCCTCAGCTCAGTCCTTGACGCAGCTGCCTCTACTCGAGCCACATCTGGGATACATGCGCATGACTCCTTTAGCCAGTTCATGGTTTGCACTTCTCTCACCGTGAGCTTCTCCCGGGGAGAGGAGACATCTTCAAATCTCTCCTCCTCTCCCTCCTCTCTCCCTGATATCCTGGAGCCCCAGGATATCAGCCTCAGAAACCAGTCCCCCACCGCCATCCACCACGCAGCAAATCTCACCCGGACCCCTCCCTCCCACCCCACCCCACCTCAGCCCACCTCAGCCCACCCCAGCCCACCCATGGCATGGAGCTCTCATTCTCATCGCCATGGTTTTTTCCTACTCCTCCTCGGATCCTGGCCACAGACCCTGAACCCCACACGAGAAAGAAGTCAGCCTAGAATGGGGCAATAAGACTCCAAGACACTCCATTTGTTGAAACTAAATTTATTTCTTCCTTTTGTGTCCCAAAACAAGAAGCTGAGGCTGCAAAGCAAAACAGAACTTTTTTGCAATCTGGGAGACACAGATTCAAGAGGAACGGGAAATGGGCTCTGGGCGGGTGGCGGGGGGAGGAGAAAAGGGATGAAGGTGAAACCACAGGCTCCTATAAGTTCTTGGGACGGAATGACGACTGGCGCAGCCTCAATAGTCCGCTGTACTATATATAGATGGTAGTCGCTGGGGGAAGTTCAGCAGAACGAGCTTCCTTCAGAGAACCAGGGCAGAACGGAGCCGTTGGTGGTAGGCACAGGCTGGAAGTTCATGGGACGTCCAGAGGTGGGCGCGGACTCCGGGCGCCATGTTAGGACTGCTTAACATTAGTGATTCAAATTCAGTGTATCCGTTCCGTTGTCAGCCGGTCTTCTTGGTGAGTTTGGTACAACGGGGCCAGCCTCAGGGAGAGCTGAGCACACACACAAGCCTCCTCCGGCGTAGAGAAGCGAGGAAAGTAATTTCTTCTCCTCCTGGTGCTAAGTACTCCCCACAGCACCCAGATCGCTTAGACGTAAGAGTAGCTAAACCACAACCACTGCTGTGGGTTTCGAAAACGTCTTCTTGTGTCGAAAAAAATACGGCATATTTACGACGACTTCTCCGACAACCTGTTTGTGTATAACGGAAGCAAGATTGCGCAGGACATAAAAAACGGACTTCCTCAACAGAAACCAGAATGCTGTTTTTAACCAATCCGTGAAGTCCCATGGGTTCTCCGGTAATGTCATGAACAATTCGGGAACAGAAACTCTTATCTTATGCAGGACGTAGGTCGCTGCAATTTCCACCGCTAATTCCACGACCCAATCTTTGATACTGAACATAATTGAATTGTTATATAACAAGGGCGTGTGCAGTGGGTCTGACTCATTCGCAAAAAGCATTATGGAGGGGAGACCTGGCCTTTTATAGCCTCCGCAGTGAGTCATGCAGCGTCATCAGAAGGGCTCCTGGCCAATGGGCTTGTTGTACGTGTCCCAGCAGCCCGCTGACCTGGAAGCAGTATAGGGGAAGTCCAGTCTTGTTTCTCGCAAGGCAAGCTGGGAAACGCAAGGCTTATCTGGGTGATAATGCTGGGGGACTGAAAGCCCCAAGTTGGGCTCTGTTTCTCTCTCGATGGACACTTATGTTTTAATGCGTCTTTTCAAGAAAAATCACATGCCTTTCCTCCTTTGAGGCATTAATGCTGCGAATTACCCTGATTTTCTTCTGTTGAACTATATTCCTGGAATAAGCCCGATATTCAGTGATTACCTATAAAAATGGACCAGACTGAGTCAAAAAGGAAGACACACGCGAGTGGCCATATGAACCAACAAACAAACTGAATTAGTATTTTGGAACCTAGATCAATTGGTAGGAGAGATGTTTAAACAAGAACCATGAAACATTCTAATCTTACTCCTACTCCTACAGAAGAGAGAGAGAACATAGCCCCAACTCTTACTGTGGGGCTAGAAAAACCTTGCCCCTCAAACCGGAAAAAATACGGAAGGGAAAAGAACAGGCTAAAGTCAGCAGATACAAACATCTGGCACGAATAGGAGACACAATGCAGCAATAAGTGGAAAAGATAATGTGCGTGAAATGTAGGGTGTACCCCAGCAATAGAGCTGGTTTAACATGGGAAGTCAATGTAATTCACGGCATTAATGGCTTGAAGAAGGAAAGTCTTAAGTTTCTTCTCCACCCCCCCCCCACACCCCGCCAAAAGATGCATTAAAAACAAACAAACAAAAAAACAACTCTGCCTAAACGTCAGCGTCACGTTCCTGGTAAAAACTCGGTAAACCAAAAGTAAAAAGGAACTTCCTTTATTTATTTATTTATTTATTTATCCATTCATTCATTCATTCATTCATTTATTTACTTATCTATTTATTTTATTTTATATATACTTTAAAGATTTTATTTATTTATTTGACAGACAGAGATCACAAGTAGGCAGAGAGGCAGGCAGAGAGAGTCAAGGAAGCAGGCTCCCGGCTGAGCAGAGAGCCCGATGTGGGGCTCGATCCCAGGACCCTGGGATCATGACCTGAGCCGAAGGCAGAGGCTTAACCCACTGAGCCACCCAGGCGCCCCAAAAAGGAACTTCCTTAATCTGATAAAGAGTATCTCCAAAATGCTACAGCCAACATAATATTTAGATCAGGGGCAAGGCTCGGGTGGCTACTGGCACTAGGCAGGGGATGTAGGGGGTCCTTGCCATGCAGCAAGACAGAAACATACAAGGAAGGAAAAATGCAGAAACGACGTCCCCGTTCCCAGTTCATAGTATTATTGCCTGGATAGAAAACTCAAAGGAATCTGCCATATTTTTACAATCAGTACTGTAGTTTCCCAAGAGCGCCTGCTATGAGCATCTACACGGGAGGCTCCATGGAATGGGTTTATAAGAGCACAGGTGACTTTCTTTGTTTTGTTTTTATCCTTATAACGTTTTATTTTCTTGTGGTGAGGACTTTTGAGATCTCCTCTTAGCAGCTTGCAAGTGTGTAATACAACACGACGAACTACAGTCGCCATGCTCTCCATTACTTCCCCATGACTATTTACTTCCTAGCTGGATGTGGGAAAGACAAATAACAGCAGTTAACATTTACTGAGTTCTTAGGAGAAGCCAGATATTTTTCTTAAGCATGTTTTACTTTAAACTTTAAAATTAATTAGTTAATGTATTATTGGTTTTAGAGGTACCGGTCTGCGATTCATCGGTGTGTGTTGGTTTTTTTTTTAATTAAATTTATTTATTTATTTTAATAAACATAGAATGTATTTTTATCCCCAGGGGCACAGGTCTGTGAATCGCCAGGTTTACACCTTTCACAGCACTCATCATAGCCCATACCCTCCCCAATGTCCATATCCCCACCTCCCTCTCCCGTCCCCTCTCCCCCCAGCAACCCTCAGTCTGTTTTTTGAGATTGAGTCTTTTATGGTTTGTCTCCCTCCCGATCCCATCTTCTTTCATTTTTCCTTTTCCTACCTCCCCCCAACCCCCCCTCCACATTGCATCTCCACTTCCTCATATCAAAGAGATCATATGATAGTTGTCTTTGTCCGATTGACTTATTTTGCTAAGCGTAATACCCTCTAGTTCCATCCACGTCGTCGCAAATGGCAAGATTTCATGTCTTTTGATGGCTGCATACTATTCCATTGTGTATATATACCACATCTTCTTTATCCATTCATCTGTTGAGGGACATCTAGGTTCTTTCCATAGTTTGGCTATTGTGGACATTGCTGCGATAAACATTCGGGTGCACGTGCCCCTTCGGAGCACCACGTTTGTATCTTTAGGATATATACCCAGTAGTGCAATCGCTGGGTCAGAGGGTAGCTCTATTTTCAGTTTTTTGAGGAAGCTCCACGCTGTTTTCCAGAGTGGTTGCGCCAGCTTGCATTCCCACCAGCAGTGTAGGAGGGTTCCCCTCTCTCCGCATCCTCGCCAGCATCTGTCATTTTTGACTTGGTAATTTTAGCCATTTTGACTGGTGTGAGGTGGTATCTCCTTGTGGTTTTGATTTGTATTTCCCTGATGCCGAGTGATGTGGAGCATTTTTTCATGTGTCTGTTGGCCATCTGGATGTCTTCTTTGCAGAAATGTCTGTTCATGTCCTCTGCCCATTTCTTGACTGGATTATTTGTTCTCTGGGTGTTGAGTTTGCTAAGCTCTTTATAGATTCTGGATACTAGCCCTTTATCTGACATGTCCTTTGCAAATATCTTCTCCCATTCTGTCAGTTGTCTTCTGGTTTTGTTAACTGTTTCCTTTGCTGTGCAAAAGCTTTTGATCTTGATGAAATCCCAATAGTTCATTTTTGCCCTTGCTTCTGTTGCCTTTGGCGATGTTCCTAGGAAGAAGCTGCTGCGGTTGAGGTCAAAGAGGTTGCTGCCTGCATTCTCCTCAAGGATTTTGATGGATTCCTGTCTCACATTGAGGTCCTTCATCCATTTTGAGTCTATTTTCGTGTGTGGTGTAAGGAAATAGTCCAATTTCATTTTTCTGCATGTGGCTGTCCAATTTTCCCAGCCCCATTTGTTGAAGAGGCTGTCTTTCTTCCATTGGACATACCTTCCTCCTTTGTCGAAAATTTGTTGACCGTAGAGTTGAGGGTCTATTTCTGGGCTCTCTATTCTGTTCCATTGATCTATATGTCTGTTTTTATGCCAGTACCATACTGTCTTGATGACGACAGCTTTGTAATAGAGCTTGAAGTCTGGAATTGTGATGCCACCGACTTTGGCTTTCTTTTTCAATATTCCTTTCGCTATTTGAGGTCTTTTCTCGTTCCATATAAACTTCAGGATTATTTGTTCTATTTCTTTCAAAAAAAAAGGATGGGATTTTGATAGGGATTGCATTAAATGTGTAGATTGCTTTAGGTAGAATAGACATTTTCACAATATTTGTTCTTCCAATCCACGAGCATGGAACATTTTTCCATTTCTTTGTGTCTTCCTCAATTTCTTTCATGAGTACTTTATAGTTTTCCGAGTATAGATTCTTTGCCTCTTTGGTTAGATTTATTCCTAGGTATCTTATGGTTTTGGGTGTGATTGTAAATGGGACTGACTCCTCAATTTCTCTTTCTTCTGTCTTGTTGTTAGTGTAAAGAAATGCAACTGATTTCTGTGCATTGACCTTATATCCTGACACTTTACTGAATTCCTGTACAAGTTCTAGCAGTTTTGGAGTGGAGCCTTTTGGGTTTTCCACATATAGTATCATATCATCTGCAAAGAATGATAGTTTGACTTCTTCTTTGCCGATTCGGAGGCCTTTAATTTCTTTTTGTTGTCTGATTGCTGAGGCTAGGACTTCTAGTACTATGATGAACAGCAGTGGTGATTACGGACACCCTTGCCGTGTTCCTGACCTTAGCGGAAAAGCTTTCAGTTTTTCTCCATTGAGAATGATATTTGCGGTGGGTTTCTCATAGATGGCTTTGATAATATTGAGGTATGTGCCCTCTATCCCTACACTTGGAAGAGTTTTAATCAGGAAGGGATGCTGCACTTTGTCAAATGCTTTATCAGCATCTATTGAGAGTATCATATGGTTCTTAGTCTCTCTTTTATTAATGTATTGTATCACATTGATGGATTTGCGGATGTTGAACCAACCTTGCAGCCCTGGAATAAATCCCACTTGGTCGTGGTGAATAATCCTTTTAATGTACTGTTGGATCCTATTGGCCAGTCTTTTGGTGAGAATTTTCGCATCTGTGTTCATCAAGGATATTGGTCTGTAATTCTCTTTTTTGGTGGGATCCTTGTCTGGTTTTGGGATCAAGGTGATGCTGGCCTCATAAAATGAGTTTGGAAGTTTTCCTTCCATTTCTATTTTTTGGAACAGTTTCAGGAGAATAGGAATTAATTCTTCTTTAAATGTTTGGTAGAATTCGCCTGGGAAGCCGTCTGGTCCTGGACTTTTGTTTGTTTGGAGATTTTTGATGACTGTTTCAATCTCCTTACTGGTTATAGGTCTGTTCAGGGTTTCTATTTCTTCCTGGTTCAGTTGTGGTAGTTTTTATGTCTCTAGAAATGTATCCATTTCTTCCAGGCTGTCAAATTTGTTGGCGTAGAGTTGCTCGTAGTATGTTCTTATAATCATTTGTATTTCTTCGGTGTTGGTTGTGATCTCTCCTCTTTCATTCATGATTTTGTTTATTTGGGTCCTTTCTCTTTTCTTTTTGATAGGTCTGGCCAGGGGTTTGTCGATCTTATTAATTCTTTCAAAGAACCAACTCCTAGTTTCATTGATTTGTTCCTTTGTTTTTTTAGTTTCTATTTCATTAATTTCTGCTCTGATCTTTATGATTTCTCTTCTCCTGTTGGGTTTAGGCTTTCTTTGTTGTTCTCTCTCCAACTCCTTTAGGTGTAGGGTTAGGTTGTGCATTTGAGACCTTTCTTGTTTCTTGAGAAAGGCTTGTACCGCTATATATTTTCCTCTCAGGACTGCCTTTGTTGTGTCCCACAGATTTTGAACCGTTGTGTTTTCATTATCATTTGTTTCCATGAATTTTTTCAATTCTTCTTTAATTTCCTGGTTGACCCATTCATGTTTTAGAAGGATGCTGTTTAGTCTCCGTGTATTTGCGTTCTTTCCAAATTTCCTCTTGTGATTGAGTTCTAGCTTCAGGGCATTGTGGTCTGTGAATATGCAGGGAATGATCCCCATCTTTTGATACCGGTTGAGACCTGATTTATGACCCAGGATGTGGTCTATTCTGGAGAATGTTCCATGTGCACTAGAGAAGAATGTATATTCTGTTGCTTTGGGATGGAATGTTCTGAATATATCTGTGATGTCCATCTGGTCCAGTGTGTCATTTAAGGCCTCTATTTCCTTGTTGCTCTTTTGCTTAGATGATCTGTCCATTTCAGTGAGGGGAGTGTTCAAGTCCCCTGCTATTATTGTATTCCTGTCGATGTATTTCTTTGATTTTGTTATTAATTGGTTTATATAGTTGGCTGCTCCCATGTTAGGGGCATAGATATTTAAGATTGTTAGGTCTTCTTGTTGGACAGACCCTTTGAGTATGATATAGTGTCCTTCGTCATCTCTTATTATAGTCTTTGGCTTAAAATCTAGTTGATCTGATATAAGGACTGCCACCCCAGCTTTCTTCTGATGTCCATTAGCATGGTACATTGTTTTCCACCCCCTCACTTTAAATCTGGAGGTGTCTCCGGGTCTAAAATGAGTTTCTTGTAGGCAGCATATTGATGGGTTTTGTTTTTTTATCCATTCTGATACCCTGTGTCTTTTGATTGGGGCATTTAGCCCATTAACATTCAGGGTAACTATGGAGAGGTATGAATTTAGTGCCATTGTATTGCCTGTAAGGTGACTGTTACTGTATATTGTCTCTGTTTCTTTCCGATCTACTACTTTTAGGGTCTCTCTTTGCTTAGAGGACCCCTTTCAATATTTCCTGTAGAGCTGGTTTGGTGTTTGCAACTTCTTTCAGCTTTTGTTTGTCCTGGAAGCTCTTTATCTCTCCTTCTCTTTTCAATGATAGCCTAGCCGGATATAGTATTCTTGGCTGCATGTTTTTCTCGTTTAGTGCTCTGAATATATCATGCCAGTTCTTTCTGGCCTGCCAGGTCTCTGTGGATAGGTCCGCTGCCGATCTAATGTCTTTACCCTTGTATGTTACAGACTTCTTTTCCCGGGCTGCTTTCAGGATTTTCTCTTTGTCGCTAAGACTTGTAAATTTTACTATCAGGTGACGAGGTGTGGACCTATTTTTATTGATTTGGAGGAGCGTTCTTAGCATCTCCTGGATTTTGATGTTTGCTCCCTTTGCCATATTAGGGAAATTCTCTCCATCAATTGTCTCCAATATACCTTCTGCTCCCCTCTCTCTTTCTTCTTCTTCTGGAATCCCAATTATTCTAATGTTGTGTCGTCTTATGGTGTCGCTTATCTCTCGAATTCTCTCCTCGTGGTCCAGTATTTGTTTGCCTCTCTTTTGCTCAGCTTCTTTATTCTCTGTCATTTGGTCTTCTATGTCACTAATTCTTTCTTCTGCCTCATTTATCCTAGCAGTGAGAGCTTCCATTTTTGATTGCACCTCATTAATAGCTTTTTTGATTTCAACTTGGTTAGATTTTAGTTCTTTTATTTCTCCAGAAAGGGCTTTTATCTCTCCGGAGAGGGTTTCTCTAATATCGTCTATGCCTTTTTCGAGCCCGGCTAGAAATCATCATTTGAGATCGTCATCCTGAGAGTCGTCATTCTGACCTCTAGATCTGTCATATTACCAATGTCCGTATTGATTAGGTCCCCAGCCTTCGGTACTGCCTCTTGTTCTTTTTCCTGTGGTGAGTTTTTCCGCCTTGTCATTTTGTCCAGATAAGATTTGCTTTCTCCTCCTCTGGAATTCCGCTGTTCTTGGTGAGTGAAGTTGGTCTTGGCTGGGTTTCTTGTTGATCTTCTGGGGGAGGGGCCTGTTGTCGTGATTCTCAAGTGTCTTTGCCGCAGGCGGAGTTGCGCCGCCCTTGCCAGGGGCCCGGCTAAGTAATGCGCTCGGGTTGGCTTTCGGGAGCTTTTGTTCCCTGAGCGCTTTCCGTAGAGTTCCGGAGGACGGGAATGAAGATGGCGGCCTCCCAGTCTCCGGCCCGGAGGAGCTGAGAGCTTGGGGTCCCGCTCCTCAGTGCGCCTTCAGAGAAAAGCGCCCAACGGCCCTTGCCTCCCTGACCTCCAGTCGCACTTGGAGTAAAGCAGTGAATTGCTGGCACTTGGAGAACAAGCGCCCGTTCGCTTCTGTCTCCGTGGCCTCCGGCCGCGCTCCGAGCCCACCCAGCCTGCGACCGGCACAAGGTAACCCCAGGCTGAGAGCTCACACCTCGGCTTTGTCGCTGTCGCCGGCTTCCCCGCTCTGATACCTGCGAGCTCTGCAGCACTCAGACACCCCCGGTCCTTCTGTGACCCCCGCGGGACCTGGGGTTACGCTGACCCCGCGTGGGCTTCCCCCCGGTTTAGCCTCTGGAGCGATGTCCCTCCGTGGAGCAGACTTTTAAGAGTCCCGATTTTGTGCTCCATTGCTCCGCCGCTTGCCGGGAGCCGGCCCCTCCCCCCGCGCTCTGTCTTCCCGTCGCTTTGGATTCACTTCTCTGCAGGTCCTACCTTTCAGAAAGTGATCGATTTTCAGTTTCTAGAATTGCTGCTCTTCTTCTCTTCGATTTCCCGTTGGATTTGCAGGTGTTTGTAATGGTTTGATAAGCTAGCTAGCTGATCTCCTGCTACCCGATGTCATCTCAGCCTGCTACTTCTCCGCCATCTTGACTCCTCCTATCCCTCATCGGTGTTTTATACTACCCAGTGCTCATTACATCCCAGGTCCTCCTTACTGCCCATCACCCAGTTAGCCCTTCCTCCGAGCCCTCTCCCTTCCAGAGACCCTCAGTTTGTTTCCTATGACTAAGAGTCTCTTATGTCTCCCTCTCTGGTTTTATCTTGTTTTGTTGTTTCCTCTCTTCCCCTGCGATCCTTTGTTTTGCTTATTGAATTCCACGTTTGAGTGAGATCCTATGATAATTGTCTTACTCTGGCTGACTTGTCTCACTTAGCATAATCCTAGTTCATCCACCTCGGTGCAAATGGCAAGATTTCATTTCATGTTTTGATGGCTGCGTAATGTTCCATGGCATACATATACACCACTTCTTCTTTATCCATTCATCTGTCAAGGGACATTTGGGCTCTTCCCACAGTTTGGCCATTGCGGACATCGCTGCTGTAAACATTGGGGTACAGGTGCCCCCTTCACGTCACTCTTTGTGTCTTTGGGGTAAATACCCAGCAGGGCAATTGCTGGGTCGTCGGGTAGTTCTATTTTCAACTTTTTGAGGAGCCTCCAAACAGCTTTCCAGAGTGGCTGCACCAGCTTGCATTCCCATCAACAGCGTAGGAGGGTTCCCCTTTCCCTGCGTCCTTGCCAACATCTGCCGTTTCCTGACTCGTTAGTTTTAGTCATGCTGACTGGTGCGAGGTGGTATCTCATCGAGGTTTTGATTCGTATTTCCCCGATGTTGAGCGACGTGGAGCAGGGTTTCAGGTGTCTGTTGGCCATTTGGATGTCTTCTTTGGAGAAATGTCTGTTCCTGTCTTCTGCCCATGTCTTGCTTGGGTCTCCTCCCCTTTGTGGACTCTTGAAGAGCTCAGAGGCCCCACGAGCAACCATCTGCGGTAGAAGGAGCTGAATGGGAACAAACCAACGTCTTGTTTTTGTCACACACCCAGAGCTGCCTTTTGGAACGCTTCATAGGTTTCAGAGGCCCCAAGATGCTTCACCCCAATTTCTCCCTCCAAGAAATCTGTTAAAAAGTATACTAAAACACAATTACATTACTTTTACTACTTCTAAGCCATTAGCCAATGTATAGTTCAGCGGCATATACGTATTCTCCTTGTCGTACCACGCACTGTAACATATTCACTTGGTGACCGAAAATCGGTACCCACAGCTCCGTGTTTCCTCCTCCTCACCCCCACTGGCCCCACAGTTCTTTCTGTTTCTGTAGATTTGACTACTTTAGATGCCACGCATAAGTGCAATCACAGGATCGTTGTCTGTGACTTGCTCATTTCACTTCGCAGAAAGTCCAGAATGACCTTCCTTTCTAAGATGGAATAGCGTCCCATTGTATGTAGATGCCAGGCGTTCTTTCTCCATTCCTCCATGTGTGGACGCGTGGGTGCTTCTACCTCTTGACTCTGGACTTCTCCGTTCCCTGCAGTGAACGGGGATGTGCGAGTAGCCCTTCGTAACGTTGCTTCCAGTCCTTCTGGATGCCAGGTCAGGAGTGCGATGGCTGCGTCGCATGGTAAGTCTGTTTCTTCATTGGGAGTAAACTCTGCACTGTGTTCCAGGGCAGATGGGCCATTTCACATTTTCACCAAGAGCGTGCCAGGGTTCCAGTTCCTCTAGATCCTCACCAACACAAGCTGTCGTATGGTGTTTGGTTTTGGGTTCTTGGGGCTACCGTTGTTGCTAGCGGCCATCCTCACAGGTATCCCATGATATGTCTTTGTCATTTGATTTGTCTTCTGTAATGAGTACCGGTGCTGAGCATGTTCTCAGAAGCTTGGTGGCCTTTGTCTATCTTTGGAGAAGGTCTTTTCAAGACTTCTGTCTTTTCAAGACTTCTGTCCACTGTCTAATTGTCTAGTTTGTTTTTCTTGTTGTTGTGACTTTTAGAGTTTTTTACATCTTCTGGATATGAATCCTGTGAGGTCCATTTTTAAAGGAAACTGAGACTGAGACAAAGTGAAAGTTATTTAAAGCTTTATTTTACGCCAAGTATTAGATGCCAGACCGACTGGCGAGGGGAACGAGACTGAAACAAAGTTAAAGTTATGCAAAGCTCTATCCTATGCCAAGCAATAGGAGTCAGACTGACCGGCCAGGGCCGTCTCCAAAGAGATTGACCACCCCCAGCTTATGGGCTCAAGAATTGATTGACTGACCGGTCAGGGCCGCCTCCGAAGAGAGCGACGCCTCCACATCGGACAGACTACCTTTTATAGAGCAGAAGCCTGGCCACACATAGGTGGCCAATGAGATTGTAACACACAGAGAAATTGGCATAGTCATGTTAGGTCACACGCAGGTGGCCAACTGAATTACAATTTACCCTATAGTAGCTGTTTGAACTAACCTATTACTCTAGACAGAATTGGCGCTCAAGGTTGGCGCCCAAAAGGCGGGGTTTACATTCTTTGGTGGTTAGGGAGACAATATGTGTACTTTTACTGATTGGATGTCTCCACCTGGCCTGACTCGTCCTCGTATTCTGGGCTCTGTTATCAGGAACTGGCCAACCTGGCCCTGTATTCTGGGCTCTGTTATTAGGAACTAGCCGACCATATTTTATTGGTTTCCCAGTCTTGCTTCGAAGTAAGTTTCTCGCGTCGTTGGGGGTGGGGGGAAGGTCAGTTTAAGTTTTACTGCACAAACAACAAAATGGCTTTTAACCAAGATGGAGTCGCTCTGGCTAAATAGGCCCTTACAAATCCCTTGAGAGACACCTGAATTGCAAATCCTTATCCCATTCTGTAGGCTCCCTTTTCACTCGGTTGATTGATTCTTCCGAGGGCCAACAGTCTGTAAGCTTGAAATGGCCCCGTTTGTCTAGTTGGCTTTTGCTGCCTGTGTTTTTTGGTGTCATGTCCTAGACCTCATTGCCACATCCAAGGTCATGAGGTTTTCCTCCCGTTTCCCTCTCTCAGCTTCATGATCTTAAGTCCTCTGTGGAGATGCATTCTCTCTCTTCAATTAATCTTTGGGTGCGGTACAAGGGAAGGGTCCGGTTTCCTTCTTTGTATGTGGATACCCTGTCTTCCCAAGCCTTTTCATGAAAGAGACTGTCCTTTCTCATTCAAGTGGGAATGGCACCCTGCAGAAGATCATTTGGCCATGTGTGGAAAGTTTCATCTGAGGGCTCTCTGTTCGGTTCCTTCTATGTTTGTGTCTCTGTGTCTGTGCCGGGACCTCACTCTATTGTTTCCTGTGGCTCAGTAATATGTTTTGAAATCGGGATGTGCAAGCCTCCTACTTTGTCCATTTCTAGATTGCTCTGGCTCCTTGGGGTCTGTTGAGATAGCGTACGACTTGAAGGATGAATTTTTTCTACTTCCCGCCCCAAATGCCATCAGGATTTTAAGGTGGATTGCATGGGATGTCATGGAATGTGTACATCACTTTGTGGGTATGAACTTCTTCTTCTTCTTCTTCTTCTTCTTCTTCTTCTTCTTCTTCTTCTTCTTCTTTTTAAGATTTTACGTATTTATATGTGTGTGAGAGAGGGGCCGGGCACAAGTGGGGAAAGGGGCAGAGGGAGAGGGCGAAGTAGACTGCATGCTGAGCAGGGAGCCTGATGCAGGCAGGCTCCACACTTCCAGGTCAGCCCCAGGACCTTCAGGGTTCCCCGGGGAGGGTTGTTCCACTCATTCCCTCTCTCCCTCCACAGGGTCTCTCCTGACCCAAGGGTGGCATTCTTGTGAGCCTTCTGAGTTTCACCACCCCCCACATCCCAACGTTGGTTCCCCAGAACATGAGTTTTTGGAGCCCCATTCCTTCTTCAGCTCAGTCCTTGACACAGCTGCCTCTACTCGAGCCACATCTGGGATACATGCGCATGACTCCTTTAGCCAGTTCATGGTTTGCACTTCTCTCACCGTGAGCTTCTCCCGGGGAGAGGAGACATCTTCAAATCTCTCCTCCTCTCCCTCCTCTCTCCCTGATATCCTGGAGCCCCAGGATATCAGCCTCAGAAACCAGTCCCCCACCGCCATCCACCACGCAGCAAATCTCACCCGGACCCCTCCCTCCCACCCCACCCCACCTCAGCCCACCTCAGCCCACCCCAGCCCACCCATGGCATGGAGCTCTCATTCTCATCGCCATGGTTTTTTCCTACTCCTCCTCGGATCCTGGCCACAGACCCTGAACCCCACACGAGAAAGAAGTCAGCCTAGAATGGGGCAATAAGACTCCAAGACACTCCATTTGTTGAAACTAAATTTATTTCTTCCTTTTGTGTCCCAAAACAAGAAGCTGAGGCTGCAAAGCAAAACAGAACTTTTTTGCAATCTGGGAGACACAGATTCAAGAGGAACGGGAAATGGGCTCTGGGCGGGTGGCGGGGGGAGGAGAAAAGGGATGAAGGTGAAACCACAGGCTCCTATAAGTTCTTGGGACGGAATGACGACTGGCGCAGCCTCAATAGTCCGCTGTACTATATATAGATGGTAGTCGCTGGGGGAAGTTCAGCAGAACGAGCTTCCTTCAGAGAACCAGGGCAGAACAGAGCCGTTGGTGGTAGGCACAGGCTGGAAGTTCATGGGACGTCCAGAGGTGGGCGCGGACTCCGGGCGCCATGTTAGGACTGCTTAACATTAGTGATTCAAATTCAGTGTATCCGTTCCGTTGTCAGCCGGTCTTCTTGGTGAGTTTGGTACAACGGGGCCAGCCTCAGGGAGAGCTGAGCACACACACAAGCCTCCTCCGGCGTAGAGAAGCGAGGAAAGTAATTTCTTCTCCTCCTGGTGCTAAGTACTCCCCACAGCACCCAGATCGCTTAGACGTAAGAGTAGCTAAACCACAACCACTGCTGTGGGTTTTGAAAACGTCTTCTTGTGTCGAAAAAAATACGGCATATTTACGACGACTTCTCCGACAACCTGTTTGTGTATAACGGAAGCAAGATTGCTCAGGACATAAAAAACGGACTTCCTCAACAGAAACCAGAATGCTGTTTTTAACCAATCCGTGAAGTCCCATGGGTTCTCCGGTAATGTCATGAACAATTCGGGAACAGAAACTCTTATCTTATGCAGGACGTAGGTCGCTGCAATTTCCACCGCTAATTCCACGACCCAATCTTTGATACTGAACATAATTGAATTGTTATATAACAAGGGCGTGTGCAGTGGGTCTGACTCATTCGCAAAAAGCATTATGGAGGGGAGACCTGGCCTTTTATAGCCTCCGCAGTGAGTCATGCAGCGTCATCAGAAGGGCTCCTGGCCAATGGGCTTGTTGTACGTGTCCCAGCAGCCCGCTGACCTGGAAGCAGTATAGGGGAAGTCCAGTCTTGTTTCTCGCAAGGCAAGCTGGGAAACGCAAGGCTTATCTGGGTGATAATGCTGGGGGACTGAAAGCCCCAAGTTGGGCTCTGTTTCTCTCTCGATGGACACTTATGTTTTAATGCGTCTTTTCAAGAAAAATCACATGCCTTTCCTCCTTTGAGGCATTAATGCTGCGAATTACCCTGATTTTCTTCTGTTGAACTATATTCCTGGAATAAGCCCGATATTCAGTGATTACCTATAAAAATGGACCAGACTGAGTCAAAAAGGAAGACACACGCGAGTGGCCATATGAACCAACAAACAAACTGAATTAGTATTTTGGAACCTAGATCAATTGGTAGGAGAGATGTTTAAACAAGAACCATGAAACATTCTAATCTTACTCCTACTCCTACAGAAGAGAGAGAGAACATAGCCCCAACTCTTACTGTGGGGCTAGAAAAACCTTGCCCCTCAAACCGGAAAAAATACGGAAGGGAAAAGAACAGGCTAAAGTCAGCAGATACAAACATCTGGCACGAATAGGAGACACAATGCAGCAATAAGTGGAAAAGATAATGTGCATGAAATGTAGGGTTTACTCCAGCAATAGAGCTGGTTTAACATGGGAAGTCAATGTAATTCACGGCATTAATGGCTTGAAGAAGGAAAGTCTTAAGTTTCTTCTCCACCCCCCCCCACACCCCGCCAAAAGATGCATTAAAAACAAACAAACAAAAAAACAACTCTGCCTAAACGTCAGCGTCACGTTGCTGGTAAAAACTCGGTAAACCAAAAGTAAAAAGGAACTTCCTTTATTTATTTATTTATTTATCCATTCATTCATTCATTCATTCATTTATTTACTTATCTATTTATTTTATTTTATATATACTTTAAAGATTTTATTTATTTATTTGACAGACAGAGATCACAAGTAGGCAGAGAGGCAGGCAGAGAGAGTCAAGGAAGCAGGCTCCCGGCTGAGCAGAGAGCCCGATGTGGGGCTCGATCCCAGGACCCTGGGATCATGACCTGAGCCGAAGGCAGAGGCTTAACCCACTGAGCCACCCAGGCGCCCCAAAAAGGAACTTCCTTAATCTGATAAAGAGTATCTCCAAAATGCTACAGCCAACATAATATTTAGATCAGGGGCAAGGCTCGGGTGGCTACTGGCACTAGGCAGGGGATGTAGGGGGTCCTTGCCATGCAGCAAGACAGAAACATACAAGGAAGGAAAAATGCAGAAACGACGTCCCCGTTCCCAGTTCATAGTATTATTGCCTGGATAGAAAACTCAAAGGAATCTGCCATATTTTTACAATCAGTACTGTAGTTTCCCAAGAGCGCCTGCTATGAGCATCTACACGGGAGGCTCCATGGAATGGGTTTATAAGAGCACAGGTGACTTTCTTTGTTTTGTTTTTATCCTTATAACGTTTTATTTTCTTGTGGTGAGGACTTTTGAGATCTCCTCTTAGCAGCTTGCAAGTGTGTAATACAACACGACGAACTACAGTCGCCATGCTCTCCATTACTTCCCCATGACTATTTACTTCCTAGCTGGATGTGGGAAAGACAAATAACAGCAGTTAACATTTACTGAGTTCTTAGGAGAAGCCAGATATTTTTCTTAAGCATGTTTTACTTTAAACTTTAAAATTAATTAGTTAATGTATTATTGGTTTTAGAGGTACCGGTCTGCGATTCATCGGTGTGTGTTGGTTTTTTTTTAATTAAATTTATTTATTTATTTTAATAAACATAGAATGTATTTTTATCCCCAGGGGCACAGGTCTGTGAATCGCCAGGTTTACACCTTTCACAGCACTCATCATAGCCCATACCCTCCCCAATGTCCATATCCCCACCTCCCTCTCCCGTCCCCTCTCCCCCCAGCAACCCTCAGTCTGTTTTTTGAGATTGAGTCTTTTATGGTTTGTCTCCCTCCCGATCCCATCTTCTTTCATTTTTCCTTTTCCTACCTCCCCCCAACCCCCCCTCCACATTGCATCTCCACTTCCTCATATCAAAGAGATCATATGATAGTTGTCTTTGTCCGATTGACTTATTTTGCTAAGCGTAATACCCTCTAGTTCCATCCACGTCGTCTCAAATGGCAAGATTTCATGTCTTTTGATGGCTGCATACTATTCCATTGTGTATATATACCACATCTTCTTTATCCATTCATCTGTTGAGGGACATCTAGGTTCTTTCCATAGTTTGGCTATTGTGGACATTGCTGCGATAAACATTCGGGTGCACGTGCCCCTTCGGAGCACCACGTTTGTATCTTTAGGATATATACCCAGTAGTGCAATCGCTGGGTCAGAGGGTAGCTCTATTTTCAGTTTTTTGAGGAAGCTCCACGCTGTTTTCCAGAGTGGTTGCGCCAGCTTGCATTCCCACCAGCAGTGTAGGAGGGTTCCCCTCTCTCCGCATCCTCGCCAGCATCTGTCATTTTTGACTTGGTAATTTTAGCCATTTTGACTGGTGTGAGGTGGTATCTCCTTGTGGTTTTGATTTGTATTTCCCTGATGCCGAGTGATGTGGAGCATTTTTTCATGTGTCTGTTGGCCATCTGGATGTCTTCTTTGCAGAAATGTCTGTTCATGTCCTCTGCCCATTTCTTGACTGGATTATTTGTTCTCTGGGTGTTGAGTTTGCTAAGCTCTTTATAGATTCTGGATACTAGCCCTTTATCTGACATGTCCTTTGCAAATATCTTCTCCCATTCTGTCAGTTGTCTTCTGGTTTTGTTAACTGTTTCCTTTGCTGTGCAAAAGCTTTTGATCTTGATGAAATCCCAATAGTTCATTTTTGCCCTTGCTTCTGTTGCCTTTGGCGATGTTCCTAGGAAGAAGCTGCTGCGGTTGAGGTCAAAGAGGTTGCTGCCTGCATTCTCCTCAAGGATTTTGATGGATTCCTGTCTCACATTGAGGTCCTTCATCCATTTTGAGTCTATTTTCGTGTGTGGTGTAAGGAAATAGTCCAATTTCATTTTTCTGCATGTGGCTGTCCAATTTTCCCAGCCCCATTTGTTGAAGAGGCTGTCTTTCTTCCATTGGACATACCTTCCTCCTTTGTCGAAAATTTGTTGACCGTAGAGTTGAGGGTCTATTTCTGGGCTCTCTATTCTGTTCCATTGATCTATATGTCTGTTTTTATGCCAGTACCATACTGTCTTGATGACGACAGCTTTGTAATAGAGCTTGAAGTCTGGAATTGTGATGCCACCGACTTTGGCTTTCTTTTTCAATATTCCTTTCGCTATTTGAGGTCTTTTCTCGTTCCATATAAACTTCAGGATTATTTGTTCTATTTCTTTCAAAAAAAAAGGATGGGATTTTGATAGGGATTGCATTAAATGTGTAGATTGCTTTAGGTAGAATAGACATTTTCACAATATTTGTTCTTCCAATCCACGAGCATGGAACATTTTTCCATTTCTTTGTGTCTTCCTCAATTTCTTTCATGAGTACTTTATAGTTTTCCGAGTATAGATTCTTTGCCTCTTTGGTTAGATTTATTCCTAGGTATCTTATGGTTTTGGGTGTGATTGTAAATGGGACTGACTCCTCAATTTCTCTTTCTTCTGTCTTGTTGTTAGTGTAAAGAAATGCAACTGATTTCTGTGCATTGACCTTATATCCTGACACTTTACTGAATTCCTGTACAAGTTCTAGCAGTTTTGGAGTGGAGCCTTTTGGGTTTTCCACATATAGTATCATATCATCTGCAAAGAATGATAGTTTGACTTCTTCTTTGCCGATTCGGAGGCCTTTAATTTCTTTTTGTTGTCTGATTGCTGAGGCTAGGACTTCTAGTACTATGATGAACAGCAGTGGTGATTACGGACACCCTTGCCGTGTTCCTGACCTTAGCGGAAAAGCTTTCAGTTTTTCTCCATTGAGAATGATATTTGCGGTGGGTTTCTCATAGATGGCTTTGATAATATTGAGGTATGTGCCCTCTATCCCTACACTTGGAAGAGTTTTAATCAGGAAGGGATGCTGCACTTTGTCAAATGCTTTATCAGCATCTATTGAGAGTATCATATGGTTCTTAGTCTCTCTTTTATTAATGTATTGTATCACATTGATGGATTTGCGGATGTTGAACCAACCTTGCAGCCCTGGAATAAATCCCACTTGGTCGTGGTGAATAATCCTTTTAATGTACTGTTGGATCCTATTGGCCAGTCTTTTGGTGAGAATTTTCGCATCTGTGTTCATCAAGGATATTGGTCTGTAATTCTCTTTTTTGGTGGGATCCTTGTCTGGTTTTGGGATCAAGGTGATGCTGGCCTCATAAAATGAGTTTGGAAGTTTTCCTTCCATTTCTATTTTTTGGAACAGTTTCAGGAGAATAGGAATTAATTCTTCTTTAAATGTTTGGTAGAATTCGCCTGGGAAGCCGTCTGGTCCTGGACTTTTGTTTGTTTGGAGATTTTTGATGACTGTTTCAATCTCCTTACTGGTTATAGGTCTGTTCAGGGTTTCTATTTCTTCCTGGTTCAGTTGTGGTAGTTTTTATGTCTCTAGAAATGTATCCATTTCTTCCAGGCTGTCAAATTTGTTGGCGTAGAGTTGCTCGTAGTATGTTCTTATAATCATTTGTATTTCTTTGGTGTTGGTTGTGATCTCTCCTCTTTCATTCATGATTTTGTTTATTTGGGTCCTTTCTCTTTTCTTTTTGATAGGTCTGGCCAGGGGTTTGTCGATCTTATTAATTCTTTCAAAGAACCAACTCCTAGTTTCATTGATTTGTTCCTTTGTTTTTTTAGTTTCTATTTCATTAATTTCTGCTCTGATCTTTATGATTTCTCTTCTCCTGTTGGGTTTAGGCTTTCTTTGTTGTTCTCTCTCCAACTCCTTTAGGTGTAGGGTTAGGTTGTGCATTTGAGACCTTTCTTGTTTCTTGAGAAAGGCTTGTACCGCTATATATTTTCCTCTCAGGACTGCCTTTGTTGTGTCCCACAGATTTTGAACCGTTGTGTTTTCATTATCATTTGTTTCCATGAATTTTTTCAATTCTTCTTTAATTTCCTGGTTGACCCATTCATGTTTTAGAAGGATGCTGTTTAGTCTCCGTGTATTTGCGTTCTTTCCAAATTTCCTCTTGTGATTGAGTTCTAGCTTCAGGGCATTGTGGTCTGTGAATATGCAGGGAATGATCCCCATCTTTTGATACCGGTTGAGACCTGATTTATGACCCAGGATGTGGTCTATTCTGGAGAATGTTCCATGTGCACTAGAGAAGAATGTATATTCTGTTGCTTTGGGATGGAATGTTCTGAATATATCTGTGATGTCCATCTGGTCCAGTGTGTCATTTAAGGCCTCTATTTCCTTGTTGCTCTTTTGCTTAGATGATCTGTCCATTTCAGTGAGGGGAGTGTTCAAGTCCCCTGCTATTATTGTATTCCTGTCGATGTATTTCTTTGATTTTGTTATTAATTGGTTTATATAGTTGGCTGCTCCCATGTTAGGGGCATAGATATTTAAGATTGTTAGGTCTTCTTGTTGGACAGACCCTTTGAGTATGATATAGTGTCCTTCGTCATCTCTTATTATAGTCTTTGGCTTAAAATCTAGTTGATCTGATATAAGGACTGCCACCCCAGCTTTCTTCTGATGTCCATTAGCATGGTACATTGTTTTCCACCCCCTCACTTTAAATCTGGAGGTGTCTCCGGGTCTAAAATGAGTTTCTTGTAGGCAGCATATTGATGGGTTTTGTTTTTTTATCCATTCTGATACCCTGTGTCTTTTGATTGGGGCATTTAGCCCATTAACATTCAGGGTAACTATGGAGAGGTATGAATTTAGTGCCATTGTATTGCCTGTAAGGTGACTGTTACTGTATATTGTCTCTGTTTCTTTCCGATCTACTACTTTTAGGGTCTCTCTTTGCTTAGAGGACCCCTTTCAATATTTCCTGTAGAGCTGGTTTGGTGTTTGCAACTTCTTTCAGCTTTTGTTTGTCCTGGAAGCTCTTTATCTCTCCTTCTCTTTTCAATGATAGCCTAGCCGGATATAGTATTCTTGGCTGCATGTTTTTCTCGTTTAGTGCTCTGAATATATCATGCCAGTTCTTTCTGGCCTGCCAGGTCTCTGTGGATAGGTCCGCTGCCGATCTAATGTCTTTACCCTTGTATGTTACAGACTTCTTTTCCCGGGCTGCTTTCAGGATTTTCTCTTTGTCGCTAAGACTTGTAAATTTTACTATCAGGTGACGAGGTGTGGACCTATTTTTATTGATTTGGAGGAGCGTTCTTAGCATCTCCTGGATTTTGATGTTTGCTCCCTTTGCCATATTAGGGAAATTCTCTCCATCAATTGTCTCCAATATACCTTCTGCTCCCCTCTCTCTTTCTTCTTCTTCTGGAATCCCAATTATTCTAATGTTGTGTCGTCTTATGGTGTCGCTTATCTCTCGAATTCTCTCCTCGTGGTCCAGTATTTGTTTGCCTCTCTTTTGCTCAGCTTCTTTATTCTCTGTCATTTGGTCTTCTATGTCACTAATTCTTTCTTCTGCCTCATTTATCCTAGCAGTGAGAGCTTCCATTTTTGATTGCACCTCATTAATAGCTTTTTTGATTTCAACTTGGTTAGATTTTAGTTCTTTTATTTCTCCAGAAAGGGCTTTTATCTCTCCGGAGAGGGTTTCTCTAATATCGTCTATGCCTTTTTCGAGCCCGGCTAGAAATCATCATTTGAGATCGTCATCCTGAGAGTCGTCATTCTGACCTCTAGATCTGTCATATTACCAATGTCCGTATTGATTAGGTCCCCAGCCTTCGGTACTGCCTCTTGTTCTTTTTCCTGTGGTGAGTTTTTCCGCCTTGTCATTTTGTCCAGATAAGATTTGCTTTCTCCTCCTCTGGAATTCCGCTGTTCTTGGTGAGTGAAGTTGGTCTTGGCTGGGTTTCTTGTTGATCTTCTGGGGGAGGGGCCTGTTGTCGTGATTCTCAAGTGTCTTTGCCGCAGGCGGAGTTGCGCCGCCCTTGCCAGGGGCCCGGCTAAGTAATGCGCTCGGGTTGGCTTTCGGGAGCTTTTGTTCCCTGAGCGCTTTCCGTAGAGTTCCGGAGGACGGGAATGAAGATGGCGGCCTCCCAGTCTCCGGCCCGGAGGAGCTGAGAGCTTGGGGTCCCGCTCCTCAGTGCGCCTTCAGAGAAAAGCGCCCAACGGCCCTTGCCTCCCTGACCTCCAGTCGCACTTGGAGTAAAGCAGTGAATTGCTGGCACTTGGAGAACAAGCGCCCGTTCGCTTCTGTCTCCGTGGCCTCCGGCCGCGCTCCGAGCCCACCCAGCCTGCGACCGGCACAAGGTAACCCCAGGCTGAGAGCTCACACCTCGGCTTTGTCGCTGTCGCCGGCTTCCCCGCTCTGATACCTGCGAGCTCTGCAGCACTCAGACACCCCCGGTCCTTCTGTGACCCCCGCGGGACCTGGGGTTACGCTGACCCCGCGTGGGCTTCCCCCCGGTTTAGCCTCTGGAGCGATGTCCCTCCGTGGAGCAGACTTTTAAGAGTCCCGATTTTGTGCTCCATTGCTCCGCCGCTTGCCGGGAGCCGGCCCCTCCCCCCGCGCTCTGTCTTCCCGTCGCTTTGGATTCACTTCTCTGCAGGTCCTACCTTTCAGAAAGTGATCGATTTTCAGTTTCTAGAATTGCTGCTCTTCTTCTCTTCGATTTCCCGTTGGATTTGCAGGTGTTTGTAATGGTTTGATAAGCTAGCTAGCTGATCTCCTGCTACCCGATGTCATCTCAGCCTGCTACTTCTCCGCCATCTTGACTCCTCCTATCCCTCATCGGTGTTTTATACTACCCAGTGCTCATTACATCCCAGGTCCTCCTTACTGCCCATCACCCAGTTAGCCCTTCCTCCGAGCCCTCTCCCTTCCAGAGACCCTCAGTTTGTTTCCTATGACTAAGAGTCTCTTATGTCTCCCTCTCTGGTTTTATCTTGTTTTGTTGTTTCCTCTCTTCCCCTGCGATCCTTTGTTTTGCTTATTGAATTCCACGTTTGAGTGAGATCCTATGATAATTGTCTTACTCTGGCTGACTTGTCTCACTTAGCATAATCCTAGTTCATCCACCTCGGTGCAAATGGCAAGATTTCATTTCATGTTTTGATGGCTGCGTAATGTTCCATGGCATACATATACACCACTTCTTCTTTATCCATTCATCTGTCAAGGGACATTTGGGCTCTTCCCACAGTTTGGCCATTGCGGACATCGCTGCTGTAAACATTGGGGTACAGGTGCCCCCTTCACGTCACTCTTTGTGTCTTTGGGGTAAATACCCAGCAGGGCAATTGCTGGGTCGTCGGGTAGTTCTATTTTCAACTTTTTGAGGAGCCTCCAAACAGCTTTCCAGAGTGGCTGCACCAGCTTGCATTCCCATCAACAGCGTAGGAGGGTTCCCCTTTCCCTGCGTCCTTGCCAACATCTGCCGTTTCCTGACTCGTTAGTTTTAGTCATGCTGACTGGTGCGAGGTGGTATCTCATCGAGGTTTTGATTCGTATTTCCCCGATGTTGAGCGACGTGGAGCAGGGTTTCAGGTGTCTGTTGGCCATTTGGATGTCTTCTTTGGAGAAATGTCTGTTCCTGTCTTCTGCCCATGTCTTGCTTGGGTCTCCTCCCCTTTGTGGACTCTTGAAGAGCTCAGAGGCCCCACGAGCAACCATCTGCGGTAGAAGGAGCTGAATGGGAACAAACCAACGTCTTGTTTTTGTCACACACCCAGAGCTGCCTTTTGGAACGCTTCATAGGTTTCAGAGGCCCCAAGATGCTTCACCCCAATTTCTCCCTCCAAGAAATCTGTTAAAAAGTATACTAAAACACAATTACATTACTTTTACTACTTCTAAGCCATTAGCCAATGTATAGTTCAGCGGCATATACGTATTCTCCTTGTCGTACCACGCACTGTAACATATTCACTTGGTGACCGAAAATCGGTACCCACAGCTCCGTGTTTCCTCCTCCTCACCCCCACTGGCCCCACAGTTCTTTCTGTTTCTGTAGATTTGACTACTTTAGATGCCACGCATAAGTGCAATCACAGGATCGTTGTCTGTGACTTGCTCATTTCACTTCGCAGAAAGTCCAGAATGACCTTCCTTTCTAAGATGGAATAGCGTCCCATTGTATGTAGATGCCAGGCGTTCTTTCTCCATTCCTCCATGTGTGGACGCGTGGGTGCTTCTACCTCTTGACTCTGGACTTCTCCGTTCCCTGCAGTGAACGGGGATGTGCGAGTAGCCCTTCGTAACGTTGCTTCCAGTCCTTCTGGATGCCAGGTCAGGAGTGCGATGGCTGCGTCGCATGGTAAGTCTGTTTCTTCATTGGGAGTAAACTCTGCACTGTGTTCCAGGGCAGATGGGCCATTTCACATTTTCACCAAGAGCGTGCCAGGGTTCCAGTTCCTCTAGATCCTCACCAACACAAGCTGTCGTATGGTGTTTGGTTTTGGGTTCTTGGGGCTACCGTTGTTGCTAGCGGCCATCCTCACAGGTATCCCATGATATGTCTTTGTCATTTGATTTGTCTTCTGTAATGAGTACCGGTGCTGAGCATGTTCTCAGAAGCTTGGTGGCCTTTGTCTATCTTTGGAGAAGGTCTTTTCAAGACTTCTGTCTTTTCAAGACTTCTGTCCACTGTCTAATTGTCTAGTTTGTTTTTCTTGTTGTTGTGACTTTTAGAGTTTTTTACATCTTCTGGATATGAATCCTGTGAGGTCCATTTTTAAAGGAAACTGAGACTGAGACAAAGTGAAAGTTATTTAAAGCTTTATTTTACGCCAAGTATTAGATGCCAGACCGACTGGCGAGGGGAACGAGACTGAAACAAAGTTAAAGTTATGCAAAGCTCTATCCTATGCCAAGCAATAGGAGTCAGACTGACCGGCCAGGGCCGTCTCCAAAGAGATTGACCACCCCCAGCTTATGGGCTCAAGAATTGATTGACTGACCGGTCAGGGCCGCCTCCGAAGAGAGCGACGCCTCCACATCGGACAGACTACCTTTTATAGAGCAGAAGCCTGGCCACACATAGGTGGCCAATGAGATTGTAACACACAGAGAAATTGGCATAGTCATGTTAGGTCACACGCAGGTGGCCAACTGAATTACAATTTACCCTATAGTAGCTGTTTGAACTAACCTATTACTCTAGACAGAATTGGCGCTCAAGGTTGGCGCCCAAAAGGCGGGGTTTACATTCTTTGGTGGTTAGGGAGACAATATGTGTACTTTTACTGATTGGATGTCTCCACCTGGCCTGACTCGTCCTCGTATTCTGGGCTCTGTTATCAGGAACTGGCCAACCTGGCCCTGTATTCTGGGCTCTGTTATTAGGAACTAGCCGACCATATTTTATTGGTTTCCCAGTCTTGCTTCGAAGTAAGTTTCTCGCGTCGTTGGGGGTGGGGGGAAGGTCAGTTTAAGTTTTACTGCACAAACAACAAAATGGCTTTTAACCAAGATGGAGTCGCTCTGGCTAAATAGGCCCTTACAAATCCCTTGAGAGACACCTGAATTGCAAATCCTTATCCCATTCTGTAGGCTCCCTTTTCACTCGGTTGATTGATTCTTCCGAGGGCCAACAGTCTGTAAGCTTGAAATGGCCCCGTTTGTCTAGTTGGCTTTTGCTGCCTGTGTTTTTTGGTGTCATGTCCTAGACCTCATTGCCACATCCAAGGTCATGAGGTTTTCCTCCCGTTTCCCTCTCTCAGCTTCATGATCTTAAGTCCTCTGTGGAGATGCATTCTCTCTCTTCAATTAATCTTTGGGTGCGGTACAAGGGAAGGGTCCGGTTTCCTTCTTTGTATGTGGATACCCTGTCTTCCCAAGCCTTTTCATGAAAGAGACTGTCCTTTCTCATTCAAGTGGGAATGGCACCCTGCAGAAGATCATTTGGCCATGTGTGGAAAGTTTCATCTGAGGGCTCTCTGTTCGGTTCCTTCTATGTTTGTGTCTCTGTGTCTGTGCCGGGACCTCACTCTATTGTTTCCTGTGGCTCAGTAATATGTTTTGAAATCGGGATGTGCAAGCCTCCTACTTTGTCCATTTCTAGATTGCTCTGGCTCCTTGGGGTCTGTTGAGATAGCGTACGACTTGAAGGATGAATTTTTTCTACTTCCCGCCCCAAATGCCATCAGGATTTTAAGGTGGATTGCATGGGATGTCATGGAATGTGTACATCACTTTGTGGGTATGAACTTCTTCTTCTTCTTCTTCTTCTTCTTCTTCTTCTTTTTTTAAGATTTTACGTATTTATATGTGTGTGAGAGAGGGGCCGGGCACAAGTGGGGAGAGGGGCAGAGGGAGAGGGCGAAGTAGACTGCATGCTGAGCAGGGAGCCTGATGCAGGCAGGCTCCACACTTCCAGGTCAGCCCCAGGACCTTCAGGGTTCCCCGGGGAGGGTTGTTCCACTCATTCCCTCTCTCCCTCCACAGGGTCTCTCCTGACCCAAGGGTGGCATTCTTGTGAGCCTTCTGAGTTTCACCACCCCCCACATCCCAACGTTGGTCCCCCGGAACATGAGTTTTCGGAGCCCCATTCCTTCCTCAGCTCAGTCCTTGACGCAGCTGCCTCTACTCGAGCCACATCTGGGATACATGCGCATGACTCCTTTAGCCAGTTCATGGTTTGCACTTCTCTCACCGTGAGCTTCTCCCGGGGAGAGGAGACATCTTCAAATCTCTCCTCCTCTCCCTCCTCTCTCCCTGATATCCTGGAGCCCCAGGATATCAGCCTCAGAAACCAGTCCCCCACCGCCATCCACCATGCAGCAAATCTCACCCGGACCCCTCCCTCCCACCCCACCCCACCTCAGCCCACCTCAGCCCACCCCAGCCCACCCATGGCATGGAGCTCTCATTCTCATCGCCATGGTTTTTTCCTACTCCTCCTCGGATCCTGGCCACAGACCCTGAACCCCACACGAGAAAGAAGTCAGCCTAGAATGGGGCAATAAGACTCCAAGACACTCCATTTGTTGAAACTAAATTTATTTCTTCCTTTTGTGTCCCAAAACAAGAAGCTGAGGCTGCAAAGCAAAACAGAACTTTTTTGCAATCTGGGAGACACAGATTCAAGAGGAACGGGAAATGGGCTCTGGGCGGGTGGCGGGGGGAGGAGAAAAGGGATGAAGGTGAAACCACAGGCTCCTATAAGTTCTTGGGACGGAATGACGACTGGCGCAGCCTCAATAGTCCGCTGTACTATATATAGATGGTAGTCGCTGGGGGAAGTTCAGCAGAACGAGCTTCCTTCAGAGAACCAGGGCAGAACGGAGCCGTTGGTGGTAGGCACAGGCTGGAAGTTCATGGGACGTCCAGAGGTGGGCGCGGACTCCGGGCGCCATGTTAGGACTGCTTAACATTAGTGATTCAAATTCAGTGTATCCGTTCCGTTGTCAGCCGGTCTTCTTGGTGAGTTTGGTACAACGGGGCCAGCCTCAGGGAGAGCTGAGCACACACACAAGCCTCCTCCGGCGTAGAGAAGCGAGGAAAGTAATTTCTTCTCCTCCTGGTGCTAAGTACTCCCCACAGCACCCAGATCGCTTAGACGTAAGAGTAGCTAAACCACAACCACTGCTGTGGGTTTCGAAAACGTCTTCTTGTGTCGAAAAAAATACGGCATATTTACGACGACTTCTCCGACAACCTGTTTGTGTATAACGGAAGCAAGATTGCTCAGGACATAAAAAACGGACTTCCTCAACAGAAACCAGAATGCTGTTTTTAACCAATCCGTGAAGTCCCATGGGTTCTCCGGTAATGTCATGAACAATTCGGGAACAGAAACTCTTATCTTATGCAGGACGTAGGTCGCTGCAATTTCCACCGCTAATTCCACGACCCAATCTTTGATACTGAACATAATTGAATTGTTATATAACAAGGGCGTGTGCAGTGGGTCTGACTCATTCGCAAAAAGCATTATGGAGGGGAGACCTGGCCTTTTATAGCCTCCGCAGTGAGTCATGCAGCGTCATCAGAAGGGCTCCTGGCCAATGGGCTTGTTGTACGTGTCCCAGCAGCCCGCTGACCTGGAAGCAGTATAGGGGAAGTCCAGTCTTGTTTCTCGCAAGGCAAGCTGGGAAACGCAAGGCTTATCTGGGTGATAATGCTGGGGGACTGAAAGCCCCAAGTTGGGCTCTGTTTCTCTCTCGATGGACACTTATGTTTTAATGCGTCTTTTCAAGAAAAATCACATGCCTTTCCTCCTTTGAGGCATTAATGCTGCGAATTACCCTGATTTTCTTCTGTTGAACTATATTCCTGGAATAAGCCCGATATTCAGTGATTACCTATAAAAATGGACCAGACTGAGTCAAAAAGGAAGACACACGCGAGTGGCCATATGAACCAACAAACAAACTGAATTAGTATTTTGGAACCTAGATCAATTGGTAGGAGAGATGTTTAAACAAGAACCATGAAACATTCTAATCTTACTCCTACTCCTACAGAAGAGAGAGAGAACATAGCCCCAACTCTTACTGTGGGGCTAGAAAAACCTTGCCCCTCAAACCGGAAAAAATACGGAAGGGAAAAGAACAGGCTAAAGTCAGCAGATACAAACATCTGGCACGAATAGGAGACACAATGCAGCAATAAGTGGAAAAGATAATGTGCGTGAAATGTAGGGTTTACTCCAGCAATAGAGCTGGTTTAACATGGGAAGTCAATGTAATTCACGGCATTAATGGCTTGAAGAAGGAAAGTCTTAAGTTTCTTCTCCACCCCCCCCCACACCCCGCCAAAAGATGCATTAAAAACAAACAAACAAAAAAACAACTCTGCCTAAACGTCAGCGTCACGTTGCTGGTAAAAACTCGGTAAACCAAAAGTAAAAAGGAACTTCCTTTATTTATTTATTTATTTATATATTTATTTATCCATTCATTCATTCATTCATTCATTTATTTACTTATCTATTTATTTTATTTTATATATACTTTAAAGATTTTATTTATTTATTTGACAGACAGAGATCACAAGTAGGCAGAGAGGCAGGCAGAGAGAGTCAAGGAAGCAGGCTCCCGGCTGAGCAGAGAGCCCGATGTGGGGCTCGATCCCAGGACCCTGGGATCATGACCTGAGCCGAAGGCAGAGGCTTAACCCACTGAGCCACCCAGGCGCCCCAAAAAGGAACTTCCTTAATCTGATAAAGAGTATCTCCAAAATGCTACAGCCAACATAATATTTAGATCAGGGGCAAGGCTCGGGTGGCTACTGGCACTAGGCAGGGGATGTAGGGGGTCCTTGCCATGCAGCAAGACAGAAACATACAAGGAAGGAAAAATGCAGAAACGACGTCCCCGTTCCCAGTTCATAGTATTATTGCCTGGATAGAAAACTCAAAGGAATCTGCCATATTTTTACAATCAGTACTGTAGTTTCCCAAGAGCGCCTGCTATGAGCATCTACACGGGAGGCTCCATGGAATGGGTTTATAAGAGCACAGGTGACTTTCTTTGTTTTGTTTTTATCCTTATAACGTTTTATTTTCTTGTGGTGAGGACTTTTGAGATCTCCTCTTAGCAGCTTGCAAGTGTGTAATACAACACGACGAACTACAGTCGCCATGCTCTCCATTACTTCCCCATGACTATTTACTTCCTAGCTGGATGTGGGAAAGACAAATAACAGCAGTTAACATTTACTGAGTTCTTAGGAGAAGCCAGATATTTTTCTTAAGCATGTTTTACTTTAAACTTTAAAATTAATTAGTTAATGTATTATTGGTTTTAGAGGTACCGGTCTGCGATTCATCGGTGTGTGTTGGTTTTTTTTTAATTAAATTTATTTATTTATTTTAATAAACATAGAATGTATTTTTATCCCCAGGGGCACAGGTCTGTGAATCGCCAGGTTTACACCTTTCACAGCACTCATCATAGCCCATACCCTCCCCAATGTCCATATCCCCACCTCCCTCTCCCGTCCCCTCTCCCCCCAGCAACCCTCAGTCTGTTTTTTGAGATTGAGTCTTTTATGGTTTGTCTCCCTCCCGATCCCATCTTCTTTCATTTTTCCTTTTCCTACCTCCCCCCAACCCCCCCTCCACATTGCATCTCCACTTCCTCATATCAAAGAGATCATATGATAGTTGTCTTTGTCCGATTGACTTATTTTGCTAAGCGTAATACCCTCTAGTTCCATCCACGTCGTCGCAAATGGCAAGATTTCATGTCTTTTGATGGCTGCATACTATTCCATTGTGTATATATACCACATCTTCTTTATCCATTCATCTGTTGAGGGACATCTAGGTTCTTTCCATAGTTTGGCTATTGTGGACATTGCTGCGATAAACATTCGGGTGCACGTGCCCCTTCGGAGCACCACGTTTGTATCTTTAGGATATATACCCAGTAGTGCAATCGCTGGGTCAGAGGGTAGCTCTATTTTCAGTTTTTTGAGGAAGCTCCACGCTGTTTTCCAGAGTGGTTGCGCCAGCTTGCATTCCCACCAGCAGTGTAGGAGGGTTCCCCTCTCTCCGCATCCTCGCCAGCATCTGTCATTTTTGACTTGGTAATTTTAGCCATTTTGACTGGTGTGAGGTGGTATCTCCTTGTGGTTTTGATTTGTATTTCCCTGATGCCGAGTGATGTGGAGCATTTTTTCATGTGTCTGTTGGCCATCTGGATGTCTTCTTTGCAGAAATGTCTGTTCATGTCCTCTGCCCATTTCTTGACTGGATTATTTGTTCTCTGGGTGTTGAGTTTGCTAAGCTCTTTATAGATTCTGGATACTAGCCCTTTATCTGACATGTCCTTTGCAAATATCTTCTCCCATTCTGTCAGTTGTCTTCTGGTTTTGTTAACTGTTTCCTTTGCTGTGCAAAAGCTTTTGATCTTGATGAAATCCCAATAGTTCATTTTTGCCCTTGCTTCTGTTGCCTTTGGCGATGTTCCTAGGAAGAAGCTGCTGCGGTTGAGGTCAAAGAGGTTGCTGCCTGCATTCTCCTCAAGGATTTTGATGGATTCCTGTCTCACATTGAGGTCCTTCATCCATTTTGAGTCTATTTTCGTGTGTGGTGTAAGGAAATAGTCCAATTTCATTTTTCTGCATGTGGCTGTCCAATTTTCCCAGCCCCATTTGTTGAAGAGGCTGTCTTTCTTCCATTGGACATACCTTCCTCCTTTGTCGAAAATTTGTTGACCGTAGAGTTGAGGGTCTATTTCTGGGCTCTCTATTCTGTTCCATTGATCTATATGTCTGTTTTTATGCCAGTACCATACTGTCTTGATGACGACAGCTTTGTAATAGAGCTTGAAGTCTGGAATTGTGATGCCACCGACTTTGGCTTTCTTTTTCAATATTCCTTTCGCTATTTGAGGTCTTTTCTCGTTCCATATAAACTTCAGGATTATTTGTTCTATTTCTTTCAAAAAAAAAGGATGGGATTTTGATAGGGATTGCATTAAATGTGTAGATTGCTTTAGGTAGAATAGACATTTTCACAATATTTGTTCTTCCAATCCACGAGCATGGAACATTTTTCCATTTCTTTGTGTCTTCCTCAATTTCTTTCATGAGTACTTTATAGTTTTCCGAGTATAGATTCTTTGCCTCTTTGGTTAGATTTATTCCTAGGTATCTTATGGTTTTGGGTGTGATTGTAAATGGGACTGACTCCTCAATTTCTCTTTCTTCTGTCTTGTTGTTAGTGTAAAGAAATGCAACTGATTTCTGTGCATTGACCTTATATCCTGACACTTTACTGAATTCCTGTACAAGTTCTAGCAGTTTTGGAGTGGAGCCTTTTGGGTTTTCCACATATAGTATCATATCATCTGCAAAGAATGATAGTTTGACTTCTTCTTTGCCGATTCGGAGGCCTTTAATTTCTTTTTGTTGTCTGATTGCTGAGGCTAGGACTTCTAGTACTATGATGAACAGCAGTGGTGATTACGGACACCCTTGCCGTGTTCCTGACCTTAGCGGAAAAGCTTTCAGTTTTTCTCCATTGAGAATGATATTTGCGGTGGGTTTCTCATAGATGGCTTTGATAATATTGAGGTATGTGCCCTCTATCCCTACACTTGGAAGAGTTTTAATCAGGAAGGGATGCTGCACTTTGTCAAATGCTTTATCAGCATCTATTGAGAGTATCATATGGTTCTTAGTCTCTCTTTTATTAATGTATTGTATCACATTGATGGATTTGCGGATGTTGAACCAACCTTGCAGCCCTGGAATAAATCCCACTTGGTCGTGGTGAATAATCCTTTTAATGTACTGTTGGATCCTATTGGCCAGTCTTTTGGTGAGAATTTTCGCATCTGTGTTCATCAAGGATATTGGTCTGTAATTCTCTTTTTTGGTGGGATCCTTGTCTGGTTTTGGGATCAAGGTGATGCTGGCCTCATAAAATGAGTTTGGAAGTTTTCCTTCCATTTCTATTTTTTGGAACAGTTTCAGGAGAATAGGAATTAATTCTTCTTTAAATGTTTGGTAGAATTCGCCTGGGAAGCCGTCTGGTCCTGGACTTTTGTTTGTTTGGAGATTTTTGATGACTGTTTCAATCTCCTTACTGGTTATAGGTCTGTTCAGGGTTTCTATTTCTTCCTGGTTCAGTTGTGGTAGTTTTTATGTCTCTAGAAATGTATCCATTTCTTCCAGGCTGTCAAATTTGTTGGCGTAGAGTTGCTCGTAGTATGTTCTTATAATCATTTGTATTTCTTCGGTGTTGGTTGTGATCTCTCCTCTTTCATTCATGATTTTGTTTATTTGGGTCCTTTCTCTTTTCTTTTTGATAGGTCTGGCCAGGGGTTTGTCGATCTTATTAATTCTTTCAAAGAACCAACTCCTAGTTTCATTGATTTGTTCCTTTGTTTTTTTAGTTTCTATTTCATTAATTTCTGCTCTGATCTTTATGATTTCTCTTCTCCTGTTGGGTTTAGGCTTTCTTTGTTGTTCTCTCTCCAACTCCTTTAGGTGTAGGGTTAGGTTGTGCATTTGAGACCTTTCTTGTTTCTTGAGAAAGGCTTGTACCGCTATATATTTTCCTCTCAGGACTGCCTTTGTTGTGTCCCACAGATTTTGAACCGTTGTGTTTTCATTATCATTTGTTTCCATGAATTTTTTCAATTCTTCTTTAATTTCCTGGTTGACCCATTCATGTTTTAGAAGGATGCTGTTTAGTCTCCGTGTATTTGCGTTCTTTCCAAATTTCCTCTTGTGATTGAGTTCTAGCTTCAGGGCATTGTGGTCTGTGAATATGCAGGGAATGATCCCCATCTTTTGATACCGGTTGAGACCTGATTTATGACCCAGGATGTGGTCTATTCTGGAGAATGTTCCATGTGCACTAGAGAAGAATGTATATTCTGTTGCTTTGGGATGGAATGTTCTGAATATATCTGTGATGTCCATCTGGTCCAGTGTGTCATTTAAGGCCTCTATTTCCTTGTTGCTCTTTTGCTTAGATGATCTGTCCATTTCAGTGAGGGGAGTGTTCAAGTCCCCTGCTATTATTGTATTCCTGTCGATGTATTTCTTTGATTTTGTTATTAATTGGTTTATATAGTTGGCTGCTCCCATGTTAGGGGCATAGATATTTAAGATTGTTAGGTCTTCTTGTTGGACAGACCCTTTGAGTATGATATAGTGTCCTTCGTCATCTCTTATTATAGTCTTTGGCTTAAAATCTAGTTGATCTGATATAAGGACTGCCACCCCAGCTTTCTTCTGATGTCCATTAGCATGGTACATTGTTTTCCACCCCCTCACTTTAAATCTGGAGGTGTCTCCGGGTCTAAAATGAGTTTCTTGTAGGCAGCATATTGATGGGTTTTGTTTTTTTATCCATTCTGATACCCTGTGTCTTTTGATTGGGGCATTTAGCCCATTAACATTCAGGGTAACTATGGAGAGGTATGAATTTAGTGCCATTGTATTGCCTGTAAGGTGACTGTTACTGTATATTGTCTCTGTTTCTTTCCGATCTACTACTTTTAGGGTCTCTCTTTGCTTAGAGGACCCCTTTCAATATTTCCTGTAGAGCTGGTTTGGTGTTTGCAACTTCTTTCAGCTTTTGTTTGTCCTGGAAGCTCTTTATCTCTCCTTCTCTTTTCAATGATAGCCTAGCCGGATATAGTATTCTTGGCTGCATGTTTTTCTCGTTTAGTGCTCTGAATATATCATGCCAGTTCTTTCTGGCCTGCCAGGTCTCTGTGGATAGGTCCGCTGCCGATCTAATGTCTTTACCCTTGTATGTTACAGACTTCTTTTCCCGGGCTGCTTTCAGGATTTTCTCTTTGTCGCTAAGACTTGTAAATTTTACTATCAGGTGACGAGGTGTGGACCTATTTTTATTGATTTGGAGGAGCGTTCTTAGCATCTCCTGGATTTTGATGTTAGCTCCCTTTGCCATATTAGGGAAATTCTCTCCATCAATTGTCTCCAATATACCTTCTGCTCCCCTCTCTCTTTCTTCTTCTTCTGGAATCCCAATTATTCTAATGTTGTGTCGTCTTATGGTGTTGCTTATCTCTCGAATTCTCTCCTCGTGGTCCAGTATTTGTTTGCCTCTCTTTTGCTCAGCTTCTTTATTCTCTGTCATTTGGTCTTCTATGTCACTAATTCTTTCTTCTGCCTCATTTATCCTAGCAGTGAGAGCTTCCATTTTTGATTGCACCTCATTAATAGCTTTTTTGATTTCAACTTGGTTAGATTTTAGTTCTTTTATTTCTCCAGAAAGGGCTTTTATCTCTCCGGAGAGGGTTTCTCTAATATCGTCTATGCCTTTTTCGAGCCCGGCTAGAAATCATCATTTGAGATCGTCATCCTGAGAGTCGTCATTCTGACCTCTAGATCTGTCATATTACCAATGTCCGTATTGATTAGGTCCCCAGCCTTCGGTACTGCCTCTTGTTCTTTTTCCTGTGGTGAGTTTTTCCGCCTTGTCATTTTGTCCAGATAAGATTTGCTTTCTCCTCCTCTGGAATTCCGCTGTTCTTGGTGAGTGAAGTTGGTCTTGGCTGGGTTTCTTGTTGATCTTCTGGGGGAGGGGCCTGTTGTCGTGATTCTCAAGTGTCTTTGCCGCAGGCGGAGTTGCGCCGCCCTTGCCAGGGGCCCGGCTAAGTAATGCGCTCGGGTTGGCTTTCGGGAGCTTTTGTTCCCTGAGCGCTTTCCGTAGAGTTCCGGAGGACGGGAATGAAGATGGCGGCCTCCCAGTCTCCGGCCCGGAGGAGCTGAGAGCTTGGGGTCCCGCTCCTCAGTGCGCCTTCAGAGAAAAGCGCCCAACGGCCCTTGCCTCCCTGACCTCCAGTCGCACTTGGAGTAAAGCAGTGAATTGCTGGCACTTGGAGAACAAGCGCCCGTTCGCTTCTGTCTCCGTGGCCTCCGGCCGCGCTCCGAGCCCACCCAGCCTGCGACCGGCACAAGGTAACCCCAGGCTGAGAGCTCACACCTCGGCTTTGTCGCTGTCGCCGGCTTCCCCGCTCTGATACCTGCGAGCTCTGCAGCACTCAGACACCCCCGGTCCTTCTGTGACCCCCGCGGGACCTGGGGTTACGCTGACCCCGCGTGGGCTTCCCCCCGGTTTAGCCTCTGGAGCGATGTCCCTCCGTGGAGCAGACTTTTAAGAGTCCCGATTTTGTGCTCCATTGCTCCGCCGCTTGCCGGGAGCCGGCCCCTCCCCCCGCGCTCTGTCTTCCCGTCGCTTTGGATTCACTTCTCTGCAGGTCCTACCTTTCAGAAAGTGATCGATTTTCAGTTTCTAGAATTGCTGCTCTTCTTCTCTTCGATTTCCCGTTGGATTTGCAGGTGTTTGTAATGGTTTGATAAGCTAGCTAGCTGATCTCCTGCTACCCGATGTCATCTCAGCCTGCTACTTCTCCGCCATCTTGACTCCTCCTATCCCTCATCGGTGTTTTATACTACCCAGTGCTCATTACATCCCAGGTCCTCCTTACTGCCCATCACCCAGTTAGCCCTTCCTCCGAGCCCTCTCCCTTCCAGAGACCCTCAGTTTGTTTCCTATGACTAAGAGTCTCTTATGTCTCCCTCTCTGGTTTTATCTTGTTTTGTTGTTTCCTCTCTTCCCCTGCGATCCTTTGTTTTGCTTATTGAATTCCACGTTTGAGTGAGATCCTATGATAATTGTCTTACTCTGGCTGACTTGTCTCACTTAGCATAATCCTAGTTCATCCACCTCGGTGCAAATGGCAAGATTTCATTTCATGTTTTGATGGCTGCGTAATGTTCCATGGCATACATATACACCACTTCTTCTTTATCCATTCATCTGTCAAGGGACATTTGGGCTCTTCCCACAGTTTGGCCATTGCGGACATCGCTGCTGTAAACATTGGGGTACAGGTGCCCCCTTCACGTCACTCTTTGTGTCTTTGGGGTAAATACCCAGCAGGGCAATTGCTGGGTCGTCGGGTAGTTCTATTTTCAACTTTTTGAGGAGCCTCCAAACAGCTTTCCAGAGTGGCTGCACCAGCTTGCATTCCCATCAACAGCGTAGGAGGGTTCCCCTTTCCCTGCGTCCTTGCCAACATCTGCCGTTTCCTGACTCGTTAGTTTTAGTCATGCTGACTGGTGCGAGGTGGTATCTCATCGAGGTTTTGATTCGTATTTCCCCGATGTTGAGCGACGTGGAGCAGGGTTTCAGGTGTCTGTTGGCCATTTGGATGTCTTCTTTGGAGAAATGTCTGTTCCTGTCTTCTGCCCATGTCTTGCTTGGGTCTCCTCCCCTTTGTGGACTCTTGAAGAGCTCAGAGGCCCCACGAGCAACCATCTGCGGTAGAAGGAGCTGAATGGGAACAAACCAACGTCTTGTTTTTGTCACACACCCAGAGCTGCCTTTTGGAACGCTTCATAGGTTTCAAAGGCCCCAAGATGCTTCACCCCAATTTCTCCCTCCAAGAAATCTGTTAAAAAGTATACTAAAACACAATTACATTACTTTTACTACTTCTAAGCCATTAGCCAATGTATAGTTCAGCGGCATATACGTATTCTCCTTGTCGTACCACGCACTGTAACATATTCACTTGGTGACCGAAAATCGGTACCCACAGCTCCGTGTTTCCTCCTCCTCACCCCCACTGGCCCCACAGTTCTTTCTGTTTCTGTAGATTTGACTACTTTAGATGCCACGCATAAGTGCAATCACAGGATCGTTGTCTGTGACTTGCTCATTTCACTTCGCAGAAAGTCCAGAATGACCTTCCTTTCTAAGATGGAATAGCGTCCCATTGTATGTAGATGCCAGGCGTTCTTTCTCCATTCCTCCATGTGTGGACGCGTGGGTGCTTCTACCTCTTGACTCTGGACTTCTCCGTTCCCTGCAGTGAACGGGGATGTGCGAGTAGCCCTTCGTAACGTTGCTTCCAGTCCTTCTGGATGCCAGGTCAGGAGTGCGATGGCTGCGTCGCATGGTAAGTCTGTTTCTTCATTGGGAGTAAACTCTGCACTGTGTTCCAGGGCAGATGGGCCATTTCACATTTTCACCAAGAGCGTGCCAGGGTTCCAGTTCCTCTAGATCCTCACCAACACAAGCTGTCGTATGGTGTTTGGTTTTGGGTTCTTGGGGCTACCGTTGTTGCTAGCGGCCATCCTCACAGGTATCCCATGATATGTCTTTGTCATTTGATTTGTCTTCTGTAATGAGTACCGGTGCTGAGCATGTTCTCAGAAGCTTGGTGGCCTTTGTCTATCTTTGGAGAAGGTCTTTTCAAGACTTCTGTCTTTTCAAGACTTCTGTCCACTGTCTAATTGTCTAGTTTGTTTTTCTTGTTGTTGTGACTTTTAGAGTTTTTTACATCTTCTGGATATGAATCCTGTGAGGTCCATTTTTAAAGGAAACTGAGACTGAGACAAAGTGAAAGTTATTTAAAGCTTTATTTTACGCCAAGTATTAGATGCCAGACCGACTGGCGAGGGGAACGAGACTGAAACAAAGTTAAAGTTATGCAAAGCTCTATCCTATGCCAAGCAATAGGAGTCAGACTGACCGGCCAGGGCCGTCTCCAAAGAGATTGACCACCCCCAGCTTATGGGCTCAAGAATTGATTGACTGACCGGTCAGGGCCGCCTCCGAAGAGAGCGACGCCTCCACATCGGACAGACTACCTTTTATAGAGCAGAAGCCTGGCCACACATAGGTGGCCAATGAGATTGTAACACACAGAGAAATTGGCATAGTCATGTTAGGTCACACGCAGGTGGCCAACTGAATTACAATTTACCCTATAGTAGCTGTTTGAACTAACCTATTACTCTAGACAGAATTGGCGCTCAAGGTTGGCGCCCAAAAGGCGGGGTTTACATTCTTTGGTGGTTAGGGAGACAATATGTGTACTTTTACTGATTGGATGTCTCCACCTGGCCTGACTCGTCCTCGTATTCTGGGCTCTGTTATCAGGAACTGGCCAACCTGGCCCTGTATTCTGGGCTCTGTTATTAGGAACTAGCCGACCATATTTTATTGGTTTCCCAGTCTTGCTTCGAAGTAAGTTTCTCGCGTCGTTGGGGGTGGGGGGAAGGTCAGTTTAAGTTTTACTGCACAAACAACAAAATGGCTTTTAACCAAGATGGAGTCGCTCTGGCTAAATAGGCCCTTACAAATCCCTTGAGAGACACCTGAATTGCAAATCCTTATCCCATTCTGTAGGCTCCCTTTTCACTCGGTTGATTGATTCTTCCGAGGGCCAACAGTCTGTAAGCTTGAAATGGCCCCGTTTGTCTAGTTGGCTTTTGCTGCCTGTGTTTTTTGGTGTCATGTCCTAGACCTCATTGCCACATCCAAGGTCATGAGGTTTTCCTCCCGTTTCCCTCTCTCAGCTTCATGATCTTAAGTCCTCTGTGGAGATGCATTCTCTCTCTTCAATTAATCTTTGGGTGCGGTACAAGGGAAGGGTCCGGTTTCCTTCTTTGTATGTGGATACCCTGTCTTCCCAAGCCTTTTCATGAAAGAGACTGTCCTTTCTCATTCAAGTGGGAATGGCACCCTGCAGAAGATCATTTGGCCATGTGTGGAAAGTTTCATCTGAGGGCTCTCTGTTCGGTTCCTTCTATGTTTGTGTCTCTGTGTCTGTGCCGGGACCTCACTCTATTGTTTCCTGTGGCTCAGTAATATGTTTTGAAATCGGGATGTGCAAGCCTCCTACTTTGTCCATTTCTAGATTGCTCTGGCTCCTTGGGGTCTGTTGAGATAGCGTACGACTTGAAGGATGAATTTTTTCTACTTCCCGCCCCAAATGTCATCAGGATTTTAAGGTGGATTGCATGGGATGTCATGGAATGTGTACATCACTTTGTGGGTATGAACTTCTTCTTCTTCTTCTTCTTCTTCTTCTTCTTCTTCTTCTTCTTCTTTTTTTAAGATTTTACGTATTTATATGTGTGTGAGAGAGGGGCCGGGCACAAGTGGGGAGAGGGGCAGAGGGAGAGGGCGAAGTAGACTGCATGCTGAGCAGGGAGCCTGATGCAGGCAGGCTCCACACTTCCAGGTCAGCCCCAGGACCTTCAGGGTTCCCCGGGGAGGGTTGTTCCACTCATTCCCTCTCTCCCTCCACAGGGTCTCTCCTGACCCAAGGGTGGCATTCTTGTGAGCCTTCTGAGTTTCACCACCCCCCACATCCCAACGTTGGTCCCCCAGAACATGAGTTTTCGGAGCCCCATTCCTTCCTCAGCTCAGTCCTTGACGCAGCTGCCTCTACTCGAGCCACATCTGGGATACATGCGCATGACTCCTTTAGCCAGTTCATGGTTTGCACTTCTCTCACCGTGAGCTTCTCCCGGGGAGAGGAGACATCTTCAAATCTCTCCTCCTCCTCCTCTCCCCCGCCACCAAGACGGAGCCCCAGGACATCAGCCTCAGAAACCAGTCCCCCACCGCCATCCACCACGCAGCAAATCTCACCCGGACCCCTCCCTCCCACCCCACCCCACCTCAGCCCACCTCAGCCCACCCCAGCCCACCCATGGCATGGAGCTCTCATTCTCATCGCCATGGTTTTTTCCTACTCCTCCTCGGATCCTGGCCACAGACCCTGAACCCCACACGAGAAAGAAGTCAGCCTAGAATGGGGCAATAAGACTCCAAGACACTCCACTTGTTGAAACTAAGTTTATTTGTTCCTTTTGTGTCCCAAAACAAGAAGCTGAGGCTGCAAAGCAAAACAGAACTTTTTTGCAATCTGGGAGACACAGATTCACGAGGCACTGGAAATGGGCTCTGGGCAGGTGGCGGGGGAGGAGAAAGGGGATGAAGGTGAAACCACAGGCTCCTCTAATTTCTTGGGACGGAATGACGACTGGCGCAGCCTCAATAGTCCGCTGTACTATATATAGATGGTAGTCGCTGGGGGAAGTTCAGCAGAATGAGCTTCCTTCAGAGAACCTACTCCTATTCCTACTCCAGGAATAGAGCTGGTTTAACATGGGAAGTCAATGTAATTCACGGCATTAATGGCTTGAAGAAGGAAAGTCTTATGTTTCTTCCACCCCACACCCCGCCAAAAGATGCATTAAAAACAAACAAACAAAAAAACAACTCTGCCTAAACGTCAGCGTCACTTTCCTGGTAAAAATCGGTAAACCAAAAGTAAAAAGGAACTTCCTTTATTTATTTATTTATTTATTTACTTACTTACTTACTTATTTATTTTATTATATTTATACTTTAAAGATTTTATTTATTTATTTGACAGACAGAGATTACAAGTAGGCAGAGAGGCGTGCAGAGAGAGACGAGGAAGCAGGCTCCTGGCTGAGCAGAGAGCCCGATGCGGGGCTCGATCCCAGGACCCTGGGATCATGACCTGAGCCGAAGGCAGAGGCTTAACCCACTGAGCGACCCAGGCGCCCAAAAAGGAACTTCCTTAATCTGATAAAGAGTATCTCCAAAATGCTACAGCCAACATAATATTTAGATCAGGGGCAAGGCTCGGGTAGCTACTGGCACTAGGCAGGGGATGTAGGGGTTCCTTGCCATGCAGCAAGACAGAAACATACAAGGAAGGAAAAATGCAGAAACGACGTCCCCGTTCCCAGTTCATAGTATTATTGCCTGGATAGAAAACTCAAAAGAATCCGCCATATTTTTACAATCAGTACTGTAGTTTCCCAAGAGCGCCTGCTATGAGCATCTACACGGGAGGCCCCATGGAATGGGTTTATAAGAGCACAGGTGATTTTCTTTGTTTTGTTTTTATCCTTATAATGTTTTATTTTCTTGTGGTGAGAACTTTTGAGATCTCCTCGTAGCAGCTTGCAAGTGTGTAATACAACACGATGAACTACAGTTGCCATGCTCTTCATTACTTCCCCATGATTATTTACTTCCTAGCTGGATGTGGGAAAGACAAATAACAACAGTTAGCATTTACTGAGTTCTTAGGACAAGCCAGATATTTTTCTTAAGCATGTTTTACTTTAAACTTTAAAATTAATTAGTTAATGTATTATTGGCTTTAGAGGTACCGGTCTGGGATTCATCAGTGTTTTATACTACCCAGTGCTCATTACATCCCAGGTCCTCCTTACTGCCCATCACCCAGTTAGCCCTCCCCTCCCAGCCCTCTCCCTTCCAGAAACCCTCAGTTTGTTTCCTATGACTAAGAGTCTCTTATGTCTCCCTCTCTGGTTTTATCTTGTTTTGTTGTTTCCTCTCTTCCCCTGCGATCCTTTGTTTTGCTTATTGAATTCCACGTTTGAGTGAGATCCTATGATAATTGTCTTACTCTGGCTGACTTGTCTCACTTAGCATAATCCTAGTTCATCCACCTCGGTGCAAATGGCAAGATTTCATATTTTGATGGCTGCGTAATATTCCATGGCATACATATACACCACTTCTTCTTTATCCATTCATCTGTCAAGGGACATTTGGGCTCTTCCCACAGTTTGGCCATTGCGGACATCGCTGCTGTAAACATTGGGGTACAGGTGCCCCCTTCACGTCACTCTTTGTGTCTTTGGGGTAAATACCCAGCAGGGCAATTGCTGGGTCGTCGGGTAGTTCTATTTTCAACTTTTTGAGGAGCCTCCAAACAGCTTTCCAGAGTGGCTGCACCAGCTTGCATTCCCATCAACAGCGTAGGAGGGTTCCCCTTTCCCTGCGTCCTTGCCAACATCTGCCGTTTCCTGACTCGTTAGTTTTAGTCATGCTGACTGGTGCGAGGTGGTATCTCATCGAGGTTTTGATTCGTATTTCCCCGATGTTGAGCGACGTGGAGCAGGGTTTCAGGTGTCTGTTGGCCATTTGGATGTCTTCTTTGGAGAAATGTCTGTTCATGTCTTCTGCCCATCTGTTGGTTGGAATATTTGTTCTTTGGGTGTTTAGTTTGATAAGTTCTTTATAGAGTTTGGATACCAGAGCTTTATCTGATGTTATTTGCAAATATCTTCTCCTATTCTGTCAGTTGTCTTTTGGTTTTGTCAACTGTTTCCTTTTCTGTGCAAAAGCTTTTTATCTTGACGAAGTCCCAATAAGGGGTGCCTGGTGGCTCAGTGGGTTAAAGCCTCTGCCTTCTGCTCAGATTTTGATCCCAGTATCCTGGGATTGAGCCCCACATCAGGCTCTCGCCTCTGCAGCAAGCCTGCTTCCTCCTCTCTCTCTGTCTGCCTCTCTGCCTTCTTATGATCTCTGTCTGTCAGATAAATAAATAAAATCTTAAAAAAAAAGAAGTCCCAATAATTCATTTTTGCCCTTGTTTCCCCTGCCTGTGGAGGCTTGTCTTGCAGGATGTTGCTGTGGCCAAGATCTCAGAGAGGTTTCTGCCTGTGTTCTCTAGGATTTTGATGGATTCTTGTGTCATATTTATGTCTTTCATCCATTTTGTAAAGGTTTTATTTATTTGACAGAGAGAGAGTATCTAGTGAGAGAGAGAGCACAAGCTAGGGGAGAGGCAGGCAGAGGGACAGGGAGATGCAGGCTCCCCACCAAGCAAGAAGTCCAATGTGGGGCTTGATCCCAGGATCCCAAGATCATGACCTGAGCTGAAGGCAGAGGATTTAACCAACTGAGCCACCCAAGCACCCCATTTTTTTAGAATTAAGATTGAATTTTATCAAATAATTTTACTAAATCTATTGAGATAAGTATTTTTGTCCTTTAGTCTGTTGTCATGGAGAGTTACATGTTGATATTAAAACACACTTGCATTCTTTTTTTTTTTTTTTTTAAAGAGAGAGAGTGCAAGTTGGGCAGGACGGGGCAGAAGGAGAGAGAATATGAAGAAGCCTCCATACCCAGGTGGGTCCAATGTGGGCTTCAATCTCATGTCCCTGAGATCATGGCCTGAGCCGAAATCAAGAGTTGGATGCTTAACTGACTGTGTCACCCAGGTCTTCCTCTCTTTAAAACAAAACAAAATAAAACAAAACATGCTTGCAGTCCTGATGGAAATCCTACTTGGTCATGAGAACTTTTTTGTCTATTTGGTTTTTTGACATTGTTAATTCTGCATTTGGTTTCCTCGTGTTCCCTTTGATTTTGTATGTGTATTTGTAAGTGAAATTGGTTTATAATGTTCTTGCCTGATTTTCTAGCCTCATAAACTAGTTAGGAACTGATCTCCCTTTACTACTTTTTATTCTCTGGAGGTGTTTGTTGAGGATTATCTTTAATTTGAAAAGTTGTTAAAGCTCACCCATAAAGACACTGGGGCCTGGTACTATTTTTTTGAGTGGAGGGTAATTAGTGCCTCTCATTTTAATTTCTTTAATGGTTATTGCTCTACTCATATTATCCATTTTGTTTTGAGGTCAGTTTTGTCGATTTACATTTATCTAGATAATTGTTCATTAATCCATAATTGAAAATATATTGGCCTAGCTTTTGTGGTAATGTCCAACAAAGTTTACAATCTCTCTTAAGTCCTTAGAGAATTTTATGAATTTATCAATTGATCCCTTTCTTTTTTTTTTTAAAAGATTTATTTATATGGGGGGGGGAGGGAGGGGCAGAGGGAGAGAGAATCTCCAGCAGACCGCATGTTGAGCGGGGCGCTCAACACAGGGCTCAGTTTCACAACCCTGAGATCACAACCTGACCCAAAACCAAAAGTCGGGTGCTTTACCAACTGCACCATCCAGGGGCCCCTTAATTGATCCCTGTGTTTCTCTCTCTCTCTCTCTCTCTGTCTCTGTGAACACCTTGGTTGAGTGGTGAATGGTACAGGGTAGAGGGAAACTCACAGCAAAGATTCTCTCCTGGACCAGACTTTAGTCAGGTTCTTTGAGCCTTTTCCTTCACTAGGCCTGACCATGTACTTTAGGTTCAGTTTGAGCAAGAAACCTACTAATCAGCTGAGCCAGAATCCCCCACCCTCAGTTATCTGACCAAATTCCTCATGTCCCAGCATCCCCTTGGTAGGGATCACTCTGGTCTGTCTTCAGTAAAAGCCCTTAGTCAGCTTAGCAGGAATTACTCTACCCTCCTGGTAACTTTCCATCCACTGACTGCACCACCTGGCCTCTTGGCTACAAATCCCCACTCTTCTTGTTGATTTGGAGCAGAGTTCAACCTGTCTCTCCCACTGCAAACCCACTGTGGTCATGTGCCTCAATAAAGTGTGCCTCACCGTCCTTAACAAGTGTCAGGATAATTTTTTTGGTAACGTTGGAAATGAGTAATTACAATATGGCTGATGAGGGATAGAAGAAAGTGCATAACAGGGGCTATGTAGTTATAAGGCAATCCCTTAGGGGCTTGTAAAGGTTCAAGAATTTGAAAAATATTGAGACAAGTGAGGAGATGGTAGGATGAACCAAAAGACTGGGGAAATAACAGGTGGGGGAGACTGAAAGGAATTAGCCCATCTTTAGGGGAAGGGCTAGTAAGGACACCACAGAACAAATATCCAGAAGAGCTTAGCTGTCTAATATGTGTTTCAACATTTTATGTTCAAAGGGGAGCTCTTGGGTTATTTTTTCCCCCACTGTTTTCCCCTAAAATACTAACTCAGTTTCCCGGATCACAAACTGGAACCACTATCCCCTCTGTGTTGAACAAGCCAGAAGCTTAAGAAAGAGCAGTGAGGGGCTTCTATCCTGGACGTGCTTTTCTTCCTTTTATTTTGTTTTTTAGTTTATTTCAGAGAGAGGGCTCACGCAAGCTGGCGAGGTGGGGTGTGAAGGAGCACATGGAGAGGAAGAGAATCCAAAGCAGATTTCCCGCTGTGCATGGAGCCTGACGTGGGGCTCCATCCCATGACCCTGAGATAACGACCTGAACCTAAATCACAAGTCAGATGCTTAACTGACTGAGGCCCAGGTGCCCCACTGGATGTACTTTTCAAGTGTGTGAGGGGACGCGCAGGGCTTGATGGCAACTGCATAGCCTGGGAACTTTGTCCTGGGAGTTCTGATTGCCGGACTATCAGGAACCCCATCAGTGGGGATACTTACCAGGATAGCAGGGGCGTAAGAAACTACAGGAGTAACGAAAACAATTTTTTAAAAGATTTTACTTATTTATTTGACAGAGAGAGAGAGAGATCACAAATAGAGAGGCAGGCAGAGAGAGAGGGGTGGGGAACAGACTCCCCGCTGAGCAGAGAGCCTGATGCGGAGCTCCATCCCAGGACCCTGAGATCATGACCTGAGCCGAAGGTAGACACTTAACCCTCTGAGCCATCCAGGCGCCCCAGGAGTAACAGTAATTTTGATAAAAAATGGGAGTTCTGAGTGAAGCAGTACTGTGGATGTTCCTCATAGTCACCCGTGGTAGGGGAAATAGGACAATTCATATACTCTTACAGTGTTTAAATGAATTAGTTGACAGGAAAATCCAAACCTTTAAATTTTGTTTCAGAAGCAACAAGCTGAGTGTCATTGTCAGAAAGCAGGCAGCAACAGTCCATTGCCAATGTGACCCTTTTGTCCAGATGATTCTTCCAGACTCTCTGGGTAAGCCAGTGGGGTCCCCAAAACTTCTACTGAATTGCATATATCTGAAAGCACGTCATACACATAGACTCAGAGTTGGGTAGGTGCTCTGTAGGTCTTTTGTGTTAGAAACAGGAGCCCCACAAGTTTTCTGGTTTGCTGGTCACCAGAGACACCTGACAATGTTCCTTAGGCCCTGACATAGCCCTGTCAGTGTTCTCATTCCGTCAGCACAGGACTCCACTGTGAGCCTGAGAGTTCCCTAGGACATGCTTGGTGCCAGGGCTCCGAGGAAGTGAGACAGAAGCTGCGAGCTGGGGGTCACACAGGCTCGGACTCTCACAGATCACCGCGCACAGATGTCAGCGGTTCACACTCTTGTTCCTGGTCGTGTGAGGACACATGGTGTCTGAAGGGAGAAGGGGGGATGAGTCTTTTGGGTAAAGGGCTGTTTGCTTCTGCCAGTACCCTGGTGTGATGGTGGGTTTTCATTTGTGTTTGTTTTGTGTTTTTAGTTCTTCCAGCTCCCTGAGGAAAGGAAGCGAGGACAAAACATGGTGCGGAGTCCCTTCATTCTACACAGGCCCGTAAAGTACAGACATGGAGTCATCTCCATAGAACACAGAGAAGAAGAAAGGACGCAGGTGGTGAATAGTGACCTGACCAGTGACGCTCTGACTCTTCAGCGCAACATCCAGGCCCGGGCCAGCCACGAGCACGGATGCCAGCAAACAGCCCCACAGGCTGCGGGATACGGCGGTGCTGCTCTAGGCGGGACCTCGCTCCAGTCCGTGCGCTGTCAGCTGTCCCACCGCCCACCCACATCCACCCCCACTGAGTCTGAGGACCTCCAGGCCCTGTTGGACACCGTGAGGATCATTCCCGCTGAATGGACTGCTCCCACCTCTTGTCCCTGGCCTCTTGCATGAACTGGGACCGGGCCGAACCGGTCCCTGGGTCCCCTCTCGGCACCTTAACTGCACATACAATTCCAGCGTTCACTTCCGGTCCTCACACAGGCTCAGCCTGCACACATCTCCTGTTAAAGGTCTTTCCCGCCACGTGGTTGCTGCAGCAAGAATCACGAGTTGCTGTTGAATCTTTGGTCCCTCCCGCCCCACGTGGAATCTGTCACCCAAGCCTCGCCAGGTCCCCCACCTGCCCCGACATTTTTCCTATTTCTCTCCTACTCTCTTCTCCACCACGACCATGAGTCTGAACTGCCATTTCTGACGTGGACCTGGCAGAGTCTCACCAGTCTTGCAGAGCGTTAGGTTCCTGCTGTTGCTCTAACAAATGAGCACAACCGTAGTGGCTTCACACAACACAATCTGTGAATCCTGACGTTTTATAGATCAGCAGCCTGACGCAGAAAGAGCCGGAGTGATCGGCCAAGATCATTGCCCCATTTAAAGGCCAGCCTGTTAACAACCTTAATTCCCCGTTGCCTTGTCCAGTCATGTATTCACAGGCTCTGGGGAGCAGGGTGTGCACACCCTTGGGGGTCACTCATCTGCCCACCACACTTGGCTTCCACTGTCTCCTCTCTCTTGAGCCTTCTCCACCAGGCAAGCAGAGCGAAACCACTAGAATAACATCATGTAAATAGGGGCTAGAAGAAAGTACATAACAGGGGCTATGGAAACTTCTGGAAAACAAATCAAACCACGAATAAATAGTCCCTTTAGATATTTCTAACTGCATTTCAAATAAGACACAGAGTCTTTCATGTGGCCCTCAAAGCCCTGCCTGCTGGGACCCCAGGCTTCAGGCACCTTGGCTGTTCCAGATTTAAGGGGAAATGAGTGTGAGTAGAGGGGGTGGGTCTCCCTATGCTTTCATTCCTGGAGGTAGATACCCCTTCTTGTAAATGTGTGGTGGGGTCATGAAGATTCATGAAGACTCAAACCTCTGCATCATTTTCTCCCTGCAGACTCCCTCCATGTAGCTCTTTAATGCCGTGCCTGCTCAACTGGGATCATCTGCCCAGCGCGTTCCAAAAGATTTATGGACTCGGTTCCAACTTCTGTGTAACATGCCTGTGAGCTGTTGATCCAGCTGTGCCAAAAAGGTGACAGTCTGTGACACACACTTGTCTGAAGCCCCCATTGTGGGAGGACGGAGGATCATAGCTGCAACTATGATCCTTTTCTGCTATATTTTGAGGGGAGCTTAGAGCCGCAAGTGGTATTTTTGTTTCTAGGATTCCGGACACACGTCTACATAACTGATTACATAATTACTTAAGAACTTTTGGTTTCGTTATTTAAATTGTCATAGGATCGACCCACAAGGTTATATTAGTTTCCAGTACAACATAACTGTTTGACGTTTGTATATATTGTGAAGTGATCACCACAGCAAGCCGAGTTAACTGTTCCCACACGTCACAAAATTAATTTTTCTTGTGATGAGAACTATTAAGATCTACTCCCTCAGCAACTTCCAAATATGTAATACAGTGTTGTTAACTATAGTCCCCTTGCTGTGCATTCTGTCCGCAGGACTTATCTGTATTATAATTGGATGTTTATACTTTTTGAACACTTTCTCCCTTTATGAGAATTCCCATCCCATTCTGCTTCTGGCAACCACCAGTCTATTCTCTGCATCTGTGAACTTGGTTTTTTAAATTTTGTTTTTGTGACCCACGTATAAGTGAGAGCATAGGGTATCTGTCTTTCTCTGACTTACTTCATTTATCATATTGCTCTGAAGGTCTATCCATGGTGTCACAAATGGCAAGATCTCCTTCTTTAAAAAAAAAAAAAGATTTTATTTATTTATTTAGAGAAAGCGTGTGAGTAAGGGGAGGGGCACAGGTTGAGAGAGAAAAAGAATCTCAAGCAGACTCTGAGTTCAGCACAGAGCCCAATGTGGGGCTCCATTTCAAGATCCCAAGATCACAACCTGAGCAGAAATCAAGAGTTGGATGCCTAACCAACTGAGCCATGCAGGTGCCCCCCAATTTTTTTCTTTTTAAGAGCTGAATAACATCCCGGGCACCTGGGGGGCTCAGTTGTTAAGCATCTGCCTTCTGTTCAGGTCATGATCCTGGGGTCCTGGGATCAAGGCCCGCATTGGGCTCCCTGCTGAGCAGGGAGTCTGCTTCTGTTTCTGCCTGCCACTCCCCCTGCTTGTGCTCTCTCTCCCAAATAAATAAATAATAAAATCTTTTTAAAAAATAAAAAACAGCTGAATAACACTCCATTTTACATTCATACCACATTTTCTTTACCCATTCATCTGTGGGTGGACACTTAGGTTGCTTTGCTTTAGTTTTGTAGATTAGGATAAGGAGGAGTGTTCTGCAAATCTCCTATAAAACAACATGACAGTGATCTGTCCTCTTGGCGGAATCTGTAGAATTTTACTATTTTGGGAAACGTTCTCAGATCCTCAGTGCTCTTGAGAATGACACGGTGGTTTTTGAGAATGGAGATTCCTTCGGATGCCTGGGTGGCTCAGTCAGTTAAGCATCTGCCTTAGGCTCAGGTCATGGTCCCAGGGTCCTGGGATTGAGTCCCACACCAGTCTCCCTGCTCAGTGGGGAGCCAGCTTCTTCCCCTGCCTGCCACTCCCTTGCATGTCCCTTCTCTCTTTCTGACAAATAAATAAGTAAAATCTGAAAAAGAAAAGAGAAAGGGAATGGAGGTTCCTGGTGCGTATGTTCCTATGGCCAAGTCTGAGATAAACACCCTCCTTTTAGTGGGAGGAGCTGCAAGAGGTGGGCAGAGGGTGTGGATGGGTCACTCTAGCACTGGGCAGGCAGGAAGATTAAGAAGAGGGATTCAATACAACATGAACCCTTGCTTATTTGATATGGAGTCCTAACTATGAATCCTTGAACACAAAATAAGTATATATTGAATGAATCTCAAATTCCCTCAACTTCAGATTTTGCATGTGTGCAAGGGCTTATCACATAGACACAGACACACACCTACTACACCTCAGGGAACCTACAGGATCCTGGACAGCTCCAGACAGGCAGCAGCAGTGTGGGAATGACCCACACAATGTCCCTGGGGCAGAAGTCTCTGAGGGGTGGGGGCCTGCAGGGGGGAGGGCAGGCACCATGGAGCTGGGTGCTGACGCTCAGGGAGGAACAGCACATCTCTGCAGCAGCTGTGCACGGAGGGTGCCCTGAGCCAGGCTGCCAGTGTCTTGGCCCCAGTACCAAACCGGCACTAGGGCGTGGAACTTGCAGTCTGTGCCCCAGATGGGTGGGGTTGAGATTGACGGTGACAACCAAGGGAAACTCATCATCTCAAATTCAAAAGCCTGTGACTAGAAAATAAGAAAATACCCATGCGTTCCCCAATGGATTTCCCAGGGACACACTATCCAAGCTGAAATGAGCATGAAGTTCTGTCATTTTTCTGGTTCCTCTCCCATAGATGGCTTGCAAGGCTTGCAGAGTGGCTAAAATTGTCCCTGCATCCTCTCCTTTGTGGGGCAGCTGCCCCCTCCTGGCAGATGATTGATGATCAGGACAGAGAGCCTGAGGTGCAATGATTGTTCTGAGGACCCAAGAAGCCAGGACAGCTGGGCTGCCCAGGTGTGATGGGGACAACGAGCTGATGTAGGACTGTCTTGTTGAACAGGAATGGGGCACGTCAGCTAGCAGCACCGAGGTGGGAGCTGAGCAAATGTTTGCAGGGAAAAGGCTGCACTCTCCAGAGGAAACCCTCTCAGTGATTCAGTGGCAGCAGCAAACGGGCTACATCCCACGTGTGTGCCCATCCCCTAGCCACTCCTACCTCCAGAAATGAAGATCTCTCCTCAACCTCCCTCTCTGAATTCACCTGTGTTCCTTCACTGTCCAAGACTGAAGGGACTTTGGGGTCTCATTCCTGCACTTCAGTCATGGGGTGGGGAGGCTGAGTTCCCCAGAGCCCAGCAATGGTGTCCTGCAGAGCGAGGCCAGGCAAGACCTCAACTCCGCCAAAATCTTGGGGCCTGATGTGGAGTTGGGAGTGAAGCCTGGACACCACCTCCTCCCTCAGGCCCAGAGAGATCCTGTGCCATGGTGAATGACACATCTCTCTTGGCTCTTCCAGCTAAGGAATATCCAGGAGGCCTAGTCTGGAAGGTTCCACAGAAGTCCCGCCAAGGTCCCCCTGCACAGATCCTAAGTGACAGGCCCCAGGCTCACAGTTATTTTCCTCAGGGCCTACACGTGGGGCTGGGGCATCTGGGCCCTGAGCATCCAGCCTATGGTGCCACTGTCCTGGCACCATCCCCTCTCCAATGCCTTGGACCTGGGGTTGGTTCCAGGTCCCCAGTCCATTCTGCCACATCTCCTCCAATGTGAGATTGTTCTCTGGGGACCCTGATTTCTGTCCCTGGAACTTCACCTTGAGCAAATCTAGAGAATATTTGAGGGTTGGGGGTTGTGGCAGTGAAAACACTTGCATTTGTCTCAGGATATGGGAAAGGGGGATCTGGGTTCAGGGAGGAGTGTGAGTGCCCTCTAGTGGATTGCTCCTGCTGAGGGAAGAGCAAAGAGGGCCTGGAGAAGAGACAGTAGGGATCAGCCGGGGCAAAGGGCATGGTCAGGTTCCGAAGGAGGCGTATTTAAGGGAGATTAATTTATGAGTGCCTGTGGCTCACCAGCTGGACGACTGGTTTTGCAAAGAGTGTAACCACAAATCAGAAGAACACCCACTGGGTTATACTGCCAAGTCAGCTGAAGGAAAACTAGACATCGGGATGCAAAAATATAACATGAACACAAATCTATCCGCAATGTCATTAGACCGTGTTCTCTGATGTTCTCACCATTTGAGAGGCATCTTAGCAAAGTCATACTATCATTTGGAAGGAATAACAAGAACATTAGGGGCACCTGGGTGCCTCCCGTGGTTAAGGGGCGGACTCTTGATTTCCACTCAGGTCATGATCTCAGGGTTGAGACTGAGCCCCCAGTGGGCTCCACGATGGGCATGGAGCTTGCTTAAGATTCTCTCTCTCCCTCTGACTCTCCCCCTTCCCCTCACGTCCCAGGTGTACTCTCTCTCTCAAAAAAAAAAAGTACATTATATCATAGGAGTGTCTCTTTATCTTCAGAATCATATACCTTGGCATCATTCCTTAAGTACGAATCTACACCCCACAAAATGGACTTTAGTCAGGGACTGGCCAGTATGGGTCTGGTTCCCAGCACCCGTGCACTGACAGTGCCCTACCCTCCAACCTGGGCCGATCTCTGAACCACAGGAGCCTCTGATGCTCCATAACTTAAGGGAGCGATCTTTTCAACGTCTTCACCAAATACCCGTCCACCTCTGGACTCCGCGGGCGTACAGGGCACAGGTTATCCCTGCGAGTGGGTGGGTCCGATTGGTGGGGCCCCGGGGAGCTGCTTTGTGGTTCAATTTGCACCATCACCGCAACCTCAAGTTCCTGGATGTGGGCTGGGTCCACCAACATAGATCGAGAAGTTCTGGAAACTGAATCTCTTCCAGAAAGCACCAACCCACATTCAGCTCTCAGGGAACAGGCTGGAGCTCCAGAGCACAGCCCGCACCGGTTCTGCCCAGACCCTGTGACCACCCATCAAGATGCGGCCGGATAGAACACGGGAGTCCCAGCACATGGGGGTCACCTTGGTGTGGAGGCACTTTCCCAGGAGGCTGCCCTGATCCTATGCTGGACCCTTCCCTCCCAAAGGTTATGTGAAGCACAGGGTTTGGTCGGCTGGAGGCACCCAAGAGGGCCCGATCCCTGCACCAGGGAGGCTGTGCTGAGGCACTGGGAAGACAAGGTGTGTCAAGGTACCAGACAGGAGAGCAGCACTTGGAGCTGGGGCACAGGTGATCCGCAGCTAAGCCCCTGATGAGAAATGGGGAGGTCCTCTCCTCATGCCTGTACTCTGAACAGACACTGCTCTAGCGACAATGTCTTGGAGGATGAGAAGGCAGCCAGGTCGGATACCCAGGCGTCCCTGTCTGCACCCAGCAAGAGAAGCTCCATAAACACATGTGAAATCGATAAGGAAAACAACACCATAGAAGCATGTCACCCATATGTAATACCGGCGGTCAGAGTCTGTTCCCTGTAGACACACTGGCATCAGCATGGGAGCAGGTCAGTATGTGCCCAAGGCTGTCCCAGGGACAGGTCTTTACCCCTCCTAGATTCAGGAGGGAGGGGACAGAGGCCTAACAGTGAGCATTGGATACCCACTCTTTCCCAGACACAGATATCCCCCACTCCGTCTCTACCTTGTGAGTCGCTTCTTCTCTCCCCGGGGATCCTGGGTGGGCAGCCTGTGTCTTCCCTCTTCTCTCAGAGATCTGACCTAGAACAAACTCTCGATCTTGACCCCAGGTGGAGTTACCATCAGGGGAGGTCAGGGTCCCACTCTGACCCTAAAGGAAGTCAGGAGGTGGCTCCTCATCCCTAGGGTCTCTGGTCTGTGGGGATACCTGGCTATGGTCCCCTGAAGATATCTTACCACCCCAGGAATCCTGGGGAATGAGGGGAACTTCCCATGCAGGATGGGACAGGAGAACCCAGTATCTGAATTTATTTCCATCTCAGAGGGGCTGAGGGTTGTCCCGTGGCGGCCAGACTCCCTGGTTGAGTCTCCAGGTAGAGCTGCTCCAGCTCCTGGGTCCAATAGGGAGGCCTAGAGCAAAGAGAAGACACCTATGACTTGAATGCAACAGGTCCCAGTGTTGTGATGGGGGAACAGGGCATTCTGACGTGCCCTCTCCCAAAAGCCAAAAGAGACCCTTCATTGGCCCTTCCTGGAAACAGAGAGCACCACCAGAGGCAACACATCCCCTAGAGTAGACAGTTCTCCTGATGTTGGATCACGGATCTTCTGGACAACAACTGTCCTTTCCTGGGGCTTACCCCGCAACTGGGATGAAGTCAAGAAGCCTGGGACCCACAAAGACCAGGATCAGGGCTGACCAGCCCCTTAGCCTCGAGGTCAGCTGATCTCTGCCCAGGGCTCAGGGCCCCTCACTTCCTTTAGAGCCTGGTCAGCATCCCTGGTGCAGCCCCTGACATAACCTCCAGGGGGCGACATTGGGACGTGCAGACAACACAGGAAATTCACATATGAAGCTGGTTTTGGCTGAGGAGGTGGGAACAGGAGTCTGACTTCTATCCTCTGTTCCAAAAGACACTTATGGGTCCCTACCATGCGCCTGTTCTGTCCTGTGTGTTCCTTCCTGAGGCCTTTAAGGACTCTGCTCTGTCAAATGTCCCTGTGCAGCTCCCCACTCCCTGCCTGGCACCACCCATGGGCAAAGGCAAGTGACCACAGGAAAGTCCCCCCAGCAGAGGACAGAGGCTGCCCAGGATGGTCAGAAGCCTGAATGATAGTCTATTGTGTTTATCCATTAATTCGGCTGTTTATTGTGTTTATCCATTAATTGGGTCGTTTCTGCATTTTGGCTATCGTGAATAGTGCTGCTACGAAGATGGGTGTACAAATATCTCTTTCAGTTCCTGCTTTCGTTTTTTTAGCGTATATACCCAGAAGTGAAATTACCAGACCATATGGCGTTTTTATGTACAGTATTTGGAAAATCACAATACTGTTTTCCATTGTGGCCATTTTACTGTCCTGTCAAACATGCACAAGGCTCCAGCTTCTCCACATCATCTCCAGTAGTTGTTTCCTGGGCTCCTTTGATACTAGCCATTTTAATTGGTGTGAGGGGTAGCTCAGTATAGTTTTAATTTGTTTCTCCCCAATGACTGGTGATGTTGAGCTGCTTTTTATGTGGTTTTTGGCCATTTGTATATCTTCTTTGGAGAAATGTCTATTCAAGAGCTTTGCCCATTTTATTTATTTTTTTATTTTTATTTTTTAAAGATTTTATTTATTTATTTGACAGAGAGAGAGATCACAAGCAGGCAGAGAGACAGGCAGAGGGAGAGGGGGAAGCGGGCTCCCTGCTGAACAGAGAGCCCGATGCGGGGCTCGATCGCAGGACCCTGAGACCATGAGCTGAACTGAAGGTAGAGGCTTAACCGACTGAGCCACCCAGGCGCCCCAGCTTTGCCCATTTTAAAATCAAGTTTTAATTTGGTTTTGTTGTTGCTGAGTGGTAGGAGTTCTTTGTATATTCTGGTCATTAACCCTTTGTCTGATACATGATTTGCAAGTTATTTTCTTTCATTCTGTTACTGGCGGGAGGTAAGTGCTATGTGTCTGGAGGTCTGGGTTCTTGGATTCCCCACAAAAGGTTTACAGAAGGACCTGTGCTTGAATAAAGATGGACCGAAGGAAGGAAGCAGGCACAAAGCAGTTTATCAAGGACAGAACACTTGTGAGATGGGAGAGTGGGCAGACCCAGAAGTGGCAACTGCCCCAGGCTCAGGGGTGTCTCTTTATGTTTGTATAGGTTATATGTCATAGCTAGGGTTGTTCCCCATCACCTAAGAGACTCCCTCCACCAGTTAGGAGGAGGAGTTTTTGGCCTACAAGATTCTTGCAGGAACTGCCATGGCCACGGGGTGGGGTGGGGTGGGGGGAAAGGGTGTCCAAATGACACTGTAAATATATTATAATGAAGCTACAGGTTATTGTAGGACACAGGCTGGACAGGAGAGTGCATGCTCTGCACCTGCTGCTCTTGGCCCCGGGAAGTGGGGAAACCATGAAACCACTGTTTACACCATCCTGGCCTCCAGCTCATATCTAGCTAACTGCCTGCTCTAGCAAGTCCATAGGTTGCCTCCCACTCTGTTAATTGTGTCCTTTGATGAATGGGCTTTTTTCTTTAATGTTGATCCAAGTTTGGCTTATCTATTTTTTTTCCTTTTTTGCCCGTATTCTCAGTGTCCTATTCAAGAAATCACTGCCAAATCCAATGTCATATAGGCTTGCCCCTATCTTTCCTTTTAAGAGTCTTATAGTTTTAGGTCTTACTTTTAGAATTTGATCCATTTTGAGTTAATTTCTGTAGGTGGTGTGAGGCAGTGGCTCACCTTCATTCTTTTGCATCTGGCTATCTAGTTTTCCAACACTCTTTGTTGAAAATATGGTCCTTTCTCCATTAAAAGACTTGGTACCCTTGTCTGAAATCATTTCATCAAATAATTGGGGCTTTCATCTGGCCCCTCTATTGTATTCCATGGTATCTATATGTCTGTCTTTATCCCAGCACCATACTATTTTGATTCCTTTAGCTTTGTAGTAAGTTTTGAAATTGGGAAGCATGAGACCTCCAATTTTGTTCTTTTTTAAAGATTGTCTTAACTATTTGAGATTCCATATGAATTTTAGGATGATTTTCCTATTTATGCAAAAAAGTCACTGGCATTTTTCATGGGGATTGTACCAAATATATATATATAGTTTGGGGTAACGTTGACATCTTAATATTAACCCTTTCAATCCATGAGCATGGATGTCTTTCTACTTATTTGAGTCTTCTTTAATTTTTAATAAACTTTTTAAAATTCACATATTATGTATTAATAAAAATTTTTTAAAGATTTTATTTATTTATTTATTTATTTATTTATATGAGAGAGAGAGAGAGCATAAGAAGGGGGAGGGTCAGAGGGAGAAGCAGTCTCTGCCGAGCAGGGAGCCCGATACAGGACTTGACCCTGGGACTCCAGGATCATGACCTGAGCCAAAGGCAGTTGCTTAACCAGTTGAGCTACCCAGGCGCCCCTTTAATTTCTTCTGAACGCCTGGTAGCTTTCAGTGTATACATCTTTCAACTACTTGGTTAAGTTTATTTCTAAACATTTTAGTCTTTTTGATGTTATTATAAATGGAATAAGCTCCATCCCTCCATTGTCAACTCAGTTCCCCAGAGAAGCCTGAGGCCAAGACCTGGGTCCAAGAAATATACAGGATCAAAGAAAGGGGAAAGAGAGGTTGGGGGGAAAGGGATTAAATGGGGTCCATCTGGGCCCTGCAGGTTCTCCCACCCAAAGGTATTCCTGGGACACTGTCCAGAGGAGGTGCCTTTGCCCAGCCTTCCCTGCTCAGGTCACTCACTATATCCTTCTCATCCCTGACATGGCTGGACCCCCTAAGGACGTAAATTTGGAGGAGCCAAGTCCTTTGGATGTGTGTCTAAGAGACACATCAGAAAATATTTCTTATCTCCAGGACTGGGAAAGGAGGGCTCTCCCATGTCTTACAGGAGGTGCTGACCCTGGTTTGCCATGACTACTGCCACGTGTCCATCTGCCAAGGGTCCAATCCTAGTCACCCTGGAGACCCTGGGGGCTCAGGCCCTGCAAGGGCAGCGCACCCTGAATAGAGACTGGGCGCAGGGCAGTTGTTCCTCTGTGCATGGGAGACTGAGCCACACAGCTCATATTTGGTACTTGGTTAAAAATATACTTCTAGCAAAACTTAAGGGACACAGCTAAAGTGGTGCTCCAAAGGGAATTCATTACCATAAATGCTGATACTGGAAAAGGTTGGTTACAAATGAGTTCATCATTCAGCTAAAGGAGTTGGGGAAGAACAAAGGGAAAGAGGAAAGTGAACATAAACTTGAGAGGAAAAAATAATAAACTAGAGGACATACACAGAATCAAGAAGATCCACACATCCCAAAATTCCTTTCTTGAAAAAGCTTACCGGGACGCCTGGGTGGCTCAGTTGGTTAAGCAGCTGCCTTCAGCTCAGGTCATGATCCCAGCGTCCTGGGATCGAGTCCCACATCAGGCTCCTTGCTCAGCAGGGAACCTGCTTCTGCCTCTGCCTACCACTCTGTCTGCCTGTGCTCGCTCTCTCTCTCTCTCTCTCTAACAAATAAATAAATTTTTAAAAAAATTTTTTTAAAAAATTAAAAAAAAAAGAAAAAGCTTACCAATTTTTAACACCTCTGGGAAAATGCATCAGCAAAACAACAGAGGAAGCACAAACCAGCTTCATTAGCCGCGGGGAATCGTGGCCATTGTTAAAGCTTCGGTGGAGACTGAAGAGTCTAAAACATCTTCACAGCCATAAACTCATAATTTTGACAGAATTGACAATGTTCCTAGTAAAACCAGAAATCACATAAACTAACTCATGAAGAAACAGGAAATCTGACCTGTACTATAACTATTTTTTTTTAGATTTCACTTATTTATTTGACAGACAGAGATCACAAGTAGGCAGAGAGGCAGGCTGAGAGAGAGAGGAAGAAGCAGGCATCCTGCTGAGCAGAAAGCCTGATGCGGGGCTCGATCCCAGGACCCTGGGATCATGACCTGAGCCAAAGGCAGAGGCTTAACCCACTGAGCCACCCAGGCGCCCCTGTACTATAACTATTAAAGGAAATTTAGTTAATAGTTAAAATGGTTTTACACACACACATACACACTCATGCACACACACATACATGTAGGTGCCACATGTGTGCACACTCACAGAAAACACAGATGGCTTTAAAATGAATATGCGGGGGGCACCTGGGTGGCTCAGTCAGTAAAGTGTCTACCTTCAGCTCAGGTCATGATCCCAGGGCCCTGGGATCTAGCCCTGCATCGAGCTCCCTGCTCAGACAGAAATCTGCTTCTCCCTCTGCCTGCTGCTCTTCCTGCTTGTATTCTCTCTCTCTCTCTGACAAATAAATAAATAAAATATTTAAAAACAATAAAATAAAATGAATATGAATATCTCTATGGAGGAAAAAATAGGCCCCTAACTCACACCATACAATCTCTTAGAAACTGATTTAAATTTATTAAAATTAGAATTTCTGGCCTTCAAAGACACCCAGTTCTCTCTCCCTCTGTCTTTCATAGGTATACAAGTTACACATAGGTTGTGTGTGTATCTGTATGATGATGAAGCCATGTCCGAAGTGCATTACAAAATCCTCCAAAAGCAATAAGAAAAAGACTGACAGTCCAGTTTTTTTTTAAAGATTTTATTTATTTGACAGACAGAGATCACAAGTAGGCAGAGAGGCAGGCAGAGAGAGAGGAGGAAGCAGGCTCCCTGCTGAGCAGAGAGCCCAATGTGGGGCTCGATCCCAGGACCCCTGGATGATGACCTGAGCCGAAGGCAGAGGCTTAACCCACTGAGCCACCCAGGCGCCCCGACAGTCCAGTTTTTTAAGATGGCTGATAACTCTAAGAGACACTGAACAGTAGAACATGGGAAAACAGCCAGCAAGCATATGAAGAGCTGCATTTGCTTTATTGTTTATCTGGGAAGCACACAGTAGAACCAGTGGGAACTATCCTGTCAGCCACACAAGAAGCGCTGAAATTAAAAGGACTGACAATACAAAGAACTGAAAGATTGGAATGTGTAAACACTGCTGGTGGGGCTAAAGATTGGTTCAACTGTTCGGCAGTAGGATCTAAAATTTCTATATATTTTAGAAGATGTTCCAGTGAATACCGTGGTACCTGCCCCCCAAGGAAATGAGTTAGACACACATGCATGAGAATATTCCTATCAGTATTATTCAGAAGAGCCAAAGAGTAGAGGAATCCAAATGCCCAACAGTACAGTGGGCAAATACTGTGATGTAGTCAAACAAAAGAATAATTAAGCGACATGAAAACGGAGTGAATTGAGGCTACAACACAACGTGGATAAATCCCACAACACAGTGCTGAAGGAGAGCAGCCAAATGCAGAAGGGAACAAATTGATTCTACTTTTGTAAAGTTTCCAAAGAGGCAAAAACCAGTCTTTGGCAAAACCAGTCTTTGGCAGTAGAAGTCAGAATGGAGGTGATAGTGGAGGTCCTAATGGCATGAGGCATTGGGGAACGTTCTCTACTTTGAGCTGGGCAATGGTTTCATAAGCACACACCTATGCAGAAATTCACTGCAATGTTCATGTTACGTAACAAAAAAAGAAGTATAAAATCTCTTCAGGCCACACAAAAAAAGCAACCTCCACAAAACAATCAAACCTTCAGCCGTTTTCCAGAGAACAGGTCAAAGAAGGAATATTCACAAACTCATTTTATGTGGCGGTATAACCTCCATGTCAAAACCAGACCAGGAAAGAATGAGGAAGTAAAGGTGTAGGCCTTTCTCATGACCAGGGATGAAAAATCCCCAAATAAAATGCTAGCAAAATGGATCAGGAATTACCAAGCTAAATTTCCTGCCCAAAATATTATATATATTTACTTCTTGTCTCCACTCTCTAATTCCCAAAAGGCCAGCCAAGTCACTGATGGAGCTAACATACCATCCCCAACACACACTTCCAAATGCTCTGAGTGGAGGGAAGTGCCATCTTCTGTTGAGAAAAAAACTTCTAAATCTTTAACAGGTCTGTGACCCACTGTGGATCACCTGGAAAGGATCTGAATAAAGAGAGCTCTTCGCCTCATTTGTTGTTTTTCTGCTTGTGGAGATTTTCTCTTCGCAGAAATTCACCTCAAACTGTTCTTTCCTTGGGCACGCAGGGAAAATATTATGTCTAAATTATCCTCTCTGCACACCTAGGAGAGGGGAGTTGTGGTGGTGGGATGTTTTGGGGGACAATATCAAGAGGAAAGAATGAGATTCACAAGAGCCCCTACCCAGTCAGAAGAGCACTTGGCTGGCCTCACAGTGCCTCGGAGACAAAGGGACCACAGACAGCTCCCAGTTTTTTTCTCTTTGCAAGCAGCAGTTGGGACACAGGAAGACAGAAAATGGGGCCAGCTGATATGAGCAGAGAAGCAGACACATCGCGGGTGTATCTTCTCTCAGCCACCTCTCCCAGTGTCCTGAGCCCTCCTGTCAGGCTCTGGTGGAAAGACCCAGAAAACACACCAACTCTTCAGATAGGCTTCTCTTTTGTCTCACCTTCCCCCATGATCGGCTCCTTGTCATCCCATCTGTACATATACGGCCCCTCATAATTCTTGGTCCACCAAGACTTGTTCTTGCCGCTCTGTATTTGCTCACATCGTCCCTGACTGGGGTGCCCTCTCCCCCTTTTTTATGAATCTGCTCCTTCTATATAGCCAACTTCATTGGCCATCTGGCCACAAGGTCATCCCAACCTCCACAGGTAGACACAGTGAACCCCCTCAAAATTCCCACCTCTGACTCTGCTATGCTAACACGTTTGGGGGCAGCTACCTATGCTCACATCATGTGTCCTACGGATCCCTGAGTTCCCAAGGCAGAGACAGGATGAGCCTTGGTGTATTTCTCAAAGACCCCATCACAGGAAAATGGCTATCAGTGTTCAGAGAATAAATAAGGGAAGAAAGATAGATAAACGGGGGGATACCCACTTCTACTCTCACATAATCACTATGGGCGTGCAGAGCATATGAAGAAATGGACATTCACACGCACGCCCAGTGGTGTGCTGGTGCCAGCTTTACACATGGTGATATGTAGGTTTCTTTCCCAGGCTTTTTGTTTGAGATAAAATTCACACAACATAAAATTCAGTATTTTTATGATTTTAAAGTGTGGGGCCAGGAGACTGTGGCCCATCCAGTCCCACCAGAGTTCTGTGCCGCAGGATAGCCCCAGGGTGGCTGGAGGCCTGCACTGACTGTCCTGTAGGCGAGAGGTGAGAGCCAGTCTCTGCCAAGGGGTCCGTGTCCAAGGCACTGATCTGAACCCTGGTCAGGTGCCTGGTGTTAAGCCTGATGAGGGTACAAATCCCCTCATGTCCACCACAGGGCAACATCAGGACACATGAAGGTGTCTGTCTGTCTGTCTGCTCTCTTTCATGCACACACACACGAACTGTTGGGCTCACTTGAACCACAAATGTTCTCAAGTACCCTGGGCATGGATGGAATCAAGGTTTTGGGAGGAAAATGACCAACATGCCTAGATAAAATGATAGACATGCTTTTGCCAGAAAGAAGATCCCGTGCCCAGGAAAAGTGACATCACGTCCCAGATGCACCTCCCAGGGAGAGCTATGCTGGGGAGACATGTGTCCTGCCTGAATGAAGTAGGGGTGAGTCTCCAGTTAGTGCAAACACTGTAGATTTCATTCTCCCCATTCTTCCCCCGCAGATGGACCCACCTCAGAAACTTCAGCACTTTTCTCCCCGCTAGAGCCATCAAGGGGATCATGGTGCGGCCCAAGCTGAGCTGACTCTGACCTGGAACCGTTGGATATCTTCTGCTTCCAGAAAACAGTGGGGTGATGGGACCCTTCAGCTCAGGCTTCTCCTCTGCTGGGAGGAGACAGAGGGCCTCCCCTCATCTACAGATGAGTCTCCCTTCCCATCCTTATTTCTCATCCCCCATCCCATGACATTCTCTTGCCCTCAGCTAAAGAGGATGACTTTTCAGTGGGCCTTTGACCAAGGCAACCCCAGATACCCAGAATTTCCCCTAATTCTGTCATGTGAGCTCCAGGAGCAGCTGGGGATAAGGGCGCCAAGGACACCCACATCCTCTATAACCTACTTCCTTGCACGGACTTCTCAGTCACCTGGGCCTGAGTTCCCTTCAAATCAAAAGCTTCAGCACAAAGGACCTCACACTCCCACCAAAGCACAGAACATTCCTAAGGAACAGAGACACCCCAAGAGAGGAGACCATCCAGACTGACCATGTCAGGCCTGACCAGAGGGTGCATGTCCATGGGTATTTCCTCACCTGGCTCACTCCCCTCAGCCACCCCAGGAAAATCGGAGACTCTGTGTGGAATAGTCTTTCCCTCCGCTGGTGTTCCATGGACAGACACCTCTCTGAGAGAAATATCTTCAGACCCTGCCCCAATCAGCTCACTAGGTCACTGCTCAGTTCTGCCTCTGTATCTGTTTATCCTGACAGACCCATGAGTTCTCTGCATCAGAGAACAGCCCTGAGACTCAGAGGCAGAGGAATGGATCCAAAGGCTAAGGAGATCGGAATGTGGTGTGGACTTGTCATTTAAGACCTGCTTGCCCACACTGGGAGGATCCAGAGGACACACCTTTCTCGTTCATAACTGTGAAGTATACATTTATAAGGGAGTCACAGCACACCTGAAGAGCTCTGTGATTGCTCTTCTCTGTAGGTCAGAAAGTACAGTGGGAGCTGCTGCCACTGAACTGGGAAACCTAAATTCAATGGAGGTAATTGGATCCTGGAGTAGTAGGGACAAGAGGCCACACTTAATCACCAAAAGCAAGCTGGGCCATGGTCACCATCATGAACAGCAGATCCAAAGCAGCCATCAGAATAGTCTGATTCATGGAGACCAATGACAATGGCAATGACATTGGCTAGTTGATCATGGTGTTCGTAGAAATGAAATAGATGGGAAGCTACTAAATTCTTACTTGGTCTGTATAAGTAGAAGAGTTCTAGGGCAAGTGAACAAAAGTCTATCTTGAATCATAGCAACTGAGTTTTATGGCCTCTCAGTCAATTCCCAGACTTGAGGCAATTTAAGGAGCCAGGACCCCTCGAATAAAAGAGAAGCCAGGTCCCCTTGAGGAATGACCCCAGTATGCTGCTAAAAATTTATACTATCAACCTTTCTCCAAGCCTTCCCAGAGGAACCTGTGACCTTTACCAAGTTGACGGTCACTGGGGAAAAGCAAATAGCTCTTTGGGGCACCACTAGACATGGGCTCTAAACTGGGGACCAAAATGTCACAGTGTCCCACCAATCAGAGGAGGGGCTTATGGAGCTCAGGTGGCCAATGGACTCTGAGCTCAGGTCCATCTCATAGTGAGCCTGGGCAGGCAGGGAGGGGCGGTATCCCTGAACCAATCCTATGGTTATCTCCCCGTTTGGTGTAACTGGAAGAGTCATACTCAACAGCTAGCAGAATCCCCACATTGGTTCCCTGCCCCATAGACCAAGGACTATTACTTGGGAAAGGCCAAGCAGAAAGCACTAGAACTGCCTCTACTTAGTAAAACGGTAAACTGGAAGCAATACCACATTCCCGGAGGGACCAGAGAGATTAGTGCAACATCAAGGACTTGAAGGATAAAGGGGTCTTGGAGAGTGACAATGGATTATCCCAAGCTTAACCAGGTGGTGAGTCCAATTGCAACTGGTATGTGTTGTACCAGATGTGGTTTCCTTGCTTGAGCAAATTATCACCTCCCATGGCACCTGGTATGAATCTATCCATCTGGCAAATACTTCTTCCTCCATACCTGTTAGTAAAGACCCACTGGAGTCAGTTTGCTTTCAGCGGGCAAGGCCAGAAATGCACGTTCACCGTCCCCTGGGGCGCAACAACTCCCCAGCCCTGGGTCATAATTTACCTCACAGGGATCTTGATTGCCTTTTCCTCTCACAAGCCATCACTCCAGCCTACTGCATTGATGACATTATGCTAACTGCCCCCAGCGAGCAAAGAAGTAGCGGCGACCCTAGACTGCCGGGTAAGGCATTTCTATGCCAGTACAAGGGAAATAAACAAAAATTCAGGGGCCTTCTACCTCCATGAAATTTCTAGGGGTCCAGGGGTGAGGGGCATATTGATCTCTTCCAAAGTGAAGGATGAGTTGCTGCATCCTGCCCTTCAAACCACCCAAAACCAAACTGCAACACCGAATGAGCCTCTTTGGATTTCAAGGCAATGTGCTCCCTGTTTAGGTAGGTGTGCTACTCTGGCTTATTTATCGAGTGACCCAAAAAGCTGCTAGTTTTGAGTGGTGCCGAGAATAAGAGAAGGCTTTGCTGCAGGTCTCCCTCTATGCAAATTGCCCTGCCATTTGGGCTAGAGAGCCCAGCAGGTCCAGCGGTGCTGGAGGTGGTAGGAGCGGCCAGGTTTGGTGTCTGGAGCCCTTAGCAGGCCCACAGAACTGAGTCACAGGGCAGGCCCTTAGGATTGTGAAGCAAAATCTTGCTGTACTTTTGGGAAACAGCTTTTGGCTTGCCACTGGACCTTAGTAGAGACTAAATGCTTAACCACAGGCCGCCCAGTTACCATGTGACCTGGGCGGCCTATGCGCTGGGGAAAAGGGAATATACCCAGGCCCTTTGGAGGTTACTGGACACAGGCTCTGCACTGACCCTAATTCCATCATGGACTGGGAGACATACCAGGCCCTACAGCCAGGCATACAGAGCAGCACTCCATCATCAAATGGAAGTGGGAAATGAGATGATCAAGCGTGGCCAGGATCTGAAGGCACATGCAGTATGCGAAGATGTGGCCCAGATGCCCACACTCCCCACTCCTGCAACACTGCCTTCTCTCTCCCAGCCACATCTGTGGCCTCATGGCGAGCCATCTATGATCAGTTGATGGAGGAAGAGAAACCTCCGGCCTGGTTTACAGATGGTTCTGCATGCCAGGCAGACACAACTCCAAAGTGGACAGCTCCAGCATGACAGCCCCTTTCTGGAACATTCCTGATGGTCAGGGTGAAGGGAAATCCTATCGGTGGGGAGAGCTTCAGGAAATATACCTGTTGTTCATTGTGCTTGGAAGGAGACATGGCCTGGATATGGTTGTGTACCGACTCACGGGCTGTGGCTGATGATCTGGCTACATGGTCAGACACTTGGAAGGAACATGTTTGGAAAATCGGTGACAAGGAGGTCTTGGGAGAAGGTATGTAGATATAACTTTCTGAACGCTCACCATTCACTTCAGCATGGGAGGATTTTAATACTTAAGTGGATTAGTGGCCTGTTCTGTGGCTATCAATCATTCAGCCTCTTTCCCTAGCCAACCTTTCATTCCCTGAGTGGCTCATGAACAAAGTGGCCACAGTGGAGGTGGTTTATGCACTGGCTCAGCATTATGAACTTCGGCTCACCAAGGCCAACCTAGCCATGGCCACCGCTGAGTGCTCCATCTGCCAGCTCAGAGACCAATGCTGGGCCCCTGGTATGGCCCCATTCCCCAGGGTGACCAGACAGCTGTCTGCTGGCAGGTTGATGACAGACCATTTCCAGGATAGAAGGAGCACTGTTTTGTTCTTACTGGATAGGTACTCACTCTGGATACGGATTTGCCTTCCCTATACACAAAGCTCCTAACGAAACGACCATCCATGGGTTCACAGGATGCCTTCTCAACTGCCACAGCGTTCCACACAGCACTGCTTCTGATCAAGGGACTCACTTCAGAGCAAATAAAATGCAGCAGTGTGTGCGCGCATCCATCATAATCCTGAAGCAGCTGTCTTGAGGGAAAAGTGGGGCTGGCCTTTTGGACACTCAGTGACAGCACCAGCTAGGGTTGGAGGGAAGGACTCCAGGAGGCTCTACATGCTCTGAGTCTACATCCAGTCTGTGCAGTTTCTCCCACAGCCAGGATTCTCACGTCTAGGAATCGAGAGCTAGAAATGGGAGTGATACCGCTCACTATACCTCCCGTGATCCAACGGCAAAATGTCGTTTCCCGTCCCTGTGGCATTATGTGCTGCTGACCTAGAAGTTAGTTAGTTCCAAAGGGAGGAATATTTCTACCGGGAGATACAATAATGATTCCATTGACACATCACTCCAGGCCATCCAGAGAGTACAGCGCCTAGGAGAACAGCGATCTCAGCTTCACTTCTCTCCGCCCACACATGATGGCTAGTGGGCCCAGAGACTGTGAGGCCCCAGCGACCTCAGGAGCAGCTGCCTCGAGCAGGAGTAGGTGGGACCACTGGCCGAGGCTAGCCACAGAGGCCCAGAGAGAAGGTGGTGCAGGACAGAAACCCCAGGGATGGGGATGGGGAAGGGGGAGAGGAGAAACACAGGCCTTAAGGTGGGGGTACTCCTAGGTGCTGGGTGAGATTGTGAGTGTAAAGTCATCTCAGCATTGTGAGGCCCAGGAGGCCCAGATCCTGATGAATAGGAGGGAAGCAGCTCAGCTCCCACCTCACCTGGTCCGGGGACACAGAGAGGTGTGTGATGCTGTGTGTTCCCAGGTCGAGGACCCTGTGCTGATGCCAGGTCCTGGGAGTGAGAAGGAAAGTTGACTTATCCATCTTCTTCCCTCTGCCCTCTTGACACAAACCTTCCCCTCCTGATGCCCCCAGCTTCCTGCTTCTCCTCCTTCTCCCCACAGACCCACCACCCAGCATTCCAGCCACATAAATCACTGCTGCCCAGGGACACACACAGTATAACTTAACTGGAGACAACACACATTGGTACACAGTCCTGGAAATCTGTTTGGTGACAATTTACTGAGGGAAGAGGCAGGGACAATGTACTTACAACAGCAGAGACTGGGACTCAAAGAGCCGGAAGATGATGGAGTATTAACACGATATGTGATCCATGTGAAATATCCACAGATTAATGTTGAATAAACATGAAGAATGGCTTGGCACCCTGACTTGGTCTTCTACGTTTCCCTCCTTGTCCACCAGAGGGCGGTAGAGCTGCGCAACAGCCTGGAGCCTTCCTCAGCCCGCCCACAACTCAGCAGGGTCTGACCCTCCCCGGCCTCACTCACTCACAGTCCTCCTGGCTCCCCAGGCTCCCCGCACTGAACTCTGTCAGCACCTCTGGCCAGCCAGGCATCTGCCCGCTGAGACTGGTCCCTCTGTGGACAGCTCGTCCCTCCACACTCTGTCTTTCAAGGGGCGAAGGGGCGAAGGTCCACTCATGCTTCCAGTCTCAGCCAAAAGGTCACTTTCTCAGGAGTGCTCCATGGGACCCCCATCAGCTAAGACCCCCTGACATGCTCCAGACGCACCAGATACTTTCCCTTCCTGGCCCTTCTCTTGATTATAATTGACTCCTCAGTGCCATGATTTTCTGAGCACCGGTGGCCCTGCTACAGGGTAAACACCACAAGTCCAGGGCCCACATCTATCCTGTTCTCTGTGGAGTTCCCCGGATCCAGCCCAGGGCCTGACACGTCACAGATGCCCAGTAAATACTCGTTGAAGGCATGAGGGAGAGCACACGATGTGAACCTGGGATCAAGCCTCTTCCCTGCAGACTGAGGCCAATAGCATCAGCATGGGAGGAGGCCAGCACGTGCCCAAAGGTGCCCCTGTAAGATGTCGGGCCTTTACCCCTCCTAGATTCAGGAGGGAGGACAGGGGCCTCCTACAGTTAGAGGTCGGACCCCCATTCATTCCCACAACATGGACACCCCCTCCCATCTGGCTCTTGTGAATGACTTCTCCCCTTGGAAGGCCTGGGTGGGCAGCCTGTTTCCTTCCTCTTCTCTCAGAGATCTGACCTCGCACAAATTCTGGATCACAAACCCAGGGGAGTTCAGAGCCCCACCCTGACCTCCAAAGACATCAGGAGCTGACTCCTCATCCTGAGGACCCCTGGTCTGTGGGGACACCTGCTATGTCTCCCTGAAGATGTCGCAGTGGCCCAAGGTGTCCTGGGGAGCGAGGGGGAACTTCCCAGGCAGGTGAGACAGGAGAACCCAGCATCTGCTTGTGTTTCCCCTGGGGCTGAGTCTCTGGGTAGGGCCGCCCCCAGCTCCTGGTTCCTGTGGGGAGACCTAGAGCAGAGGAGAGACAGGGACACAGATGGCTCCCCTCCCTGTTGTGATGGGGAGACAGGACACTGTGGGGTCCAGCCCTCAGGCTGGCGCCTTTTCCCCAAAGGCTCAAGAGACCCCTACGAGGCCATTCCTTGAAATCTCGAGGACAGAGAGCGCGTGCTGAGGGAGCAAATCCCTCTGGGTGGACAATTCTCCTGCCACGAGAGCAGGAATCTTCTAGACTGTGCCTGTCTTCTCCCTGGGCTCATGATGCCCTGGGATGGAGTCAGGCAGTCTAGGACCCACAGGGACCAGGACCCGGGCTGACCAATCCCTCACCTCTGCCCAAGGGCTCAGGGACCCTCACCCTTTGGAGCCTGGTCAGCAGTCCTTGTGTTGCCCCCAGACTCGCCTCCAGGGGGCAACATAGGCACATGCCAACAACACACAAGACATTAAACCCTGAAGCTGGTTTTGGCCGAGGAGGGGGAGGCGGAGCCTGGTTTCCATCCCTTTCTCCCACAGACCCATCGGGGTCCCTCCCACATGACTGTTCTGTCCTGCCCACTCCTTCTAGGGCACTAGGAGCACAATGATCTGTCAGGGGTCCCCCATGCCCTGCCTGGCACCACCCATGGGGGAAGCAGGGTGACCACAGGAAGGTCCCCCTATCAGAGGACACAGACTGCCCAGGACGCTCAGGAGAACACGGACTGTCTCCAGGCCACAGTTCAGCCAATGGATTGAAGAGGGAGGGTCTCCTCGAAACACTTCCAGGAGCCGCAGCCGCCTGACCTCCCACCATCTCTTCTCTTCCCAGGACACGCAGGAAACCCCCTTCCTACCTGGGAATGGAGCTCCTGAGACACCTGGTCCTGCGTCTATGTCTCTGGAAGCAGAGGCCGGGCTGGGGACACCCAGGGACAGACCGGGGGTCCCTCACCTGTCATTACCCAGCCCGCCCCTTTCTCACCCCCAGAGTCATCTCTGGGACCTTGCTGCCAGGAGTCAGTCCAACCTCCCGAGAGCCTGTGAGAGCACTGGGGAGACCGGTGCCCAGCTGGCCTTCCCTGTCACAAACGGAAATCATCCCCAGGATCTGGCGACCCTGGGGCTCTGTGTGTGGTGCCCACAGACTCAAGGCCAGGACACAGCAGGGGAGTGGGGAGAAGGGCCATCCTCTAAGGGAACCGGGTCCCCCTCAGTCTTGCTATTCAGAGTGTGCTCCCCGGGCCAGGACGGTCAGCATCACCTGGGAGCTTGGTAGAGGCAGACGCTGGGGTCCACTCCACACCCGCTGAGTCAGACTCTGTATTTCCACAGGATCTGCAGACCCTCCGGGGGCACAGGAGGGGGAGAGGCGGCCCCACCCCCACATCATAGGGTCTCAGCCTGGCTGGGCATCTGCTGAAGCAGCATTTCTAGGTGTCCCCTGGGCATTCACAGTCTTGATACAGTTCCACAGGTGGTTCCAACGCACAGTAGGGGTGACATCCCAGGGACAGGAGTTCCTGAGGCAGCCCCCAGGCTCCTGCTCCGAAGGGGAAAGCCACAAGGGGAGGAGAGAGGGCTGTGGGGGCACTGACCCTGTACCTTAACCCCAAGCTGTGTGGGTCACTAGACCCCAATGCCACAAGCTTGTGCTTGTCCCAACAAGGGCATGTGTGTGCTCTCCCATATGCTGGGAAATCACAGCTGAAGAGGGAGAGGCCTCAGCCTTTCCCAGGGAACCGAAATGTAGACAGAAATGAAAGGGGAAGAAGGGGACAAGGGAGTGGGGAAGGAGGTGAGGGGAGGGGATCTAGCAGAGACCCCGCCCTGGCTCACGTGACCGGGCCCTGTGTCCCTGCCCCCCAGAGGCCTGAGCTCAGAGGCAGGAAGGACGGCAGAGCTGACGCGTTGGGACAGCAGTGCCTGGAGCATTTCTGAAGCAGAAGCTCTTCTCACAGAGGGAGGGACAGAGCGGGCAGCAGGTACCATGGAGCCCACTTCAACCCCTCCCCGAGGAGGACGGGTCCCCTGGCTGGACCTCCTGCTGGCAGGTGAGAGGGACAATTCCCTGGGAGGGGGAGGCAGGTTGGGAGAGAGAGGCTGGTTGGGGTCTCCGGGAGGACAGGGCTCTGAGAGGGGACAGAGGAGCAGGGCAGGACTGGGGGAGGCGCTCAGCGACAGGACTGTCTCGGGATCTGGAAGTGGTGAGCCAAGGGCTATTTCCCAAGTTACTCATCACTGAGGACTGAATTTTGAAAACGTATGATAACAACAACCCTAATGGGGTCCCTATTAGGGACCCTAATAGCTGTCCCTTCCCGCCAACCTGAGATCTTGACAAGCGCCAGACTTGGAGGGCCCTAACGACACATTCATTCAGCCCCGGTATTTGCTGCCTGCCCCACCACCGGGGTACAGCACAGATCAGACGAGTCCCTGCTCCCGGAGCTCACTACTGTGGGGAGGAAGACAGACACCCAGAGACGTCTAGAATGTGAGGTCAGGTACTGACAAGTGTCATGAAGGGACCAGAACAGGGAAAGGTCAGGACGTGAAGACAGAGGGTCGTCAGAGGAGGCGGTCAGGGCAGGCTTCTCCGGAGGACCCCCTGAGCGTGAGCAGGTATCTGAGGGCAGTGAGGGAGTGAGCGACAGACATGGGAGGAAGAATGTTCCAAACAGAGGAAGTAAGTTCAGAGGTGAAACAGTGTGGTCATGCCACTGACCTTGACCAGCAGAGACACACACAGACACACACCCCAAGGCTGGGGGATGAGGACTTGCTCCGTCTGCAGGGCCCCAGCTTTCCCTCCAACACCTAGATCCAGACACTGATCCGTCGGCTTCCTTCCCTCCTAGTCGCCCTCTTAACCTTCTGGAACCCGCCCACCACTGCCCAAGTCACTGTGGAGTCCGTGCCGCCCAGTGCTACTGAAGGGAAGGACGTCCGTCTGCAAGTCCATAATCTGCCTGGGGGTACTGCACGGTTCGACTGGTTCAAAGGGGCCACGGTAGAGGCCAACCGTCGTATTGTATCATATATAGTAGATATACAAGAAACTATCCCAGGACCTGCACACAGCGGCAGAGAGACAGTGTACCCCAATGGATCCCTGCTGTTCCGGAACATCACCCTGAATGACACAGGAGACTACAACCTACGAATCATAAATAATAAAACTTATGAAGTTGAACAAGCAACTGGACAGCTCCGTGTATTCCGTGAGTAATTCCCTCTCACCTCTGGTGCTGGGTGGGGTGAATTCTACTTCACCCACTGGATGACAGGCCGGGGCTGGGCCTCCATCCCCCTCTGCATTATGTCCCGTGTTGGGGGAGAGGGTTCCAGCATTTAGTGCAGGACACACACAGTGGAGACTAACTTCCTAAGATTGGAATTCCTTTCCTGGAATCCAGACCCTGGGATCATCCGAGAAAGACTCTGCAGGGTCCAGCCAGGGCCAACCTGAGGGACCCCCTGGGATCCTCACCAGAGCTCAGCCCAGAAATCCCCTGCCCAGACTCCTGTCTCAGGGCTCCTGACTCCAGTGACTGTGGGGGGGTCCGTGACAGGCTTGGGTTTTGGCATCCTGGCACGGCTGACTGGGAGCAATGATTTCCCAGCTGCCCGAGCCGGTCACCAGCGAGGGCTCGGCACCAAGAGCCACATCTGGGTAGTGGCAGAGCCTGGTCCTTCACCTGTGAGTTGGGGTTGAAAACAGAGATAGGGAAGGTCCCTGGGCTATTGTATGATGGCCCTGGTGGGATGGAGACCCCAGAGGAAGGTCAGTACCCCCAAGGAGGAACAGAGGAGAGAAGGTGCTCCTGGCAGCAACATCCATAGCAGGGATCAGGCTCAGGGAGCCGTCTCTCATGCAGGCACGTAACAGCTGTTTATGGGGCAGCTCCTCTCTTCCAAGCCTTAGGTGAGATAATTGTGAAAGGTTAATAACAGACAACATGGCAACCCTGAGACCACTTACTTCATTTTATTGAAGGGAAACTGAGGCATGGGGCAATGCAGACAACTGAATCAGAGTCACACAGGCAGATCACAATCCTATAAGGTCTGTCTGTAGCCACAGCCCTGTCTTCTCCACCCAGGCGGCCTTAGTAAACATCTATGGACCCTGAGACCAGCTGTTGGATCAGACCTTTCTTCTTAGGGATCCACAGCTCAAGGTAGATTTTCTGGTCTGGGAAGTGAGAGCAAATGGAGAATTAATGTTTTTACTCAAGAACTAAATTACCTTCAACAATGATCAGAGTCAGTGCAGGGAATGCCCAGGCCTCCCCTCAAGTGGCCAATCCACAGCTCTCTGCATTGGACTTGGAATCACTTACTTTTTCCTGATGTGCTGATATTATCCCACTGGAGTATAAGGGAAAGGACTCTGCCTGCTCCTCCCAACTGTGTACCCCTAACTGGCACAAGGCCCAATGACTCAACTGCTCTTTAATGAAGGAGGAAAGGAATGAATGAATGATTCATGATCTCTTCAGAGTCTGGTCCCTGGATGCAGAATTCTAGGAGGTTCTAGACACACTTGCTCCCTGTCCCTCCAGGGGCTGAGTCTCTGTTCTGTGAGACCCATGTTCTCTGACCACCAGCCCTTTAGGCCACTCCTAGAGAGTCTCATGATGACTGTGGTGTTGCTCAGCCATGGGAGGATCCCGTCCCTGGGTCAGCTGTGGGCTCTCAATGCCTGGAGTCTTTGGAGTCACTTGTAACCCTCACTGCTCACAGCCTGGAACATTTCTGGCTCTCTGCTCTGTCCATGTTCCTAATCTTCCTCCTCCTCCTCCTTTCCAGCCGGGACTACCCCTGCTCTGCACACTCTTCTTTACCTTTAAGCCTTCCCTGGATTCTTCCACTAACACCTGTGGCTAGGCCCACCCTCCCAGGCAATAGTAAAGGACACAGAAATCAGTCAGAGCAGCAGCCTCTGCTGGGCTCCATCAGGAGCCAGTTTCCCCAGGTCACCAGGAGAGTGAGCTTTCGCTGTGCCCTCATCCAGGGCTCTTTCCCTCCATGACGGCAACAAGTGGGACACACCACATGACAGGGACATGTGACCCCTTCATCTACTCTCTACATGACTCCACCAGAGCGTCAAAGACAGAAGGGGCAGGTCTGCAGTCCCCAAAACTCATGGGCTCATTTCATGCCTTTACTCCTGATTCATATCCTCATCCTGGCAAGGCTCTCGTTCTTCCCAGTGGCTCCCCAGACCCTCCCACAGTGGGGCTGGCCAGACCCTGCGCCATCTGACTGGTCCATTGCCTTTTCCACACACACACACGGGTGCTCCTGAGAACACCTCTACCTCAGGGTGGGATCCTCTCACATGGCGAGATCTACCAGTCACTGTCCTTTCACTTAGATGCTGCCCAATTTGGATAAATTTGATCAAACTTGTGTTTCCTGAGAACAAAAGAAAGCCACATACAAGCATTGGGTTTCTTCCCATTTTGACTGTAGAAATTAGTGACAGGGACTTTCTTTCCTAAATTTATTAACATAACGCATATCATTTCTACTAATTTGGTATCATTCCTCCCTTTACATAACAGAGGCACCTCAGACTATTCCCGAATCAATTCTGTTCCTTAACAGGACTCATGTGTCTTTCTCTACCCAGAGAGTCACTGATTTCAAACCCACTATAACATCTTCCTTTGCTCATAATGTGATCCTGATGGGACCGCAGAACTTGGTCTACAACATACATCTGTCTCATAACTGTGTTTACGAATAGTCCATGAAGGCCAGATATCCTCACTCCCACCTCCCCACCTCCCACCAGTCACCCCTTCTGCATTTGAAAACAGCCACTTATATTTCAGGAAAGACGAGCATCGTCCTCCCCGGCCTCTGCAGTGAAAAAAGAGACTTTAAAGACCAAGGGCAGAGCACACAGTTCTCTGCCAAAGCCAGTCAGGCCCTGCCTATCCCCCTGACTCTTTTCTGGATCATTTCTAGTCTTGACTCTGCTCCACCACCATCTCAGGTCAGTCACCGTGGAACACCTGGGGAGAACTGCCCTACTTCGTGGCCCTGCAGCCTGGGTGCTGACCTGCCCTCCAGGCTTGCCCCTGGTGTCCCCAGGTATTACTTCTGCTGAAATACTCCCTTCCAGGACATGCTGCCCGGTGTTCTCTGGGCTTATGAACTCTGGAAAGGCCCATCATGACCCATCTCTAGGACAACCCTGGAAAGCAAGGCCTCAGGGGAAAAACACCTGTAGGCTGACTGGTGGAGGTCTGTGCCATAGAAAGGGCCTCAGCACCTGCACTTTCCAGGTGAGGCCTCTGAGGCTGGTCAGTCAGGGAAGAGCCAGAAGAGGTACAGGGTGGTCTCTGACTTCCTGTCCTGTGTCTTTCACAACCAAACCCTGATGCTTCTTTGACCTGAAAGAGCCTGTGCTTGCTCTTGGACAGACAGCAGGCAGCCTGTGTTCTCTGAGGCTCAGATCCCTCATGCATTTGTCTTGAAATACACAGATCTGCCTTATTCTTTGAAGGACTCCGGTTGGCTGAGAGGTGAGAGATGCCAACTCTGATTCAAGATGCCTGTGGAGGAATCACAGGTACCACCCAGGGCAATGTTCTTTCTGTTGTCTGCGCAGCGGAGTTACCCAAACCCAACATCACAAGCAACAACTCCGACCCCGTGGAGAATGTGGATTCTGTGCTATTAACCTGTGAACCTCAGACTCAGAACACGAGCTACCTGTGGTCAATAAGCAGTAAGAGCCTCCCGGCCAGCACCAGGCTGGAGCTGTCCCTGGACAACAGGACTCTCACTATACATGGTGTCACAAGGGATGACACAGGACCCTATGTGTGTGAAACTCGGAACCCAGTGAGTGACGGTCGTAGTGACCCATTCACCCTGAATGTTCTCTGTGAGTAGCTTCCATTCCTCCCAAACCCGGGCTGCCAGCCCAATCCACACAGCCAGGGGCCAGGCCGCATCCATCCTTCTGGGGTCCGAGTCCATGACTCTCAGCTGGACCCCCAGGCTGGCCACGGCGGCTTGTCCCAGGCAAACCTGGGCAGGCCTGGCCTAAGCCAAGACTAGGAGGGGACAGGCTGCTCCTCCCTGAGAGGGTCACCAGCCTGTGAGGGGAAACAGGTGAATGTCTCAGACCCAGGCTGAACACAGGGGGCTTCTGGTTGGGACTTTTTAAAATGAGGTTGGGACCCAGCTCAGAGGGACACTGTGGCTCTTGTACAGACCAGGAGCTTCCCCTTCCCTTGGATTGCATCAACTGTGGCTTTATTCTGTTTGCTCCAGATGGCCCGGACGCTCCCACCATTTCCCCCTCAGACTCCTATTACCATCCAGGGGCCAACCTCAATCTCTCCTGCCACGCAGCCTCTAACCCGCCTGCACAGTATTCTTGGCTTATCAATGGGAGGCCCCAGCCATACACACAGGAGCTCTTTATCCCCAACATCACTGCGAATGATAGTGGATCCTATACCTGCCTCGCCTCTAACTCTGCCACTCGTCTCAATAAGACCACAGTCAAGACTATCACAGTCTCTGGTAAGTGGATCCCTGGAGCATCTGCATGGATCGCTGTGGTGAAGGTCTGTCTGGCTTCCAGAAAAGAGCCTAGAAGTTATTTCCCATTTGCTTATGTCACAAGCAAATACCAAATCTGTCCCTGAACTCTCCCATTACATGTCTGCAGACGCTTCCTCCCCTTCCTCTCTGATTTCTCCAGGTAGACCTTGGGTCCGGCCTGGAATGTGGGAACCCTGGAATGTGGGAATAGGGTTCTCTCAGCCCCAGAAAGCCCCATGTGGTGGAGGGGGCTTACAGAGGAAGAAGGAAGGTCCTTTTGCTCCTGGCTCGCCCTGTGACTGACTCTGCTCTGATGTCATCTGTGGTGGGACAGGAGCATATGGAGAAGGTACAGGAGAAGCCTGTCTTCAATCTGGCCAAATTGTGCTACCAGTTGTGCCAGAGTCTCCCTCATGTGAGGCCGCCAAGAAATGGGCAAAGCGAACCCTGAGGCAGACCCTCTGACTGTGTCAGGCTCCGAAGTCTACCAGTTCTAGAACCCTCCGCGAAATCAGCACGTCTGATACACCAAACGAGAGCAATGAGTAATGGTAGATTCCCCAACAGAGTCCCTTCGTGGGACAGAAGGAACAATGCCAAAAGTATTTATTTATTCCTACAGCTAAGAGTACCAGCCTTCTGTTAAAACTGTGACCATTAATCTAAAGATTTCCTTTCTGTAATATTCAATCCACAGGCCAGGAAGTAAAAGTCTCATTCAGATTGAGAAACCCTTTAGATTGGAACTTCTCCAGGTCCTAAGCTCACAAAGACTGGCTGGCCATTCTCATTTTCTAATAAATTATTTAACAAAAGGGAAATGCCTTCCCTTTCTATGTAAAGCTACCATACTAGAGAGGGGGCCTGATCTTTTCAGAAAGCTCTAGAAAAGGGTCACGAGAAAGCCACTGTGTAAAAAATTCCACCTGGTGATGAGGATGCTGGACACATGGGCTTAGAAGAGGTTCCTGGTGCTGATACCACAGTGATGTCTGGGTGGAGCAGACACATGACGAAGGACCAGAGGGAACCTGAGGGTCACAGGGCGAGGGACAGCCCTCTCCTTACAGATCATCACCTGAACAGAGACACTCATCCTTCTGCAGACAGCAGGGCCATCCTCTGGGGCCCCTTTACAGAGCTCGCCGGGGCCCTCGGACTGGCTGGCATCTCAGAGGAAGGAGTGTGGCTCCATGCCCCAGGGGCCCATTCTCATCAGCCACCTCCTGTGTTTCCCCACAGAGCCCTTGGCCCAGCCCACTCTCCATGCCAGCAACACCACACTCACAGAAGACGACTCTGTGGTCCTGACCTGCTCCACAAATAACACTGGGGTCTCTATCGGGTGGCTCTTCAATGGCCAGAGTCTAAAGCTCACGGAGAGGATGTCGCTGTCCCAAGACAACAGCACCCTCACCATCCGCCCTGTCAGGAAGGAGGATGCCGGGATTTACCAGTGTGAGGTCTCCAACCCAGGCGATTCCAGTAAAAGTGACCCTGTCAGGCTGGCTGTGGAAGGTAACTGACACCTTTCCCAGTGTTACATCCTGGGACAATCATTCTACCAATGATGTGCAAAATGGATAGAAGTCACAGGGGGCAGAAGAGCAGAATAGAATCAAGAGACCATTTCAGTAAACAGGATGGCAGAGTTAAGAGCTAAGTCTCTGAATCAGATATACTCAGTTTCTTATCCTAGGTCTGGCATTTACCGTGTGACCTTACACAAGATTTCTTTTTTCCTCTGTTACCATTTTTTTTGTGCCGTATAATACACATAAGGTTTATCATTTTAACCATTTTCAGTTTACAGTTCAGTGGGAATAGTACATCTGTATCGTTGTGTAGCTGTCACCACCATCCATTAAACAGTCACTTCCTACTCCCAACCTGAACCCCATAACCACCATCCTACTTGCTGTCTCTAGAACGTGACTATTCTAAGATTAAGTGGAATCATAATGACATTTATTTTTTTTGTGTCTCTGGATTTTTCCACTTAGCATAACGTCTTCAGGGTTCATCCATGTTGTAGGGTGTCAGAATTTCATTCCTTTTTTAAAGCTGAATAATATTCCCTCGTGTGTATGTATCACATTTTGTTTATCATTTATCTGTCTATGAACTTTTAAGGTTTTTTTTCACCTTTTGGCTGTTATAAACAATGCTGCTATGAACATGGGTGTACAAATATCTACTAAAAGCCCTGCTTTCAATTTATTGGGGCATAGACCCAGAAGTGGAATTACTGCATCAAATGGTAATTCTTTGTTCAATTTTTTGACAAACTCCCATACCATTTCCACAGTGACTGCATCACTTACAGTCCCACCAGCAAATGCAATGAAGTTTCAACTTCTCCACATCCTCGCCAACACTTGTTTTCTCTTTTTTTGCTTCGTTTTGTTTTGTTTTGAATGACATCCATCCTAATGGGTATGAGGTGATATCTCATTGTGATTTTTACCTGCATTTCCCTGATCATGAATGATGTTGAGCCTCTTTCCACGTGCCTGTTGGCGATCTGCATCTCTTCTTTGTAGAAATGTCTGTTTAAGTCCTCTGCCCACCCCCCTTTTTTTTTTTAAGATTTTATTTATCTGACAGAGAGACAGCGAGAGAGGGAACATAAGCAGGGGGAGTGGGAGAGGGAGAGGGAGAGGGGAGAAGAAGGCTTCCCACTGAGATGGGAGCCTGATGCATGGCTCCATCCCAGGACCCTGGGGATCATGACCTGAGCTGAAGGCAGATGCTTAATGACTCACCCATCCAGGTGCCCCTCATTTTTTCTATTAGGTTTTTTTGTTGCTGAGTTATAGTTTTCTATTATGGATATTAACCCCTTATGGGATATGTGATTTGTAAATATTTTCTCCCACTCTGTGGGTTGTTTTTTCATTTTGTGGATAGTGTCCTTTGATGTACAAAAGCTTATAATTTTAATTGAAGCCCAATTTATCTAGTTTTTTTTATTGTCTATGCTTTTAGTTTCATATCCAAGAAATCGTTGCCAAATCCAAAGTCATGAAGTTTCACCCTGTGTTTTCTTCTAAGAGGTTTATAGTTCTAATTCTTATATTTAGGTCTCTGATCCACTTTGAATTAATTTTTCATATGTGGTGTTAAGTAAGCATTCAGTTCTTTTGCATGGATGTCTAGTTTTCCCAACACCCATTTGCTGAAAAGGCTGTCTTTTCTCCATTGAATAGTCTTGGCACCCCTGTCAAAAACGGTGTGACTGTGTATGTAAAGTTTTATTTCTGGGATCTCTATTCTATTTCATTGGTCTGTTTGCTTGTCTTTATGCTAGTACCACACTGTTTTGATTACTGTAGCTTTGTAGTAAATTTTGAAGTCGGGAAATGTGAGTCCTCCAACTTTGTTCTTTGTTTTGGATATTTGGGGCCTCTTGAAGTTACATATGAATTTTAGGATAGATTTCTCTATTTTTGAAAAAAAAAAAAAAAGTCATTGGGATTTTGACCAAGATTTCACTGAATCTGCAGATCACTTTGGGTAGTACTGTCTTCTTAAGTCTTCCAAACGATGAACATGGAATGTCTTCACATTTATTTAGGTCTTTAATTTCTTTCAGCAGTGCTGTGTAGTTTTCAGTGTATAAGTCTTTCACCTCCTTGGTTAAATAAGTTCCTAAGTATTCTATTCTTTTTGATGCTGTGGTAAATAGAATTTTCTTAATTTCCTTTTTGGATTATTCATTGTTAATATATAGAAATATAACTGATTTCTGTGTGTTGATTTAGTATCTTGCAACTTTGCTATATTTATTAGTTATAACAGATTTTGTGGACTCTTTAGTGTTTTCTATGTGTAAGTTCATGTCCTCTGTGAACAAAGATCATTTTATACTTCTTCTTTCCAATTTGGATACCTTTGCCTAATTATTGCCCTAGCTAGAACTTCTAGTGCTATTTTGGATAAAAGTGACAAAAGCAGGCATCCCTGTCTTGTTCCTGATCTTAGAGGGAAAACTTCGAGTCTTTCAACATTGAGTTAGGTGTTGGCGGTGAGTTTTTCATCTGTGGCCATTATCGTATTGAGGTAGTTTCCTTCTATTACTCCTTTTAGGGTTTTTATCATGAAAGGATGTTGAATTTTGTTGGATGCCCTTACTGATTCAATCTCCTTACTAGTTACAGGTCTTTTCATATTTTCTATTTCTTCATGATTCCATCTTGGTTGGTTTTGTGTTTCTAAGAATTTGTCGATTTCATTCAGGTTATCCAATTTGTTCGCAATTATTCATAGTACTTTTATAATATTTATTATCTTATAATATTTATTATTTTATAATATTTATTATTTCTATAAAATTGATAGTGATTTCCCCCACTTTCAATTCTGATTTTAGTAATTTTAATCTTTTTTTAAAATTAAAGTTTTGTCAATTTTATTCATCTTTTTTAAGAATCAATTTTTGGTTTCATAGATTTTCTCTATTGTTTTTCTACTCATTATTTTATTTATCCCCACTCTAACTCCTATTATTCTCTTCCTTCTGCTAGCTTTGGGTTTAGTTTGTTCTTCTTTTTTCAGTTTCTTATAAAGTTAGGTTATTGTAAAGTGGAAATAATGTCTGTCTGAAAGGGTTATTATATGGATCAAATGAGATATATGTATTTACCACAGAGCCTGGTACATACTAAGTATGCCATAATAGTAGCTAAACATTAATATTAATACATCAGGCTTGAGTTGGCTGGTGAAGAAAACAGAAATAAAAAAAGAAACAGATGCAAATGTATTATATATGGCTGTAGAAGGCATTAGGCAAAAAGCCAGTGGGACATAGTTACTGACTGAACACGGGAAAGGATAAAAAGGAGTCCAATGCAAAGTTTCAAGCCTAGTATGTTAGTTTTTATCCCCTGAGATGTGATCAAACTGGAACTACTTATTTATTTATATTTATTGGGAAAAATCTTTATTTATTTATTGGGGAAAATGCCCGTGAGGGAAAGACAGGAGTAGGAGGAGCCTGGGAGGTTGTTCAGACCGTCGTGCAATTGTGACAGAATGAAGTTTTAGATCAAAGCGCAGTTCTGTAAGGGTGCCTGTCTGCAAGGCTGATGTGAGGAGGGGTCCTTGAACTCAAGTCACCCTTCAGAGGAAAATGGTTTCTCACCAAATTGGGCTTATTTCATATCCTTTCCCCCTACTGTCAGAAGTATGGGCTCTGTGCAAAGGAGATGGGTGAATTCAGAATGCACTCTCCAGGTCTTCCATCACTTAAGTCCTCACCACAAGAAACCCGAGGGGCACATACTTGTCGCTGCCACAGCTGGCACATGAAAAGGTGGGAAGTTATAGAAAAATAGCAATAAGTCTTTCTCACATTTCCAAAGCCTTCAAAAATATCTGAGTGCAGACAGGCCAGGATGGAACTGAGGTAAGTCTGATCACCAGCCCAAAAATACAGTGAGAGAAAAAAATCGAAGGATGAAATCAGCTAATCACCGCACAGCAACCTTCCCACAGAAAATGTATTCCTTGAAGGAACGAGTAGAGACTACTACACATTGAGAGTTGTCCCCCAGGGGACCCCACTATGAAATAATGTCACTTTCATTCATTCTTCTCTCTTCTTTCCATGACAGGAGATTTAACGCAGTCAAATTCTGGCCTCCCACCTGGGGCTATTGCTGGCATCGTGATTGGAGTCCTGGCTGGGGTTGCTGGGATAGCAGCCCTGGTGTACTTTCTGTTTATCAGAAAGACTGGCGGGTATGGTGACCTTTCCTCTTGTTCTGCTTTCTCCAAGGCTAACTGCCATGCTTGGGAGAGGGAAGAAGACTTTGCCCATGTCTCTGCACCTGGATCTGCTCCTCCCTTCTTTCTAAACCCTTGCTTCCTGGCACTAATTCCTGTGGATCTCTTCTTCATGCTTCCTGGACCCCACTCTCTCTTGAACACAGTTATTCCCATCTGCATCTGGCTTAGAGGGGAAGATCCCCCTATGTTTTTGTCTCCCAGTCAGGGAAGACAAGGTCCCAGGAGGAAACAAATGAGGAAATGAAAGGAGGAGCAGGAGAAAGTGAGTCGCGTGCTCTTTTGACAATTGTAGGAGGGGGGGATAGGACAGGAAGAGAACCTAAGAAAAGGCAAAACAACCAAAGGCCTCTTGGACAATAAGTAAAGTGAGAAAAAAGCCAGCCTCTAACCTACAGAAGGGAAAAGGTGTCAAGAGTACAAGTAGGCTCCGATGCAACTGATAAGCAACGGACCCACATGTGGACATCCAGCAAACAGGAAAGGAAAAAATCCTAGAGGGGATCGTAGGTAGACTGAAGGAGGAGGCCCTAAGAGGAAAGGCAGTACCAACCACGGTATAAATGAACACTGAGGAGCCCCCAGGAATTACCTGATGACCATGTCCTTCCTAATTCAAGAAGCAAAGGTCCTATGCTTGGGAATGGCAGTCACAGTGTCTGATATTTATTTAGGGCAAATGACCTGCGTGATGTCACAGAGCACAAACCCTCAGCCTCCAACCACAGTAAGTAAAGCCACTCACCCAGTGAGACCTGCCATGTGCCCTGCCATAGCAGGGAATCCTGGATTCCCAAACTACTTCCAACCTTCTGAACTTTCGGAAGGGGATGTCCATTTCCTAACCTTAGGTTGGCATAGGTCCTCACACCCTTCTAGCCACAAAAGATTCCCCTGAGACACAGCTCTGGGAGAAATATTCACTCTGCCTGGGCCAAGCAGGCCTGAGCAAGATGGACCCATTTCCAGGAGTCATTTCCTTGCCCGTACTCCTCCCCTCCTGCCTCTATGATGGATGTGGGCATTCTCCTTTGGTGAAACTTTCCCTGTCTTATGGTGCTCTGGGTACTGTGGGCCTCAATGTCCCTCCTTGCCACTAAAGCCTGTTGCTGAGAAATACATCCGGGTGAAAATTAAGACCCTGTGAACTGGAAGAAATCGTCAGAAGTGGACTGGGGCCTCCTGTGGCTCTACTTTTGCCCCTCCTCTGGTACCAGTGCCCTGGGTCTGGACCACAGACTCTGAGGAAAGTGAATTCCTCAGGTGTTCATAGGCCGCTTCCTTACCCCGCCCTCCTGCCAACTGCGACCTCCTTCAGCTAGAAATCACAACAGCTTAGGACCCACCTCCCCACTCTCTCGCTCTCACCCCCTAAACCCCCATTTTACGGCCGTAAACGATCTTTGCATTTTCATGGATTGGGAACTCATCTTCTGTTTCCCCAGGTCAGGACCACTCTGACAATTTGTCTAAGGTAAGCACAGCCAGTTTCAATGTCTCATGGAAATATCTCTGTGTAGAATGGGTTATTCTTGAAGATGTAAAGATGAGATCAAATTTGGGTCAAAATTCCTCAGTGCAGCAACAAACAAAGGATTACTGGTTAATGTCTCCCTGGAGTCTACCTCATTAGAATGTGGACTTTGGGGTGCCTGGGTGGCTCAGTTGGTTAGGCAACTGCCTTCGGCTCAGGTCATGATCCTGGAGTCCCGGGATTGAATCCCACATTGGGCTCCCTGCCTGGCAGAGAGTCTGCTTCTCCCGCTGACCTATCTCCTCTCATGCTCTCTCTCTAATAAACAAATAAGAAAAATATTTAAAAAAAAAGAATGTGGACTTTGGAATTAACCCCATCCAGTATTTAATCCTGGCTGTGACTCTCAGTAGCTCTGTGACCTTGGACAAATAACTTAAGTTCTTTGAGCCATGGTTTTGCCATCTGTAAAATGGGCATGCTGTCTACTTCAAAGAGAAGTTGAAGGAATCAAACGAGACGACCACTGGAAAGCACCCAGCATAGCGCCCAGCATAAGGCACGAGATGGTTCTCCCTCCTCTACCCTCACTGACCCTGCTCTCACCAACAAAGGATGATATCCATTCTAATGGTTCTGAGGTCTTGGTTCCTTTACTTTACAATAATTTAACCAAATTTTTCCCAACCTTTCAGTAGAATACATATATATATACCAAAAAGTACTTAAATCCTAAATATATTTTAACAATGTATAAATTTTCACGAGTTAACCACAAAAGCCACCCAGGTCAAGAAATAAAACATGTCATCCTCCCCTTCCCCTCTTCAAAAGACCCTCCAGTTATTTCCTTCCAAAGAGTAACCACTATCCTGGCTTTCAATGCACTAGATTACTTTTGTCTGTTTATGCCCTTACAAAATGGGATACACAGTACATCCTTGTGTGCGTCTAGCTTCTTTCATTCAAAATTGTTTTGTGAGATTCATGCATGTCCTTCTATGCATTTGTAGACTGTCCATTCTCTGTTGCTGTATCACTGCATTCCAGTATGAATAAATACTGTAATCTACCTCTTCTAATGATCATTCAAACGGATGTTAGCAAACAGAGTAATCTTGGCTAATTAAAGCCCTTCTCCAAAGCTAAAAGTTTCAAAATGGTGATAGCACATGGTGCTGAATCACAGCACACAAGGTGAGGGTCTGACCTATGCTCTGATTTAACTACCACACTGCTCATGCCTTTCAGAGTGAAGAAGTTGCATATTCTTCCCTGAACTTCAGTGCCCACGAACCAAAGAAATCAACTTCAGCGTCCCCATCCCCAGCAGACACAGAAACGGTGTATACGGAAGTACAAAAGAAGTAACGTGACCAGTCCTGCTTGCTGTGCTGACTCTTTCCAACCTTCTCATCCCCATCCTGAGGAGTCCCCTTTACCCTCAGGGAAAAGGGGAAGAAGCCTCTTTCCCCACTTTATTCCCTAAGGAGCACCTCCAGGCCGCCAGTCCCTCTCTTCAGTGTCAATACATGAGAAGGTACATCCGGGATCCCTAGGAAACCCAACCTTCCTTGTCATTGAAATTTGGCAAAGCGGACCTTGGGAAGTTGCCACAACCTCTGCCCCTCCTCCTTTCCTTTTTTAAACTTCCCTATTCAGAGCATAGTCATTCCTTCTCGCCCCAGTCCTGTCCTATTGGAGTCTAACTTGAATTTGCCATAACCTTGAGAGTCCTCTCCTGACCCAATGAAATGCATGTGCCAGGAAAGAAGAGAGAGAAGAAGTAAAAGTAAAAGTTTCGATCTCCCCAAAGCCCCCTGGGAACCCCACCCTGCACAGGAAAACAAATATGCTAACCTGGGAAATTCTACACCTTTGTCTATTGTCAGAGTTGTCTACCAGGGCCTAAACACCTTAATGCTTAACTAGAAAGCCACCTAAGCCCTTTGACAAGCCTGTCTTCAGAGAACCCACTAGAAACAATTAGGAAAATTATTCACCGTGGTCAACAGGTGATTCCTAATGGAAAATGCAAAAAAAAAAAAAAAAGAATATATGTTTCATAATTTTCTTCTTCAAGGAAATGCCTACGGAAGGAAGGCTTATAACGCTTCAGGGAGCAGTCAGGCCTTAGTAGAGATAATCAGCTGGGAGTTTGGGAAAGGAGTCAGAGAGCTACCCTTCAGAGATTATTTAAATAATTATTAAAGAATGCACTGTTTGGTGTGTTGGGTTTTTTTCCCTGAGATATTCTGCCATTGCAGTTTTTGCAAGTGCTTGTTCATGTGAAAGGGGCTATTTCTACTTAGCTATATAAGCCGATCTGACTGCCTTCAGTCAAAGAAGCCACCAAAACCCCTCAAGTCCCCTTGGCCAGGAGTTCCTCAAGGTGCTCATGTCGGGGGCTCCAAAAAAGAAGAGGAGCAGCAGCAGTTTTCCTCTTTTGTGGCTAGAATGGGTCTAACTCAGTTTCCCCGCATCCTAGGCCAGTCTTCAACCACCACCGCTTTCCACGTCTCTGCTGTGCGTGGTGTCTGCCCCACTCACTTTCTCAGGAGACCTGGCCTCTGCTAAGGTGTGACTGGTCCTTGAGAAGTGGGGTGCCCTGAAGGGAACACACTCACACCCCTGTTGGCACTGCTCACTCCCCAGAAAGCTGCCCTGTTGCAGATGCTCCTGGGAAGCAAGGATGAGAAGAGTGTTAGGACAGGGGAGGGGGATAACTGGTTCAGAGGCCTCGTGAACAGACTCTGAAATGTTTTTCCCCATGGGCGTCTAGGAGTCCCAGTGTGCAGAACAGAAAGGAAGGACAGGGGAAGGAGAGGCAACATATTTCCCACCCAGCCTCCTTCCAGACACAGTCTCTTTGTGGCTGTTGAGAAAAGGATTTCATTCGATATTACTTGATGTCATGCTGTGTCTAAGAGGCCCCTCAAAGAGGGCGAGTTGGGAATTCTGTGCACTCAGGTACCTCTTTCAAGGGTTTTCTAACTCTGACACAGTCTGTATATACTTCCACTCATCCATGCTATTCTGTGTTATTTAATTTTGTCTGGCTAGGGCCACTTCTGAATTATTTGTAAAATCTGCTTTATATTTATAATAAAAATTATAAAGTCAACATGAAGATGCTGCCTCATGGTTAATACTACTTTAGACAATATCTTCTTTACAGGCAGAAGAAAGAGAACTTGCTGAACTGGGAGTCAGAGTAAGCCTAAGTTTGCAGATATTTGATCCAGCGACCAGAAAATCAGCTAAAGTCATTTGCATGCTTGCTGATGAAGTGAGTCTATCTAGAATGACAGGCTATAGCTTCAACCTGCTTGGGAGAAATTGCCTATTTTCTTCTGAGACAGATAATTTCAGGAGTAAAAGATCTCCGGGCCTCATTATTAGGGACAAGCAACACTTCCTGCACAGGTGGCCCTGGTGAATGAGACGCAGCAGTACAGCTCAGGCTGAGCCTCCACAGGTCCAGTCACACAGACCCCTCTCAAGGGTATTCTACCTGGAATAACCTTCATTTATTAATGCCACTAAGTATTAGCCTGTTCTCTCATCTCCTTCACTTCCAAGCTGTGGAAGCACGTGTGCTGCATCCCCTGTCCTTGTCACCTGCTTTATCCTGTCCCCTGTGCAGTGGTGCCTCCACGCCGAGACCGCTAGATGCAGCAGAAAGTCAGTATCTGTCCTTAGCCCAATTCAAAGGTATTTTCACCATTCTCACATTGTTCGCTTTTCCAATGTCTAAGACCATGGACAACTTTTCCTTCTTGGACAATCTCCTCCTTCCGCCCCCAACCTTTGCGTCACACCCCACGCCAGATTTAGTAGTGAGACCGGGACTGGATACTTCCACCACCACCCTCTTCCACAGCTTCGATGACCTCTCTGCAGGTGGCTCCTGCATCTGTATCTCCAGCCCCTATGACTCCCCAGAACTCCTGATACTCACACCCAAACACCTTCTGAAATTCCTCCTCATTTAAGTTGCACTCCCCCATCCCCACCCCTACAGCCCCACCCAGGGAGCTCACTCCTCTCTTTCTACATCTTTCCACACCACCACTATTTCCTGTGTTGCTCTTTGGTTTCCCAGATTTGATACATCACAAAGCCTGATGGTTCTTTAATACCTCTCAGTACACTGTTCTGTCGATTCCCGTGACCCTATACAACCCAGGCCCTCAACAACTCTGCTGGAAGTACAGCCTGACTCCTTGTCTCTGGTCTCTCTATTAAAATCTTTCTTGCTCACTCTTGCCTCACCACCTTCCTAAAGACTGGTTCACTCTCGTGCTCAAGGGTCTGTAGTGGCCTACACTGGGCTATCGGGTAAGCTCAAATTTCTTCCTCTTTACTAATATTTCTTACTTTCTTTACCACAACTCTAGTATAACTCCCCCATTGTAATTATATCTGTCTCCTTACCTGACCCTGCTCCTCTACCCCATATACACATATAATTCTTATTTCCAGTGATATGCCTAAAAACAAATACCAAACAGGGGAAGGTTCTGTTATCTCACAGAGGAGTTGCCCCCACTGGTCACCACAACTCCAACCCGAGGGAGGACAGGGACTCTGAGACTCAGAATGCAACCTAACTGTGACTGCCATCTTTTCCTGATGACCAATTCATGTGTTCGTGAAATGCTTATTGAGCACCTACTGTGCTACAGGTATAGGTGTCAGACCCCATGAAAGACATAGAAATGAGAAAGGCTAGGAACATAATGCCTAAGACAGGAGATAAGACATGAAAAAGTATTATAATATGAAAATAAAAAGGTATAAATGCTACAAGAGAAGACAGAAAGAAATCCAATGGGAAATGTGATTGCATATTAGAACGACAGGGAAATTAAAAAAAAAAAAAAAACAGTTGACACTCAGGCCCCACCCCCAGATTCCAACTCCATTGGCGTGGTCTGGAACCTTGGAACTAGTGAGTGTTGAAAGCTCCCCAGATCCTGTTGATGTGTAGGCAGGATGAAGAGCCTCTGTTATCACAGGTAGGACTTGAGCCTTGAAGCAGTGGTTTTTAGCTAGGAATATAAATCAGAATGACCTGGGGAACTTCTCCAACATACATATTGAGCCCATGAACAATCCCCGAGAAAGCTGCTGGTACAGTGTGTCTGCAGGAGACCTGGGCTATGTTGGAAAGACTCCAGGTGATTCTCACGTATATTCCGTGTCAAGAAACACTGACCTAAAACATAGGTAAAATTGAAAAACTGAGGAGTTAGGAGTATAGTCCACGTGAGGGGCATAAAATGAATAATCTCCTCTGCAAGGCACAGAGAAGTACTCAAAATAAAATTATCGGCAAGTAGCTAAACTTTAAGAGACTGCTGATACCACCTGTTGTGAGGATGGGAAAAAGCTAGTATTCTTCATATTGCTGGTGAAAGTATAAAATGACACAACCACTCTGGAAAAGAGTCTGACATTTTCTTATAGACTTAAATACATAGTCCAGCAATCCCATGTCTGGGTGTCTACCCAAGAGAAACGAAAACAGATATCCACACAGAGTTATACATGAATGTTTCTTTTTTTTTTTTTAAGATTTTATTTATTTGACAGAGATCACAAGTAGGCAGAGAGGCAGGCAGAGGGAGAGAGGAAGGGAAGCAGGCTCCCCGCCGAGCAGAGAGCCCGATGCAGGGCTCGATCCCAGGACTCTGAGATCATGACCTGAGCCGAAGGCAGAGGCCTTAACCCACTGAGCCACCCAGGCGCCCCTACATGAATGTTTCTAACAGCATTATTCACAATCACCAAAAACTGGAAACCACAAATATCCATCAGTATGTAAATGGTTAAATAGACTATGGCATGTCCATACGAGGGAATGCTAGTCATCAATAAAAAGGGCACAAACTACCGCTAAAATGAGATGCATGAATCTCCAAAACATTATACTACACAGAAGAAGCTAGACACGAAGGAGTACATACTATATGATGCCATTTAAATAAAGCCCAAGAATAGGCAGTGATAATTAAGGATGTTAGGATTCACCATACGGGGTAGAATTAGCTGCAAAGGTGCACAAGGGAACTTCTGGGTCACGTTTGACATCTCAATTCAGGTGGTGAGTACATGGATGTATACATTTACCAAAAATCAAATGGTACACTTAAGATCTGTATGCATTTCTTTCTTTTTAAAAAGATTTTATTTATCTATTTGAGAGAGAAAGAGAGAGAACACAAACACGAGCGGGGGCGGGGGTAGTGAGTGGCAGAGGAAGAAGCAGACTCCCTGCTGAGCAGGAAGCCCAACTTAGGGTTTGATCCCAGGACCCAGGATCCTGACCTGAGCAGAAGGTAGCAGACACTTAACCGAATGAGCCACCCAGGTGCCCCAGATCTGTATGCATTTCAATGTATTTCAATTTTATCCCGATTCTTAAAAATAAAGTAAGTGAAGGAGGAACCAATTCAATTCATCAGGTACAAAACCTACCACCACAATGTGAGCTCTGTTCATGCTCTCAAGGAACTCCTTCAGGGTCGTCCCTATTTTGAAGAAATAGCAAAAAAGCCAAACATGGTCAGTCCAAACTCAAAGTGAAATAGAGACTAGAGACAAAAAACAGGGACAAGAAAACCTGGTCCATTTCCTTCTAGCATGCAAATGCCTGAGTCACAGACACATTCACTGTCCTCAAACCTTTAGTAATGGCTGATAGTAGCCAGCATCTAAGTTAATTGTTAACTAAAGTACCACAAACCAAACGCCAGGCCAAGAAACCAACCAAATATGACAGTAAGGCAACACTCATTCAACTAGGGCATTTTATAGATCTCTGATGAATCATTCATTTACTAAACATTTACTGAGGATTTCTATATGTCAAGCACTAAAGCCAGGTGCTGATGAGAACATGAAACATGAAGAGTAAAAATAAGGCCTTTACTTGGATTTTTATTCAAATAACTCTGCCTTTTTTTTTTTTTTAAGTAAAAGAGGGGTAGGCAAAGAAGAACTAAAAAAACAAAAAAGGCTGGAAGGAAAGAGAAGGGAAGGGAGGGGATTATGAGATAATTGCAGAAATTAGAACAGTGAATATTTTATGACATTAAGGAAGTATTAATTTTTAGTGCAATAATGGTATTGTGGTTATGTTTTTGTAAAAAGATACCTTATATTTTAGTAATACAACTGGAATCTTAATGAAATTATCTGATGTCTGAAGTTCGCTTCAAAATAATCCACGTTTGAGGAGAGGAGGATAAATGAAATGATACCGGCCACAAATAATTGTCAAAGCTGCATGATGAGCACATATAGATTTGTTTTATTATAGCTTTACTTTTGCAAAAAAGTAAAAAAAAAATTTTTTGAAATTTTCCAGAAAAAAAAAGAAGTCCCTGCTCTCCAGAAGCTTATAAAGAATCAAACATTCCAACAAACACACTACTGTGTAGCTTAATAAAATTTGACCAAATGCAGTCAAGCTCCAAGGGCAGTGACTGCCCCCGGGGATAGGCAAAAAAGTCCGAGAAGATGTTAAAGGAGCGAACTCCCCTTGACCAGAGTCTTTAAGAAAAAAAAAAACTACAGTGCTCGCTTTGGCAGCACATATACTAAAATTAGAAAAAAAAACCACAGGCCAAAGGGCAAACCAGTTGTACAAAGGCAACGCAGATGGGAAGCAGCAGACCTCATGCACACGCATTGGATGACTTGCTAGAGAACATGTTATCTAGGAGCACACCTTCTGGAGCCCGACTACCTGCACTGAAGGTCCTGCTCCTAAAGACATAGTCGGAGATTTCAGGCGAGCTACTTGTAATGTCTCTGTGCCTCAGATTCTTTACCTATAAACAGGGATTATAACAATACATACTTCACAGGGCTATTGTCACAAGTCAATGAGTTAATACACATGTAAAAAAAAAAAATGAGTTAAGGGGACGCCTGGGTGGCTCAGTTGGTTAAGCAGCTGCCTTCGGCTCAGGTCATGATCCCAGCGTCCTGGGATTGAGTCCCACATCGGGCTCCTTGCTCGGCAGGGAGCCTGGTTCTCCCTCTGCCTCCGTCTGCCAGTGCTCACTCACACTCTCTCTCTCTCTCTCTGACAAATAAATTAAAAAAGAAAAAAATGAGTTAATACACATGTAAGAAGCTTAGAAGACAGTGGGCAAACTATAAATTTTGGCTGCAGGATACGGAATTAATATACAGAAATCTGTTGCATTTCTACAGAATAATAATGATGTATACCAGAAAGAGAAATTAGGAAAGTAATCCCATTTACAATCACATCAAAAGGAATAAAACACCTAGGAATAAATTTAACCGAGGAGGTAAAAGACCTGTACTCTGAAAACTGTAGACATTGATGGAAGAAACTGAGGATAAATGGAACAGACGGAAAAATATGTCATGCTCATAAAGTGGAAGAATTAATATTAATTAATATTAATTAATTAATTAATTAATTAATTAATATTGTTAAAATGCCCACAATACACAAAGCAATCTACAGAGTTAATGCAGTCCCTACCAAATACCAAAAGTACTTTCACAGAATAAGTAATAAGTAATCCTAAAATGTGTATGGAACCACAAAAGACCCCACGCGGCCAAAACAATCTCAAAAAAGAAGAACAAAGGGGCGCCTGGGTGGCTCAGTGGGTTAAAGCCGCTGCCTTCGGCTCAGGTCATGATCCCAGGGTCCTGGGATCGAGCCCCGCATTGGGCTCTCTGCTCGGCAGGGAGCCTGCTTCCTCACTTCTCTCTCTGCCTGCCTCTCTGCCTACTTGTGAGCTGTCAAATAAATAAATAAAATCTTTAAAAAAATCTTAAAAAAAAAAGAACAAAGCTGGAAGTATCACAATAAATATCACAAATAAAGTATCACAAATAAATAAATAAAATCTTTAAAAAAATCTTAAAAAAAAAAAAAGAACAAAGCTGGAAGTATCACAATCCCAGATTTCAAACAATACTACAAAGCTACAATAATCAAAACAATATGGTACATGCACAAAAACAGACACATAGCTCAATGGGACATAATGGAGAACCCAGAAATGAGCCCAAGCTTGTATGGTCAATTACCTGCAAAGGAGGCAAAAGTATGCAATGGGGAAAAGACAATCTGTCTCTTCAATATGGTTCTGGGAAACTGGACAGCTACATGCAAAAGAATGAAACTGGACCACTTTCTTAAACCATACACAAAAATAAACTCAAAATGGATTAAGAACCTAAATTTAAGACATGAAGCCATAAAACCCCTAAAAGAAAACATATCACCCTCAGCAATATTCTTCTCGATCTGTCTCCTGAGGCTCGGGGAAACAAAGCAAAAATAAACTATTGGGACTACATCAAACTTTTTTTTAAAAGATTTTATTTATTTATTTGACAGAGATTACAAGTAGGCAGAGAGGCAGACAGAGAGAGAGAGGAGGAAGCAGGCTTTTTGCTAAGCAGAGGGCCCGATGCGGTGCTCGATCCCAGGACCTTGGGATCATGACCTGAGCTGAAAGCAGAGGCTTTAGCCACCCAGGCGCCCCTACATCAAACTTTTTGCACAGCAAAGGAAACCATAAACAAAATGAAAAAGCAACATACTGAATGGGAGAAGATATTTGCAAATGCTATATCTGATAAGAGGGTAACATTCAAAATTAATATAAAGAACTCATACAACTCAACACCAAAAAAATTAATAATAATAACCCAATTAAAAAACAGAGGAGGGGGCAGAGGAGGGGCACCTGGCTGGCTCAATCAGTGGAGCATGTGACTGTTGATCTCAGGGTCATGAGCTCAAGGCTATGTTGGGTATAGAGTTTACTTAATAAAAGAAAATAAAAAATAAACTTTGAAAAAAAAATGTGCAGAGGACCTGAATAGGCATTTTCCAAAGACAACATACAGATGGCCAACAGTCACAGGAAAAGATGTTCAGCATCACTAATCATCAGAAAAATGCAAATCAAAACCACAATGAGGTATCACCTCATACCAATCAGAAAGGCTAGTATCAAAAAGACAAGAAATAACAAGTGGAAAAGGAAGTGGGAAAAAGTGAGCCCTTGTTAGCTGTTGGTGGGAATGTAAACTGGAGCAGCCACGATGGAAAATAGTATGGAGGTTGCTCAAAAAATTAAAAACAGAAATACCGGGCCGCCCGGGTGGCTCAGTCGTTAAGTGTCTGCCTTCGGTCAGATCATGATCCCAGGGTCATGAACCCAGGGTCCTGGGATCCAGTCCTGCATTGGGCTCTCTGCTCAGTGGGAGTCTGCTTCTCCCTCTCCCATTCCCCCTGCTTCTGTTCCCTCTATCACGGTGTCTCTCTCTGTCAAATAAATAAATAAAATCTTTAAAAAAAAAAAAACAGAAATACCATATGACCCAGCAACTCTACTTTTAGGTATTTACCTGAGAAAAAACACTAATTCAAAAAGATACATGCATTCCTATGTTTATTTGCAGCATTATTTATAATAGACATGATATGGAAGCAATCCAAGCGTCCACTAATAACTGAATGGATAAAAAAAATATGATGTGTGTGTATATATATATATATATATATGTAATAGGATATTACTCAGCCATAAAGAAGAATGTAATCTTGCCAGCATAGACGGACTTAGAGGGTATTATGCTAAGTGAAATAAGTCAGACAGAAAAACACAAATATGACATGATTTCATTTATATGCAGGATCTAAATAAACAAAACAAATAGATTTATAAATACAGAGGACAAACTGGTGGTTGCCAGAGGAGAGCGGTGCACAGGGGGGTTGGGTGAAAAAGACGAAAGAGATTAAGAAGTACACACTTCCTTGGAGGCCTGGGTGGCTCAATTGGTTAAGCAGTCAACTCCTGGTTTCAGCTAAGGTCACAATCTCTTGGTCATAATCTCCCAGTCCTGATCAGCCTGCATCAGGCTCCACACGGATCATAAAGCCTGCTTAAGATTGTTTCTCAGGGGCGCCTGGGTGGCTCAGTCCTTAAGCATCTGCCATCAGCTCAGGTCATGATCTCAGGGTCCTGGGATGGAGCCTTGCATCAGGCTCCCTGCTCAGCGGGAAGTCTGCTTCTCCCTCTCCCATTCCCCCTGCTTGTGTTCCCTCTCTCACTGTCTCTCTCTCTCTGTCAAATAAATAAATACAATCTTAAAAAAAAAAAAAAGATGCTTCTCCCTCAGCCCCTTCCCCACTCCCACTCCCCCACCTCCCCCCATGTGCACACACTCTTTTTTTTTTTTAACATAACTTCAAGATTTTATTGTCTTCATAATACAACAAAATATGAAACCTCGAAATAGATCACTTGGCCCTTTCTCTTCTTATCTCCTCCCAGTTAAAAACTCTTGCATCTCTTGGGGCACCTGGGTGGCTCAGTGGGTTAAGCCTCTGCCTTCAGCTCAGGTCATGATCTCAGGGTCCTGGGATCGAGTCCCGCATCGGGCTCTCTGCTCGGCGGGGAGTCTGCTTCTCCCTCTCTCTCTGACTGTCTCTCTGCCTACTTGTGACCTCTCTCTGTCAAATAAATAAAATCTTTAAAAAAAAAAAAAAACTCTTTCATCTCTTAATAGCCAGCATTCTCTTAGATCTACAATTGGGCTCAACACATTCAAACCTCAGCACAATCTTCTTTGTAGTTTTAGCCTTTTTCCAAAAAAATTGGCTTAGTTTGCTCATCATAGCCACTCTGCTTCCTATCATAACGCTGCTTTCCCTGGGCATAAAGAGAATCTTTGCCTTTCTTGTACTGTGTTACTTTATGGTGTAGGTGCTTACCACACTTCTTGGCAGAAAGCCTGCCAGATTTAGGAACATTTACCATGTTTGTGAGAGCGCTATCAGAACAGAAAGAAAGGGCATGCTCCCTCTTAAAACAAACAAACAAAAAACTAAGTACAAACTTCAAATTATAAAATAAATTAAGTCATAGGGATGAAAAACACAGCATAGGGAACACAGTCGATAATAGTGTAGTAACTTTGTATGGTGACAGATGACAACTCTTCTTACAGTGCACATTTCATAACGTATGTAATTGTCAAATCACTACGTTGTACACCTGAAACAAATATAATATTGTATGTCAATGTAAAGATTTTATCTATTTATTTGAGAGAGAGAGTGTGTGAGCACAAGCAGAGGTAGGGGGGCGCAGAGGGAGAGGGACAAGCAGACCCTCCGCTGAGCAAGGAGCCTGGAATCAGGACCTGAGCTGAAAGCAGACGCTTAAACAACTGAGCCGACCGGGCTTCCCTCAAATCTCATCATTTGTACTTGTTATCTTCTTTTTGTTAGAATATACACTTATAAAGTAGGGACTATATCTTATTTATCTCTATATTCCCAGAACCTACCCTAAGGCCATGTCCATAGTAGCTACTAATCAAGCAACTCTTTCAGGTACTAGGGAAGGGACCATCAAAAGCCTTTGCCTGCCCCCTTTTATTCCCCGATGGATTATACCCTCAATTCCTGCCAGAATTCCTGCCTGCTTGAGATTCTCTCTCTCCTTCTCCCTCTGCCCCTCCCCTTGCCCTCTCTCTCTAAAATAAATAAATTTTTTTTTTTTAAAAAGAGCTGCTTAAGCATGGTTTGTTTAAAGGTCAAAGTCTTGTGAAGCATGCCAGTCTCCCTTCACTGCCTCTCTATGTCAACGCTTGCCCCAAATGAACCCAGAACTCCTCCTGTCTGGGGACTAGAGCTAGAAAGGAAAAGGGGAACTGGGAATAGGAAGACAAATAAATACAAGCAAAGTGGGAGGCCCCCCAACAATACTAGATGTGATTATTAAGGAAGTGAAACATCTTCTTATAGGGTTCAGACTGGTTTTGAGAGAAACTACACAAAATACCAAAATGTTTTGAGTAACAACTAAACTCTTGGAATAAATATATAGCCACCCAGAAAAACTATACTTTTTTTTTCCAGGGCAACTACTTTTAAGGTGCCTGTATTTATTTGGATAAGAAATACTTGTAAAAGAAACCCTAGGGGTGCCTGGGTGGCTCAGTGGATTAAGCCTCTGCCTTCAGCTCAGGTCATGATTCCAGGGTCCTGGGATCAAGCCCCACATCGGGCTCCCTGCTCAGCGGGAAGCCTGCTTCTTCCTCTCCCTCTGCTGCTCCCCATGTTGTGCTCTCTGTCAAATAAATAAATAAAATATTTTTTTTAAAAAAAAGGAATCCTAAAACTCACATTGAGTCTCAAAACTTTATTGTCTTAACTTAAATAGGACCAAGGAACAATTTGTTACTACCAGGAGGCTGAGGAGAAAGGAAAGAGCAGGGAGGACAGGAGTGTATATGGCCGCAGAGATGTTGAAGAAAAAAGAAGAGACAAAGAGAGGTATAATACAAAAGAAACAATACATTCCTACTGTAATACAGAGGGAAGCAATGACTTAATTATGGCTAAAATCAGTCACTAGGCCAGCTTCCCCAGTTGAAGCTTCCTGTGTGACTCCATCAGGAAGCCCTGTGTGGTCCAGGGGTATGGGGGAGTGGGAGTGGAAATGGGCAGAACCAAACACTAACTTCTTCCACTTCCACTTGAACCCAAGAAGGGCTTTATTCTCCTGCACAGGAGAATAGGACTTTGCACATTCATTGGCTATTTTACATTACATAGAGAAATTTAATTAATGTCAATTCTTCAGAGTCAGTTATAAAACTTGCCTGCCAGTAAATCAATAAATTAAGGAGCAAGAGTTATTAGTGCTTCATGTGTTTGTGAGCTTATTCTGTAAAGCAACCTCTGTTTTTCATTTTTATTTTTTAAAAAGATTTTATTTATTTATTTGACAGACAGAGATCACAAGTAGGCAGAGAGGCAGGCAGAGAGAGAAGAGGAAGCAGGCTCCCCGCTGAGCAGAGAGCCTGACGGCTCAATCAATTGCAGGACCCTGGAATCATGACCTAAGCTGAAGGCAGAGGCTTTAACCCACTGAGCCACCCAAGCACCCCTGTTTTTTTTTTTTATTTAAAGATTTATTTATTTAAGAGAGAGAGAGGAGAGGGCATGTGTGCGAGCAGCAGAGGTGGGTGGCATGGGGGTGGGAAGCAAAGGGCAGAGGGAAAGAGAATCCTCTAGGAGACTCCACTCTGAGGAAGAAGTCAATGCAGGGCTCAACCCCAGAATCCCAGGACTGCAGGACCCCAAGACCACGACCTGAGCCGAAACCAAAAGCTAGGTGCCCAACCGACTAAGCCACCCAGGCACCACTACAACCTCTGTTCTTTAGAATCTTAAGTCCTGGGCCACTTGGCTGGTCCAATCAGTAGACCGTGGGACTCTTGATCTCAGGGTCATGAATCAAAGCTCCAAAATGGGCGTGGAGCCTACTTAAAAAAAAAAAATCTGAAGTCCTCCATATGACCTGGCAATTCCACTCCCAGATAAAACCTAAGAGAATTAAAAAACTATGTCAACACAATACAAGAGCTTGTACACAAAAGTTTATAAGCAGCATGATTTGTGCTAGCCTAAAAGCACAAACAACCCAAATATCCATCAACTGATGGATGGATATACAAAATGGGGTGTGTAGTGGAATATCATTCGGCAATAAAAAGAAATAAAAATAAAATAATGATACTTGATACAACATGGATGAATCTTAAAAACATCATGCTAAGTGGGCACCTGGGTGGCTCAGTGGGTTAAAGCCTCCCTTCAGCTCAAGTCATGATCCCAGGGTCCTGCGATGGAGCCCTGCATGGGGCTCTCTGCTCAGCGGGGAGCCTGCCTCCCCCTCTCTCTCTGCCTACTTGTGATCTCTATCAAATAAGTAAATAAAATCTTTTTTTTAAAAAATCATGCTAAGTGAAAGAAGCAAGTCACAAATACATTATATATATATATATAATTTTATTTATATGAAATATCCTGAATAGGCAAATTCATAGAGACAAAAAGATTAGTGGCTTCCAGGGGATGGAGAGAGGAGATGGAGATGAGGAGTGACTGCTAATGGGTATGGGGTTTCTTGTTGGTGTGATGAAAATGTTCTAAAATTGAGGTGATGGCTGTTATGCCATTCTGTGAACTTGTTAAAAACCACTGAGTTACACACTTTAAGTGGATGAATTGTATGGTATATGAATTCTTTATCAAGCTGTTACTTAAAAAGAAGTCTACAGGTGTGGAAGAGGATGGTGTCAGCCAGCTGGAGTGTAGGGTTCAGTTGTAATATTCCCATCAGCCCATTAAGACCCATAGCCAGCCTGTAATACTACAAAAATATGAACTTTTGCATTTTTTTAAGATTTTATTTGTCAGAGAGAGAGAGAGCAGCCAGAGGGAAAAGCAGGCTCCCCACTGAGCAGGGAGCCCCATGTGGGACTCGATTCCAGGATCCAGGGACACGACCAGAGTCAAAGGCAGATGCTTAACCAACTGAGCCACCCAGTTGTCCCTAAACTTTTGCTTTAATTAAAACAAAACAAAAAACTGATATCAAGGCTTTGGACCTCTTTTGTGCTCTCTCCCTACCAGCATTATACCACTTATTCAACTGACTTAAGAAGAAAGGCATCCTAAGTAACTATGGAAATCATTCGTTTATACTACAAGTATTTATTGAACATCTATGATATGAAAGGTACTTTTCTAGGCCTCAGGAATTTAATACATTGTCCCTGCCTACAAGATACTGACAGTACATTCATCAGATGGTCTCGAGAGAGCAAAGTAAGTGCTACAAAAGGGGTAAGTGCTGGGGACTTCAGGAGCACAATCCAAGGTTGGTGTGTTAGGGTAGTAGATCACAGAAGTAAGGTACAAACCAAAGTCTGAAAGATAACTCGAACTGAGAGAAAAATAAATAGACATAACAGGAGTGTTCTAGATAGACAGAATAAGTACAAAGGCCCAGTCTCATAGAAAGCAGGGACTATCAGGAATTAAAGAAGTTTGGTGTGGCTGGAACATAATGTGCAAGAATTGGGGTGGGGGCCAGGACTGGGACAGAGGAAGCTGAAGAAAACTGAGGTCGTTTAAATTTGTAACAGGACAAAAAACTTGGAAGCCATGCTGAAGAGGTCAAAGTGCAGCCTGAGAGCAACAGAGAAGGACCGGAGGACTTTAATAACAGATAAGATGTGATCAGACACTTGTTTGATAGGGCCACTCCAGTTGCACTGTGGACAGGGGGCTGGGAGGGGACCCAGAATTAATTACACAGAGGCAAGGAAGGGAGTCAGAGAGAAGATGTTGCAGGGATCCAGAGGGGATGATGGGAGCCTGAGTTAGTAGTGTGAGTTAGGTTGGAAACGAGGGGACAGGTTAGAGATACATAGGAGATGGCACTGTCAAAACTGATGACTGAGCAGATGGGGGAATGACAAAGGGAAGGGGCAGGGTGGTGGCAGTTTTCTGGCATAGATCACTGTGGGTTAGGGTATATATTATTATGTAATGTTATGTTATATTATGTTATATTATATTATATATTATGTATTATATCATTATTATTACAATGATATATATTATATATATTATTATAATTATAACTGTTGTTATTTTTTAAAGAACCAGGTTTTGAGGTAAGACAGTTTGGGACATGCTGCATATTCAAAAGCAGATACCCAACAGACAATAGAAATACACGACTCAAGAGAAACGGATTATGACTGAAGGCACAGAGGGCCTGGTGAGTACATATAGGAAGAGAGGAGGGCACAGGACAAGACAAACTCTAGAGACCAATGGCATTTAGGGGATGGACAGATCAGAGAAGGCAGCAAAGAGAACTGAAAGGACTGGCCAGATATATGGGGAGCCACCAGAGTGGGGGCCATGGCAGCGGTCTGAGTGAAGCAGTGGCCAACAGGGGCAAGGGCCCTGTGACATCACGTAAAACAAAGGTGAGAAGGGTTTATGCTATTTGGGGATAACTTCACCATTGGAGACCTTGGTTAGAGCAGTTTTTGTTGCACAATGTAGGAAGAAAATCAACTCTATGATGCTGAGGAGAGGATGGGAGATAAGCAAATGGAGATACTGGTTTAAAAAAAACACTTTTTAGAAGTTCGTCTAGGGGGGCACCTGAGTGGCTGAGTGGGTTAAAGCCTCTGCCTTTGGCTCAGGTCATGGTCTCAGGGTCCTGGGAACAAGCCCCGCATCGGGCTCTCTGCTCGGCGGGGAGCCTACTTCTTCCTCTCTACCTGCCTGCCTCTCTGACTACTTATAATCTCTGTCTGTCAAGTAAATAAATAAAATCTTAAAAAAAAATAAAGATCTTATTAAAAAAAAAAAAAAAAAGGAGAAGTTCGTCTAGGGGCGCCTGGGTGGCTCAGTGGGTTAAGCATCTGCCTTCAGCTCAGGTCATGATCCCAGTCCTGGGATTGAGCCCTGCATCTGGCTCTCTGCTTGACAAGGAGACTGCTTCCTCCTCTCTCTCTCTGCCTACTTGTGATCTCTCCCTCTCTCTCTGTCAAATAAATAAATAAAATATTTTTAAAAAAAAGAAGAAGTTCGTCTATACAAAGGAAGATAGTGCTAGAGCAGACGTCAACAAGAGGAATAGGGTTCAAAAAAGAGTTTTGGTTTTTTTTTAAGATTTATTTATTTGAGAGAGAGTGACAGGAAGGGACAGAGAGAGAGGGAGAGAGAATCTCAAGCAAACACCGTGCTGAGCATGGAGCCTGATGCGGAGTTCAATCCCATGACCCCGAGATCATGACCTGAGCCGAAACCAAGAGTCAAATGCCCAACTGACTATGCCACCCAGGCGCCCCAAGAGTTTTTTTTTTTTAATATGAGGAAGACATAAATACATTTAAATATGGAAACAGATGCAAGGAGTTTGTAGTTTTATATTATGATCGTGATCTTTCCCCTAAATTCCCCTCTTCCTTCTTACAGGAAACCTGGAGAGAAGATCTGTCTTGTAATAGGTGAGGCGCTAAGTATTTTAAGTATTTTATTTAAGTATTTTAAGTATACTTATATATAATATATACACATATTATATATAAGTATACTTATATACACATATTATATATAAGTATACTTATATAAGTGTATATAAGTATATATAAGTATATAAGTATATATATATATATATAAGTATATATAAGTATTTTAAGTATATTTAAGTATTTTAAGCAGCTTCAATGCTGATGTGACTAACCAACATGTTTGCCAATACGGTGCCTCTCATGCCTCCACTGACATCTGCTCTCCTGCCAAGTCTTTATTTATGGCCTCATGTAATATAAAACTACTTATTTTCTCATCATCTTTAAAGTAGTCTATATTCTGGGGCACCTGGGTGGGTCAGTGGGTTAAGCCTCTGCCTTTGGCTCAGGTCATGATCTCAGGGCCCCACATAGGGCTCTCAGCTCAGCAGGGAGACTGCTTCCCCCGCCCCCGCCTGCTGCTCTGCCTACTTGTGATCTCTCTCTGTGCCAAGTAAATAAATAAAACATTTTAAAATAAAATAAATAAGTAAATAGTCTATATTTTTCTAAAATGAGCATTTCAAAACACTAAGTTTTTTTTTTTAAGATTTTATTTATTTATTTGACAGAGATCACAGGTAGGCAGAGAGGCAGGCAGAGAGAGAGAGGAAAGCAGGCTCCCCAGAGAGCCTGATGTGGGGCTTGATCCCAGGACCCTGAGATCATGACCTGAACTGAAGGCAGAGGCTTAACCCACTGAGCCACCCAGGCGCCCCTCAAAACACTAAGTTTTTGCTAACTTATAAAGATCTAGTGGAGACATTCAAATGGTTTCCCTTTTCTCTCCCTCCCTCCTTGTGCAGGCAGCAGAGTCTCCACCCCTTGTTTCTGTGGGAGTGCTTACTTGCTATTGTTCTTAGAGAAGCTGTGGTTTCAGAAATGGGAAAGGGAAGAATCTGCCAAAGCAGCAAGTGCATAGGAGGTCCTCACCCTAGGGCTGACCTTCAGAAGGCTGTCCTGCCTGCCCAGCGGGAAGTTACTCAAAGATATCATTTCTACCCTGCCTAAAAATTTCACTTTATTAAATTTACATAAATTTAATAAATTTATATAAAATTATATAAATTATATATTTATAATTTATAAAATAAATTATATAATTTAATAAAATTTATTAAATTCTGCTTTATTAAATTATTTGATATTTCACCCAATTCATTTAGAAAATGATTCTGAGAAGGTTAGAGAGCTCTCAGCTAAACATGAATCACTTGAATGGTCAGGCTGCTTTCCCCCACCACCTTCCTTGGACCTACTATATTGAGATGGGGCTCTGATGGGGTGTGGTTGGGAAGAGGACTCAAAAGGTAGGAAAATTTGGGCCTTACATGAGAAGCAGGGTGGGCCTCGATCAGTACTATAATGGAGTGCTAATGGAAGTGTACAAATCTCACGTGGCTGAAATCTTGGAAAAGGGAGAAGAGTTCATATAAGAAGTGCTCGGGAAATGAAAAGATACTAAAGGTAAGTATCATTTAAAAAGTGGCCTCACATACCTCAATATTATCAAAGCCATCTATGAAAAACCCACTGCAAATATCATTCTCAATGGAGAAAAACTGAAAGCTTTTCCGCTAAGGTCAGGAACACGGCAGGGATACCAATTATAACCACTGCTATTCAACATAGTACTAGAAGTCCTAGCCTCAGCAATCAGACAACAAAAAGAAATTAAAGACATCCAAATCAGCAAAGAAGAAGTCAAACTATCACTCTTTGCCAATGATATGATACTATATGTGGAAAACCCAAAAGACTCCACTCCAAATCTGCTAGAACTTGTACAGGAATTCAGTAAAGTGTCAGGATATAAAATCAATGCACAGAAATCAGTTGCATTTCTTTATACCAACAACAAGACAGAAGAAAGAGAAATTAAGGAGTCAATCCCATTTACAATTGCACCCAAAACCATAAGATACCTGGGAATCAACCTAACCAAAGAGGCAAAGAATCTATACTCAGAAAACTATAAAGTACTCATGAAAGAAACTGAGGAAGACACAAAGAAATGGGAAAATGTTCCATGCTCAAGGATTGGAAGAACAAATATTGTGAAAATGTCTACACTACCTAAAGCAATCTACACATTCAATCCAATCTCTATCAAAATCTCATCCATTTTTTTCAAAGAAATGGAACAAATAATCCTAAAATTTATATGGAACCAGAAAAGTCCTCGAATAGCCAAAGGAATATTGAAAAAGAAAGACAAAGTTGGTGGTATCACAATTCCAGACTTCAAGCTCTATTACAAAGCTGTCATCATCAAGACAGTATGATACTGGCACAAAAACAGACACATAGATCAATGGAACAGAATAGAGAGCCCAGAAATAAACCCTCAACTCTATGGTCAACTAATCTTCAACAAAGCAGGAAAGAATGTCCAATGGAAAAAAGACAGCCTCTTCAACAAATGGTGTTGGGAAAACTGGACAGCCACATGCAGAAAAATGAAATTGGACCATTTCCTTACACCACACACGAGAATAGACTCAAAATGGATGAAGAGGGGCACCTGGGTGGCTCAGTGGGTTAAGCCTCTGCCTTCAGCTCAGGTCGTGATCTCAGGATCCTGGGATCAAACCCTGCATCGGGCTATCTGCTCAGCCTGCTTCCCTCCCTCTCTCTGCCTGTCTCTCTGCCTACTTATGATCTCTCTCTCTCTCTCTCTGTCAAATAAATAAATAAAATCTTTTTTAAAAAAATGGATGAAGGACCTCAATTTGAGAAAGGAATCCATCAAAATCCTTGAGGAGAACACAGGCAGCAACCTCTTCGACCTCAGCCACAGCAACTTCTTCCTAGGAACATCACCAAAGGCAAGGGAAGCAAGGGCAAAAATGAACTATTGGGACTTCATCAAGATCAAAAGCTTTTGCACCGCAAAGGAAACAGTTAACAAAACCAAAAGACAACTGACAGAATGGGAGAAGATATTTGCAAACGACATATCAGATAAAGGGCTAGTATCCAAAATCTATAAAGAGCTTAGCAAACTCAACACGCAGAGAACAAATAATCCAATCAAGAAATGGGCAGAGGACATGAACAGACATTTCTGCAAAGAAGACATCTAGATGGCCAACAGACACATGAAAAAATGCTCCACATCACTCGGCATCAGGGAAGTACAAATCAAAACCACAATGAGATACCACCTCACACCAGTCAGAATGGCTAAAATTAACAAGTCAGGAAATGACAGATGCTGGCGAGGATGCAGAGAAAAGGGAACCCTCCTACACTGTTGGTGGGAATGCAAGCTGGTGCAACCACTCTGGAAAACAGCATGGAGGTTCCTCAAAAAGTTGAAAATATAAAAAAAAAAATTAAAAAAAATAAAAAATAAAAAAATAAAAAAAAAAAAAAAGTTGAAAATAGAGCTACTCTACGACCTAGCAATTGCACTACTGGGTATTTATCCTAAAAATACAAACGTAGTGATCCGAAGGGGCACGTGCACCCGAATGTTTATAGCAGCAATGTCCACAATAGCCAAACTATGGAAAGAACCTAGATGTCCATCAACAGATGAATGGATAAAGAAGATGTGGTATATATATATATATATATATATATATATATATACACAATGGAATACTATGCAGCCATCAAAAGAAATGAAATCTTGCCACTTGCGACGAGGTGGATGGAACTAGAGGGTATTATGCTTAGCGAAATAAGTCAATCGGAGAAAGACAACTATCATATGATCTCCCTGATATGAGGAAATGGAGATGCAATGTGGGGGGTTTGGGGGGTAGGAAAAGAATAAATGAAACAAGGTGGGATCGGGAGGGAGACAAACCGTAAGAGACTCTTAATCTCACAAAACAAACTGAGGGTGGCCGGGGGGAAGGGGGTAGGGAGAGGATGGTGGGGTTATGGATATTGGGGACGGTATGTGGTATGGTGAGTGCTGTGAAGTGTGTAAACCTGGCAATTCACAGACCTGTACCCTTGGAGCTAATAATACATTATATGTTTGTAAAAAAATAAAATAAATAATAAGTGGCCTCATGTTAATCCAATTCCAGGAAAGGTAGATCAAACTCTTTTCCTTTCTCCAGAATATTTCTAAAATCCAGGATCTAGGGGTGCCAGGGTGGCTCAGTCGGTTGGGTATCTGCCTTTGGCTCAGGTCATGATCTCGGTGTCTTGGGATCAAGCCCCACATTGGGCTCTCTGCTGCTCATCAGGGAGTCTGCTTCTCCCTCTCACTCTCCTTCTGTGCTCTCTATCTCTCAAATACATAAATAAAATCTTTAAAAATAAATAAAATAAAATAAAATTTAAAATAAAATAAAATCTAGGACCTAAGTATATTAGTCAGAGTTCTCCAGAAAAACAGGACCAATAGGATGGATATAAATCTAGATACAGAGATTAGATAGACAGACATGTAGATACAAAGAAAGAGATTTATAAGGAATTGGCTCACTTGACAAAAGAGGTTGACAATCCCACAATCTGCAGGGTAAGTCGGCATGCTAGAGACCGGGGGAGCCAATGGTGTAGTTCTGGTCCAAAGGCCAGTAAGATCCAGACCCAGGAAGAGCCAATGTTTCAGTTCAAGTATGAAGGCAGAAATAAGCTGATGTCCTAGACAGCCAGGAGGAATTCTTTCTTACTCAGAGAAGGGTCAACCTTTTTGTTCTATTCAAGCCATCAGCTGATTGGATGAGTCTACCCACATTAGGGAGGGCAATTTGCTTTACTCAGTCCACCAGTATAAACATTAATCTCATACAAAAACACCCAGAATAATGTTTGACCAAATATCTGGGTACCCTGTGGCCCAGTCAAGTTGACAGGTAAAATTAACCATCACACTAAGCCAGTAATATGGTTCTGTCAACATTTGGTTCACTCAACATTTACAAGGCCCTGTGCTATGAAATACACATAGCTAAATTAGATCCCTTGCTTCTAGTGAGAATAGGAATGATAATTCTATCCATATATAATTCTAGTAATATCATTAAGTACATGAGGGGGTCTAAAAGCTGAGATGTTCAGGGTAGGGAGAGACTATTTCTTCCATAGGGTTTCAGGGAAAGAGTCTAGCATTTCAGGAGGGAAATAAAGAATAATGATAATGGCATAAAGGAGCAGGGCCTTCCTAATGAAGAAAAGAAACGGAAAGACAGGGACACCTGGGTGGCTCAGTGGGTTAAGCCTCTGCCTTTGGCTCAGGTCATGATCTCAGGGTTCTGGGATCGAGTCCCACATCGGGCTCTCTGCTCAGCGGGGAGCCTGCTTCCTCCTCTCTCTCTGCCTGCCTCTCTGTCTACTTGTGATTTCTCTCTCTGTGTGTCAAAAAAAAAAAAGAAAGAAAGAAACGGAAAGACAAAGAATCAGGAAAACATGCTGAGTCATCTAGTTTAACTGTAGTTTAAAATACAGGAGGAGAGGGAAGCCTAGGTGGCTCAGTTGGCTAAGCATCTGCCTTTGGCTCGGGTCATGATCCAGGGATCCTGGAATAGGGTCACATGTTAGGCCACCCTGATCAGCAGGGAGTCTGCTTCTCCCTCTCCCCGGTTTGTGCCCTCTTGTACGAACGCTCTCTCTCTGTCTCTCAAATAAATAAATAAAATCTTAAAAATTTTAAAATAAAGTATATGAGGAGAAATGAAAGCAATCTGTAGAATGGTAAGTGGTAAAGGGAACCCAGAGCTTCCCAATCTCCCCAATAGGACTTTCTAAGAACTTAACTTTTGGCCTAGGACTGTTCTGAATTGTTTCAATTCAGCTTTTAAGTATTTCTGAGAAATAACTTACTTCCCATCCTGCTAACTTCACCCATCTCCTAGTTCCTTTCCTCCAGTCCTCGATATGCCTAGTTAACCATTAGGCTACAGGTTTAAAAGATTTTTGAGGGGCCAAACAAGCAAGGGCTGTCAATGTGGCGGGGGAGCAGGGCCATGAACAAGCTGTGGCAGGTCCTGAGTGGCCAGGACGACGGAACTCACAAGTCCTGGATGCCTCATCCCTTAGAGTCAACACCAGGTTGAGTGGTTTTTCATATGCTTCGTGTGCTGCACTTTCTTCTCTATCCTTGAAACTGGATTGCTGTGGCTTCCTGGTGTCATAAAGCTTTTTGCAGCATTTTATACTCTTGGAAATACTGCTGCATTAGCCAGGATGTGCTTTTCAGTGGGACCCATGAAGCAACTGAAGAAAACGTCTGAAACAACAAGACTGCTTGCAACAATTATTATGCTCCTGTGTTTTACATTTACGCTGTGTGCTGCTCTTTGGTGGCACAAGAGGGGACTGGCCTTATTACTCTGTATACTGCAGTTCTTTTTTTTTTCTTTCTTTTTTAATTTTATTTATTTGTCAGAGAGAGTGAGCACAGGCAGACAGAGAGGCAGGCAGAGGCAGAGGGAGAAGCAGGCTCCCCGCTGAGCAAGGAGCCCGATGTGGGACTCAATCCCAGGACCCTGGGATCATGACCTGAGCCAAAGGCAGCCGCTTAACCAACTGAACCACCCTGCAGGCGTCCCCTATACTGCAGTTCTTGTCAATGACCTGGTGTAGTCTGCCATATAACCCACATGCAAGGGGAGGCTCTTTGAGTTCCATCTTGTTGCTTCTGGTCCTAAATGATTCTACACAAATACATACATTTTAGTATATGCACATCAAAATATGATAAAAAAGGCAAAATAAATAAATAAGTAAAAGGCTTTTGGAGGAATCAGCACCTAATCAACATTTACAACATATTTCATAAAACACATTTCAAGTCCAAAACAAGGAATTTCAGACTCATGAAATAAATATCTACTATCACCCACTGTGTATAAAGCACTGTGATAAGTCCTGGGAATATAAAAATGAATAAAAATACATTTCCTGCCCTAAAGGAACACACTGTTCACTTTGGAACAAAGATTCATCACGAGATGGAGAATGTCTTGAGAAAGGCCATGCAAAAGAGATCTTCAAGGTCAATCCTAACCTGGAAAGCAATTTTGCCTACTTTGTGACCACAGGAGAAAGGGTACCTGCCCTACCTTCAAATCAGTGCCCAGTAGCTGCTAGCACAAGTCATGCTGGAGCCAACCAATGCCCACTGAAAGCCTCTAAAAGGGAGAGCCACTGAGTGGGGCTCGGGTGGTACAAAGAAGAGTGAGATATCTAAGAAGCATTTCTGAAGTGCCTCCTGTTTACCGGGTGCTATGGCAGGAACTAGAGACCTGGTCCCTCAGGATGGAAAGGAGCATCCTAGAGAAGCAGGAAGCAGCAATCACCTACCTCACCTATCCTGTTCCTGGGCTTCCCTTGCTGGACTGCCCTCGTTGTAGCTCATCTTCCTCCAACACATAGATTCCATCTGTTTTCCACTTTGATAGTCAAAGTGATCTCCAAACACCAATCTGATCATGTCAATGCTCCACCTAAAATCTAGGTGTAGCTGTCCATCACCCTGAGGATAAAATCCAAACTTCTTTACCCAGCATGTCAGGCTCTTCCTAATGTTCCCTGTTTATTTCTAACCACCGTCCCTCTGCACCCCCTGTTACAACATATGCAACCACTTGCAGTTCCTTGAATATAGGACCCCTCACCATACCACTGACTTTGCACATGCTATTCCTTCTGCCTGGAAGGCTCGTACCTCAATTATTATTTTTCCTTTCGAATTTTGCTCTTGAAAAAAGAAAAAGGAAAAAAAAAGCCTTGTCTGACCAGTCTCAACACCTCCACCTTCATCTCAGATGAATTATAAGACCCTCTTCTGTGTTCCCGTAATAACCCATCTGTCCCTCAGTCACACTTGCCATTCTGCTCTGTAAATGCCTGTTTATCTGATTCACCTACAAGACCATAAGCTCCTTAAGGACCACTAATAAACTCTTCATTTTTATTCCCATTATATCCCTAATATAATGCTTAGTATCTCGTAGGCATTCAGGAGACTACACACTTATTAAGAGATTGAATGAATGAATGAAAAATATGAAGCACTTACTGGAATCTGTGAGGCATAGAGAAAAGCCTCCAACTTAATATATATTTATTGGGTACCTATGACAGTAGTTTCTTCTTTTTATTTTAAAGATTATATTTATTTATTTGAAAGAGAGAGAGAGTGCAAGCAAGCACGAGCAGGGAGAGAGGGAGAGAGAATAGGAAAAGCAGACTCTCCACTGAGGAGGGAGTCCAACATGGGGCTCGACATGGGGTTCAGTCCCAGGACCCTGGGATCATGACCTGAGCCAAAGGCAGACACTTAACCAACTGAGCCACCCAGGCCCCCCTGTCAGTAGTTCTTTGGCAGGTACTTTAAAGTCAGACATAGATACAGCTTCTAACATTAAGTTGCCTTCAGAGGAGGGGCAGAAGTTAAATATATACTCAGATAAAGAACAGAGCATAATGGCAATGCAATCATGCTATTAAAGTTATCAAAAGGGCAACGGGAAGGCAAGGGCACCACCGCATTGTTTTCCAGAGCTGTTCTTACAACCACGTTAGTTATACTGGCTAGGTAAGAACAAACCTTTTCTACTTAGTTCAGCCAAGACTAATTTTTCAATAGGAACAAACAATAGGAATAAGAAAAGAAAAAATACAAAAAAATTTTTTTCAAAGACAGACATCTTCAGCAAGGATAGCGGAGCCTAACCGGGGAATTCTCACTGGATACCACACGCCGAGGTCTGAACTTCCCTGGACAACAGATCCAGTTCCTCAAGCCCCTAACTGGCTCGCCAAGGATTTGGACCAACTTAGTTTTCACTCCCTTTCAGGAAACTTGGCTGGTGCTGTGTGTAAACTGGCAGGTCCAGACTGGGCGGGGTGAGGTGCGGGGGTGGGGGGGAGGGGCGGTGGGGACTTCCTTCTCTTTCTGCCTTCTAGGCTCCTCTCTTGAACTTTAGCCTGGCCTGAGCTTACTGGCAGCCACCCCTTTGCCCTACCAACCAATTACTTTAATTTTGAGACCCTGTAATTTCTCCTGAAATTCTGCCTGAAACTCACCTTTCTCTTTTTTAAAAAAACTTGTCCGGGGGGGGCACTTGGTGGTGGTGGCTCAGTTGGTTGTGTGTCCAACTCTTGGTTTCAGCTCAGGTCATGATCTCAGGATGGTGCGATCGAGCCCTACACTGGGCTCTGTGCTCAGCACGGAGTCCGCTTCTCTACCGCTGCCCCTCCCCACCCTCGTTCGAGTGCTCTCTTGTTCTCTCTCAAATAAATAAAAAATCTTAAAAAAAAAAAAATCCTGTCTGGAATATCTGCCTTTGTCTGAACTTTGTCAAGGATGGTTCTATCCTTTAGGGGTATTCAACTGATTTCCTCTCCTTCCCGTAAATTTATGCTGCTTGATCTCTTGGATATTTTCCTGGAATTCCCCTTTGCCGTCCTCCTAACCTCTGCACATTTGCACAGTTCACTTGTTCAGGAGGCGTTCTCTGAGCAGCCTAGTCCACAGGGCAGCTCTCCTATACCTGAACTCCAAAAGCTCTAATGTTTGTTATACTTGGGACCCTGTGTTTCATTATACGCTATTCCTATGAGGCTGTGATTTATATGTTTACCTGTCTCATTACCTCTAACCCCGCCCAGACTGTAACCTCTTTAAAGGCAAAGAATCGGGGAGCGGGGAGCCTGCTTCTCCCTCTGCCTGCCACTCCCTCTGCTTGTGCCCTCTCTCTCTCTCTCTGACAAATAAATAAATAAAATATTTTTTTAAAAAGGCAAATAATCGTCTTTTATTCCCCCCACCCCCCAGCTGCACCCACCCATGACTGAGAGCAGATACTGAGCACCTACAGTATGTGAGTTGCTGCTCTGGTGCTTCATGTATGTTATTTCATTTGATCCTCACAATTTTCTCACAAATGAAAAAACTGAGGGTCAGAGAACATGAATAAAAGGCCAAGGCCACCCAACTAAAAAGTGGCAGAACCACGAAGGGACTCCAAAGCCTTGTGGCCTCTAAGCCCAGCTGGCACCTCGAGTGGGGCAGGCGTACCAGAACCACTGGTTGCTGACCAAGCCATTCCCAGGGCCAGGCAGACAGCCAAGGTGCACAACACCAGGCAGCAGAGCCAGCTTCATACCGCCTCCTCTGAAGCCCACATCTGGGTCTCCCTGGCTTCCTGGCACTAACCCAACCCTTCACCTTCTGCCAGTTTAGGCAGTAGCCCCTCTCTGTTCCACAGGTGGTTTATTTGGAAGCCCTGATTAAACACCTAAGACATCAGGAAGCGAGAGTCAAGTTCCTCGAAGCCAAGTCAGAGAAGTGGTTCTTGAGCCCTGGCTAGCTGGGAGGGAGCCCCTCCCTATGGCCAGAGAGTTTCGGCTCTTATGTTTTCTTTTCAGGGCCTGTCCGGCAACTTTGGGATTACAGGGACAAGCCTTTTGCCAACAAGCCTTGTCTGAAAGAGACAGATCAGTAGAAACCCTGGCACTGTGGAAGGCCCAGGTCAGGAGGAGGACTCCGGTCTCTCCTGCCTCACCCAGACCCACGGTCACATCTGCCACCTGCCCATGTGGTAGCAGGTTTCTCCCCTCCAGTGATAACAGATACCATTTACTGAGTGCCTGCTACGGGCCAAGCACTATACCCAGTGCTCCAAGTGTTTATCTCAATGAATTCTTGTGAACATGCCGTGAACACGTCTAGTACAGTAGTTAAGGACAGAGACTCCGGGGTCAAACTGTCCAAGTTCAGAATCCCAGCTCTACCACTTACACATTGCATTAATTTGGTCCTGCTACTTAACTTCTCTGTGCCTCAATTTCTTCATCTGAAAAATGGTGACTACACTAGCACTTAATTCCTAGAAATGTATGAGGATTAGCTGAATTAATAAGTGTAAGGTGCTCAAGGCATTTTGCTATTATAATAACTATTATGTAGTCATCATCTCCATTTGACAAGAGTGTAGCAACTGAGTATTAAGAGACCTTAAGTCACTTGCCAAGGTCACCCAGTTAATGAAGAACAAAGCGTGAACTTAAATCCAGGTCTGGTCTACCTGACTCCAAAGGCACATGGACATTTCAGAAATCCCAGCACTTGAAACCTCTCTGTACAGACCAACCAGGCTGGCTAAAGAGCTACAAAAGGACCCAGGCTGGGGGCACCTGGGTGGCTCAGTGGGTTAAAGCCTCTGCCTTCGGCTCAGGTCATGATCCCAGGGTCCCAGGATCAAGCCCTGCATTGGGCTCTCTGCTCTGCGGGGAGCCTGCTTCCTCCTCTCTCTCTGCCTGCCTCTCTGCCTACTTGTGATCTCTGCCTGCCAAATAAATAAATAAAATCTTTAAAAAAAAAAAGGGGGGGGACCCAGTCTGGAACTAAGCTCTCAGGGTCAACCTGAAGAAGCAGAAATGTGCAGGGCCCAGAGCCAACCCCAAAAATGTAGAGTCGGGAAAAATTTCACTCACCCAACCCCTAGTAATATTGTACAAGTGACCAAAGGCAGTATGGAAGAAAAAAAGAGGTCATAAAAGGACATCATGAAGCCTTAGCAAAATGGTTTTTCGAGAGAGGGGAAGTACTAGCCAAGTTCACTTGGTGCTTTGCAAGGGTGGAAGGGATATGAGCTCAGTATGAGAGCCTCAGAAGGAGGCTTGGCACCAGTCGGTCTGAGCATTTTTTGCGCCTCATTCTCGTTACCCAACCCTTACGTACCGCCAACCTCCTGGTCTGAATGGAGTGAAGTAATTGTAGTTCCCTAAAGATAATTCTGCAGGGCCTCAAACTGCCTTTCCTTCTCACTGCTGATGATCTTTTTTTTTTTAAAAAAGATTTTATTTATTTATTTGTCAGAGAGAGAGAGGGAGAGAGAGAGAGAGAGCACAGGTAGAGGAAGAGGGAGAAGCAGGCTCTCCGCCAAGCAAGGAGCCCGATGTGGGACTCGATCCCAGGACGCTGGGATCATGACCTGAGCCAAAGGCAGCTGCTTAACCAACTGAGCCACCCAGGCGTCCCTTTTTTTTTTAAATTTATATTTGAGAGAGAGAAAGAGAGAAAGGCTGGGAGGGGCAGAGGGATAGAGGGAGAGAGAGTCTCAAGCAGTCTCTGTGCTGAACGTGGAGCTCAGCATGGAGTTCAATCTCACAACCGTGAAATCACGACCTGAGCCAAAACCAAGAGTGGAAAGCTTAACCAATTGGGCCACCCAGGCGTCCCTCACTGCTGATGTTCTTAGGAATAGCTAACCAATCTTTCTTCCAGGGTCCCAAGAAACAGACACTCATTGTCCATCTCTGGGAACACTTGAGGGCATTGTCTTGAGTCGAGAGGAGCTGAGAGACAAGATAAGGGACAGTCCAAGTTGCCACCCCCACCATGTTACCTAACATAACGTCTCTGAAGGGGCCCAGTTTCCTACCTCCCACAGTCACTGTGCTCCCGAAAGAGAGTCAGACAGTACAGGGAGCTGGAATCCTGCCCCTCTCTCCTGCATCCACCATTCTAGCATTGACCTCTCCCGTCTGGTTCTGAGAGCTCTCAAAGCTTTCCTGGTGAGAGAGTCGGGAACTAAGGGAATTGGGCCCAAAACGCCTTGCCCAAGAAAAGACCAACTATTAACTCAGACAGGGAGTGAATTTCATTTATCCTTGAAAATTTAGTTCCTGACAGTTGGTAGTAGGTGACAGTATCAGTGAAATTAAGTTAATCTTAAAGGTAGGAATGCTTAAAGATTGGTTAGAAATAAGCCACAAACTTGATCTGTTTCCTGCTTGTCAACTTGTCTCTAATTGTCCCAGAACAACGTAATACCTCTGTCACTAAAGCTCTCCAATCCTCGGGATCCTGCTCACAGATCCAAGGGTGGTAATAGCTACATGATCAACATCCAATTTCTGAGGACCAACATCGATTGCTCAGGAAGGTCCAGTGTTTCATTCTCCACCTCTCCACACCCTCACAGGTTACACACCCCAGAATAAAACAAGGTGAATTTCAGACCAGGTTAAGGAAATTTCTAACATCTTTTTAATCTGACAACAGTCTACCAGTGTGTTGCCAAAAAAAAGCAGAAACAGAGAGAGCAAACCAGCTCCTGAATCACTTCCTCTCAGCATCAACCACCTTGATGCCACAGTCTGATCCACAAGCACACACCCAGGCAATTGAAACACAGACGCGCACATTCACAGCACCCATTCTAAACTAAGTGGGAGACAAACACAAGCCATTTAGGACACCACACAACCCATGAAAGTGCACCACGAGCCCCCAGACAACATTGAGAACAGAAGCCCATCACACTTCAGCACAGATTAATGCTGGCAGCTAGAACATGCGCACGTTTCTCCATGGCCTGTGTGTTCTGTCCAGTTCTGCGGGGAAAGAGGAAAACATGAAGTGGACACCCTGATGGCTATGAAAAGAATTTCCTGCTGTTTGTTTCAGGGAACCAAAGGCAGGAAAGAACCAGGAAAGTCATCCAAACAATCATAGCCCACGCCGGAAACTGAATGTGATGTTCAGGGGAAAGTTGTGGAGGAGGTGGAAGAACGGGAATGGAAGTCAGATCAAACCAAACCAGGAGAATTCTGTGCAATGGCAGGGAACCCCCAGCTAGATCTTCCTTCCCCAGGGCTGAGGGGGTGCTCCTGGCTCCAGACTCTCCTCACCACAACCACAGTGGACATCTTCAGGCCACTGAAATAAACACAGAGCTGTACAAGAAGAGACACAAATAGAATTTCTACTCTGCTCATTTGGGGAAAGACAGGCATGTGAGATACAAAAAGCATTCACTGCTCTGCCACAGCTGCCCCATCTTCCTGCTACTAATCACAGAATCAGAACTTGAGGGCAAAAAGGAACATAAAAGACTATCTCAGCCAAAAAAAAAAAAAAAAGAGAGAGAGAGAGAGAGAGATTATCTCAGCCAAATTCAACTTCAGATAAGAAAACCAAGTCCAGGGGCGCCTGGGTGGTTCAGTGGGTTAAATCCTCTGCCTTCGGCTCAGGTCATGATCCTAGGGTCCTGGGATTAAGCCCCGCATCAGGCTCTCTGCTCAGCAGGGAGCCTGCTTCCCTCTCTCTCTGTCTCTGCCTGCCTCTCTGCCTACTTGTGACCTCTGTCCATCAAATAAATAAATAAATAAATCTTTAAAAAAAAAAAAAAAAAGAAAAAGAAAACCAAGTCCAGGGGCGCCTGGGTGGCTCAGTGGGTTAAAGTCTCTGCCTTCAGCTCGGGTCGTGATCCCAGGGTCCTGGGATCGAGCCCCACATCAGGCTCTCTGTTCAGCAGGGAGCCTGCTTCCCCACCTCCCACCCCGCTCTCTGCCTGTCTCTCTGCCTACTTGTGATCTCTGTCAAATAAATAAATAAAATCTTAAAAAAAAAAAGAAAGAAAGAAAAAGAAAACCAAGTCCAGCGTAGGTGAGTGACTTTCTCAAGTAACACTTAGCTCACACACTACTAAGAACCAGCTCTCCCCACTCCCAGTCCAGGGCTCTCCCCCTCCCTCTGGATCTTCTGGAGGCCAGTGTGGGAACATCCCCCAAAGTAAACTATATAAAACTCCCTTGTCCTCACTCAAGGTAGGGGTACAACTGGATCAGCCCTCCAAACTCACTAGGGGATGAGATGAGGATTGGCATTTCTTCCTGTTTTTCTGCATTGCCTGGCTTGGAGCCTTAGGGAGATTAACCCTCCATTTCAGAAGAGCCCACAGCCATGGATGATGGGGTCTCCACCTAGCATCCCAGGCTACGGCTCCATGGTCCCTAGTCTCACAGGTGGAGCTCTACCTGCAGTGGCGAAGCCCCCACAGAGCCCTGAGTCCCTCCCTGGTTCCCCTGCCCTCCCGGAGCCTCTGTCCCACCCAGGTGGCTTGAGCCTCTGTTCCATCCAGGTGGCAAGCCACCCGGGGGACAGACAGAGAAGTGAAACCCACCCTGAGGCAGGGAGAAGCAAATGAAGGGTGAAGAGAAAATGTGAGTAAAGGACACTGCCTCCAAATGCCTCCCTATCATAAATGTCAGTGTGATTTCATCCATTCTCGGGATGGAATGTCCCCTTCCAACACAGCCCAAAGGAAGAAAGCAAGCGTAGACTGCATTGTCGATTCACAGAGGAATGAGAACAAAACAGCGGGTGACTAAAGAAGCCAAGATTCCACTGCCTTCCAGAACCCAGACCTCTGGCCCTCCAGCCCAGTAGTCTTAACTATCAGTGTTTGAGAAATTCTGCTCTCGGTTGGTCTAGGGTGAGACCCGTCAGTCTCAATTTTTAACAAACATCCCAGATAATTCTCATACAGATATTCAAGGACCATCTCAGAGAATCTCAGAGAAGTCCTACCTTCTCACTGCCCCACCTGCCACCGAGTGGCTAAGAGCACAGGTGGTGAGGTCCCCAGACCCGGCCTCAGACCCTGGCTCTTGAGCACGAGCAGCAGGACAAATGACTGCACTTGAGCCCCCACTTCTGTGAAATGGGGCTCATAAAAGTACCCACCACATGTGCTGTTACAGGGAGCACATGAACTGATCTAATTATTTACCATGCTTAGCACACTGCCTGGAAGGTAGTAAACACACAGTATTTGCTGGGTACTAGCTGTCCTACTAGTTGTCAGTTGTACTATAAAATAGGAAGCACATCACATTGATTGGCTAGTACTATTTTATATTATAATTACTCCCAGTAACTTTTAAGCTATAGGGTTTCTTAAGCTAGCTGCTTTGCTATTAGCCTACTCCTAATTACCTCTTCCCTGTGCCCTGCTAGTCTCACCACTCCCTTCTGTCCCTGGATGCTGGGCACCAGGCTCTCAATGAAAGTTTAAACTTACGTTGTGCTTTTATGTTTTGTGATGAATGTCAAGTGTTTTGTAAGGTGTGTTCTGATTGCCTGTTCTTCTCTATTAACTTTCTCCAAAGCCATTCCTTGCCTTCCCTCCTTTCCACCTCTCCAGTCCTCTTCCAGAAGACTTACAGGCAGTTAATATGTGACCCCTAGACAAAGAATATCCATCTTGCCAAAACCCTGAAAAATCATTCTGATCAACAGAAAAAGTTGATGGAGAATAGCACTCAGGCCTGCGTACCTGTGGCCTTGTGCTGAGGGGACCGTGCTGAGCTGAGGAACAAGTGCTGGGCACACCCCCTCCTCTCCATCGCGGCCTCCACCAATTCCTGGCCCCAGCCCGTCCCTCTCTTAGAGCTTCTCCCCACTTCCCATAGCAATTCCACCTGGACAGTCCACAAGCATCTCATCCAAACCTACCCAAAACTGTGTTTAGCATCTCAGTCCCAGTCCAGCCTATCCCTCATTCTTAGCTCAGGGCTAATGGCACCCAATCCACCCAAAAGCCCAAACCAGACTCAGCTCCAAGTCATCCTCAGCTTTCCCCACCCACCATCACCACTTTGGTCACTCACCAAGCCCTGCCCATTCTTCAAATGGCTCTCCTGCCCCTGCACTCCCAGTTCAGATCTCGGACTCCCAGGCACACTCCCCACAGCTGCAACAAACCAGCTGCCAGAGCGTGTGTCCCGAAACACAATCTGACCAAGTCACTTCCCACTGAAAGCCTCTGGTAGTTCCCCACTCACAGGACTCCCAACTTTTTGGGCTGTTTGTCAAGACTTGCACAATTTAGGAGAGCCTTACCCCTCCTGCTGCCAAGGAGAGCCCCAAAATAAGGCCAGGCCAAAAATATCCACCACTCCACTGTAATCTAAGAGGCCAGCCACCCAGGGAACATGTCGCCTCTCAACCAGACATCAGCCAAATTTATTTTATCTGATGGTGGATCCTTGGGCCCTGAAGGGATGATATGGACTTCAAGGGAAGAGAAGAAAGGCATGGCCGGGCATTCAAGCCGCGCGGGGCCCGTGCTCTAGTGGCCAAAGCTCCTCATCATGCACGGCAAAACTAAGGACTAGAGAAACAAATCTACTTGTTGGAGGTCACAGCTTTAATCACCAGCACCACAGCCCAGGTCCCAGGCCCACAATTCTGCTGCTTCTGCTAAGAGCCCTAGAAGAGTCTCCCAAGCACAACCGTGTGGGATTCCCATAATCTTCCCTTTTTTTCTGGACATAACTCAGGACTCCCTACCACACCCACAGGCGTGCAGATTCCCAGATGACCTGGGAGGAACAGAACAGGAAGCTCGAGCCTTGGCACCAGTTCAGAGTGGAACTCCTAGGGCCAAACACTAGGGCCTTTGACTCTAGGGGGAGAAAAGGCCCATTGTCTGGGTGGGTGGAACCAAACCATAAGAGCAGCAAGGAAACCAGTTTTGTGCCCAGAGATGGGGACTTGGCCCTCAAATATCAGGGTGGAGAGGGGGAAGGGAGGAAGGAACACATACCTTAAATAAACAGAGGCAACTGCAAGAGTTCTTACTCACTCCTGGGTTTTGTTTTCTGTTGTGTGTTTGTTTTCCCTCACATAGACCTCTGCATGGCCTCTGAGGCCCCCAGAATCTAGGAGGACCAGGAAAAGGTGTGGCTCCCTGGAGGGTGGAGGAATCAAGATGAGATTTAGGTGACTCCATTATGAGACTGTTAGTGGAGAAAGGAGCCACTCTATCGTTTCCTTAATTGCTAGTGAAACAAAACAAAACAAAACAAACAAACAAAAAAACCTCAGAGTTAGCTACACATCAACAAAGGGAACAAACCCTTCCTGCAAGATACTGGGCACATATACGGGACAGGGGGACCCAGCCCAACCCAGTACTGCAAGAAGCAGGAAGGAAAGAGCAGAAAAACCTGAACCTTAAACAAATACTTCTATTTATCTATTTATTTGAGCAGAGGGAGAGGGACAAGCAGACTCTGTGCTGAGCACTGAGCCTAACTTGGGGCTTGATCCCACAGCCCTGGTATCACTACTTGAGTCAAAATCAAGCATCAGTTGCTCAACCAACTGAGCCACCCAGATGCCCCTAAACAACAAATGTTTCACGAGCACATTCTCCCCGGGCACCGAGTCCAAAGCTACTTGATACAATTCCGAGTTGCCCAAGTGTCTTGGCTTGCCCCATAACAGGTCTCTGACCTAACTCCTTGATGCCTAGAAATTTGTTCATTTGGGTTTGATCCACTGAGGTGATGGACCATTTAGATTGAAGAACAAAGTCTTATGCTAACCCTTAGGACAGAGTCTAGTGTTTCTAGGCTGAGAGGGTGGGAAGGGGGGGACCTACTGTTTCTTCCTTCCTCCCCTTGCACAAGCTGTTCCTCCGCCTCTCACACCTTTTCTTCTCCTGCCCTTGCCCTCAGCAAACTCAAACGGCACGCTCTCTCAGACACCTTGAAGGGCTCCTGCAGGCAGATGAATGCTTCCCGTTCCGTGATCCCACAGCACATGGATTTTTTAGGGTTTCCGCCAGATGGATATTCTTGTCTAGGGGTCACATATTAACTGCCTCTAAGTCTTCTGGAAAATGGGGGCTATGAGTCAATGAGGGGAGAGGTGGGAAGGAGAGAAGGCAAGCAATGGCTTTGGAGAAAGTTAACAGAGAAGAGCAGGCAATCAGAACTCACCCTACAAACCAAGCAGCCCTCACTAATCCATTCTGTGCCCATGTGCTACGTAGAGAGGTGAGTCAAGGCCCCTGTGCGCTGACCGCTCTCCTCCCTTTTCTACACTCTCCACCTGCACAGCTCAGTGCTGTGTGCTCCGATTTGGCCTCAAGCCCAGGAGGGGCTATTTATAAGATCCTGGAGTAATGATATTTAATGTTTTTATTTTTGAAAATCAAGGTGAAGTACTAAAAAGAAAATAACTAGGGGCACCTGGGTGGTTCAGTGGGTTAAGCCTCTGCCTTCGGCTCAGGTCATGATCTCAGGGTCCTGGGATCGAGCCCTGCATTGGGCTCTCTGCTTGGCAGGGAGCCTGCTTCCCCCTCTCTCTCTTCTGCTCTGCCTACTTGTGATCTCTCTCTCTCTGTCAAATAAATAAAAACTTTTTTTTTAAATCTTGAAAAAAAAAAGAACTATAACCCATACTCATTTTCCACCTGTAATCTAAACTTAATCATTGTTTAATATTCGTGCATATTTCTTCCAGTCTTTTTCTGGGTGGCAGACTGTAACCTTCCAGAATACTAAGACCAAACATATTCTTTTTCCAGTTCTTACACTTTTTCCAGTTCTTACACTTTTTCCAGTTCTTACACTTCTCGGCGTCAGAAGTCCAAATGGTCTCAATGGGATAAAATCCAGGTGTTGGCAGGCTGGTATTCCTTCTAGAGGTTCAGGAGGCAGATCTGCTTCGCCATTTCTAGGGACTCCCAGGTGCCTTCAAAGCCGCTGATGGCAGGGGCTCTTGCTCCTCCTCGCTGCTGTGCTCTAGACCTGGCTCTCCAGCTTCCCTCTGTCTCGCACAAGGACCCTGTGACCGCCCTGGCCCCACCTCAATGATCCAGGAAACTCTTACCAGCTTAAGATCCCTAACTTCGGCACATCTGCAAAGTCCCTTTTGCCAAATTCAGTAACAGTCTCAGGTTCCAGGGGTGAGGATTGGACATCTGGGGAAGGCCATCACTCTGTATACCACAGGCACCTTTTCTAAACTCTACAACAGAAATTTGCTTTGCCTTTCTTCTCTTTCACTTTTCTTCTGACACACAGGCAAGAGCACAAGTTTTGAGGTGAAACAGTAGCTTTATCGCTAACTGGCTGGATGACATCTGGACTACTCACTTCACCTCCTTGAGTCTCTTTCTCTCTCATCTGTAGCGCAAGGATAACACTCACTGCATTAGGGAAAGACAGGGACAGAGTAAGGTAAGCTAGTGCCTGGAGCGCAAACAGCCCTCACTAACATCCCTTCCACCCTTCCCCTCGCTGCCCCCTTTTCTTGTCCCCAGCCCCCCGTACCTGTTTCCTCCTTTGTCTTTCTCATCATTTAGCAAAGAAGGCCTTACTACCCACACCGCTTGTGACTCTGCTTCAGTGCTTCTGGGTATCTGACATCTGCTCAAAGCAACCACTGTATTTACATGGAGAGTCTGGGTTTTTTGAAATCCTTTTATGTTCACATGAAACTTACATAGAATTCCTCATAACTTACACGTGCCCATTCCAACTCTGCCCTGTGAATCTATACATTCATTTCTTTATTTCATCCTCCTGCAGTCCTTCTCTTTACTCCTTCTAAGCAATGATAGTGCAGAGACAGGAGCAGTGCCCAGCCATAGCAGGGAATTCTTTTGGCAGAGTGAATGCTGTTTGCAAAGACGACCCTTAAAGCCCACTTCTAGGCTCAGCTTCTAGCAACCCCACTGAACTCTAGAACACATTCCTAGGCCCCCAGGATCAATAATTGTGACAAAAGCCACACACCCTCTGGGGATCCCATCATTGAATTATGACACTTTCCAGAATGTTGTTCATGGGTTACTGTGACCCAATCCTTCTACTCTTGGAAATTAACTTTCCCTATAATTTTCATCTCCAGCCCTGCCAGGACCCTGGCTAAAAAGTGCATCCCCACACAGGTGACGAGGATGGTGTCTTTGCCTATTGCCCTAACTGTAAGAGCTCACACCCACTCAGCACTCACTCTGTGCCTGGCACCATCCTGTGGGCTGTTATGTAGCTACAGTCTTGACCAAAACCCATGAATGTTATCATCCCTGGTTTTTTTTTTGTTTTTTTTTTAAAGATTTTATTTATTTATTTGACAGAGAGAGATCACAATTAGGCAGAGAGGCAGGCAGAGAGAGAGGGGGGGAAAGCAAGCTCCCCTCTGAGCAGAGAGCCCGATGTGGGGCTCAATCCCAGGACCCTGGGATCACGACCCGAGCCGAAGGCAGAGGCCTTAACCCACTGAGCCACCCAGGCACCCCTATCATCCCTGTTTTAACAGATTAAAAAAACTGAGACAGAGAAGTAATTTACCCAACATCCCACAACTCATAATTTAACCTCATCTCCCACCCAAATAAATAATTTAATCTGGGAGGAGAACATCTTAAGATTTCAGAGGTCTCCTGAATGAAATCTACCTTCCAGAATGATTTTTGCTCCCTGACCCCATTTGCCAGATTCAATGGTCAGCATTTTGTTTCCTGTCTTGCCTTTCACGGATGCACCTGTTCCCTCACACCACACTCACAATTGCACATCCCTTATAAAAGCTTGCTTTTATGAACCTCAATCTTTTTTGGGAACAAACGGGGTCAGGTTCCCGGTCCCCATGAAAAGTCATTCTTACTGAACTGTCAACTATTTGCACAGCCATTCTCTGGCCACAAAAGATGTGCACTAGGGAAAGAAGATGTAATAAGAAGCAGGAGGTTGGGAGAGTTCTTGAAATGGTCATAAAGGGGAGGAGATTCTAAATGTAGAAACAGTCATAAAACACACCCAGAGTTTGTGGCCTTTGTACAGCGGCAGCCCCACCTGTCCATTTCCATGCCTTTTGGCATCTGACTTCCTTCTCAGTCTGCCCCTCCTAGACTTGTCTTCTCAGACCAATACTAGAGACCTGGGGACTGCAGCCAACCAGAGCTGCAGCACTGAGCTGTGCGGGTAGAGAGGGCAGAAAAGGGGGGAAAGTGTTCATCACACAGGGGACCTGACTCACCTCTGTACATGGTACTTGGACACAGAATGGATTAGTAAGGGCTGTTTGGCAGGACTCATGGCTTAAGAAGTTTAGTAAGGAGCTGTACTTCCTCAATGCTGTCTGACCAAGAGCAAAGGGAAGGGTGTGGGAGGCATCACCGCTTAGAAACCCATTGTCCCTCCCTTCTCCCTCTGTTGGGTTACATTCTTCTATCCATAGGTCACTTATTCACTGAGTTTGGTTCCAGGAAAACATAATCTCAGTTGAATTCCTTAAAGCCCCAAGCACTCAATTCAGCTCAGGAGTTTCTGTCATCTCAGGGATGACCAGAGGCAAATATGTTTTTAAAGGCCGGCAGAAAATTTTGACAAGAGCCTTTGCAACCACAATCCCTTTGAAGACTGCTGAGCTACAAACCAAGGCAGGAAGAAACCTCCTAGGTGCTGGAGAACTTTATGTTTAGACTTCATCGAATGCTCAGAATTGCCCTTTGACGTAAATGCTATTATCCCTATTTCACAAATGAGAAACCAAAACTTCAAGAAGTCACTTGTCTCCTCTCCAAGAACTGGTTAAAAATGGAACCAGGACTCGGACTCGCATATTTCTTAATCTAAAGCTCATGTTTTCACTCCACACCATCCTACCTACTATAATTCAAAGAAAGGAAAGATGACCGCTTCCAACAGAGATATTCACAAAGGGCTTCAGTGAAGAGACAGAGTCTGAGATGGGCTTTAAGGTGAACAATAATTCAGGAGGCTGAGCAGGAAGGCAAGGGCATTATAGAAATAAGGGAAAGAATTAGAATAAACTCAGATACACAAAAGTAAACTGTTGAGGCGCCTGGGTGGTGCAGTTGGTTAAGTGTCCAGCTCTTGGTTTCAGCTCAGGTAGTGATCTCAGGGTCATGAGATCGAGCCCCGTCGTGGGCTCTGAGCTCAGCATGGAGTCTGGGTTTCTCTCGCCCTCTGTCACTTCCCGCCATGCACGCATGCGCTCTCTCTCTCTCTAAAATGGATAAGTAAATATTAAAAAGGGAAAGAAAAGAAAGAAAGTAAACTGCAGGCTGAGCAAGGCAGATCAGGGAATGATACGGGAGCTCTGAATGGCAGCCTAAGGAATCTAAACTTATCCTACAGATGATAGGAGTAACTGGGAAGCTTTAAGAAAGTCACAAACAGGAGTGCCTGGGTGGCTCAGTGGGTTAAAGCCTCTGCACCAGCTCAGGTCATGATCTCAGGGTCCTGGGATCGAGCTCTGCATTGGGCTCTCTGCTCAGCGGGGAGCCTGCTTCCCCCTCTCTCTCTGCCTGCCTCTCTGCCTACTTGTGATCTCTGTCTGTCAAATAAATAAATAAAATCTTTCAAAAAAAAAAAAGGAAAGAAAGTCAGAAACATGACAAAATAGCATTGTCAGGAAGCTAATTCTGACAGTATTAGGCAAGAAGACCTAAGGAAATGGTTGTCAACTCTGGAAATTCATTAATTCCCTAGAAGATGTTTTTCTTTGTTTTTTTCTTTAACTTGTCATTTTGACATACTTTCAGACCTTCAAAAATGTTCAAAAAATAGTCCAAGTTCCCATATACCCTTCACTCAACTTCCCCAAATATTAATGTTGTAGATAAACAAGGACCAAAATCAATAAATTATCATTGATAATACGATGAACTAATCTATAGATCTTGTTCAAATTCCATCAGCCTTTCCACTAAGGTCCTTTTTCTGGATGAGGAACAAGTCTCGGATCAAACATTGTATTTGGCAGTTTTATCTCCTTAGTCTCCTTTAATCCAGGCCAGTTTCTGAGAAATTCTTTTACCTTCATTAACTTAACATTTTTTTAGAGTATTGGCCAATTATTCTGTGAAATGACCCTCAGTTTGGGCTTATCTATTATACTCTCATGATTAAACTTAGGCTATGCACTTTCGGCTACAATAACACAGACATGATGCTGTGCCTTCTCAGTTTATCCTATGAGGCTGGCTACCCTGATATCTCCCACTACTGGTGATGTTAACTTTGAACACTTGCCTAAGGTTTCTCCATAAAATGACTTGGAAGCTCTTAAAAACTACAAATGCCAGGGCCGCACCATAGACCAATCAAGTTGGACTCTCTGTGGATAAGGCACTGGCTTTGGTAGGTTTTTAAATGCCCTGCAGGTGATTCTAACCAGCCTCCAGGGCTGGAAACCACCAGCTTAGACAATGAATATTAGAATACTGGAAATCAATAAGAAAGCCATTCCTCAGACCTCTCTTTTTAAAATAACAGCTAGTTCCAGGCACAAGATAAATATATTTGGACTTTGGCATGGACCCATGGTAGGGGAAAGGAAAGACCAAAAATCCCCTGATTGAGAAAGTGATGGGTGAGTAGATTGCTGTCCAATAAAAAAAGAGGGTAGGATGCTAAGTAAAGTGTCCAGCCCTGCTGGCCTATTTTCTCTCCAGACTTCAGGGAAACCTTTGCTGCCGAGAAGGCACACACCATATAATTTTACAACCATGAGCCTAATGCGAGCTCCTCAGTGCCACCGAGGGAGGGAGTTAAAATCATGTGATATAAATACACAAACACACGCAAATGAGCACTTCCAGCTACAGCTGAGCAGACTGTTCACAGAATCGAAGTCGGAACTGCATGGCCTCCCTTAAACAACCTGGCCTTTCCCACTTGGTCTTTGTCCTTAATCTCTTCTGAAGTAAGTGAGTAAGGACACTGATGTAAATTTCATGAAATAGGAAAGTGTACACAATCTCCTGTCACCAGGTTGTTGAAGCAATGACACTATGCTCAATTTCCTTACCGCTATTATCTTGAGGTTTCCATGAAGAGATTTCATCACCCCCTCCCTTGGAGGGGCCATCAATAACATGCAAACAGGAACACCAGTTTAACCCAAATCCCAAGGCAGGAGGGACCCCGATGAGAACTATCCCTAAAGTATCCACAAACTACCAGGATCTGGTGCCACCGGCGCAGGGGAGCTACTGCTAGGCAGGACGTGAGACAAAAGAGAAGGGAGCTGTGACACAGTCAGCCGGCCCTACGGAAAGATGCAACTCAATTGTCCCTCAACTATTACAAATCCAGATATCCATCAGGCCTCTCCCTGAGAGGCTGGTACATAACTCAATGCTAATGTTTAGGTGAAATAACTTATAGAAAGTTGGGGTCAACGAGGTCAGGAATGGCCGGTTTCACAAGAGAGGTGAGGCCTTTGAACGGTTGAGTCTTAGGGAAACAGTGATGATGAGAAAGATGAGAAAGGAGCACAGGGAAGCAGGTGTCAGGCACCACTAGCGATGCTAATTTGGAGGGGGATTTCAGGAATGAGGGGGCGGGTGCGTGTTATTTTACTTATTCCTCCCAACCACCGCTTGAGGTTATTTCAGTAGTTGCCGATCCTCAGAAAGGTAGCATAACTTGTCAAGGTCGTTGGTGGATCTGGGATTAACAAGTAGGTGTGTCGAACTCCAAAGCCCATGCCAATAGCACTGCCACTGAGAGAAGACTGGACGGGCCGCGGTATGTTTAGGGAACAAGAAGGAGCAGAGAAATCTATGACAGAAAAATAAGATTAAGAAACAGGGAAGTTAGGTAAGCTTGCCAAAGTAGGACCATATGTTGTACAGCCACAAAAACTAGACAGAGACGTTTGAATTTGATCTTGTATTTACACAAGAGCCTTTGTGAAGATTTTGAGTAAGAGAGTAACCAAAGTGATCCCTTGAGCAAAAACCAAAGGAGACAGTGGCAAAAATCAGGGTTCTGGGCTCCTCTGCCAAAAAGATGCCACTGACAACAGTAAAGGGAGCCACACAATACAATGGAGTGAGAACTGGACTAAGAGGCAGAAGCTTGGGTTTAAATGCAAGAAGTTATGCACTGACGTCATGACTTTATTCGGCTATTAACATATTCTCTCTTGATTTCAGTTTCTCCTCATCCATAGGTCAGGTGAAGTGAGACCTAATCCCTAAATGACCTCTAAAAGCTTTGCTACGCAAAGTGTGGCCCACCAGCCAGCAGCAACCAGCATCGCCCAGAAGCTTATTTGAAATGCAGCATCTCAGGCCCCACCAGAGGAATCAGTCCTGTACTTAAACAATCTATAAAACAATCTATAAACGATCTATAAACACATGAAAGTTTGAGATACTTGTCTAAAGTATGTTCCAGGAGCACCTGGGTGGCTCGGTCAGTTAAGCATCTGCCGTGGGCTCAAGTCAAGATCTCAGGGTCCTGGAATCGAGCCCCACCTGAAGACCTGTGCTCAGCAGGAACTCTGCATCTCCCTCTCCCTATGCTCCTCTCCCCACTTATATGCGCCAGTGTGCTCTCTAAAGAAGATGTGGTCCTTATACATAATGGAATATTACCCAGCCAGCAGAAAGGATGAATACCCAATTTTTGCATCAGTTTGGATGGGACTGGAGGAGATTATGCTCAGTGAAATAAGTCAAACAGAGAAAGTCAATTATCATAAGGTTTCACTGACTTGTGGAACATAAGGAATAGCATGGAGGACATCAGGAGAAGGGAAAACGAAGGGGGAGAAATCAGAATGGGAGATGAACCATGAGAGTCTATGGACTCTGGGAAACAAACGGAGAGTTTTAGAAGGGAGGGGGGTGGGAGGTTGGGTGAGCCCGGTGATGGGTATTAAGGAGGGCATGGATTGCATAGAGCACTGGGTGTTATACGCAAACAATGAATCATGGAACACTACATCAAAAACTAATGGTGACTAACAACACAATTCAAAACAACAACAACAAAAAAAGTATGTCCCAGTTCTAAAATGCAATGGTTTCCGACTCACCTCAACTCTGTCACTTGACAGGGAAAATAATTACCTATTCATTTCATTTGTGTTTAATTCATTTTTCATTCATTTTTCTCTCACCCTAACGCCACGGCCCCCCTCCCCCGCATACTTGCCCCAGCCTGAGTAGCGCTCTTAGGAAACACCAGTGGGGCAGCGCTGCCATCTTGTGGCCACGATCAGAAAATGCACTTAACCTCACGTCTTGCAGTGAGTGGGATGGGGATTGGCAGAAGGGGTGAAGTCCAAGTCACAATTAGATAAGAGAATCACAACCATCCAGAGTGACCAGAAGCAGCTGTCAGACAGACGTCAGCCTGCATCATATGGTAATGTCACATTTCAAAGGGTAGTTTTTATAGTACATAATAAAATGTGATATTAGCAGGGAAGCTGGGCTCCAAGCCAAGCCCTGCCCTTACAACCTTCAAAAACAACAAAAAATCACTGTGACACATTTGCAGACATCCAGCCCCTGCCTGAACTCCGTCTGTAAACTTGTAATTTTCCAAGAAAATTTCCTTTGCTGTGACAGTTCTTTCTCATCCTGAGCCGAGTGTGTCTGCTGCACTCACCAGTCCAAGTCCTACTCTCTGCCAGCCCTGAAATACATCTAATACCTTTTCACAAAACAGACCTCTCCCAAATGACAATCTTGAAGTCCCTACACCTTCTGTCCCTTTCCAATGGGCCAGCGAAGTGTGTCCAGCACAGCGAAAGCTCAGTATTCTAGGAGTGTTCTGACCAGAGCAGCAGAACCACAGGACCACCCGCTTCCCCATTCCGAGCACTAGATCTGTATTAGAAAACCACATCAGCTGATGTGACAACACTGGTTTTTCCTACTTGCACAGTGGCTCGGTTACCCCACACCTCTGTTGGCATATACATTTTATTCATTTTTTTATTTTTTTAAAAGATTTTATTTATTTATTTGACAGACAGAGATCAGAAGCAGGCAGGGGACGCCTGGGTGGCTCAGTTGGTTGAACAGCTGCCTTCGGCTCAGGTCATGATCCCAGCGTCCTGGGATCGAGTCCCACATCAGGCTCCTTGCTTGGTGGGGAGCCTGCTTCTCCCTCTGCCTCTGCCTGTGCTCGCTCTCTCTCTCTCCCTCTCTCTCTCTGACAAATAAATAAATAAAATCTTAAAAAAAAAAAAAAAACCTATAAAAAAGAAGCAGGCAGAGGGCGGTGGGGGGAAACAGGCTCCCCTGCTGAGCAGAGAGTCCAATGCGGTGCTCGACCCCAGGACCCTGGGATCATGACCTGAGCCTAAGGCAGAGGCTTTATTTTAACCCACCGAGCCACACAGGTGCCCCTTTGTTATTTTTTATTTTTTTAAAGATTTATTTATTTATTTGACAGAGAGAGACAGCGAGAAAGAGAATAAAAGCAAGGGGAGTGGGAGAAGCAGGCTTCTTGCTGAGCAGGGAACCTAATGTGGGGCTCAATCCCAGGACCCTAGGACCAGGACCTGACCTGAAGGCAGACGCTTAATGACTGAGCCACCCAGGCAACCTATTCAGTTTTTTTTAAAGATTTATTTTGAGAAAGAGAGAGGGAGTGTTGAGGGGGAGCAGAGGGAGAGACTATCAAATAGACTCCCTGCTGAGCACAGAGCCCTGACTCAGGGCTAGATCTCACGACCCTGAGGTCATGGCCTGAGCCAAAATCAAGAGTTAGACGCTTAGCTGATTGGGCCACCCAGGAGCCCCATATTCAGTTTTATTTTTTAAGAAATATTTATTAGAAAAAATATATATATTTATTAGAACCTGTTATGTACTATGCACTGGAGACGCAAAGATGAACCAGACCTGGTCCCTGCTCTCACTGAGCTCTGGGCTATGGAGGGAACCTAATTCAAAGCCAGACAATCACAGTTCAGCAAGAAATATCTCGACAGAGATAGATACAGACTTTTTAAGGCCATCCCAGCAACCCCCTGTGAAAATCTTCCACTCTTGTTGTCTGGGCTCAGTTTTCCTCATTTCAAGTTCAAAGTGAAAAAAAAAAAAGTAGTAATGCAAATGTCCCAGACGGTCATAGTTGGGTCAGACATTTCCTTCTGGCTAATCCAAGGCATTTATGGGCTCATTCTGAACGTCCACCCTCTCCTGTTAGACTTCACCATAGCTGCCACACGAACGGAAATTCCAGCAGGTCAGGAAACTTGAGTGTGAGTCTAGTGGTTCTGAGGCTAATGGAACTATATGATGCTGCGCAAATCATATAATTTCCCTGTGCTTTAATTTCCATTCTGTGAAATGGGGCAGTTACACCTTCTTCTCAGTAGCCACCACCTAACAAACACCAGGCGCACATTAGGTGCTCAAATGTCTACTGAATATATGTATGAATAAATGATTATTAGGGCAGCTTGAATCGTGGAATCAAACAACAGGCATTTCTTTTTTTTCTTTCTTTCTTCTTCTTTTTTTTTCTTTCTTCTTTTATTTTATTTTATTATTTTTTTCTTTCTTCTTTTATTTTTTAAAGCTTAAACTCAAGGCTTTTTAAAAGATTTTATTTATTTATTTGACAGGCAGAGATCACAAGTAGGCAGAGAGGCAGGCAGAGAGAAAGGGGGAAGCAGGCTCCCTGCTGATCCCAGGATCCTGGGATCATGACCTGAGCCAAAGGCAGAGGCTTTAACCCACTGAGCCACCCAGGCGCCCCTCAATAGGCATTTCTGAATGTCTACTAAGTATACTGTGGAATCAGGAAATCAAATGGGGCAGAATGGTATTTTCTCCCCACTTTTCCCTTATCTCCTTCCTGAAGGGGGAGCTTTGTAAGGCAGAGAGACTGTGTTAAAACAAATAATGTTCTCAAGATGGGCTCTAAGTAGTTGTCAATATTAAGAAGAAAAAGGTCTGTTTGTCTTGGGGGTGTTTTATATAAATGCACCTGAGGGACCCAAAGCTCCTTCCCATGGTATCCGGGACCTAACCCCCGACCCCAAGTCCTTGGAGGGGAAAAGCAGACCGAAGGAACTGACAGGGAGCCAGGACTGAGGGGAGCATGAGGGAGGGCTGAGGAGCTCACTGACCCTGCACCAGCCTGGGAGCGGACTGACAGATAACTCAGTGGGCAAAGGAAAGCACTCCCACCAGGTCCCTTGTGGCATATGACCATTTACCAGTGAAATTTTCTTTCTGATAATGGACTGAACTTTTTACATGCTTCCTAACAAACCAGGCCTAGTTAAAGTGTTACAAGAATATCGCTTAATTCAACAAACACTGATAGAGTGCTCCCAAAGTGCCAGGCCCTACATAAGTTCAGGAACACAAAAATGAACAATAACAGCCCTTCCCCCCACTGCCCTCAAATATCACCATCCAATTAGCTCCACGCTTCTTCCCTGTGCTGTCCTACTCTCCAGCCTCCACCAACCCAAGTCCTACCCTATCAGCAAGACCCCTCCCAAGCTCCACCTAACCCAGAGTCCCCTGAGTGACTCTGAGCCCACGATGAACTCCTGCCTCTTCTGGAATGTGGTTCCATTTCCATCTCTAGGTTTTATAAATATATATCATCTCTCTGGTTAGATTTGAGCTTCCTGAGAACAGAGACCATTGTTAGAATTTTCCAGAGAAACCACATCCATGATTTGTATCAGACCAAGCTCAGACCAAGCCCAAGCCTTCAACTAGAGGCCAGTCCCTCTTGTGCCTGCTTCACGAAGGTGCTTTATAAACTTTGTAGTAGCAAAGTCTATAATCTCCCACATTGTCAATAAGCAGCAATAATTTGAAAATCGAGAGGTTAAGAATGATCATACAGAAATCAAAAAGGGCTTGACTCGTGCCTTGCCTCTCCCCTCCTCTTAGGTCAAACAATCAAGCCACCAGTTCTCACTCCTGCCTGGAGGCTGCCAGGGAGGACTTCCTTGTAAAACTCCCCCTCAGTCCCCGAAAATACCACTCAGCATTCAAGCCCTTCTCTCCTCTCTTTGAGCATATTTCCCAAAGTCTCTGAAATGAGTCAAGTTTAGTAAGTACTGATGTTCTGTAACCCTTAATGATTACTCTAAATAGAATTACCTTCTTCTTTTGCCTTGGGCTCTTTCCAAACAAGGTCTGGAGCCAACAACCCCAAGAGCACAGGCAAACACCCTTTAAGGGCTCCTTCCCTCCTGCGGTTTCTGTTTCTCAGAGCTTCTCGGATGTGAAGCCCTGGGGGTCTTCCACCAACCCAGTTCCTTCTCCTTCAGTCTGGAGCAACAAAGCCATAGCCACCTTCCTGATGAACAACAAGCAGGCCCAGTTTGACCCACTGCTTCAGGGGCAATGTCCTGAGCAAGAGAGAAATAGCCTCTCCTCTGCAGTCCTCTCTCCTTTCCACCTTCTGTGGCCACAGAATTGGGAGGAAATTGTAAACACAGTGAGGACGGGACTTCTCAAGCAACACTCCTGTGGCTCCAGAGGCCCCGACGACAGAGGGAGACAGATCATACCATCCTCTCTTCTGCTGACCCTTAGTACCTGCTTTCTTGCCCAATATTAAGCTAGAAAACATCACCAAAAAGTACAAGGAAATTCAAAGAACAAAAAGATTTGGGGAAGAAGTCATAGCACCCTGGGAGGTAGGGAGCGGGTGAGGAGGAGGGGAGGGAACCAGTATTGCTGCCAAGTTGTCAGTCACCTTCTTGTGTTCTTAAGAATGCTTCATTTCTTTTGTTTGGTCAGTTTTTCCTCCCAGATTCCTGTAAACCTGTTACCTAATGAGGTCAGCGTCACTAAGCCGTTCTCGCCCTCTAACAGGAATACTGGCCAGGGATTAAAGCCCAGACCACCATCCCAGGGAAGACTTCGGGAGCCTCCAACTGGGAACCCTCCACACTCTCTTCAAGTGACTCACAGCAGCACCAACAGTCGCAATGAAAATTCTAATCCCTTTCCTCCTTCTGTTGCTGCCACTAATGCTGATGCCTGTGGTCTCTAGCAGCCCAAATCCAGGTAATAAGATTAATTTTCTATAAAGGGGAAATGGGGCGGGGGGGGGGGTGTCAGAACACAGAAGAAAATGTGGCAAAAAACCTGCAACAACCATGCATTGAAATGTAGCCCCTTCCAGCTACAGGGATTTGAGACAAGTTAGTTTCTGCCAGTGCCCGGTTCCTCATTTACAAAAAGGAGAAGACTATACTTACATCCAAAGAGTGTTTCAAGAGCAAAATGAGATAGTGAGATAGTGGGTATCAAAATGTCTGAAACTGTAGCTGCAAAATACAGATATATACTGGCTCAATAAAAATCTGCTCTCTGGGGGCGCCTGGGTGGCTCAGTCAGTTGAGCTTCTGCCTTCAGCTCAGGTCATGATCTCAGAGTCCTGGGATTGAGTCCGGCATTGGTTTCCCTGCTCAGTGGGGAGTCTGCTTCTCTTCTCTCCCTGCTCTCTCTCTGTCAAAAAAATAAAAATAAAAATCTGCTCCCTTACCTTCTGCCCTTTATCCCTTCCCAGAAGAGCCAGTCTTGGTGAAGGCGGTATAAAGGTATTGAAGGCAACTGTACATTCACGGAGGATGAGAAGTCCTTGCTTATATTCTTCAGGGGCACCTGGGCGGCTCAGTCATTAAGCGGCTGCCTTCAGCTCAGGTCATGATCCCAGGGTCCTAGGATCGAGCCCCACATCGGGCTCCCTGCTCAGCAGGAAGCCTGCTTCTCCCTCTCCCACTCCCCTTGCTTGTGTTCCCTCTCTCTTGCTGTATCTCTCCCTATCAAATAAATAAATAAAATCTTTTTTTAACTATTCTTTATAATACACCGGAATGCCACCAATAATTTTTAATGGTATTTAATGGTAAAGTAAAAAACTAGAAAGATCGTATCACCGGATAGTATCTATATTGGAAGCTTTAGCCATACTAAGCTCACGTTTTGGGAAGCAGGCCTTAGGTTAAAGGCTCCAAATCAGCCCCAGCTTTCACTACATCTCAGGTGGGCTCACCATTAGCAGAACAACCATGCAGAAGAGAGCTCATCCCATGTATGTTTCTACTCAAGAAAACCAACTCCTCAAGGGCTAGTTTGAGGTAAAATAGCTTTTTTACATATTTAACAACAACTTGATCCTTAAAATCAGGAGCTCACCTTACTCCACCCCAATTTTATACTTCCCTTCCCTTGTAGAGAGAGATCTCTGGAAGGTGCTGGACCCCATAGTTCCAGGGCCTAGACTGCCAGTCAGGAGGGGAAGGTTTTTCCATCATGGTGACCAACACCAAGGCTAGAGTCCTTACCCTTGATTCAAAGCCCTAACCACAACCTGCCTTTCCAATCCACTCCTCATCTCACTAACAAGTGCTCTGTGCTCCACCTAAACTAGACTGTTGGCTGTTCCTCGAACGGGTCTTGTGCTTCCCCACTGGCTTAAATTCTCTCATACACTCAGCTCAGAAACCACCTCCTCCTCTCAGCCTCCCTGATTCCTCTCTCAACCAGATATGAGCCCTCCGTCCTACGAACATGCTTAGTCCAAACGTGACCCTCTCTTTGCATTTGTCATATTCTGTCTCATACTGAAGGTATTTGTGTGCCTTTCCTACCTCCACCCCTGCCCTTCTAGACTGCAACCTCCTTGGTAGCACAATCTGGTATAGTGTTTCCATATCCCTCATTCTATCCAGCATAGCATTCAGTAAATATTTGCTAAGGGAAAGAATAAATGCTCAGGTTTCTAAGTTCGAAATGTTGTCCTTAAAAGACTCTACACCTGGGTTTGATAGCAGCTCTATTAACATTTGGGGCTGGGCAATTCTTTGTTGTAGCTGCTATTCTGTGTGTTGTAAGATGTCCAGCAGCACCTGTGTGGCCTCTATCAACTAGATACCAAGCCCCTCCACCCCTACCCCCAGTTAAGATAGACAAAGTTAACTCCAGGCATTGCCAAATGTCCCCTGGAGGGGGTAACCACCTCCAGCTGAGAACCCCTGCTCTATAACAATAGTTCTCAAACCTGGTGACACGTTTAGACTTTCCTAGATCTGTAGACTCAGCCTTGGAAACCAGGGAACCTAGATCTAAATCCTCGATCCACCCTAACTTTGCAGCCCGAGACAAGCTGCTTCACTTTTTGAAGCCCGTTTTACCATATTAAAATGAGTAAAATACCATTTAGAACATAATTGTCGTGAATATTAAATGATCTAAAATGAGTACCTAGCAAGGATTCAATAAATGGACTGAGTAAAATATCTCACGTAGCTCCTAAAAGACAGCAATGAATTGGGGAAAGCTCGCTCTGCCGCCAGATGGCGCTATTACAGACGTACCTGGCTCCATCCCAGTCTCTTAATCCAGTTTTGCAGCACCTCTCTGGCTGGAGGAAACGACACTCCCCACCTTCCCATCCCCCCAAAATTCTCAAAATAAAATCTGATCTTACTTTATCTCTTAAAATAACCACATACATGCACAGTGTGTTTTTCACAGAGAGGAAGGAGAATAGATAAGAATATATGAAAATGTTCGGAAACAAATCACTTATAATAATAAATTACTTATATCATTAACTATGAAGTTATCTACAATAATTGTTGAAATGTGCTAAGTAATCCTATGTGGCAGGCGATGTTTTTTTAATTTTTTTATTTCTTTTTATTTTTTCTTAAGATTTTATCTATTTATTTGATAAAGACACAGTAAGAGAGGGAACACAAGCAGGGGGAGTGAGAGAGGGAGAAGCAGGCTTTCCGCTAAGCAGGGAGCCCAATGTGGGGCTCAATCCCAGGACCCTGGGATCATGACCTGAGCCAAAGGCAGACACTTAACTGACTGAGCCATCCAGGCGCCCTGAGATTTTATTTATTTATTTGATAGAGAGAGACACAGCGAGAGAGGGAATACAAATAGGGGAGCAGCAGAGGGAGAGGGAGAAGCAGGCCTCCCACAGAGCAGGGCGCCCCATGCAGGGCACAATCCCAGGACCCTAGGATCATGACCTGAGCAGAAGGCAGACGCTTAACGACTGAGCCCCCAGGCGCCCCTAGCAAGCGAGGTTCCAAGCACTTCATACATATTACCTCATTGTGTCCTCATAGAAATATAATGTATTTTTAAATTCACTTTTAATTTTTCAGACTCAAGAAATGTTATAAAAACAGAGTTCCCAGGGCGCCTGGGTGGCTCAGTGGGTTAAAGCCTCTGCCTTCGGCTCAGGTCGTGATCCCAGGGTCCTGGGATCGAGCCCCGCATCAGGCTCTCTGCTCAGCAGGGAGCCTGCTTCCTCCTCTCTCTCTCTCTGCCTGCCTCTCTGCCTACTTGTGATCTCTGTCAAATAAAATAAATAAAAAATCTTAAAAAAAAAAACAACACAGAGTTCCCGTATATCCTTCATCCAGTTTTTTAAAAATAACATCTTACATTACCGTAACATGATTACCAAAACCAGGAAGTTAGCATTGACATAATACTATGAATGAATGTACTAATATTCAGGTTTGCTAATCATCCTGTTAATGTCCTTTTTCTGGTCCAGAATCCAATCCAGGATACTAACCTGAATAAAGCTGTCATGTCCCCCTGGTTTTCCCCAAGCTGGAGTAGTTCTCAGCCTTCCTTGTCTTTCATGATTTTGACAGTTTTGAAGACTACTGGTCAGTTATTTTGTAGAAAGCCCCTCAGTTTGGGTTTGTCTGATGATTCTTCATGATTAAGATCAGATTATGTGTTTTTGGCAAGAGTACCACAGAAGTCATGTGTGCCTTCTCCATGCCTCACATCAGACGGCCCATGATACTGATCATTCCCAACTACTGATGATATTCATTTTGAACACTTGCTTAAGGTAGTGTCTGCCAGGTTTCTCTACTATAAAACTACTCTTTTTCCCACTGTAATTAATAAGTATCTTGTGAAGAGATACTTTAAGACTATACAAAAAGCAGAGCGCCTGGGTGGCTCAGTGGGTTAAAGCCTCTGCCTTCGGCTCGGGTCATGATCCCAGGGTCCCAGGGTCCTGGGATCGAGCCCCGCATTGGGCTCTCTGCTCAGTGGGGAGCCTGCTTCCTCCTCTCTCTCTCTCTGCCTGCTTCTCTGCTTACTTGTGACCTCTGTCTGTCAAATAAATAAAGTCATTTTTTTAAAAAAATAGACTATACAAAAAGCCTATTTCTTCAAAATCCATTGACAATTCTGACCTTCAACAAAAGTTACTATGGGATTAGCCAAATGGTGATTTTCTATTTCCATCATTCCTTCTACATTTATTAATTGGGATTCTACTATAAGAAAAAGTTTCTCCAGACGCCTGGGTGGCTCAGTGGATTAAGCGACTGCCTTCTGCTCAGGCCATGATCCTGGAGTCCCGGGATGGAGTTCCAGAATCGAGTCCCACATCAGGCTCCCCGCTCAGTAGGGAGTCTGTTTCTCCCTCTGACCCTCCCCGCACCCTCATGCTCTCTCTCTTACTCTCTCTTAAATAAATAAAACCATAAAAAAAAGAAAGAAAAATCTTCTCCTTCTCTCCCATTTACTTACTGAATTATTTTTATGAGTAAAGACTCATGGATGTTTATGGATTATAATCCATTACTATCATTAGCATTGTTGTCATGTTGTCTCAAAATTGACTATTGAGAGCTGCTGCAAGTAGGCTTCTCTTTTTGGCATACCATTTTTTAACAGTTCCAGACTTTCTGATATCACAAGATGTTCCAGCCTCATCTTGTACTTCCCTGGCCCGTCTAGGAATCAACCATTTCTCCAAGGAGCTGTGTTTCCTTTCACGGAGCGATGGTACTCACAAGCCCTGGGCACTAAGGTCTGGCCCATGGCACCAGGAGCTAGTGCTTCTACACCCTCTAGTGGACAAAGCTAGGAACATACTTATCCACAGGCACATACTAATGGACAATTATTAGCCCCATTTTACCAATTAGGTAAATGAAAGACAGAAGTTAGGCAACTTGTCCGAAATCATAAAGCTAATATGTAGTGGAACAGCGAAGTCAAAATAATGATATATCTACCACAAGTCCTAACAAGTGGGAGTTAGCTTCTTTATACATACAGGTCAGTAGAAAGCAACAAACCTAACATTCCAGCATAGACACCCTCTTTGGGACAGAGCGACAGAAATCCGCAATAATAACCACAATAATAACAATCATGTACTGAACACCTACTTGGGCACCGGCCACTGGGCACCCCCAGTAGCTTATTTATTCCTAATTCTCCAAGGTGGATACTACTATTCTTGTTTTACAAACCAAAGAACCAAAAATCAAAGAAGCCGAGACTGCATCGTTAAGGGACAGAGCAAGTAGTAGATGCCACGTCTGCCTGGATGTAAAGTTCATGCTTCTTCCACTATATCAATATTTTCCAAAACTGATTTTCAGTAGGACATAAATTAGCTTTTACTTCAATAGCTATGTTTATGTTAATGCATGTTAGAAAAAAATCTAAGCATGTATCAAACCCCTAATCTCACAGATAATATAGCAGAGGATGAGGCTGGTTTTGTAAATTAAATCTGTTTAAAGAAAAAGTAAGAAGTAAATAATAGTAGATGTAGTACAAGCTACAGAAAGCATCATAAAGGTGGTCCAGAAATGTCTGAGGTTTGGGAAACATAATATTGTAGGAACGTGCAGCTTCATTTTAATTTACGCCATGGAATTAAGGTTGTAAAGACTGCAGAAAGAACGACACTTAAGAAACTTGGACCTGAGTTTTAGCTTCAGCTGGGTCACCATTACCTTTGTGAACCTGGGCATTTCATTTGCTCTCTCTGGGCCTGTTTCCTCATCTGAAAAAAAAAAAGGGATAGTGATTTAGTTAATTTGTACAATCCTCTTACAAGCAATTTAGTAATAATATCAAGAAACATAAAACTATTCTTAACTTTTGACCCAACAATTCCACTTTGGGAAATCTTGCCCAAGACAATAATCTAATGTTTGGAAAACAGTTACAAACATAAGGAATTTTATCAATATCCAAAAGTAAAACAATCTAAATATTCAGCAATGAGTGAAGAGTTCAATAATTTGGAGGTCATATGCTTATTGGGAATGTTAGGTAGTCATTAAAAATGTCTGTTTGGGGGGCACCTGGCTGGCTCAGTCAGTTAAGTGTCTGCCTTGGGCTCAGGTCATGATCTTGGGGTCCTGGGATCAAGCCCCAAGTTATCATTGGGCTCCCAGCTCAACAGGGAGTATGCCCCCCACTCATGCTCGCTCTCTCTCTCTCTCTAGTAAATAAATAAAATCTTTTTTAACACGGTGGGGGGGCCTGGGCACCTCAGTTAGTTGAGTGTCCGACTCTTGATTTTAGCTCAGGTCATGATCTCAGGGTCATGGGATCCAGTCTTGAGTAGGACTCTGCCAGGGCATGGAGCCTCTCCCTCTGCCTCTCTCTCTGCTTGCACTCTCTCTCTTTCCAAAAAAAAAAAAAAAGTTAATAAAAATGTCCATCATAGGGGCGCCTGGGTGGCTCAGCGGGTTAAAGCCTCTGCCTCCGGCTCAGGTCACGATCCCAGAGTTCTGGGATTGAGCCCCGCATCAGGCTCTCTGCTCAGCAGGGAGCCTGCTTCCTCCTCTCTCTCTCCTCTCCTCTCCCTGCCTGCCTCTCTGCCTATTTGTGATCTGTCTGTCAAATAAATAAAATCTTTTAAAGAAAAAGTCCATCATAAAGATGACATAGCAACATGTTTATAAAGTGAACCAAAAAAAAAAAAAAACAAACTTGTTCACATACTATGGTTATCACTGTAGAAAGAAAATCATATGCAAGAAACACACCAAAATACCACCAGATGGTAAGAGTGAAGATTTCTTTATTTGTACTTTCCAAATTTTCTCTAATATAGCTCTATCACATTTAGAATTTAAAAAAACTTCTAACTAAAGACATTCAACTAAATAACCTCCAAGATTCCCTCTGGCTCTAGTATTCTGTGGCCTTCCTCTGGAACTACAAGTAGAGGTCAGGCAAAAGTAAAATATTAGAAAAGTTTAGATGGCAGGGGCTATGTGTGCCTGCTTGAGTTATTTTAATAGCACTCAAAACAGCACATGAGAACATTTGGAAACTAGTACTTGGGGAAATGGTGCAACACCTTCCATCTGTGTGGCAGAAAGGGCACAAGTCTGGGAAAGAGCCCTAGATTGAATCAAAGGATCTCTAAGGGCCCTCTCCAGACAACTTGTCCATTTGCTTATTGTACAAACATTTACCAAGTGCCTGCCATGTGTCAGCTCTATACAGTTGAATGACTATTGAGCCATCGGTGGGAGCAAGATTTTTAGTTTCCTGTAGCACAGAATGAAGGCCTTAAACGACAGAAATTTATTTTCTGACAACTCTGGTATCTCTTTGCCCAAATCTTTTCTTCTTATAGTGACTCCAGTTGGACTGAATCAGGACCCACCATAACGACCTCATCTTAACTTGAACTCGTTTTAACACAGTCACCTCTCTAAAGATCCTATCTTCAAATAAAGTCATTCTGGGGGTTAGGGCTTCATTATAAATTGAGGGGGGGAAATAATTCAATGTCCACAACAGATTTCAAACAACAAACTATACGTATAACTGTGCATTAAGAGAACTGCCTTCAAATACAGTGGGAAACCATGTGAAGGCGTAATTGATTCTTACAGGATATATCAGAAACTACTATACCAAGGAAGCACCAGCTGGGCCCACTTCTAGCTACAGAATCTCAAGTCTATTAACCATCATCCTTGACTGTCATAGAAATATTACCATTTCACAAAATCGGAATCTTAAAAGACAGCATCAGGTGATAAGACAGACTTGACTAGAGGCCAAAAAAGGAATGGATTTGTTCCAGAGGCACAAAAGTAAATACCATCCTCTTACAGTTGAACTGGGATTATGGATGCAAATATAGGGAACATAAAGGTCAGGTGAAGATCCTGACGAGCCTATGGAATAATCTGCTCCTTGTTCTCATTTCTGAAGTCATGAGAACTTTAATGTGTGCTGGGGCTAGGGCGTATTATCGGGCCCTCTTTTTCTTTTTCATAAAGATTTATTTATTTATTTGAGAGAGAAAGAGAGTGAGAGCAGGAGAAGGGTGGGAGGGACAGAGAGAGAGAAACCCAAGCAGACTCCACACTGAGCACAGATGCCAACACGGGGCTCCACGCAGGGCTTAATCTCACAACCCTGAGATCATGACCTCAGCCAAAACCAAGGGTCAGATGCTTAGCCAACTGAGCCACCCAGGTGCTCCTGTCAGATCTTGATTAACGCCCACCTTTTATCCTTTCTTCCATCCAGAAGCCTTTCTTTTTCCACCTACCTCCAGCTAAGCTCTTCTCTAAGCCATATCTTAAACCTCAATTCCTTATCCATTTAAAATATTCCTCTCATGGGGCACCTGGGTGGCTCAGTGGGGTTAAAGCCTCTGCCTTCAGCTCAGGTCATGATCCCAGGGTGCTGGGATCGAGCCCCACATCGGGCTCTCTCCTCAGCAGGGAGTCTGCTTCTCCCTCTCTCTCTGCCTGCCTCTCTGCCTACTTGTGATCTCTGTCTATCAAATAAATAAATAAAATCTTAAAAAATAAATAAAATAAAATATTCTTCTCTTGAAGTATCCTAGAGCCCTGAAAAATGAAGGAGGGGCATCTGGGGGGCTCAGTTGGTTAAGCGTCTGCTTTTTGGCTCAGGTCTTATTCTCAGAATCCTGGGATCCAGCCTGGCATGAGCATTGGCTCAGTGGGGAGCCTGCTTCTCTCTCCCCCACTCTCCCTCTGCCACTCCCACTACTTGTGTGTCCTCTCTCTCTCTCTCTCTCTCTCAAATAAATAAATAAAATCTTTAAAAAAAAAAAAAAAGAGGAAGGAAAAACCAATGATGCAGGTAACACAATACTGGGGGACCATTTCTGTTGGCCCCTTCCCTTTCCGGTGCCTAGCCATGACCTGTTTCCTTCCACCAGGGGTCGCCAGAAGCCATCGGGATGATCGCCAGGCTCCTAGGACGTGGCTCCACAAAGGCAGCCGAGAATGTGATTGCAAAGGTCAGTATCAACAATAGCACTGCACCATCCCAATCCAACTCTCTCCCTGAGCCCCACTCCCGCCCTCCAAACACCAGTGCAGATGTTTTCTGAGCTAACTTCACCCACTGCCCTCTCCACCAGCCCACCACATGTAGCACCAACACTTGTCTTCTTCCTGAGTCTCTGGCAAGAGCAGGACCCCTCCAAGTTCTAGGGGGAGCTGGTTGAATCTCTGGCTGCCCTTCCCCCCTTATTCTTTTCCCCAAGAACCCAGGGCTGCTTTCCAAAAACTTCCTGAATCTTCTTTTCGATCTCGTTAACTCATAAATAAGACTGAAATCAGAGAGGCAAAACGTTTGGCCAAGTTAAGACAGTCAGAAAAAGACACCAGATCTTTTCTTCATTTTTTGGTCTCCTTAATGATATCTTGATGGCCCCTCCAAACCTGCCACCAAATTCTTGCCAATACAGATCAGGCAAAACAACTCAGAAATCCTGGTGCTCATATAACTGGGAATCCCCACTGTTCTGTGTTGACTACTTTCCCCACCTCCACTGCGGTCTGAAAAAGAAACTGGAAGGCAAGGAAGATGGCAAGTAAAGCCCTGCCCTACTCCCTATTCTCAACGATATTAACCTTCCCCTCTAAGTGCCAACCCTGTTATTTCAGACTTGCTCCTGAGAGCCCCTAAAAGAAAACTTATGGCAATGCCTGAGATGCCAAAGAAGCAGTGTCCCTGTGATCAGTTCAAGGCCAGTGTGAAGAAAACCAGTAAGTTTCAAAAACAATGACCTTCCTTCAACCAGAATCACTCTGTGGAATAACAATTCCACATTGTTATTCCATATGATTTCATATGATGGAGCAGGGGTTGAGAATAGACAAAAGAAGTGAAATGAAGACTAAGATAAGCACACCTCTCAGCCCTTTCTACTCAATGTCAACTTGAGGAAACAAGAGGAAGGGAGGTGGATACAGTTTTCCTAATACTAGAAAGGTTCGACCAAATTCTTAGATTTTAGAAGTCCATTGCTTATCAAAGTGGAGGGAGATGGGACTATTGGGGACTTGGTCATCAATCTCTGAAGATATCAAACATAATTTGGTTTCTTCCTTGAGAAGTTTTTAAATGTCATATAAAAAGTAAATTGGCAAATTAAACCGATTGAAATTATGATATTATGAAGGATGAGATAAATCAAGATCCTTATCATCGCTGGTAGAAGTAAAATACAATTTGGTAGTACCTATCGAAAATTTATTTACTTATTTTTAAATATTTTATTGGGGGGGGGCACCACGGTGTCTTGGTTGGTTAAGTATCCAGCTCTAAGGAATGAGGAAGGAAGAATATATCTTTTTATTTTAATTTCTAAATTTTTTTTAATTTTAATTTTTTTCCTTTGGATGAGTCTCACTTTTTTATCATTTTGAAAGCTTTCCTAAAAATTAAAATTTTTTAAAGATTTTATTTATTTGAGAGAGAGAGAGAGCATGAGAGGAGAGAGGTCAGAGGGAGAAGCAGACTCCCCTCCGAGCAGGTAGCCTAATGTGGGACTCAATCCCAAGACTCCAGGATCATGACCTGAGCTGAAGGCAGTTGCTTAACCATTTGAGCCACCCAGGTGCTCTAAAAATTAAATTTTGAAAACATTTTTAACATTAATCTTTATTTTCACCCTAGGGCACCAAAGGCACCACAGGAAGCCAAACAAGCACTGGAGAGCCTGCCAGGAATTTCTCAAACAATGTCAGCTAGCAAGCTTTGCACTGCCTTTATAGGACTCCTTCTCCCAATGAAACATTCTCAGTCAAGATGGTAGAGGACACCTAGAGGATGCCCTCATCCCACTTCCAGCTCCCCTACCCTGTCCCTACTCCAGCATTCTCACAAAGCATTTTCCCCAAGATTATTGCTCCCTCTAGTGCCCTCTTCTCTTGTCAGTCTTTTCCTGTGTGCCTCCTCCCTCCCTTTTCCCAGGCTTAAGCTTAATTACCTGGAAACCCTGTTCTCTTAACTGGTCCCAAATGACCTTACATATAACCAGGCAAGTAGCAAACAGAAAATAAATATTTTTAAATGTAGTAAGTCAAAATCCATTTCTTTCAGATGGGGTCTGGCAACTCATTTAATCCCCACTTTAGCCTGTTTACTGCAAACTCTACCCAGATTCTACACACACTTCCCACCACCAGCAGCCTCATTCTTCCTCTCCACTGCCCAATTTTTTATTCTTTTACCGTTTTAACAAACCTTTTTGAGGTAAGAGCTAAGTGGAGCAAAGACAGCAGGTGTAGGAACGAATCTGACATGATCTTACTAAAGATAATGTAGATTAAAACAAAACAAAACAAAACAAAAAAAACCTGGCAGTCTCCCAACACACAAAATGCCTAAATACTAAATACTAAAGTATTAATGATTCTTCTTATCATCATCATCATCATTAATGGTCATTGTACTCTGTGGGTTTCTAATCTAGTACAGAAAACTTATATTCACAACCACAGTTCAAGGCTAGAGAGATGGTGTGGGAGATCTCAAATGCCATTGAAAAGGCCTTCATGCTATAAAAATGGGAGGGTGTCATTTTTTTTAACATGGAAATAAAATGAACAAAACAATAATATAGGGCGTCTGGGTGGCTCAGTTGGTTAAGTGACTACCTTCAGCTCAGGTCATGATCCTGGAGTCCTGGGATCGAGTCCTGCTTCGGGCTCCCTGCTCAGCAGGGAGTCTGCTTCTCCCTCTGACCCTCTCCCCTCTCATGCTCTCTCTCTCTCAGGTAAATAAATAAAATCTTAAAAAAAAAAAACCCCACAAGATATAAGGACATTAAACTGGCAGCCATTTGAAAGAATGAATAAAGAAGAAAAGACTATCACAGCAGTATAAAGACTGCCTCCTCTCAGGGCGCCTGGGTGGCTCAGTGGGTTGAAGCCTCTGCCTTCGGCTCAGGTTGTGGTCTCAGGGTCCTGGGATCAGGCCCCGAGTCAGGCTCTCTGCTCAGCAGGGAGCCTGTTTCCCCTTCTCTCTCTGCCTGCCTCTCTGCCTACTTGTGATCTCTCTCTGTCAAAATAAATTAAAAAAAAAAAAAAAAAAAAAAGACTGCCTCCTCTCTAACCCTTTCCTGAAAGATCAGAAGGGGAGGGGGAAAAAAAAGGACACTCATCCAGAATCTGGCTTCTGTCATCCCAGATGAAACAAAGGACTAAATTAGGATGTTTGCTTTAAGAGGAAAAAAACACTTAAACTGACTGGTAAGTGGGGTGGGGTCCTATTTATGACACAAGAGGGCAAGCCCCTCCCCTCTGGTAGGAGAGTGCTGGCCATACAGCCTCCTCCTGTTCCTAATTCCTCCTCCCACAGCAGGAGGCACAGAAGTCCATCACTTGGTACAGGAGTGGAGGTCAGCAGTGCTACTTGCCAACTGCCTTAGAACAGAAGACCAGGGATGCCAAGATGAAGGAGTGGAATCCAAAGGGAGGCGCCATCATGAGGAATCAATGAGAGATCTGTGACATAGGAGGTCTTGGGGGCCTAGAAGGATGAAATCTGGGAAAGCAACACCTCCCAAGATGGAAGTAACAACAATGGAGCCACGTTCTAAGTCAGTATCTAGGCATGACTTAGAACCTAAGCCACCCCAGACACCTATCACCCAGCCAGAGCCTGGGCCAAAAGTGACAGCCACAACCCAGCCAGCATCTAAGACTCATCAGGGACCCAATACTCAACAGGAACCGGCTCCCCAGCAAAGACCCCTCACTCAGCAGAAGCCCCTTGCCCAACATGAAGCTGAATCCCAGCAGGAACCTAGCACCCAACAAAATTCAGCTCTGCAACAGGAACTTCTTGCCCCGCAGGAGCCTGCACCACAGCAATCACCTCCCATGCACCGGGTGTCCTCCTCTCCACAGGAAGTTACCTCACAACAGGGACCTGGGCCAGGAAAAGAATCTGAAACTCAACAGGAGCCAGAACTGAGAGAGGCACAGGCTGGCCAGCCAGGACCCAGTCCAATGAAGCAACCTCCAGCTCAGAGAGAAGCTGGATCAACACCTCCAGCTCAGCCTAGACCTAGACCCGAAAATGGATCACCTAAGCAGAGTGAATCTACATCCCAAGAGAGACTGAGACAATCAGACCCTATAGCCCAGCAAAGAGCTCCAGCCCGAGGAGTGAAATCCCAGCTGAGATCTTCCACCGAGTGGGGATTTCTATCAAAACTACACCAAATATCCACACAGCGACGAGCCTCAGAGTGGAGGACGTTTTACGAGTGGGTCACAGATTCTGACTCAGAACCAGATGTGGGGTCTCCGTTAAAGAGCAATTCATCACCCAAGAGGGGTGGAACAGTGGCCAAGGGAAAGAAGCTGGCCTTCAAGGGGAAACATGAAGGGGGATCAGGGCATTGGGGGACATCAGCACATGGGAAGAAAACTGGCAGCCAGACTCACAGACACTACAGGGACACAGGTGAGTTTGAGGCCAGAGGAACGGAGCCTCCCAGAGACCATCAAGAGGAGCTGAGGACCGCCAGTATGTCAGGTTGGCTCTGGGGATCCCTCACCAGTCCTTGCAGACAATGATCAACAGCCCCATCTGATAGATGAGAAAGCTGAGGTAGGGAGACACAGAAGCCTTGCAGGAGGGAGGACAGATATTGGGCGTGGCAGACCACGGCTGTGACTTCTTCCCCACACCAGGCTGCCTCCCCACGGGGGATTCGGGGGCAATCAGACAGAAGTGGGACAGGGCTCTGACCTAGGGGCCAGGAAACAGAGCAGCTGCCACCCCGCCCCCTTCCCCGCCAGTATTTGCCCATGGGTCCCCAAACTCACAACCTTGGGGCACCCTCTGCCTTAGGAACCAGCCACCTGGTGCTGCACGTATACCCTTACCCTCGCGGCGCTTCCATCCCCACTAGGGGTAAAATCGGGCCTCAGGGATCGTTGAGCTCTCCAGGTCGCCCCAGGCGGGCGGGGAGGCACCTACTCCTTTGCCAGGCCGCCCCCAGTCCAGCCAGGCTCGGTGGCCTGGGGGTTGTGTTCTCAGGATGGGTGGCGTGGAAGAGGGGCTGCAGGGTCTGCCGAAGTCTCGAGCAAGGTTGAATCCGGACAAAGGGAGAGTTGCCGGGACCGGTATGCGAGGGGGCCGGGCCTGGGACTCCGCGGGCCGCCAGCGCTGCCCCCTCCTCTGACGTGCTTAGGCCCAAGGGGGTACGTGAAGTCTCATCATGGAATGAAGGGCTGGTTGTGGAAGCAGCCTGAGGGGAGGCAAGGCAGCCCCAATCCAGAAGCTGAGGGCTCCCGTATGGCCGGGTAGTCCAAGGGGCCAGCAATGGTGGCCGCGGCTCGGAGGCCGGTCTCTTCCGGAAGGGCTGGGCCATTTCTCTCACACCTGCGAAGACAGTAACGATGTCTCTCGAGGGCGGGGCTGCGCATGTGCTTCGGGAGGGAATGGAGGGTTTGAGGTCCGCTTTTTCTGGCGCTGAGGATGAAGAGCTCTTTCTGTAGGCTCCAGAACCCAGTGTCAGGGCACGCGCTCCACACACCAACCGGGCAGCTTCCCCTCCGGCGCCCCGTTGGCAGTTGACTGTGTGCGCATGCGTGAGCCTCGAGCCTCTTCAGTTTCCCGCCTTTTCCCAGGCACGCGCCAGGCCTTCCGCGGTCGCTCTCGGCGGCCGATCCGCGGCTTCGGGCTAGTGCGCAGGCGCCGAACATTCTCCTTCCCCCCCCCCGCCCTTCCATTCTCTGGGAAAGGGAGAGGGCCGAGAAAGGAACCCGGAGAAAGAAAGCAATAGGACATATAAGGCAGGAAGAAGGCGGGGTTTCCTTCTCCAAAGGCTCTCAGGCAGAGCCACGCCTCCAACGCTGTCGCCCCTCCCCGGCATTGAATTGCCGGAGGACTTGGCCCACCCCGCCCACGCCCCCAGGCGGAGGCTCCGAGGCGCCCCTCTTTCCCCTTCCACCAGGCAGGCCGGGTCGCGTTCTAGGGGATCCCTACTTGGGAAGGTGAGTGGGAAAGCGAGGCTGAGAGCCAGCACTTGAGAAGAGCGAGGCTTCCCTTCTGGGGTAACCCCCGCAGGACTCTCCGCTAGTCCTGTCCGAAGGACACTTTTCGCTGCCCCGGGGCTGCATTTTCGTTGGTCACGGGCCCTTTAAAGTGTGCGAGGGGGCGGGCCAGGCTTTAGGCCCAGGGCGGGACCCGGCAGTGGAGTGCGGCCCGGATTGCTCAGGGGGCGGGACCCAGAGAAAAGCAAGCCCAGGATTGGGTGGTATGGGGGCCCGGTGGTGGTGCGCCGCGAGGATTGGCTCTCCCGGCGAGGCCCGGCGACTGGAATCGGCCCCCGCGTGGGGATCGCAGAGAATTGATGGAGTCTGACTGGGGAAGCGGGGCAGCCAGGGCCGATGGGGCCCTGGCCTCGAAGAGGGCCAAAGAGGGTTCCAAGAGTCGTAGCCGTCGGCGGTGGCGAAAAAGCAAAACCAAAGGTGAGCGCACGGGGGCCGGCTGCAGAACGGAAGGAACCCTGGACATCCTGCAGGGAACTGGGGACTGAGTGGACGGACCCACGGCCCCGAGAAGTGGGGGAGTCCGTGGGCTGGCCCAATGCCGCCCTGCGAAGGGGTGCGGGGATGATCCATTGTGAGAATGGGTGACGTGAGAGTGGAATATTACCCTCAGCCTAGAGACTACCGGATGCCCCAGTAGCGACTCAGGAACAGGATCCTGAATGCAAGTCTCCAAGACTAGGGTTCCCTGTCCTGCTCCGTACTCGCGGTGTGACCGTGGGGCGATTCCTGGCCTCGGTCTTTCCTACCAGGGAAATGGTTCGAGAGCCGGTTTTCAGGGCCCCAGCACTCATGAGAGGATAGTGGAGAGGTTTAGAAACTGTTGCTCAAAGAGGAAGTTTAGAGGGCATTCACTGTCAGGAAAAGGTAGGAGGAAGGGGTACCCCATAGTGGGAAGTGCCCCAGGCTCAAAAACAGTATGACTCAAAACAGTCCATCCTCCCACCCTTCATTCAATCCATGCCTCAGTTCCTTGTCAGCCCACCTGCTTCAGCCCAGCATCACTGGGGCCTAACTTCCTGACCCCCCCCAGTCTTTTTAAAACTAGGGGGCCCTGGGTACACTTCAGACCACCACACCCTCCCTGGCGCAAAGAAAGGAGGGCTGTCCACTGGGTTCCCAAGGTGTCACATTATTTACAGATCTCAGCAGACTGGAGAAAGACTGACAGACCAGCAGAGATGCTGCAAGCCCCAGGCAGGACCACACATTAAGTTCTTGCTAGGGATGAATATTTGTGAAGCCAAGTGAGGACCTGTGGGAAGTTCCTGTGAAGGAAAGAAACCGACGTAGCCCCCAGGCCCTAGAGACCCCAAGCCCATTGTTCTCTCTGCCTTAGGCAACATCATTAGCCAAAGACAGAACTAGAGTTGGCTACACACAGGCACACAGGCACACAAGCACACCCACACAGACAGGCAGACAGGCTCGGAGCTCAGGCTGGAACGTGAGGGCATTCACTGTCATACTACCAGACACAGCCTCACGAGCAGGACAGTGTGCCCAGAGGCAGTACAGACCAAAGTTAAAAACGTGGGTGTTGCTGGTCTGGTTCCTGGGGTTATAAGCTATGGTACACTGGGCAACAGGCTGCTTCTTTCCCTGTCTGAACTTTCTGAGCTGTAAAATGGGCACAATGATAGGACTCCCTGGCTCGTAGGGCTGTTGTGAGGTTTGAATGAGTGTAGCACATTAGACACGGGCACACAGCACGACTGCCTGAGGGGTGGAGGTTATGATGACTGTTACTTCCCAGTAGGTAGTAAGTTCCCCTAAGAAGGGGCCATGTCTGCCTTGTTTAGCCCACATTTTCATAGCCTCACATGCCGGGCACAGAGGCACTCAGATATTTATTGGATTAGTAAGTGAAGGAATGTATAAACTGTAACACTGGGATAATAATAATTATACTGCCCTTAGGGCTGTCATGAGGACTCAGAATCCTATTGGGTGGGGTGCTTTGCACAGGGCTGAGCCAGTCCTACCCACAAACCCAAGGGCCCACCTACTCACAAAGACTCATTCCACTAAGCTCTGAGATCCACCTGTCATTTCCTGAGTTTCTGCCCTGGTGCCACGCCTCAGTAGGGTGAATCAGACCTTGCCCCAGCCCTCCAGGCTGGTTGCAGCAGTCCTAGTCATCAGTTTGATCTTGCCAGGAACCAGTGACTCGCATCATTATGATCACCCCATTTCCAAGATGACGACGCTGAGGCTCTGAGGGAGCAAGGTCACCTGGGCTTCCTTACCTGGCCAGTGAGGGCAGAGAGATGGCCAACCCAGCCTCCTGAGGGCAGGAGTGTGTGAACTCAAAACTGCTCTGTGCCCCCACCTTGATTGTGGATCCAGAACACTCCAGTCACACAGATTCGTTCACTGAACGTTAACTTGTATCAGGCCTGGACTCTTGGTGGTGAGGACAGACTCACACTGGAGCTGGGGACACAGACGTGAATCACATAATCCCACAAATCAGATATAATTGTAAACTGTGGCAAATACAAGAGGGAAAGTCCTAAGAAAATGAAAGAGGGAGGCTTCCCAGGAAGGTGACATTGGACCCAAGGATGAGCGAGTGTTGATGGCTGTGTGAGGGGGGCAGGGAGCCAAAGGAGACAGTGCGGGCAGAGACCTTGAGGCCCAAGGAAGTGGCTCATTACAGCACAGAGAGAGCTCAGCAAGGGACGGGAGAAGAGGGGGCTGGGTGGGGAGGGGGCCCAGAGAGCACCTGGTTTGGGAGACCATGTCCAGGATTGGGGGCTTTATCCTGAGAGCAAGGGGGGGGTGTTGCGGGGGTAGGAGTATGTGACCGGACTGGAGTTCTAGAAAAATCCTCTGGCTGCTATGTGGAAAAGAGATTGAAGGGGGCAAAATCAGAGACACATAAAAACTCAATACATTCATCTAGATGAGGGGTCAGTGGAGGTGGGAGAAGGGCCAGATTGCAGAGGCCTCTGCAGGGGCAGAGTAGGCAGAACTTTGTGATGCATTGGATGGGAGTGGGAAGTGGCCACACACACACACACGGATGCACACAGATATGAGTATACATGTCCATAAACACACAGACACATGCCTGTGCAATCTCACAGGCCAAGAAGAACACAGACACAGATACACTCACAGGGGCCACGACACATACATACACACAGGCCCTAGACATACAGAGAAACATACAAACGCACAGACTGGGAAAAAATGTCACCCACGCACAAACACAGGCCAGGTGAACATGAGGCATGACATGTTCCCACATACATACATACATCATGGGTGAGCCTCCAAGACACTCACACCTGACCACCCAGAAAGCAGCCAGCTGAGAGGTGATGGAGAGAAGGAGAAACACACACACACACACACACACACACACACACACACAGCAGAAACACTGCAGAGACCCCCTGAGCTCTCCTCCTCTGCCCTGTGACCATGGGCGGTCCTGTCCTCCTCTGCATCTCACTTGTCTCTGCTGCCAGAAGAGGGGAGGACAGTCCCAGCCCCTGGGCTGAGAGGATGAGACGAGTTACCATGCCTGGCTCACAGGGTTGTCAGAGCAGTGTCTGCCCTTTGAGGCAGACACACTCAGGGAGCGGGCTGCCCTCGCTGTCCCCCACCTAGCTTCTGCCCTGCAGGCCTCTCCCCTTCAGAAGCCCTCGCCCTCGCCCCTCCCAGGCCTCAGAGCTGGCCCTTTCTCCTCCATCCTCGCTGAGCTGCCTTCCCTTCTCACCCTTGCTCAGTCCCCAGGGCCCAGAATCCAGGCTGGCTCCAGCTGTCCTGTGGCTCTTTAGAGCAAAGGGCTGGCGCGAGGTGGCAGGACCCCTTGGTCCCACCTCTACCCCAGTTGTTGCCCACGGGCCTTGGGCGCCTGCCTCTGCCCCAGTGCCCTCTGCCTGAGATTCTTGGCAAGTTTCTGGCAACCTCAATATCCCTTCCTCCCCGCTCCACCCAGCTCAGCCCCTGGGGAGCTGCCTAGAACAGGGCGAAGGGCAGGGCTCTGGAATCATGAAGGCCTGGGATTCAGCCTCTTCCTCGCCACTGCTCATCCTGGCCCATCTAGGCTCACCTGGTCACCAACCTCAGCACTGTCTCCTGAGGCCTCTATCTGTTCGTCTGGGTGTCTGCCCTGGGGAGGGCTGGTCCTCTCCCAAGCTCCCATTCACCTGCTTCTGCCCCGACTCTGACTCTTCACGCTTTCTTTCCGTCTCGTCGGATATTTGCTGAGTAACTACTATGTGCCAGACCCCATGATGAGCCCTGAGGCCACCCCCTGCCCTAGGGGGCATGATAATCCAAAAGAAAAGAAATGGGGGTACCTTGGCCGTGCGGTCTGTTAAGTGTCTGACTCATGGTTTTGGCTCAGGTCCAGATCTCAGGGTCATGAGATCAAGCCCCGCATCCCGGCTCCCCATTCAGCGGGGAGTCTGATGGAGGTTCTCTCTCCCTCTCCTCTGCCCCTCCTGCTGTGCGCGCGCTCTCTCTCTCTCTCTCTCTCTCCAGCAAATAAATAAATAAATAAATCTCAAAAAGAAAAAACAAAAAAAAAAAGAGAAAGAAGAGAGACAGAGGATTCATCTATAGCCAAGCAGATGACCTCAGGGCCTCCCATTTGTGCAGACCCCTTCCAAAACCCTGTCCCTAAGTTTGTATTTGTGATTTTACACCTTTTTTTTTTTTCTTAAAGAGCTTTACTTCTACACATACCAGCTTCACAGCTCCACAAAGTCTGGGTCTGTCCCTGGGGGGGAGACAAACAACAAACATGTAAATGAACGGGTCTAATTGCAAGTGTGTGAAATTCTAGGAAGAAATGCAAGTATGATGGCAGAGAGTAATGATAGGGGTGTGTGTCTTCGGTGGGGAGGAGTAGTTAGAGAGGGACTGTGTGCGGAGGGGACAAGCCGGGGCCTGAAGGGTAAGAAAGAGCTGGCCAGGTAAGGAGCACATGGAATAACATCAGCAAGGTGTTTATTGGAGCCTCAGTTTCCCATATGTGAGGTGGGGATGACAGTCACAGCAGGATGGCCTGTGAAGGGTAAGTGGCATGTGCCCAGTATGGGAACACCACACCGTAGGACGCGTGGCTCAGAACCCCTAGCTGAGCTTGGCACCACCCTTAATCGGCTTTTGTGCTCTCGGGAGGGACAGGCAGGGCTGGCTCTCCCTCCCCCGCTACCAGCACCAACAGCTGGGGCCGGCTGTGCCAGGGCCAGCGTAGGGGACAGGACGGGAGCTGAGATCACTGGGCCTTTGCTCCCTGAAATCCACCCTGGGGAGAGGGAAGGCAGCTGGGCTGGGTGAAAAGAGACAGTTTGCTCAGAACAGAGGCTAAGATTCCTGGCTCCTAAGAGAGAAGAGGGTTGGCAGGCTAGATACCTGTTTCTAATTGTTGAGGGGTTGAGTGTCTGGATGCCTGGATCCAAGGGAGGAAGGGGCTGGGGCCTGGACTCCTGGGTTCTAAGGCAGAGGAGCCTGGGACGAGGACTCCCATTTGAGCGGAGGCCTGGGAACTGGCAGAGGGGGAGGGGAGCTGGGCTTCCTGCTGTGTTTACAGCACATGGTTTCCCCTGTCCTTTCTGGGTGGGAGGTGGAGCCGGTGGCCACACCCTGGGCAGGCTCTGCTCCTCCCCGCTGGTTTATCGCCCCAGGCTTCTCCTGGCACCAGCCACTCTCAGCCCTAGCCCAGCCCGCCACTCAGCCTGGGGGAGCTCAGAAGAGGTCTGGGAGGGGTGAGTGCACTGTCTGCTGAGAGACAGGGGTGGTGGAGCTTTAAAACCCCAGGGGCTGCAAGGGAGGGGAGACACCTTCTGGGGATGAGGCAGTAGCCAGGCAGGGTCCTGAGTGGGCTTCAGGAGGGAAGAGTCCCCGGAGCAAAGGGCACCATCTCCACCAAGGGAGTCAACGGCAGCTTGCCCAGGGCCTGGGTGACAGTACAGGGATCCCGGAGGGAAGATCACCAGGCACCCTGAAGTGTGGGGAGTCGGGCCTAGGCCAGGGCAAGTTTTTGAGGGCCATATCCGGAGGCCCAGCTTCTCTGGGCTCTGGACCCAGAGATCAGGGTTTGAATCCCGCGCTGCCACTATCAATGCAAGCTTCAGCTCCTTACTGCACACCTCTGAGCCTCAGTTTCTCCTGTAAAATGGGGATGCTACCCATAACAGTTGAAACAAGAATGGAGGCAGTCTGGTTCTCGGGGTGAGCAAGCACTAACGGAACAAACACACGGAAAGTTCTTAGCGCAGGTCTGGCACAGAGGGAGCTCCAGGCTAATGGCAGAGATGAAGGCGGCTGTTCCAAGCAGGGGAATGGGGCTGACCCATGTGATCTAAGCCAAGTGGAGAGGCCCAAAGGCTGGGGGACCCAGCTGGGGAGCAGTGGGACCGACCGACCTGTGGGGATCCCAAAGAGGAACAGGGAGGCAGCTGGAGCTTGGAGGAGGTTCCACAGCCAGATTCAAGGGACCAGGAGGGGACAGGATTGACTCCTCAGTTTTAAGTAAGGCTAGGATTATGAAATGGGTTCAGGAAGAGAATTAGGCTTGAGACCAGGGTCTGGCGACACCACGAGGTAGATGGGAATGGATGGGCTGAGAGCTGAGCTCTCCCAAATTCTGGTGGAGGGGACGGGCCTGTGGGTGGCACCTGGGGCCTGAGAGAGGGGGTACCTAGTTGGGCTCCACACCTCTCAGAGAACCTCAGAGTCCTGGCCCCCAGGAGAGCAAGCACCTGAATTCTTGGGTCCCTGGAAGGAAGCAGAGGGGTGGGTAGACTCTGGGGTTGTAGGAGAGACGTGGAGCTAGGAAACCAAGAAGAGCCCCACATAGGAGATAGCAGGGAGAACGGGAGTCTGGGGTCCAGACTCTTGGGTCTGCAAAAGGAAGGGGATGGGGCATTAGCCTGCACCCTTGGCCCTAGCCTGCCTAACAGAGGCTCCCCGCTGGCCCGCAGCCTCACGGCTCACACACAGCATGGACCTGCGCACGATGACCCAGTCGCTGGTGACTCTGGCGGAGGACAACATGGCCTATTTCTCGAGCCAGGGCCCCGGGGAAACGGCACGGCGACTGTCGGGAGTCTTCGCGGGGATTCGGGAGCAGGCACTGGGGCTGGAGCCGGCCCTGGGCCGCCTGCTGAGTGTGGCACACCTCTTTGACCTGGACGCCGAGACACCGGCCAACGGGTACCGCAGCCTGGTGCACACGGCCCGCTGCTGCCTGGCTCACCTACTGCACAAGTCCCGCTATGTGGCCTCCAACCGCCGCAGCATCTTCTTCCGCACCAGCCACAACCTGGCAGAGCTCGAGGCCTACCTGGTAGCCCTCACCCAGCTCCGGGCCCTAGCCTACTATGCCCAGCGCCTGCTGGCCACCAACCGGCCCGGGGGGCTCTTCTTTGAGGGCGACGAGGGGCTCATTGCTGAGTTCCTGCGCGAGTATGTCACTCTGCATAAGGGCTGCTTCTACGGCCGCTGTCTGGGCTTCCAGGTGAGCTCCCCCCGCCACCGCCCCGCTCCTCTGGACCCACAGTGAAGGTGCCTGGTGGGCCCCTGCCTGGCCCCACAGCGTGGTACAATTGCCACAGTGGTCGGTTTGCCTGGACTCCTGGGATGGTAGACCCGGAAAGGGGAAGCCATCTAGGGCTCAGGCAGCTGCACAGGACCGGGGGGAGGGGGGGGCTCAAACTTGTGGCCCCTGGGTCGATTCCACCAAGTAGTAAGAAATCATCAACTCGCATAGCTCTTTGCACCAGGATCCCCATGGCTTTTTATTATCCTGCCCTCAGAGATCTGTCCACTCTTTGTGGTGACCTGCCTGGCCCCTGAAATCATCTGAGACCCCTCAGAAGGGTGCTTAGTATTGTTCTCAAAGGCCTCTTCATAAGCGCACACCCCATTTAGTCGGCCCCCGCCGTGGGGGCATGCGCAGGAGGGAGGGGGCTAGCTCCATTTTACAGAGGCTCAAGGCCACAGGACCCCAGGTCAGCCTGGGCTGTTGACTCAGGATTTTCCAGCCATGGGGAAGGCCAAGGAGCACTTCCGAGTTGGTGACTATGAGGGGGACCTGGTGGTGGCCCCACCCCAGCCACCCCCACGGGGGTACCACTCACCTTAGCACTGAAAGGAAGGCAGCCTGTGAGCCTTTGGACTCCGAGCAAAAGTTGTCTGGGGCCTCAGAGCAGAGGTCCAACGTGCTCCTGTGAGGTCAGTGCTGGGTGCCCCAGGCCCCAAGCACATCAGGGAAGCCCCCCACAGGAGCATATGAAACTGTGTGACTCTGCAGCCCCTCAGATTCTCTCTGGGTCCCCCCAACCCCCCAGCCCAGGTGGGCTTGGCAGTCTCTCAGCGTTCCTTTCCCGCTTCCCCACGGAGCAGCCTGTCCTCACCAATCCAGCCTGGATGTTCCTGGGAACTTCCCTTCACCTAAGCTGACCCCCAGCAAATATCGATCAGTCCAGCTGACTCCTCCCTGTGTCCCGGCCACAACCTTGGAGTCACGGGAGAGTGATCCTGGGGCCACCCAAGCCAGCATTCCAGGCAAAATGGCCAGGCACTGCTGTGCTCTCTGGCTCACTGGGCTCCTGGCCAGGGGCAAGGTCATGCCTGACAGCTCTTCTCTGAGGGCCCAGCAGCTATGCTACGGAACTGGCTATGCCCTGTAAAATGTCAGCCCCCACAGGGCAGAGGCCTCCCGGGGTGTGATGCTAGCTCAGCACCTCCTGCTGCCCACCCCCCCAGCCACCCAAAGCCTAGTGCCTAGCTTGAAGTAGGATGTAGGCCTGTATTTGTTGAATGAACAAAAGAACCCTGCTGGCCCCATGCCCAGCTTCCTATGGCTTTTTCCCTCTGATCTTGTCTCCCCATTGTCTTTTCTTAGCTGCCTGCCTCCTCCCTCAGATGCATCTCCCCATTTGGCTGTCTTTCTGCTGCAAGATCTCTGGCCCTGTCTCTGACCATCTCCTGTCTGTCTTCCTGCCACCCAGCAACTGGTCCCCGTCCGTCCGCCTGGCCTCATCTCTGTCCTCGCTGACTTTCAGGAAATCCCTGCATCACCTTACTCCCAGCCCTCTATGGCTCCACCCACATCTGGAATACATCCACATTCCTCCATGAGCCCCCTCTTCTCTGACCTTGGCGACTGCCCCTCTCCCCTTGTTCACTCTGCTCCAGCCACACAGGTTACCCCCACCAAGCACAGGCTGCCTCAGAGCCTTTGCACTTGCTATGTCCTCTGCAGGGGCCAGCCTTCCTTCGCTTTGTCTGGATCCCTCCTCCAGCACCCTCTGGATACCCTTCTAAGTAGCCTGACCCCTAGTCGTCAGTCTGTGTCCCTTCCACCTACTGGTTTTTCAAAGCATTCCTTGACATTGAACATATGCCTTTATTTGCTTCCTGTCGCCTAGAGCAATGCCTGGCACACAGTAGGAGCTCACTAAATGTTTGCTGAATGACCACGCCTCCCCCCAAACCACATCCCTGCCCCTCACTCCTGCCTGCCTCCAGTCCCTCCTGGGCAGCAGGTGACCCAGCAGCATCTCTCCACAGTTCACGCCTGCCATCCGGCCATTCCTGCAGACCATCTCCATCGGGCTGGTGTCCTTCGGGGAGCACTATAAGCGCAATGAAACAGGCCTTGGTGAGTTCCGGCCAGACCCTGCCTACAGCCCCACCTCCCTTCCTGTCCCTCCTCCTCCTCCCATCTCCCCCGACTGGAGTCCCTGATACCCCTCCTGACCCCCAGGTGTGACTGCCAGCTCCCTCTTCACCAGTGGCCGCTTCGCCATCGACCCAGAGCTGCGTGGGGCTGAGTTTGAGCGGATCATACAGAACCTAGATGTGCACTTCTGGAAAGCCTTCTGGAATATCACTGAGATTGAGGTGCTATCGGTGAGCAGGGGGCCTGATGAAGCCCCCACTGGTGTTTCAAGATGGGCACACTGGGGCCCAGAGACCCATCCCAGGCCACGTCAGGCCTCGGCGAGGCTCCGGGCTTGGGGACAGTGTGTGACGGAAAAGATGAGGGTGGGGATCGGAGAGAAGACATGAGGGGCTGCAAGCAGCTCGTCCCCAGCACCCCTCCTGTCCCCTCCCACCAGTCTCTAGCGAACATGGCATCAGCTACCGTGAGGGTAAGCCGCCTCCTCAGTCTGCCACCAGAGGCCTTTGAAATGCCGCTGACTGCTGACCCCAAGTTCACCATCACCATCTCACCCCCCCTGGCCCACTCGGGCCCCGGGCCGGTCCTCGTCAGACTCATCTCCTATGACCTGCGTGAAGGACAGGTAGGAGACAACAGCCAAGGAGCACCGACAGCCCCCTTCCCCAGAGGCCCTCCCACCTCTCACTTCTTAAACCTGCTCCCTACGCCCATCCTGTGTCTCTGAGCACATCCCTTTGGTGGGGTGAGGCCGGGGCAGGCTGCCCCAGCCTCACCCACATCATCCTCCTTCATCCCCTCGCCCCCCCCGGCCCCCCTGCCCAGGACAGCGAGGAGCTCAGCAACCTGGTGAAGTCCGAGGGGCCCCGGAGCCTGGAGCTGCGGCCACGCCCCCAGCAGGCACCCCGCGCACAGTCCCTGGTGGTGCACATCCACGGCGGTGGCTTCGTGGCCCAGACCTCCAAATCCCATGAGCCCTACCTCAAGAGCTGGGCCCAGGAGCTGGGCGTTCCCATCCTCTCCATCGACTACTCCCTGGCCCCCGAGGCCCCCTTCCCCCGGGCGCTGGAGGAGTGCTTCTTCGCTTACTGCTGGGCTGTCAAACACTGTGCCCTCCTCGGTGAGCCCCCGCCCCTTGCTGTCACCCACTCCCTGCTCCTGCCGCCACCCTCTACGGCGCGGGGAGAGCCATTTACCTACTCAGGCCTCAGTCTTGTACCCACTGCCTCCCCTCCCATCTCCTCCCACCCAGCTCTCTGCCACCTGTTCACCCCCTCCTGCCCCACTGCTCCCCAGACCAACCACTTCCTCCCTGTGCTCCCTGCTCTCCCCATCTAGTCCTGATACCCCACCTGCCCACCTCTCCATGCCCTCAGACCTTTTCTTTCCTCCTCCTGTCTCTCCACCCGCCTGTCCTGCGCGCCCAGCCTCCTGGCCCTCACTCCAGCACAGGGATGTGGCTCTTTTGTATGGTCAGCTGAACCCTGCCCTTCCGTCTCCAGGCCTGTGCTGCCCCTCCTTCCCGAAATGGGCCCTGTTCTCTCCTTTCCCACCAGCTGTCCCCCTTGCTTCTGACCTCCAGCCTCTCAAGCTTCCCAGAGCCTCATGATCTCCCCATCATCAAGTCTCCCTGATCCCCCGACCACTGTCCCCCAAACCCCTCCCTCAGTTTACCAATCTCTAAAATTGCAGTTGGCTAGACCTTGGGGTTGGAGCCCCCATACCCTACCTCTGAGAGTCCAGTGCTCCCGGCTCAGAGCTTGAGTTCCTCCCTGCCAAGCTAACCAAACCCTCTCCAACCCCCCTCCAACCCAGGCTCAACAGGGGAACGGATATGCCTCGCAGGGGACAGCGCAGGTGGGAACCTCTGCTTTACTGTGTCCCTCCGGGCAGCAGCCTACGGGGTACGGGTACCGGATGGCATCATGGCAGCTTACCCGGCCACGATGCTACAATCAACCGCCTCTCCCTCCCGCCTTCTGAGCCTCATGGACCCCCTGCTGCCCCTCAGTGTGCTCACCAAGTGTGTCAGCGCCTACGCTGGTAAGGCCACCACACGCACAGCTGGGGGCCTGGGGAGGGCTTGGACGCTGGAGTCCTACAGGGACGGGGGCCAGCGCCCAGTCTCCCAGGGTTTGGGAAAGGAAATCGGAGACTCCTGGTCCCCACTGAAGCCATCAGATATTCTTGGGTCCCCGGGGGCACAGAGGCCTGACGTTGCGAGTGCTGATACTGGGCCTCAGTCCTCCGCGCACACTCCACAGGTGGAGAGACAGAGGACCCCTCCGACTCGGACCAGAAGGCGCTGGGCATGATGGGGCTGGTGCGACGGGACACAGCCCTGCTCTTCCGGGACCTTCGCGTGGGTGCCTCCTCGTGGCTCCACTCTTTCCTGGACTTGAGTGGGAACAAGTCCCACAGGAACTCAGTGCCCACGGCAGGTAAGTGAAGCCCTCCCCTCATGCACCCATTCGAGGTGGAGAGCCTGGTCCACCGGAAGTCCTGGGGGGAGGTGAGGGGCTGTGTCCTGGGGTGCTCAGGGAAGGGGAGATCACCTTCTGGCTCTAACCTCGTATTTACCCCGGGGCTACCGCACAGCCTTGATTTTCCACGACGCTCCACATCCTGGAATTTCCAGGACTTCCAGTCCACCAGGTCATCTCAGAACTTCCAGAAACTATAGGAGTTAGCCTTTCAAAGGTTGTTACGTGTGCTGATTTTCGATCCTGAGAATGCCACTCAAATCTCTTGGGCCCTGAGAGGGGAGTCCAGCCCTCCTGGATTCTTCCCAGACTTTTAACAGAGCCACATGGGGGTAATACCCCACTCCAGGGGCTGGCCTAGGAGGCTGGGGGCAGGGAGATCAGCAGACTGCACAGACCTCAGTCAGTGGAAGAGATTCCTAGCCTCAGGGCGGGTGGCAGGATCCTCATGCATCCAAAAATCACTAACATCCAGGGATCTTTTTTTTTTTTTCCCACCATTTTTTTTTAACATTTTAATGATCTGAAAGTACAGCCAACTCATTTTCTATCTCCAGCACACCAGAGTACTTTTTGAATAATAGCGCATGGTCAAAAGTAGATACCATTCCTATTCAGAAAATTATTCCAACCGCATGTGTCCTACTTTAAGATTTTTTTTAAAGATTTATTTATTTATTTTACAGAGAGAGAGAGAGAGAGAGAGAGAACACAAGCTGGGGGAGTGGGAGAGGGAGAAGCAGGTTTCCTGACAAGCAGGGAGCCCGATGTGAGGCTCGATCCCAGGTCCCTGGGATCATGACCGGAGCCAAAGGCAAGCGCTTAATGACTGAGCCATCCAGGCGCCCCTACTTTAACTTTTTAAATCTTAGGATATTCAAGTGAATGCAAATACACACAAAAACAATTAAAAGGGATTTGAACCGTGGATCATTGAGCACTGGGGCTTTCCCTAAAGGTTAGAGGTGGCAAGTGCAGCCCCTAGAGGCACACAGGCCAGTCTAGCAACCTCAAGGGGTCGGGGGCCAGGGACCCAATCTGGGAGTCTTGCTTTGCTCCTCCATGAAATGAGTATGGTCAGGGGACGTGCCTCCTGAGTTTGTTGTTAGGACTTCATGCAACTGTTTGTGCCGAGCACCCAGCACAAACCCGACACCCAGTAGGTGCTCCTAGCAGAAGCTGGCAGCCTGACAGGCTGTGCCCCATGACTCCCATCACTGGTTCGGTGCCTGTGACCCTCTGGGTCATGAAACACTTAGGCTGTTATTCTCCTATCGTCTTGCATCTTGCCTTCGAGGATTTATGCAGACAAATTAAAAAAGAAAAAGATCTGCAGAAGGCAGCATCCTGGCCCTAGTGGTAAGCAGCACAGATCTGATCAGATCAGCCAAGGTGGGCATTCCACGCCGGCCGAAGCGCATCTCCGGCCTCAGCAGGGCACTTCCCGGATCACTCAAAGGGAAGGGGTAAAACCAAAGCACACAAAGGAAATGGTGGGAACAGATCTTTGTGGCTGCAGGGGTGGGGCCCCTGAGAATCAAACAGTTTCCCAAGACTCTCTAGCTCCCTGTGAACACGGCCTCCTTTCACACCATGTGGGCCTGCTCGCTATTCCGCTGTGGATACCCTGTGTCGAGCGGCCCTCACAGGCTGGCTGGGCCTTGTGCTGGGGTCGGGGAGGCCTACTACTACTACTAAGACACGAGGATAGCGTATGACCTCCCAGTGGGGAGCCATGGCTCATCCCACTGAGTCCTCACCACCTCCTGTGAGGTAAGGACTATTTTTATGCCCTCTTTGTGCAGAGAATGAAACTGAGCACTCAGAGGTAAAGTGACTTGCATTTCACCATCCTGGTCACTACACACACAGCCCTCAACCTGACTCCTTCCACCTCTCCCTTGGAGTTGCAGTCGGGGGCCCGTGGGGCTCCCCACCCATCCCCAAGGACACAGTCTGGGGGGACACTCGGCCTCCAGAGCACTGGCACGCAGCTCCTCCTCTACAGGCCACTGTCCTCCCCCTGACCCTTCCTGCCAGCCACTCACTCACCCAGAGCACAGAGCCAGGCTGATGGGTGGCCGAGGCTGGCCGCCTGACCCGGCCCCTCTTGTAGAACCCATGCGGCGCAGCGTGTCTGAGGCAGCCCTGGTCCAGCCCGAAGGCCCGCTGGGCGCGGACTCCCTCAAGAGCCTGACACTACACGACCTGAGCCTAAAGGGCAGCTCTGACACGTCAGACACCCCAGAGCTGTCACTATCCGCGGAGACACTTGGCTCCCCCACGCCCTCGGACATCAACTTCTTCGTGGGCCCCGACAACGCGCCAGAAGCTAAGGCGCCGGATGAGCTGAGCACCAAGGACAGAGGCTGTGGCGCGCGTGCCGCCTTCCCGGAGGGTTTCCACCCCAGGCGCTCCAGCCATAGCACCACCCGGATGCCTCTCTGCTCCTCGCCCATCGTCAAGAACCCCTTCATGTCGCCGCTGCTGGCTTCTGACAGCATGCTACAGAGCCTGCCACCCGTGCACATTGTGGTGAGCGCCGGACTGGGATGGTGCAGGGGCTGGCGGGCGCAGGTGCACCTGGGGAAGAGAGCCCCGGAGCGGGAGCGACAGAGGGGGAGGGGGCAGGGGGGAGGGGAGGGGGAGGACTGTCGGGGAACCAGGGCTGCCATTTCCTCTAGGCACAGTCAGGGAAGGGGAAAGAGGCGTGCCTGGGGGGTGGGGGATGCCGGGCCAAAGCTCATTCTCCCACTCCCCGGCCCCTCCCCTCGTTCCTCTGCCCCGTGCCCGCCCCGCGGTCCCGCAGGCGTGCGCGCTGGACCCCATGCTGGACGACTCGGTCATGTTCGCGCGGAGGCTGCGCGGCCTGGGCAAGCCCGTGACGCTGCGCGTGGTGGAGGACCTGCCGCACGGCTTCCTGAGCCTGGCGGCGCTGTGCCGGGAGACGCGGCAGGCCGCCGCGCAGTGCGTGGAGTGCATCCGCCTCATCCTCGCCCCGCCCGCCGCTCCGCGGGTCTGAGCCCCGGCCCCAGCCCGGGGGCGCCGGGAGATGGGGCTGCGGGGGGCGACACTAAAGGCCTCTTGTTCCCATCTCAGCCGGCCTCCATGGTGAATGCGCCCCGGGTTGGGTGGCGGGGCCCCCCTGAGGGGCTCCCGGCTCCCTCGGGCCGAGCGGGAGGGGCAGGCTGTGCCTTAAGGTGGGAGGACGGCCAGGGGTAGGGGTGGGGGCGGGGGCCCCAAGCCGAGACCCTGGCCTAAGAGGTGGGGGGCGCGCACCAACCAGTCTCCGTGGACAGCTGGAGCTGCACTCCATCATTGCCTTCTACTGCTGCTGTGACCGCCACAGGGTGGGGACCTGGCCCTACCTGGCAAGTCGCTTTGGTTTTGTTCCTTTGTAAATAAAAGTATTTAATTTGTTTGGCCTCTTGCAAATAGGGTCGGGTGTCGCCCACCAGGGGGCAGCATCAGACTCTGCTGCTGGGATCGGAGAAGCCTGGCGGCTAAAAGCTGGCAGTCCAGCTTCTGGATCCTGAGGAAGGAGGAGACTGTAGGCCCGGATTCTTGGGTGCGGAGGGATTGGACGCCCCTAACACACACCACCTTCGGACTTAATCCAGGTGGTGTGCCGGAGGGCTCTGTGTTCTCAGCTACACCCCTTTGCAGACCCAGCCCCCGCACCCACCCAGAAAAGAAAACCCATACTTCCTAGAGAACTACAGCAAACTTAACAGGGAACCAGAAACAAAACTGGTCACCCCAAATACTGGAAGCCCAAGCTCTGCCCAGCTGTGACAGTCACTCAGTCCCTCAACCAAGACTCGGAGGTCTTGCCCTTTCGTAGGTCCTGGGTTTGGAGCAGAGATGATTTCTATCCAGGGCCTGCCCTCAAGGGACTGGGGGGGGGGGGCAGAGAGACCCAGACACAGGCTGTCACGGTCCCCTCAGATTCCATCAGTGGTAGTCAAGGAGGGCTTCACAGAGGAGGTGATATGAGCTTGACCTTAAAGGAGAAGTGTAAGTTTGCTAGGCAGAAGAAACGTGCCAAGTTGTGAGAGCCACTGGGCAGTTATCAAAGCCTCTCCCTGGCCAGAAGGTCAGGTGCAAAACGGGAAGCGGCCTGAGAGGCTTGGAGTGGTCAGCAAGAGCAGATCCTGAAGGGCTGGGAGTGCAGTCTGGACTGTAACTGGAGGGCAGTGGGAGCCACAGAAGGACTCTGAGCAGGGGAGGGACAGGATCAGCTGAGGCCCTGAAAGGGCCTGCTGGGACATTGGGGGATGGACTGAAAGGGGCAAGTCCTGGAGGCAGAGAAGGCTGAGGACAGGGATGAGGGTAGGGAGTAGGAGTAGGAGCCATAACTGAGGTTGAAGAGGACTTACTGAGGGTAGAGCAGATGGGGATGAAAATGGCACCCAGGCTAGCCACAGGAGCACGTGGACAGTGAGGCTGTGTCTTTACCGCGAAGAGGCTCTGGTGTGTACAAGGTAGGTGACAGTATGTTTTGCCCATGGAGAGATCAAAAGGTCTTTGTGAGACCACCCAGGGGGACATCGAGGAGGCAGCAGGAGAGCAGACTAGATGCTCACTTCTGGCTGGAGCTAGATCCTTTCCAGGAAGAGTGGAGAGATGGGATGAGCAGAGGGCCAGGACAGAGAGAGTCCTGAGTGCCCCCCAGGAAAGGGGTGGGCAGTAAAAGGGGAGTCAGTCCTGGAGGGTTCTAAGGAGGAGCTGGAGAGGGAAGAAGCTAAGCAGGAAACAAGAAGACATAAAGCAAAGGGGATTTCAGGTGAGAGGGAGTGGTCTGGGTGAGATGAGGATGGAAATATCCCCAACCTCAGCAGGGAGCGGGTGGGTCCTTGGTGACTTGTCCAGAGCCATTTGCAGGGCCAGGGATGTGGGCAGCCAGACATGGAGGGCGGAGGAGGGAGTGATTTGAGGAGGTAAGAGATTTGGCCAGTGGGTACCTCAAGTCTTCAGCTATGAAAGGGGTGAGAAATAATTCAAGGGAGCTTGATGTAGTGTGTGTGTGTGTGTGTGTGTATGTGTGTGTGTGTTTAGAGATGACAGAACATGTTTTAATGCTGCTGGGGAAGGAAGGGAGAGAGGGAGACTGAAGGTGCAGAAGCACAAGAAAAGTTTCCTGAGCAGATGGGGACAGGGGGACCCTCAGCACAGAGGCCCTCATTCAACCAATAAGTGACTTCTGAGTGAGGGCTGTGTGGGGGAGGGAGCCATGGCCCAGAACTCTCCCTAAAGATCCTGTTCCCTCATTGAGCTCATAGAACCCCTTGTTCATCTCCCCCAAAACAGTCAACCACCCACCAACCTGCTCCTATTTCCTGTCCCCATCTCAGGGACAGCTCCTGTACGCCTGTAGCCCAGGCCAGAACTCTGGGTCTTGTCCTGGACAGCCCCACAGCCCATCAAGCCCCATATGCTATTGTTTCTACCTCCTGAACCTCTCTCTGCCTTATCCCCTCGGTCTCTGACCTAATCCACGCTTCATCTCCTGCCTGGGTGTCTGCCCAAGCCACCTCCTGGGCTACTGGAGTCCAGTCTCATTTCCAGTTCTGGCTGCAGCTCTGACCTGGTCTTCCCCTGCTCTAAGCCCTTCCATGGCTCCCCACTACCACCCCACTCCAGGGCAAAGTCCGAGCTGCCAAAGTTGGCCTTGCCCACTTCTTCATCTTCTTCCAGCCTTACAGTTACCCCACTGCAAGGACCTGACTGGCCGCCTCCTTGGGCACCTACACGCAGTAATATTCCCGCATGCTTTCCTTTCCCCGCTTATGGGGAAACATCCTCCCACGCTCTCTTCTCCTTTGCTTGGTACTTCCTGCCCCTCCAGGATCCAGCGCCAATGTCCCCTCCTTTGGAAACCATTTCCTGAACCAGCAAAGCTAAAAATGATTCTCCTGGACTACCCCACCTCGGCACACCCCTGGCCATCAACGTGTCCGTCCTGCCATCTGACCCGGGATCCTCGAGGGCAAGGCCTACGCCTGACTCGTCTTGGTCACCACCGTCGTCGGCCAGCACAAGGCCTAGCACACTGGAAGCCTCAGGAAACATTTAAGTAATAGTGGCTGAGTGTGCGATGAGCCAGCAAGCGAGTGGCAACAGAAGGAAATGGGAAAGCCAGTGAGTGGGAGAGAGAATGAGGGCAGGAGAGACGGAACCGATGGGTGCGCACCCCGGGTACAGCAGCCGAGAATCAGGTTTAGGGTCAGAGGAATGGAACGGAGAGATGAACGTCTGGGACTCAGTTTCTCCAACAAAGCTAAATGCTCGGTCCCCCGGGCTAAGCGGACCATCCGCCTTCAACCCCACCAAGCCTCGCCGTTTCCCCCTCCGAACTATGTCCAGAATCTCTGTACTGGGCGTGCAGGAAGGGGCTTACCGACTGCACCCGCAGAACCTGTTTCCCTCACCAGCAGCTCCTGCCTTCGCGGTGCGTCGCGGGAGTCCCACCCCGCAGGTGCTCGGCCTATTGGTTGACTGGCAAAGACTAGCGGAGACTGGCGTCCTCCAGAGCCTATCGCCGTCCGACTTAGGCCGTGGGCTCCGCCTACCAGGGAACGTCCCCCGAGTGGCCCCCGGCGATGGGGAGGAGCGTCTATTGGCTGGAAGACAGTGACTGACGTCATGGGTAGCTTATCACAGCCAGCCTCCGGAGGCCCGCCTTTGGCAGCTGAGGGCGTGGTGGGCTGCAGAAGCGCCGCGAAAGTGGGGTCGGGCTGCTCGCGCTGCTCGCTGGCCACATCCTCGGGTCCCAAGGGAAGATGGGGACTTGAGAAGTCCGGACTCCTTGGTCCTGAGGGAGGAGGGGTGGAGGAACCTAGACTTCAGGGTCTGAGGAGCATCTGAATGAATGGTTGGCTCTTGAGGGAGGAGGGATTTGGGAACCTGAAAGACTCATTGGTCTGCCCAGGGATGACGGATTTGAGGTTTAAGATTTTATGTGGCTATTTATGGGATTGGAGCCAGGCCTTGCCCCCAGGCAAGAGTTCTGGGTCCCGCGAGGTGAGGCTTAGAATAGAGATGAAGAAGAGGCGGCTTAGGGGAAGCTCTGGCTTCTTTGGGCTTTTCCACCACCGCCCCCCACCCCCCAAGGAACCCTGTCTGCCTGGGGCACCCAGAGCGGGAGGAGACTTGAAACTCACATGGAGACAAAGAGAAAAACATTGATACCAAGAGAGATTAAAATGCTAAAAACAATAATTATAAGAGAGCTCTCTCTTGCATGGCATGGACAGTGGCCCCGCTTCTATGTGAATTATTTCGGTTAATTATCGCATGTCTTCCTCATTACAGTTCTAAGAGATCAGATTATTATAATCCCCATTTTACAAGTGAGAAAATTGATGCCCAGTGAGGAAGAATCAAGATGCAGATGTAAAGAGACAGGAAAGACACAAAACACAGATGGAGATAAACAGACAAAGAGATAAAGACAGGCCCAGAGAGATTAGAAAAGGTAAACAGCAAACAAAGAAAGAGGGGCTGCAAGTGGGGCTCCTGGGGTGGGGTGGGGGGCTGGGGTCTAGAACTCCTGGGTCCTGGGGTTGGAAGGACCCAAGACCAGGACTTTCAAGTATCTCCTCTCCTGATTTCAAAATACCAGACTTGTCCAACCCTTCTCACTGTGGGTGTTGGACCCGGTTGGGGTCAAAAATAGTGATTAGGAGGGGGTAGGTGTGTCATTATCCTATTAGGAGGTGATAAGAAAATGATTCATGGGGGTGCCCCCAGCCTGGGAGGGGCCTTACCCCCACAGCTTCTGTTCTTTCATCTGGACAGTTTGGGCCTCAGGAAGGACTAGGGAGGGGCGGGGTCCTTTCTGTCCCGCTCCACCGCTGTGTCTCCATCACTCAGAACTGTCACTAAGTCCCACCATGGAGACATATGGGCCACCCTGGGGCATCTCTCTGTCTTTCTGCTTTCCCCCACATCTTGAACCAATGCCCACCAGAGGTCCTGGCAAATCGTAGGAGCTCAGCAACTGTGTATCAAATGAATGGACAAACCTCTCTGTGCAGTGCTTCCTCCGTTCCCATCCTAACCATCACTCTGTGCCCCATCGTGTTTCTCAGCCTCTCCCTGGCCTCACCCATCTCCTCCAACCTTCCCTTTCACACAAGGGTTTCTTCTGAGGCCACAGGGCCCCTCATCCCCAATAAGAAGAAACTGAGGCTTTGGGGTACCTGGGTGGCTCAGTTGGTTGAGCATCTGACTCTTGATTTTTAACTCCAGTCATGATCTTGAGGTCCTGGGATCAAGCCCTGTGATGGGCTCCGCGCTCAGCTGGGAGTCGGCTTGAGATTCTCTCCCTCTCCCACTGCCCCTTCCCCCCTCAAATAAATAAATAAATGTTAGAAGAAGAAGGAGGAGGAGGATGGGGCGCCTGGGTGGCTCAGTGGGTTAAAGCCGCTGCCTTCGGCTCAGGTCATGATCCCGGCATCCTGGGATCGAGCCCTGCATCCGGCTCTCTGCTCAGCAGGGAGCCTGCTTCCTCCCTTCTCTCTCTGCCTGCCTCTCTGCCTACTTGTGATCTGTCTGTCAAATAAATAAATAAAATCTTCAAAAAAAAACTTTTCATTTAAAAAAAAAAAGGAGGAGGAGGAGAAACTGAGGCTCGTTTTGGGAGGAGTCGCCCTTCCAGGGTCACCTGGGGGACATGAAAAGGAGGAGCTGAGAGTGGGGTTCTCAAGACTACAAATACAGACACATTCCTGGCATCTCAGAGTCAGAAATGCAAGATCAGGACACCTGGGTGGCTCAGTGGGTTAAGCATCTGCCTTTAGCTCAGGTCATGATCCCAGAGTCCTAGGATGGAGCCCCGCATCACATCGGGCTCCCTGCTCAGTGGGGATCCCGCTTCTCCCTCTACCCCAGCCCTGCTCTCATGCTGTCTCTCACTCTCCCTCTCTTAAAAAAAAAAAAAGCAAGATCACAGTGAACACGTGCCCTTAATACCTGCTTAGTGGGATCTTCATTTGCACCCACACAACCAGAGAATCATAGGCACCACGCGCGATCGCCTACAAACACAAACACAAACACAAACACAAACACAAACATCAGCACACCATCACACAATCACCCTTACTGACAACACACACAGAAATACCTTATTCCACATGCAAATCAGACACCCCAGGTATGCAATTACACGCCCAGCCATGGGCAGGGCACTCACTCAGTCCCGGCCAAGACCACAAGCAGACTTGGTCTGTTCTCGACTGTATCTCTAGCAATTAGAACAGCACCTCGCCGTCATCACAAAACGTTCCCAAGGGCCAGGCTCATTTCAAAGCCCTTCCCATGAACTAACTCGTGGAATCCTCTCAACCACCCTATTTGCCAGCACTCACTTTGCAGATGGACACACGGAGGTCTAGGCAAGCATAGTGATTGGCCGAAGTTTTCCCGGCCACGAAGAGGCTACGACAATTTGAACCCAGGTTTTCTGGCTCTGGAATCACACAAGGCTACTATTCAATATTTCATTCTTGCCTTAATCCAGTCAGAGTTAAAGAACCATGACAACTGACCACACCTGAACCGGATGCACAGTAGGGAAGGGGGAAAAAAATGCACCTCAGATAAAAGACCCCCCCCCTCACTTGGGAGCCTGGGTGGCTCAGTTGGTTAAGAGACTACCTTCTGCTCAGGTCATGATCCTGGAGTCCTGGGATCGAGTCCCGCATCGGGCTCCCTCCTCAGTGGAGACTCTGCTTCTCCTTCTGACCTCTCCCCTCTCATGCTCTCTATTTCTCTCAAATAAATGAAATCTTAAAAAAGAAAGAAAAGACCCCCTCATATGTCACACCCCAGAATACATAGGGACTTTGGGATAACCCCCACAGAGACCCACAGCACCCTGAGAGAGACGCACACACCACACGCAGAGACGCAACACACCCAAACCCAGTCCCACCCAGAACTCCACTGAGCTCCTGTTCTGCTCCCAGCACCATTGGGCTGGCCCTCGAGGAAGCAGCAGGCTCAGGATGGGAAGAGGGGGCAACCTCACTTGTCCGCTCTGCCTGACCGGTTCCACGAGGGCCCTGGGTGGCACCACCCGCCTTATGAAACCTACATTGGGCAACTGGACCCAGACCTGTCCTGGACGCTTGGATTCTGGAGACAAAGGGGCTGGGAGCCTGAACTCCTGGGTTCTGAGGGAATAGGAGCTCATGGATTCTAGGGGACAGGAGGATAGGGATCGGGACCTGGACTCGCAGGTTCTGAGGAGGAAAAGCTGGAGGTCTGCGATCCTGGGTTCTGGAAAAAGAGGGGCCAGGGACTTGGATTCCTCTCCTCTGTCTTTAAAGGCAGGGTTCCAGAATTAGCAGATAAAGATACAGGACACCCAGTTAAAGGTGAATTTCAGATGAACAACAAATAACTTTTTTAGTATAAGTATATCCCAAATATGGCATGGAACATACTTAAGCTAAAAAAAAAAAAAAATTGTTAGGACACCTGGGTGACTCAGTCGGTTAGGTGTCTGCCTTCATCTCAGGTCATGATCCCAGGGTCCTGGGATTGAGTCCCACGTCCGGCTCCCTGCTCAGCGGGGGTCTGATTCTCCCTCTCCCTGCCTCTCCCCCTGCTTGTGCGCTCTCTCTCTCTCTGACAAAGAAAGAAATAAAAATCTCAAAGAAAAATTGTTTGCCTGAAATTCACATTTAACTGGGCATCCTATATTTTATCTGGCAACCCTACTGAGGGGATGGATGCCAGGCCTGGAGACCACCATGGCCCCTGGTCAGCCCCCAGGCACGAGTTCTTCCTGCTCCTGCCCTCTTCCTCACCCCTAAGCAAGCCACCTCACAGCTTCCCCACCCGATTTCCTCATCTACATGAGTTTCTGTCTAATTGCAGCCCCAGGCTGTGTCGGAGTGGGGAGAGGAAACCTGAGGACAACTCGGGGTGTCATCCTGGGAGCCCTAGGGTCCTCAGAGATGACTGACCTTGAGTCACCTGCAGCCCATGGTCCATCCAGGTGGGCAGGTGGGGCCTTGGGGCTGCCTCCACAGGGAGGCCTGGAGATGGCGATGTGGGGATGGGAGGCAGAGACCCCGGGACGAGGGCAGGAGACACACAGCTTGGGGGAACGGAGAATCAGAGATGGGGGGTGAGAGAACCCAAGCAACTTGGAAACAGATTGGCAGAGATCAGGAAAGAGATACAGAGCTGGCGAGGTGACGATGCAGAGATGGGGGCACAGGGACCCTAGACCAGAAGTGGAGAGAAGATGCTCCCCAGACGTTCAGGCTCCTGGACCAAGGGACAGACATGCATCAGCAAAATGCCAAGTGCCACTCATCAGTCTGGGGACAAGGATAGCGAGCCATGTGGGTGGTGGTGGGAGACCAAGGCTTGGGTCCTGCTGTGTGATAGATTAGGAGGTAAGGGAAAAGCTGGGATCCCAGGCCGACAGGGTGAACCACCTGCCATCACCCCATACCCATTCCCAGTGGGGTGACACCACCTTCTCTGCAGGTGACACCCCAATTTTCCAGCGCCTCCTACATTTTTGGGGTGACACCCGTGCTGGAAACCCCACCCGGCTCTAATGTTGCTTCCCTCACTGAGTCACTTCCAACCCTGCCAGGCCTGTTGGGGGCAGACTTTGGTGACTCAGGCCTCCAGGCCCCTCAGGAGCCCAGCAAAGATCCCAGGACCCCTGCCTGCACACTCAGAGGCGCAGCGCAGCCTAACCCAGGAGTCTACACCCCCAGCCAGAATCTGAGCCCCTCCCCCTCCTCTGTTAGGGGCCCAGATGAAGCCCCAGCCTCTCATTCCTCGGACTCAGGAGTCCAGGGCCCGCTCCCCCCTCATCTGCTCTGTTATCACCCCCCACCCCACCCCAGTCCTGAGCCACATCCACCTCCTTCCAGAGCCACAGCTTCTCAGTTCCCAGCATCCTCCCTTCCCAGTTTGAAGGTGGAGTGAACTGTGTATATTTACTTTGGTTTCAGCATGAGTCACCCCCAAAACACACTGCCCCCCATGTGCCTGGTGGCCCCGAATGGGAGAACAGTGCCCCCTCTTCTAGGGAAGTGGGAACCTCACTGAAGGGGACAGGGGAGGCCGGGGAACCCCCACTGCACTCTCATGCACCCCCCATTCCTTCCTCCAACTCCCTGCCCCTCCACTTTCCACCTCTGTGTCTCTTCTCTGAATCTGGCTCCTCTTCGCTGTTTCTCCCCAGATCTTTGACCCTCTCTGTCTCAGCATCTCTCTCTTCACCTCTCTATGTCTTCGTCTCTCTCCATCTCTCTGATCCCTTCTCCCTCTCCCATCTGGACCTCGCCCCTTTTGTCTCTGTGTCCCCCATTTCCTCCCCATCTCTCTGCCTTCCCTCTCTTGCTGTCTCTGCACTGTGGCCCAGCTGCACCCCTCATGCCTCCCTTCTGCCTTCTCTCCTCCAGCCTTCTGTCTCTCTGCCTGCTCCCCTTTTCATCTTCCCTCGCAGCTCTGCATCCCTGCCCCCCTCCCTGATTTCCTTGGTCCCACAAAAACTGGAGGGGAAGAGGGGGGAGGGGAGATGGAGAGCAAGGGAGGGGAAATTCTTGTGGGGGGGAAGAGGGTCAGCCAGACCGGCTGGGCTCCCTGGGCACCTCCGCCAGAGCCCCGCCCAGGACTGAGTGGCCCGCCCCAATATAAGCAGCTCGTGGCCAGAGACAGAACTCAGTGCCCGGCTCACCCACACCTGTCCGCATCATCGCCATCGCTGTCCTGCAGGTAGGAGCATCTGCCCACAGCCCTCGGCTCTGTGCTCCCCCCACCCGGCTCCACTGACCTCTCTGTCTCCTTGCATTTCTCTGTCTCAGTGGACGTTTCTGTCTTTCTCAATGCCCTCCGTGTCCACCTTCTCAACCTCAGAGGTGCTGGGTTGAACTTGGAAGTTCTGGGGCCCAGCACCACCTCTACTAACCCCCTTGGCCTGGGCCATCGGATGTGGGGCATTTCTCCTCACCTCTCTGAGCCTCAGTGTTCCATCTGTGACATGGGCTTGCAGAGAAGATAAGGCACTGGACAGGTGTGAGTGGTACTGGTGGCATCTCTTTGGGCACTGGCCCTGATCTCCCTCTCCTCGTCTCTCACTCCGCCTTCTCCTTCACCCGCTCTCTGTCTCCAGCTCTACCTCTGCTATGAGGAAGGTCCTCTGGGGTCTGTCGGGCAGCGGTACCGAGACGGGCGAGTTTCTCGCCCTCACCCCATACATCCCTACTCCATGTTTCTGGCAGCTGGCAGGCTGACTTGGCCTCTCTCTCCCCAGCGCCCTTCCCCCTGAGAACCCAGCCCCCAGTGCCCCTGCTCCTTGCCCACCCCTCCCCTAGTATCCCGCAGCCCTTGGACTCAGCCACTGTCTCCGCTGCCACCTCTGCCGTCCCCAACGCCGCCACCTCCTCAGGGCCAGCAAGATGCAGTTTGAGATGCACGACAACGTGAAAGGCAAAGGTGGGATCACTGGACGGACCAGCAACCCTTCCAGTCCCTGGAACCTGGCGGCTTCCCTCCCCTGGGCACCCCTGGCTTCGAAGACAGATGGCGCCTGATTGCACCCCAGAGGCCCCTGGAAATGCGGGAACCCAGCACCCCAGGCCCAGACGTGGAGGAGGCGGCGGCACCTCTCAGCCCCGCCTGGAAGTGGCACCCACCCTTCCCCAAACTTGCAGGAGCTCCCCACCCACAGCTCAACCAGATGCGCAGGAGGCAGTGGCGATGGGGACAGACTGGGGTGTCAGTGCCCAAACGTGGCCGAAAGGAAAGGGGGGGTGCAGTGGTGTCCCCTCCGTGGGCGGCCTGGTGGCCCCGCCCAGACTGCCCGGCAGAGGAAGGGGCGGCAGGGACCTGGGGTCCGGGAGCGGCTGTCGGGCTGCCCGCTGACCCTGGCCCAACACCTTCGCAGCCATGTCCTACCCAGTGACCAGTCAGCCCCAGTGCGCCAGCAGCTGCTACCAGACCCAGCTCAGTGACTGGCACACGGGACTCACGGACTGCTGCAACGACATGCCCGTCTGTGAGTACAGGCGGCTCCTTGCGGGGGGGGCGGGGCCCCACCAACCCCACGCCCCCTCCCTGCCTCAGACCCTGAATTCCCAGACTCTGCCTTCACCCCTTCCTCCACCTCCAACACTCCCTAGGATCCTGACCCCACCTCTTCCAAGCTCCCCGGCGACCCTCAACCTCCCCCTTGTACTCTCAACTTTCCCCGTTGTGGCCCGAGCTCCCCCTCCAAACCCTACCTCCCAGCCCCTAAACCACGCGCACTGGGACCCTTCATTCCCGCCGGGACCCTCGCCTGGCCGACCATCGGCCTCGCCCCTCCCCGCGGCGGAGCCGGCCCGGGGCGCCCGGTGGAACCCGCTCTGACTGCCCCGCGCCTGCCCCCAGGTCTGTGCGGCACTTTCGCCCCCCTGTGCCTCGCCTGCCGCATCTCGGACGACTTCGGGGAGTGCTGCTGCGCGCCCTACCTGCCCGGAGGCCTGCACTCCCTGCGCACGGGCATGCGGGAGCGCTATCACATCCAGGTGCGTGCGGGTCGCGGGCCGGGGTGGGGACGAACCTCCTGGGACCTTAGGCGGGGCTCCTAACCTCTCTCTCTCCCACCCTCTAGGGCTCTGTCGGGCACGACTGGGCGGCCCTCACCTTTTGTTTGCCCTGCGCCCTCTGTCAGATGGCGCGGGAATTGAAGATCCGAGAGTAAAGAAGCTCCCCGCGCCGCCTTTTCCACCCGGCCCGCCCGGGCCCCCCTCTGTCCTCTCTGCCTTCTCGTGGGAGGGCCTGCCCCTCCGCCCTATCCCGCTACCAGAAATACACCCACAATAAAAACCTGAAAACCAACCCCGCCTACATTCTTTTTTGTCCCAGGGAAGGAATCTGGGTGGAGAAGGAGGTTTGGTGAGGGGTGTGGGGACACAGGGAAGATGCCTAGGTGTGGAAGGATGCTGGAGTCAGATCCTTGACCCCAGCCTGCTGTGTACGACATTGGCAAGCCTCCTGCCTCGCTGAACGGTGGGGGGGAGGGAGGCTGGGGGGGTATACTCATTAACGAAGTGAAACCTCTAAGCCCTTAAGCTGTCCAAATGAAGTTCTGCAGGGATCCTGAAAATCAGCAAAACCAGAAAATGCTCCAAAAAAAAAAAAAAAAAAGGTAGAAGAGCGCCTCCCCTACCCCTACTAAGTCAATACCTATGGGCTCTTGGCCTACACACAATCCTAACAAGTTTTTTGGAGGGGCGGAGTGGGGGGGGAGGGAGAGTCCTTTGTCTCCAAAGCAGAGAACTGCCAGGTTTAAGGCTCCCTGGAGCTAAAACTAATCCTTAACATCACCCAGCTCTCTTTACTGCAAAAGCGACTAGCAGATTAGAAAATCTGGTATCAAAATGGGGCAGACCTAGGATCCCATCTTGACTCTTGTCACTTACTAGTAAGGTGCTTTATCTTTTTTTTTTTTTTTAACAATTTTATTTATTTATTTGACAGAGACCACAAGCAGGCAGAGAAGCGGGGGGGTGGGGGTGGGAAGCAGGCTCCCCTCTGAGCAGAAAGCACAATGTGGGGCTCAATTCCAGGACCCTGGGATCATGACCCGAGCCAAAGGCAGAGGCTTTAACCCAATGAGCCACCCAGGCGCCCCTGTGTGTTATCTTAGTGAATCAAGAAGCCTCTGAGCCAGTTTCCTCTCTGAGGATAATCCCTAATATGTCATATGGCTACTGTGTGAGCAAGAGGTGAAACAGATGGAGAGACCGAAGAGTGAGCTTAATAAACTTGTTAATATTATCATGGATAATAATATTATAACATTCTAATATGTTATTTGTATTATTTGCTGTTATTCTCTCTCTCTCTCCATCTGTGTATCCAACAGTGACATCTTCACTTGGAATATCTAATAGGCATCTCAAATATAAAAACCTAACTCCAGGGGCACCTGGGGGCTCAGTTGATTAAGCATCTGACTCTTGATTTTGGTTCAGGTCATGATCTCAGGATCGTAAGATCAAGCCCTGTGTCAGGCCTATGCTGGGCATGAAGCCTACTTAAGAGTCTCTCTATCAAAAAAAAAAAAAAAAAAAGATTCTCTCTCTCCCTCTACCACCCCAACCCACAAGTACACTCTCTCTCTCTCTCTCTCTCAAAATAAAATAAAACCTAACTCCAGATTCCCTACCCAAAACCTGCTCCTCCCAGGCTCCCCCTCTCAGGAAATAGCAAACCCCATCTTCCCAGCTGCTCAGTCACTTTGTTATCCAACGCCCCAATCTGTCAACAAACTCTGTTGGTCCTACTTTCAGAATATACCCAGAACCTCTCTTCTTCCTAATCTGCTACCCCCACCTTATTCTAGCCACCCTCCTCTTCAGCCTAGACTAATGCAGTGGCTCCTCACTGGGCTCCCTGCCCTATCTCCACATCTTTAGTTTCCTCCCACAGAAAACCCCTTTGAACACCTGAGTTAGGTCATATCCCTCCTGCGCTCCGAAACTTCTCGTGGCTCCTCCCGCAGAGTGCAAGCCAGAGCCCTCGCTGTGGCCCAAGGACCTGTACCATCTGCTTCCTGCTTTCCTTGTGACCTTATCTCCTTATTCCCTCTGACTCCAACCACAGGAGTCTCTTGGTTGTTTCTCAAACGCTAGTCATGCTCCCACCTCAGGGCCTTTGCACTAGCTATTCCCTCAACTTGGAATTCTCTTCCCTCCGATGTCCCTATGACTCATTCTTTCTCTTCTGCCCACATGCCATCTTAAGAGAAAGGCCTTCCCTTCCACTTTGTATTCCATAGCGAGTACTGAGCCCCCTTCCCCTCCTTCATCGCCTTGTTTTTTTGGCCATATATCAACATACCACATCATTTACTTATTTATTATCTGGCTCCCCACTGGCCTGCCAGCTCCATGAGGGCAGGGACCTCATTCACTGCTGTCCCCAGCACCTCGAACAGTGTTGAGCCCACTGCAGGTGGGGATGAGTGATCACAGGTGGGAGACATGGACACAGAGAAGGGACGTGATTTTAGAGGTAATTGGGGGAGGGGGCAATGGACTGTCAGGCAGGATTGCATCAGAATCTGGGCTCACCTGTTTATCTGCCCTGAGTCCTTAGGCAAGGGACTTAGTTTCCAGATCTGCAAAATGGGGGCACAAACCTGTACCTCCCAGCATTGATGTTGGGAAAAGTAAAAGACACACCAAACATCCAGCACTCCCTACCCAGAGTGCTGTAGCCCCCCCTTTTCCTGAAGCCCTTAGGCACTGATAGCCAGATAGACCCCCAAATCCAGACCTTCATGCTCCCCTGCTCAGGCTTTCTCTCACACTCCCTGAGCCTCTTGCATTCGGGTACCGTGGGCAGCAGGGGGAGGTGCCAGCTAACTGGGGTGGGGGTGGGGGGACAGTTACTATAGGGCATCCGTAAAGGGGCAGCTGCACAGTATGGACAAGAGCTGGAGAGGGTGGCTCTACGTCCCAGGGAAAGGACCCAGTCATAGCACAAATGCTCTGCCCCAGAAGGCACAGTCCCAGGCAGGAGGCACAGAAGGGTCCTTACCAAAGGTCTGATGGTAACGCAGGCAAGTCTTGAAAAACCACCCTAGCTCCTTCCTGGAGGTGCAGGATGACTGTGCCACTGGCCTGGTCTCCTCGAGGCAGCACGCCCTGCTTCTGGTGAGCTGCCCGTTGGGGAGATGGTGCCTCATCTCCAACAGAAACTGGTCACTTCAAACACCTTCCCTAGTGCCCGCTCTGTGTTGGGACAGCTCTCAGCTAGGTGGGCAAAGTAAGAACCTGTGCAACATGCCATTTGCTTTCCCTGTGACCTTGTCTCCTTCTTGTTCCCTTATTCCCGGGGATTCCCTCCTCAGGGAGTGAGGGGGCCCGGTGGTCGGGCATTCGGACTTGAGTCACCCGGCAGCTGTCATTCAACAGCTAAATGACGTCTATGAACTTTTCTGTCTTCTCATCTGCAAAACGGGACCACACGGTTACCTCCCTCATCCGGTTGTTGGGTCAGAATGTGGCCAAGTGAACCGTCTAGCACGGGTTCTCAGCAGATACCAGTTCAAAGTCAAGTCGTGGAGGTGAGGCACTACCAACAGCTCATCAAGGCAGAACTGTGTGAGCGGAGTCATCCCCGAAAATCCCTTCCATTGCCCATAAATCTGAAAATACGATGATTTTCGTGGACCACACTGGAGATCCAAACACCCCCTAAGTGCTCCTCTCTGCCACGTCTTCGACTAACCATTAGAGGAAGCCACCAGCCTGTGCCCCGGGGGCTGGCTGAACGGGAAGGCATGGTGCTTACCTCTCAGCCAGACTCCCTCGCCCCCCAAAGCCGACGGAGGGCCCATTTCCACCGCCGGCACCACACTCTGGCTTGCCTAGGGGCCTGGCAGAGAGATGAAGGTGGCTGCGACGTTCCCTGTTTGGGCCTGGAGAGCCTTCTTGGATTCGAGGAATCCATAGAGTTGTGGGATCTTCGTCTGTTTGCCTCCACTCTTCTGTCAGAGGCCAGAATAAAACCCAAACCCCAGACCTAGGAAGTCTGTTTTTCCTCCTGAGACAAACGGGTCTCCCTGCTGTCTCCCTGCCACAGGATCTGAGGAAGGGCCAGAGGTCACCTCCCCTGGGTCTGCCCTTTCTAGGGACAAGCAGAATAGCTTCCCACCCCAACTAGGAGACGCAGAGTGGAGCCAGGCCGAGCCACGGGGCTCCTAGGGGCCAAGGTAAGCACACCGACTGGATTTATCCACACTTGGGTGCTGTTCAGAGAACAAGACACACCCCCCCCCCAGCCCCGCATGCAGACAGCACTCAGACAGGGCCTTCCCCACATTCTTTATTTGCCGCTTCAACTGCTCCTCCCTCTTTCAGCCTCTTAGAAGGGGACCCCCAGCAGAAGGGGCAGGGCCTAGCTCCACAGGTCCAAACACGCAGCTGGGGGATGTAGTCTTGCAAAAAAGGAGTCCCAAGTTCAAGATGGCTAAGATGGGGGTGGCCCTCAAGAGGGCCGGCCGGGAGCTCCAAAGTCCAAGGTGGTGGCTGTGCGGGCAGGGAGCAGCCCCTAGGAAGAACCCCCACATCTTCAAGGCAGCACCGACTGGGAAGAAAGCTATGCGCACGCACGCAGGTGCATGCACACGCGCGCGCACACACATACATACATACACACACACACACACCCCCCACCCTGGGCAGCATCCCCAGCTTTGCCTCCTGGGACTCCTGCTGAGCCGGGTGACCCTGGTCCTAGGGTCAGTGACACCATTCGAGCTTTGTCCCTCTAGTCTCAAGGTGACAGCTGGTCCCTGGTGCTGCCTCACAGTCCCACCTCTGATCAGCAGACCAGAACAGCCAATCCCCTGCACTGGGTTCCTTCCGCTGAAATATGCAGAGCAGTCGGTCTCCCTGGCTGGGCCTGACTGAATGATGCTCACAGGGCATCTCAGAGCCTAAGGCTGGACTTCTGACCCCACGAGCCCCAGGCTGCCCCACGGTAACGGATGACCCCCACCTTCCAACCAGAGCTCAGGCCACAAGGTCCTGGATTCCCCTCCCCCCACAACATCCACATACATCCTGCACCTGTCCCTGACCCACCCCCTCCCGCCACCGTCCTAGTCCAGCCCACTGTCGTGTCTCGTCCCCTCTGACCCATTTTGAGCAGGCACATCAGATCCTGTCATCCTCCCTCACCCACTTGTCCCGAGGCTTCCCAGTACCCTGGGAATAAAACTCAAAACCCTATCTGGGGCCGTACACGGCACTGGGTGGCACCACCTGCCTGTCCCCAACTTCACCTCCTCTTTGCACTCGGTCTGAGTCGCACTGGCCCCCTCTCCGATCCCTCCAACAGAGCACACTGGCTCCCACCTCTGGGCCTTGTCTTTTGCAGCCCCCACCGCCTACGACCCGCTTCCCAGAGTTCTCCCTGTGGCCGGTTCTCTCGGTCTTTGGGCCCAGCTTCTCTGAATGCCCTACCAAACCTACCCCACGGTCCCTCATGGCCACATTCCATGATCCCCTCCTGGCGCCTGTCCTTCACAGACATGATCGCACTCGTGTGTGTGTGTGTGCGCACGTGTGTGCAAGCATGGACACACACTGATTGTCTCCCCCCACGAGAACCGAAGCCCCACGAGGTCAGGGAACTGGTCTCAGTTTCTGTTCTGCCCAGCGCCTTCAACAGCGTAGATTAAGTATTCAATAAATAATTGTTGAATGCAGAACGTCAAATGCCCTGTCTGGGGAGCCCCCGAGGAAGGGAGCCGGAGGTCTCTGAGGACATGGTGTCTGGGGGTCCCCAGAGGAGCCCCAAGTCCAGGGCAGCGTTATCAGGGCACCCAGCTGCCACGGCTGAGGACCCCACTATGGGTCAGAGGGACATGCTGGTGAGATTGTCCTGGCTCAACAGTCCCTTCCGGCCTGCGCCACCCCCATGTCCACTGCCCCCGGCGCCCCCGCCGCCCCCGCAGTACTCGTGCAGCCGGTGTCGCAGCGTGACGAGGGCTGACCCCAGGCAGGCACCGTTGGGCGCCTGGGGTCCCCCAGGCAGCTGGAGCAGCAATGTGGCCACACCAGCCATGCCATCTTCGGTGGGCTCGAGGGTGATGGGCCCAGCTCGCAGGCCAGCGGTCGTGGCAGGGATGGCTGGAGGGCAGCAGCCTCCTCCCACGGGTCCCCAGGGCCCACCGGCCCCGGTCAGCAGCAGGGGTGCCAAGAAGGGTTCGGAACGGCGGAAGGTGGGCGGCGGGAGCCCGGCAGGTTTCCAGGCAGGGGCTGGGGCAGCGGGGTCGGGTGGGAAGCAGACAGTGACCTTGGCAAAAGGGCGGCTGGCCATCTTGGTCATCTCTTGCAGATGCCGGCGCTGTTCCTGCCGCTGGTCCAAGGCCTGTTTGGCCTTCCAGAGGAGCACACAGAGTGAGAGGAAGAGGAAAAAGCAGGAGAAGAAGACAGAGAAGAAGACAAACAGGTCGATGTGGGCCTGGTCCTGCCGGAAGAAGAGCAGCCCTTGCGAGTCAGCCGAGCCATTGGCACCAGGCCCACTCGGGTCCCCCACGCCCAGCAGGAGCAGGTAGAAGCGGCTGGACTTGAGAGCATGGTGCTCATGCGGGTAGGTGATGACCAGCCGGTCCCGCACGCCACGAACCACAAGCACCGCCGACGGCTCCGTCACGGTCACGTAGGTGATCAGGCCCCGTGGCCACACTTCCCGCACCCGTGGCTCGGCTGGAGTGCCTGGCCCATTCCCAGCCCCCGGTCCCCCCGGGTCCCCAGCCCCCCGGGTTCCGCCGTCAGCAGGGGGTGGGGGAGGCGGTGGGGGCGGAGGTGGCTGGATATGCACGGTGTGGACGCCTGTGTCGGGGGCCACGCGGACCACGAAGGTGTCATAGGAGGTGGAGACATAGAGGTCCACGGCACCGAAGGTCACATCCAGTGTCAGGCGGATGTCCACATTGGTAAACTTGGGCTGCACGCCAAAGAGGACGGTGCGGCCGGGGCCCAGAGCCCGGCGCTTGGGTTCGTGGAAGCAATTGGTCTGGGACGTGGGGTCGAGGCAGCACTCCTGCTCCACGGAGATGAGGCGGTAGCACTGCTGACCGCCCAGCGGGCTCCCGTGGAATGATTCCCGGCACTTAGCACACTGCGGGCACGGGGGTGGTTGGGGTGGCGATCAGGGCTGAGCTCAGCGCCCGGCCACCCTCCAAGTCCTGATGTTCTGTACCAACTGGGGAGCAGCCACTGCCCCAGGCTCCCTCAGTCCCCAGCAGCTGCCTTGTGACTGTACCTCCCCTGGGGCCTCCCTGACACAGTGTGGAGGCCACCAGAACCCTGGATCCATGCTGCTGTCCCTGCCGTCAGCCCCAGTGACCACAGCACCCTGATGTGGAGGCCTCTGGAACTCTCAGGAGTAGCGATGAAGGGCTCTGTTGAACCTGCCTCTACTCCTCACTACCTGTGTGGCCTCAGACTAGTGACTTAACCTCGCTGAACTTGAGATCCTTCCTCTGTACCCAGGCAGTAAACAGGGCTTGCACACGGGACTGCAGAAAGTCCAAGCACTGCACAGGATGGGCTGGCCTCACCTACCAGCCTGAGATACATCCCACCACAGGGCCTTTGCACTGGCTGATCATCTTGCCCAGATTACTCTCTACTCGCCCACAACCCCCACGGCTGCTTGTCTGGTATCCTGACTTCTATCAGGTCTTTTCTCAAGTGTCACTTTCTCACCAAGGCCCTCCCTGGGTCATCGTATCTTCCGTTCCCACTCCACAATGCTAGCCCTCCTTTCTCCTTACTGCTCATCACTAACATACTCTGCATTTGACTTACTCGTTCATTTGTTGCTGGACTCTTCCACGGGAATGTAACTTTCCCAAGGACAGAAGGCCCTGCCCATTTTGGTCCCTACTGCACTTCCCAGTGCCTCCCAAACAGCCCGGCACATAGTAGGTGCTCGGTAAATGTGTGTTGGATAAATGAGTGGGCCTCTCGGGGTGTGGGGCCCTTGGCCTGGGACTCACTTCTCCTGCCTTACCTGGTACTTGTAGCAGTCCCGACGGTCACTGGGGGAACTGCCCTGGCACGTGCCCGTCTCTGTATTGTTCTGACATGGGCAGCCTGTCCCGTCCTGCTCGTTACATGTATCTGCATGGCCATTACACTGGCATCTGAGGAAGGTGGAGAAGAAGATGGGGGTCACAGAGCTCCCCTGGCCCACAGGGCTCCGGGCTGGACACTGCGTACGTGAACCTGAATCCAAGCTCTAAGCCAGAAGAGGAAACTAAGGTTCCTGGTGGGGGCAGGGGGTTTAAGCCATTTGCCCAAGGCTGTGGAGCCAGTCAGCAGCAAGGTCAGAATTTGAAACCGGGTTGGAATGACTCCAGTCGACTGAGCATTCGGAAGGAAGGGCTGGGGTGGGAGACCGCCCCAAGGCCTCACCCCTTGGCAGCTCTCTCTCTGCCCCCGACATCCACAGGGGTGCTCGGTGGCCTGCATGTCAGCACCAGCCTCTGAGCAAAGGGGTCTCCCACCTGGGTCCGGCTCAGGGCCCCTAACTCAGCCTCAGCCCGGGGCCTCCCTGGGGATATTGTCCACTTCTGCCCAAGGGCAGAGAACTGGGGAGGGGGGTGTGGCTCCCGGAGTTATTCCCCGTGGGCAGGGCAAGGGTCCCTGGGCCCCCTCCTTCTCACTTGGTGCACTTCCCATCCAGGAGGAAGTAGCCGTGTAGGCAGCTCTCGCATTTGTCCCCGTAGCTGTTATTCTGACAGTTCACACACACGGCCTCATCTTCACTGGGCCCCTCGGTCACCCAGTTGTCAATCTGGCCAAGGAAAGACAGGGTGATCGCAAAGAGGCGTGGGCCAGTCCCTTTCTCCCTGAGACCCAGGAGTTCTGGACCGTGGCCTCTTCTACCTCCTCTGGATCCAGTGAGTACTTCTCGGGCTCCCTCCTGGCCATTTCGAGCTCTTTCCTGGAGACGCAGACGTGGCTATTGCCACGACAGAAGGCATGGCAGGGCCGGCAGGTCCCACCCCCAACGGCTGAACCCACAAACAGGGGGAGGCACTGCTCACAGTGGCTGCCCTGGAAACCAGAGAAGGGGTGGTCAGAGCAGGTGGTGAATGGTGGGCAGGTGGGGTGTTGGGGAGTGGACAAGTGGCCTCAGGGAGCACCACGGGAGTGCAATAGGGGCTCAGGCTCAGGGTTTCGGGCCTGAACCCCACCTGGGTGCAAGTTAGACCTCCGCCCTCACGTGCCAGTGACTTGGGGCGTAGGGAAGGGGATGGTGTTCGTGCCCATCCAGCCCAAAGTGTTGAGCTCAGAAAGCCCTTCCCTATACCACCCTGTGTCCTCCCCCACGGGCCCAGCCTCCCTAGTCTAGCACCGACTCCGTCCGCTATTCCAGGGTGGCCCCTCTCTGACATGATTTCAGACAGTGTCCCCAAAGTCTCTCCACATCCTCCCTGGGCCTGGCTCTGCAGGGCTCAGAGTGAGGCTCACGACTCCGGCGCACGGGCGGAAGGCCCCCCAGGCTCTGTCCCGGGGCGCGCCTGAGGCCCGGGGCAGCCCACCTTGGTGTGGTTGCGGCAGAGCAGGCAGTGGTCGCGGGCCCCCACGCCTGCACACTCGCTGTGGCGGTTGCAGCGACACTCTGTGGAGCAGTTGCGGCCCACAAAGCCGAAGTGGCAACGGCAGTGGTCGGGTTCCACACACGAGCCATTCACACAGCCCTGCGCGCACACGGGGCGGCATAGTCCAGTCACACTGCAGGGGTGGGGGTGGAGGGTCAGGGCCCGGCATTGGGTCCTCAAGCCTCCGGCCAGCCCGCCACCCACTAGATGGCCCTCAGCAGGTGGCTCATCCCTGGGCTGTTCCACGCTCCCCCTCCGGGGTCTAGCCTACCACCCTCTCTCTCTCTTCCCAGCGAGCCGTGTTCAGCTCACCAATGTGGCCCCTCCATGCATTGGCCCTTCACCCCTTCCGGCGTGAATCCCACGCCTTGCGCCTTCCCGCTCCCACAGGGCCCCCTGCCCCAGGCACCTAGGCCCCGTCCCGCCCCCTCACTTGTCCATGGTGTAGCCCGCCTTGCAGCTGCACTCGTAGCCGTGCGGCCGGTCGTGGCAGTTCTGCGTCTCGTTGCAGTCATGGTGCCCGTTTGCACACTCATCCTCAGGAGGGCAGGACAGGAAGGCCCAGGAGGCCCCAGGCCGCCCACAGGTCAGCCCTGGTGCAGGGACGCAGAGCTCCACCTGGGTGCCTCTGCAGCAGCCCCCCCACCAGCCTCCTGGGGCTTTGCTCCACCGTCCCCTGACCCCCACCTCCGAGACAGCCCCCAGTGCCCCCCAGGTTCTCCATGCCAGACCCCAGCCCAAGGGCAGTCCCCCTCACCCGACCCCCAGCGCGGCTCACCGTCACGAGGACCGCTGAGTCCACCCTCCAGGCAGCGGCCGCCCCCATCCTGGCCCCCCCAGGCACACCAGCCACAGTGGGGGCGCCGCAGGCACAGGGCACACTGGGTTGCCTGAGCACAGCCCAGGGAGCAGCTCTCGGGTCCACGGAGCAGGCGGCCACAGCCTCCAGCCATACATCGCAGGGGCAGGTAGGAGGGGCTCAGACACTGTACAGGGGAGGGGAAATGAGAAGGGGGGCAGGGCGAGAAAGAGGATCAAAGACATCCTGGATGTCTTCCCGGACCACGGCCCCTCCTAGGAGCTCTCATCCCTCTCTGGCCACAGCCGATGGGCCAGTGGACACCACTTTGTCAAGCATTTGTAACTGGCAGTCCACAAGGGGAGTTCCTGTCTCTACTGGGGTGGTTGCCTCCCTTTGTTTGTGAGAAACAGCCATGAGTCCTAAGCCAGGTGGGGATATTGACACCCCCAGTCACACCAACACAGTGGTACCTGCCTGGGCAGCCCCAGACCACAGACTCCACTTCCCAGTCCACAAGGGGAGTCAGGCTGGTGGCATCCTTGAAACTGGAGGTGAGGCCTAGAGATGCTGTTTGAATGAGTAAATCACAGCAAATGAAGAGAAAAAGGGGGCAGAAAAAGAGCAGATCCAGAAGGAAGCACTGAAAGGACCACACACCCCAAGCTGGCGGTAGGGCGGTGGGGGGCAGCTTTCCAGGCTCTGTCTCCAGTCCTTGTCAGGCCTGGCTGCACTTTGCACCTGACCTCTAACAGGTACCACTGTGTTGGTGTGACTGGGGGTGTCAATATCCCCACCTGGCTTAGGACTCATGGCTGTTTCTCACAAACAAAGGGAGGCAACCACCCCAGTAGAGACAGGAACGAGCGACAGGAGCGGGGTTGCAAGCCACCGTCACTTAGGAAAAACTGGCTGTTGGGGCCCAGGGTCCTCCCACGCCAGGCTGGGAAGTGGAGTCTGTGGTCTGGGGCTGTCCAGCAGCTCATATGCCATCACTTAGCACGTCCTGGAGCCCAGACAAGGTGCACAGTCAGGGTCAGACTCTTGGGAACTTACCACAGGGTGTCAGAGTATTTTATTTACTGTTCGGGCCGGAAGTATAAGAAGATGGGCATTAGTCCCGGCTGTCTGACAGCACTCAGCAACCACATGATCCTCAAATAGACAACCCTGCCACTGCGGCCGGAGCTCGGAGCCCACGGACGCTGACGGCCAGCAGTGAGCTGAGCTTTGCCCAACCACCGGAGCTAGGCTTCCAGATCTAAATTTAGGGCACCCATTGGCAGGCAGTGGGGCGATCTGGAGGGGAGGGACTGGGGGAGCGCAAGTCCCCAGTCTGCACAGAGTTTCTTGCTGTGACCTCCCTAGTAATCACAGGCGATGCTGTCCAACACCATAAATTGCATTCCCTGTGCTCTCAGGAGAGATGCAGGAGCGTTAAGTCCTGGGAGCGGGGTTCTGGCTCATCCCGACAGGTGCCTGCAACCTGGCGAAACGCCTGGCACAGGCAAGGGGCTCGGTCAAGAACTGGGTGAAGAGGGCATCTGGGTGAGTCAAGCGGTGGTTAAGCCTCTGTCTTTGCTCAGGTCATGGTCCTAGGGTCCTGGGATCGAGTCTCGCATCAGGCTCCCTGCTCAATGGGGAGCCTGCTTCTCCCTCTACCCACCCCCACCATGAATAAATAAATAAAATATTAAAAAAAAAAAAAAAAAAGAACTTGGTGAAGAGAAGCCAGGGAAGTGAGCACTCTATTGCCCATCCCAGGCTCTGAAGCCAAAGTCATTCAAAAGAACGACTCCCGGGGGTTAAAATAACAGCAGCCCTTGAGTCCACTCCTCACGGGGCTGCTCTGTGCATCTGTTTTGTCCAATCTGTGCTGCTGGGGTTGTGAGAAGCCGAGCCAACACTCCAGAGCTGGCAGACGGCATGGAAGTCCAAAGCCCTGACAGAAGTGACCTCCCCGCCGCGTGCAGCACCAGTGCAGCCCTGGAGGTTCCCGCCTCGCTGACGGGCTGGGCGGGCAGGATGTACCGGCCAGCAGCCTCCCTGGCATCGCCTTCTGGGCCCGGGAGTGCCCACAGAGATGGATGACGGGCCTCCTGATGCTATTTGGGGAGAACCCGTATCACCACAAGGACCCCAGGCTTGGGATGAGCCCTCAGTGGGTTAGAGACCCACACTGGAGGGGTCACATGGAGAACCTCCAGGGGGAGCACTGCCCGCCCGGCCCTGGTGACTCGCTGGGTGTATCCCACAGCATGGAGGCTGGGATCCTCCCACTGGGCAGAATTTGGGGGCAGAAAGCGGCCGATGGAGAACGGCTGAGATTAGAGACCCCAGGGCCCCAGAAGGACGGAGTCGCAGGACTTCCTACCCCAATTCTGTGTAATAAAACCAAGGGGGTCTCTGTTTCTTACAACCAGAAGTTCCAAAAGCAGAGAAAGGGACATAGAAGGCAAGCGTGGAGGTTGGGGAGGGAGAGGCAAGACGGCATTAGCGGTCACAGGAAGGATGGAGGGGACCGGGAACGCAGCTGCGGGGTCCAGAAGGAGGTGGTGTCCGAGCAGACACGACAGGGAGACTCAAGGGGCCAGGAGGGAAGGAGGAGGTGCTGGTGGGAGAGGAGAGGCAAGGAAGGAGGAGGACAGAGGAAGCACCACAGAGGGACCACAGCCAGGGAGGCAGAGAAGGAAGCAGGGCAGAGGCACAGCGGGACAGGCAGGGGTACCTGCTGCAGGCTGCTGCTCCAGACGCAGTGCTGCCAGCCCCCATCCGCACCCTTGGAGTCCAGGCAGGATGTGCAGTTGGGCAGGAGATGACAGGGGGTGGGGCAGGGGAGCGGGGGCGATGACTCCACCGGCATCGGGGACACATTCAGCAGGGAGTGGCTGAAGCACGTCCAGTCGTATGTGGGCTGCACTGAGAGGATGCGGCGAGTCTCCCCTGGGGTTGAGGGCACAGGAGTCAGAGCCTGGTTCAGGCCACCGGCCCCTCTCCCCGGCTCTGCCCTTCCTCAGGCCCCCGAAGGCTAGGACCCCAGCCTGTCCTCGTGGGGAGTTAGCCAGCCTCACCTGTCCTCTTGAACTGCCTCGTCCACATGCACTTGCCCTCTCGGGTGCACTGCTCACAGTCTGCCGCCCCGCACACCGCCTCCGAGCAGTTCCCAGCCCAGAACACCTCTCGCTGGTTGATCCGACAGTCATTCTCCGAGGTGCAGGACCCGTTCCGGCCGATGCAGGCGCCCTCTGGGCAGTTGGTACACCACTTACAGCGGGGGGCGGATGCCTGGAGGAGGCAACATGGACTCACTGGGGTCCTCAGGGTCCCTGGCACCCCTTCTGACCCAGCTTTTCCCACCCAACCCCAGCTGAAATCCCTGAGACCACCCCCCTTCACCTCTCCATCTCCAGGCTGCAGGGTCCGGGGATGGCGGGCCAGGCACTCGCTGCAGGTCCGGAGACGTCGACATTCCTCGGGGGAGCGAGGCATGGGGGAGCATGGGGGGCCCCCGCAGCCCAGCCTGGGGAGGCATGAGGCCTGGCTCAGCACACCCAACCAGACCCCATCCCTCCTCCACCTACCCTCGCCTCTTCCCGGTGCCTCCTGGACATCGTCCCACAGGGCGCCCCCACATGCATCCTGGACTGGTCTTAGCCCAGGCCTCCCCAACCTGTTCTCCCCCACCCCACTTGGCCGTGGTCTTCTATCCCCCTGCCACTCCGGCCAGAGATACCAGACAATATCCCACACTCCCCTGCCCCTCCAGCCACCAAGGTGTCCCCCACTCGCCACTCCTGCAGCCCCTTGCCCAGTTCAGGCCTCTTCTCCAGCCTCCTCCTCCTCATCTCTGGCCTCCCAGGTCTCCACAGCCTCCCCTCACCACTGGCTCCTTCCCAACAGCCTGGGGGCTTTCTGACCAGGCCTGCCCCTGCCCTCCCCTGCTCAAACCTTTCCTGGCTTCCCATCACCCACAGTGGAGGTTCATAATCCCTTACCCCAAATCCCTGACGGCACACATTTCAGAACTTTCCAGATTTTAGAAAGGCAGTGGGTGTACCCACTGTTACATAACACTCCTAGTGGAATCTGGGGGAGCACCTCATAAATCAAAGCCTTTAATAATTCAGTAGCAAACACAGTGACACATTTAATGGGACAAGCCAAGGCCATTTAGTGGCTTCACACCGGTTCAGGATAATTGTGTAGCCAAAAGAGTTTATGCTGAACCAAGGTCAGCCCTTTCAGCTTCCTGAGATGTCTGGCTTCCCAAACAACAGAAGCCCAGCGCTACAGCCAGGCTCCGGGAGCCCTTTCTGAGCTGCCCCCACGCACTGCTCTAGTCTCATGTTCCCCCAGCACAGATGGTCCCTAAAATACACCGGGCACAGCCCCGCTTCTGAACCTTTGCTGCTCTAAACTCTAGTGGTCATTTGGGACCCGGTTCGGTCCCAGTTCCTCCAGGAAACATTCTTGGATGATACCCCAGCCCACAAGCAGGGCTTCTCACTCAAGGGTCCCCCAGCCCGACCCTACCTGTGATGTGGTTGTCCATTCTCCCATGTGAGCTAGTGTCCTGCCCGGACAGTACCCTCCTGAGCCCCCTGCACCCTGCTAGCCTGGCCTAGCATAGAACCCCCTTTGGAGGGCACCGGTACTGCCCACCATGTGCCATTTGGTCACCATGGTTACCTATGGGCCTGGTCCCCGGACAAGCAGGCCCCGTGGCACCAGGTGCAGGCCTCAGACTGGTTACAAGCTTCAGGTGAGGGCAGCAGGCGGCAAGGGTCAGGGGGCAAGGTCAGGGCTAGCAGGCGGCCCAAGGCCACGCCCCCGAAGCCCCCTGAGAGGTACAGGCGGCCCCCTACCGCCGCCACAGCATGGGCCACGGACTCCTCCATCGGGGCCCCCACGGAGGCTGGGCCTGCGAAAAGACAGACTGTTCAGAGACTCAGGGAAGAGAGCCCCACGAAGAGGCCGGTCAGAGAGGGACACCGAGCAGGGCAATGGACTGAGGACCACAGAGATGGACAAACGGAGAAGATACGTAAGGCCAGACAGGGCAAGAGAACACAGATGGCAAGACAAGAGAGTGAGAGACAAACAGGAAAAGGAAGTGGAAAGAATGGAATAAGGAAAGGGACCAAGCTTTTGGAACCCAACAGAGGAGGTCGCACATGGGGAAGGCGCCAGATGCCACTGCATCGTCAATTTCACAACTGTTCCTTTTCTTATGTGAATTTCACCTCAAGTTTGTAAAATCCTCCAGAAAAGGGGGCGCCTGGGTGGCTCAGTGGGTTAAGCTCTGCCTTTGCTCAGGTCATGATCCCAGGATCCTGGGATCAAGCCCCGCATCGGGCTCCCTGCTCAGTGGGGAGCCTGCCTCTCCCTTTGTTGCTTCCCCTAGTTTCTTTCTCACTCTTTCTCAAAAAAATAAATGAAATCTTCTTAAAAATTAAAAAAAAATTATTTATTTTCCCCTGGAGCATTTTTAATTTTTTTTTTAATTTTTAAGAGGATTTCATTTATTTTTTTGAGAGAGAGTGCTTTCTCACACTCTCTCAAAAAAATAGATGAAATCTTCTTAAAAATTAAAAAAAATTTTTTTAAATGCTCCAGGGGAAAATAAATAAAGAAAAAGTCACAGAGCAGTTAACAAGATAGATTAAAGGCAAAAGGGAATTAGAGACCAAGGGCCAGAGAGAGAACCAAAACGGAAAAGGCCCAGAGGCGTACACAGTCACGCTGGGAAGCAAAAAAGACAAGGTCCAAGCCCCTTTCTGGCCTCTCAACAGCAGACTGGAAAGAAACACCCCCATGTATAACAGGGGTGTCTCCAGAAAGTGGGATCATGGGATTTTTTCCTTTTTATTTCACCAATTATATACAATGACTGTTATTACTTTTTTTTTAAAGATTTTATTTATTTATTTGACAGAGAAGGAACACAAGCAGGGGGAGCAGTAGAGGGAGAAGCAGACTCCCCACTGAGCAGGGAGCCCGATGCAGGACTTGATCCCAGGACCCTGAGGTCATGACCTGAGATGAAGGCAGATGCTTAACCGACTGAGCCACCCAGATGCCCCTATTACTACTTTTATAATCAAAACAACAAATAAACTTCCCAAAAAAAGAAAAGGAAGGCAGGCATCTCTGTGGGTATTCAGGTAACAGAAAGGAAAGCAGCTTTACCAGGGGGTCTAACGGGGCCAGAGGGACTCCAGATGAGTGGGGTCCTAGGACAGGGCCAGGGCTCCTGTGGGACGTCCCCGGGGCCCCCCTGGGGGGTGCTGGACTTACGGGTCAGGTCAGGCAGGAGCCAGGCATTGCAGTTGACCTGGTAGAGCAGAATGTCACTGCTGAACTCATCGGGGTCCGAGCGCCCCCCAAGGACCACCATGGTGTCCCCCAGCAGGGCTGAGGCATGGAAAAGTCGGGGGCGGGGCTGTTGGGGAGACACCGGCAGGATGGCCAGTCAGAGCCCACACTCCTCCACTCACCTCTCAGCCCACCCACCACCGTCCCACACCTCAGCCCCCACCAGCCCTACCCAACCCAACCTCCCTCAAATCTCCGCTCCTTCCTCCAGAAGACCTTCCTCATTCTTTAGAGCAGCCCCCAGGGCCAGCTCCCTTCCTCGAACTCCTGGAACCCCCATGCCCTGTGCTGTTCCCCCAGGAACCTGGCCCAGGCTGCTTGAGATGAATCCCACATTTCTCGCATGACCTGGCCAGCTGGGCTAAGGACATCCAGGGGGGTGAGGCGCAGGCCTCCCTTACAGTCTGGTCCCCAATAGGCCTTAGAAATATGTTCGCAGATGGAACACTCAATCGTCTCTTAACCAGCACATCCGGAGGCCACGTACTCCCACCCACTATCTCCTCTGGCCTTGAAGGCGGCCAGCACAAGAAGCCTCAGTCCCAGGTTTTACAGAAGGGGAGGCTGGGAACTGGAGGGCCACACCAAGAGCGGGGCAGAGCTGGGGCAGAACCCAGGCATCTGACCTCCTGCTCCAGGATGCTTCCCTCCAAGTGAGCGAGGGAAGAAGGGGAGACGTGGTGGGGCACAGTTGAGTCTGGGGGACTGGAAAGGAGGGGACTAGTAGTCCAGGGTTGAGCCAGTCCCTGGGGCGCTGGGTAAGGGGGGGGCCTTCCTGCCCTCTCGATCAAGCTGTGTATGCCTCTTTTCCTGACCTTTGCCCCCTGGGAAGGGGCCAGCAGGCTCCAGGTGCGGTCAGGACAGTGCAGGGAGTAGAGCTCAGGGGACGGGGCAGCCAGCTCCACGTGGAAGCGGAAACCCCCAAACACATAGAGGGAGTCAGTGGCCTCGTGGTACACCGCAGAATGACCGTAGAGACCTGGGGGGCAAAAGTGAGCAGACGGTGGGGGGAGGGCTGGTAATTAGGATTGCCCTCCCACTTTCCTAGGCTCTCCTTCTTGCTAGGCTCCCACACCACGCAGGAGCTTGTCAACCCCCCGCTCCTGCTTCAGCTCAAAAGAACCAGCACTTGCCATTCCTGGCAAGAGAAGAGGGGGAGATGGGGTGACCTGCATGTCCTGGGGGGGTACAGTGAGCAAAGAAGGGAGAAGAGGAATGCCTGAGGGGCAGGGATTTAGGACCTAAGAGAGGAACGCAGAGACCCACTGTCACTGGGCAGGCGGTAGGCCGCCTCTTGCGGGAAACTGAACTTCCCAAGGGTGGGTCTGAGAATCTGGGTGGGCGTGGGGGAAACGGGGACATAACAAGGTCTAAGGGGCAGGGACCACAGGGTATGGCAGTGGACAGAGAGCCTCCACAAAGCCCCGGATAGCCTGGCATCCAAGGTGCTGTCCCCTCCTTGTCCCCAGCCTTACCTGTGGGGGGTGTCCCGCTCTGGGCTCCGGACACCCAGGTGCCAGTCACCAGCTGGTACTCGAACAGCTGCTGGTTGAAGCCATTTTCGGGGGAGTACCCGCCCACCAGGAGCAGAGACAGGCCTCGGCGGGCAGTGAGGGTGTGACCGGCCACCGCCGGCAGCTCCACGGTCTGGGGCACCTGAAGGATAAAGGGCAGAGGTCACCAAGGAGCTGGAGGTTAGGGCTCATCTTCCAGGCAGAAACAAGACTCGGAACTCCCGACACTCCCCTTGAACTGATAAGGAGGTATCAGACTGGTGGCTGGTCAGACCCCAAGCTTCTAACTCGCCATGGTCCCAAACAGGGGTGTGGTAGGCCCCCTTGCCTTTTCTGCCTGCTCAGTGTCACCGATATAGGGAGGGGCAGCCCAGTGTTCCTTTGGGAAGCCCTGGCTCTTCTGCTGTCACTCTGGCCACATGGGGCTGACTGTACCCCCCACCCAACAGCGCGCGCATCCTAGCCGAGTGGACAACACTATCGCACTCACTTGGCCAAGGCTGGCTCAGAACTGTAGTGTGACCCAGGACGGCCAACGAGATTCAACTCTTGGACTCGCGCTGGAGACCCGGTGCAGGGGGTACCGGGGGCAGGGGGGAGGGGCGGACAGGAGCGGGGAGGAGGAAGCTGCATCCCCCCGGGGCTGAGATGGGCAGGAGTGCTCTGGTGGGCCCTGCTAGAGAAGCCTTGCGGGGGGCGGGGGGGGGACAAGCTGGGGGAAGGGAGAGGGGCTCACCTTCTCCTGCCGCCACTGCAGGGTGGTGAGGTTGAGCACCCAGAAGTCGCGAGTGACACCCCCAGCTGTGAGTCCCCCCAGAAGGTACATGGCACCGCGCCCAGCAGACACGTAGGCAGCCGCATGGAAGGAGCGGGGTGAGGGGCCCGGGCCCCCATCCTCGGCTCCCGCCAACATCTGTGTCCACCGCCGCTCGCTCACTGAGTACCTGGCACCAAGGGGTGGAAAAGGAAGCTCACCATACAGTCATCCCAGCACGACCTGGGGTCACCTCCCCCAGACGTATCCCCAAATCCCCTAGGGTGCCCCTCCTTTGACAACCATCTTACATCCCCCCCACTGGGGTGGCAACCGCCCAAATTAAGGGTGAGCCTCCTGTGACAGGCGTCCCGACATCTTTTGGGTGTCTTTCACCTGTAGAGGATTTTGTTGTTGTTGCTGTTTTAATATTTTGTCTACTTATTTGAGGAAAAGCGCATGACAGAGTGAGTGCACACATGAGCGGTGAGGGGGGCAGAGGGAGAAACAGACTCCCCACTGAACAGGGGGCCCCATTTGGGGCTCGATCCTAAGACCCTGGGATCATGACAGGAGCCAAAAGCAGATACCCAACGAACTGAGCCACCGGGGTGCCCCTAGAGGTTTTTGTTAACACCAGTTTTTTGGGTTTTGTTTTTGTTTTTTTACCCCCGAGGGAATTCTTATGTGACACACATGTCAGCATCTCCCGAGGTGACCTCCTCTCGTTCAGGCATCCCCCCCCACCCCCTCCGGAGGCCGTCCTCACCTGTACAGGTTTCCCAGCAGCCCCTGGGGCAGGCCAAGGCCCCCAAACATCCACAAGGTGGCCTCAGGTCCCTCAACCATGGTGTGCCCCAGGCGGTGTAGGAATCGGCTGGCAGTGTCCTGGGGGCGGAGGTGGGGGACACGTGGGATCAGGCTGGGAGTTCGGGCTGAGGGGTGGTCCCAGGGATGGAGGGAAGGGGAGAACCATCCAGGAGGCGGGCAGCATGGCACCTCCATGCAGTGGCACCCACGACTCACGGCTGAGAGGCGGCTGTCCATGAGGGTCTCCCAGACCAGCTGCCCGCCGTCCAGCTTTGTGCCACAGTCGGGGCCCCCGAAGCCCTCGGCACAGATGCACACACCGAGGCTCTGGGGAACAGCAGAAGGAGGCTCAGGGGAGCCGGCATACCACCCCCACCCCCTATGGCTTGCCTGTCCCCCCCATACCTGGTTACAAGTCCCTGCCCCACTGTGGGCATTACAGTTCTCAGGACACAGAGCCATGCGGCAGTGGGGGCCAGCCCAGCCCTGGGGACATCGGCAGAGTCCGGCACCAGCGGCTCCATCCTGGGGCACGCACTCCTGGGGGACGGGGCAGCTCCCGGGGCCCCCTGATCCGCAGCGGGCAGAGCCCACGGAAGCGTTGAAGCCCCACGATGAGGAGCCATTGGCCTCCCAGTGCAGCACCAGCAGCCCTGTGTGGGGAGAGGGGCCAGAGGCTTGTGGCCGGGCCGGGCTCCAGGATGCGACTCTATCCCCGGGGTTAGAGAGAATCTGGTGTCACCGGGCAGGGCAGCAAGGCACTCATCATTTAGGATCAGTGCCATGCTTCACCATCCCCCTGCACGCTGCACACCCTCTCCCTCACCCAACCCATCAAATTCTGATCCCAATCGCATCACCAGCAGCTCGAAACCAAGCTGGACACCCTGCACAGCTTCCTACAGCTCAGACATAAAACTGGGTCTCCCTACAAAGAGATTAGCAGTGGGGAAGGGGGCAGGAATTAGATAGAGCATATGTATATAGGGCTTCATTAAAATGATGTTGGAGGGGGCTGTAGGCCCTCTGACCTCAAGCCCTCCCACTGTCCCAGCCCTAAGCACTCCAGCACAGCAGGCCCCCTTCCAGCCTCTCAGGGCCTGGGCACCCACTGCTCTTCTGGCCTGGAGAAGTCACCCCCTCACCCCCCGGCACACAAGGACCCCTTCAGGCCTCCAGGAAAATATCCCTCCGCGAAAAAGCCCTCCCCAACTCCCCAGACTGGCCAGGTGCCTGCTCCTTCCTGCTTCCTCTGTCCCTTAGCAGAGGTGTCCCTGTTCTGACTGTAATTTGTTCAGTGCTGTCTGTCCCCCACTGCACCCCACCCCTGCCGTGGGTCCCTGAAGGCAGGGCCTGCGTCCCCTTGTTCCCTGCTGGACCCCCGGCACCCAGCTCTGGCGTGCCTCACTGGGGGTGCTCCCAACGGCTGAATGAAATGAAATCGAGGGCCCCTCTGTCCTAGCTGCCCCCTGGGGAGGGGGCTGGGGTGGCATGCGATCCCGAGCCGGCCAACTACCTGCCCCAGCCTTGGAGATCTCACTCATCTACGAGGCGAACAGAAACATTTCCAAACTCGGGCCCCTCAACTGCCACAGGTAATGAATCATTTTTATAGCAACTTGCTCAGCCAGAGCCAGTTTCCCAAACCCTCAGCGCTGCCGACGCCAAGGGCGTGGTGAGTCTCGGCTGTGGGGTGTCTGGGACCCTGCGGAGTGCAGAGCAGCACCTCTGGCCCCTGCCCATGATATGGCAGGAGCACTCAGGACAGAGCCAAAGGGCCGGAGGGGCAAAATCCCTCCTGGCTGAGAACCACCAGGCTGAGGAGGGGGCAAGAGCCTTCACACACTACATTCTGTGTCCCCCAGAGACTTGTCCCACTCAGCCCTTCTCACCAGACAGGCAGCCCAGCCAGGGCAATCCTCTCTGGCGCCCAGATGTGACAAGGGCCAGCATCAGCCGGCAAGTCAGGGGCAGGGGCAGGCTGGGCCTTGAGCCCACCTTGGGGGACAGCGTAAGGGGCAAGGGCTACGCAGCCTCGGACAGGGTCCCACTTTCCCCAGACCCCGTACCCGACAGGGCCTGCACAGTGAGGGGCCTGTCCCGCCGCTGGCCGCAGAAGGCAGCAATGAGGCTGCGGTCCGACTGCACAACGCCAGTGTCCAGGAAGCGCGGGAATCCATCAAAGGCCAGGACGTAGCTCAGCTGGAGGTGGAGGGCGCAGAATGAAGGTTCAGGGGACGGTAAGGGTGAGGAAGAGGGACGTGTGGGGTCTGGGAGGAGGAGGAAGAGTGGGAGGAGGAGCTCAAGAGGGGAAGACACTCTGAGCCCCAGAAAACGGGCCGCCTAAAACTTCTGGACAGGGAGTCACACTGCTGCCACCATCCCCCTCCTGTGTTCACAGCAGACACGGCTCATGGATCAGGCACTCTCGCACGGAGCCTCTCTCTCAACACATAGCTCCTGGCGGCCACGATCTACTGGTCGAGTTGACCCACACAGAACAAATACCAACCACGCCTGGACTGGGGCGTGGAAGGCCCAGGAAACAGGTGATCTGGGGAATGGGAGGGTCTGGGGGCTCCGGAATGAAGGTCTGTGATCTGAATAAGACAGCTTAAGGTTTGGAGAATAAAGGAACAGGGATGCGGGGTCAGGGTCCGTCTGCGGATTCGGACTGGGCAGGGGAGACACGGGCCTGAACCCTGGTGCCCTCGGTACTCACCGTGCAGGGGGTGCTGCTGTCGGGGGAGAAGGTGAGGGTGAGCGGGGGACAGAGGGTCCCGGGGGCACAGGGCTGCAGCAACTCAGTGGCCGAGACAACCCACACACAGTAGGACAGGCCCGGCCCGGCTCTCGCTGCCCCGCCCCCTGGAGGCAGCAGCCCCCCAACCCGGCGTGAGCCCAGCGCCACTGAGGACACGTTGGTGAGGAGGGCGCGACCCCCACACTCCCGGAAACAGGAGCCACCAGCCCTGGGTAGATGGAGGAGAGAGCAAGAGCGTCAGACTGGTCCCGCCCTGTCCCATCCCGTCCCTAACCCTCCCCTGCCCCTCCTGGCGGGCCCCTGGCTCACCGGGGGTCCCCGTAGTAGCCAGGGGAGCAGAGCTGGCAGTGGGCACCTTCAGTGTGGTCCTGACAGAAGCAGAGCCCGCTGAGGTTGTCACAGTGGCCACGGCGCGGGTCTCCATGCCCATTGCACTGGCACGGCCGGCAGCCGCCCGAGCCCGTGGCGTTGCCAAAGCTGCCAGGCCGGCACCGCTCGCAGCGCTCCCCCCACGTCCAGTCTGCGGAGGCCCCAGGCAGGTAGGACGAGGAGTCAGGCCAAGGGCAGGAGGAGCCCTACAATGCTCAGCCGATCCCTGACCCCGCACAGCTGCTCCAGACCACAGTGACCAGGGGAACCCAGACTGGGGAGGTACTGCACACCGCCAGAGGGGAGACCAAGCCCCCACCAAAGACATGGGTGGCACTAAAACCGTGTGGGGTCCGGAGCAGGCCATGGGGCAGGGGGAGCGCTAGTTGGGTGGGGGGACCCAGATGCCCAGGCAGAGGAAGGACACCAGAGCCCTGAGGAGGGTCCCTGAGGCTAGCCCCGGGAGTCGGGGAGGAGGCCGCTCACCCTGGCACTCATCACAGAAGCCAGGCCCCCGCCTGCGGCAGTGGCTGTGGAAGTTGCAGCCACAGTCCCGGGAGCAGCGGGGCGCAGGGGGTCCCGGGGCAGGTGTGGGCGGGGGCAGGTCCGACGTCCAGCCCAGGTCACACACGCAGGTGAAGTCGGGGGGACCGCTACACACACCATGGCCACAGTCTTCCAGGCACCTGAGGGCATGGTGGGGGAGGGCAAGGTTAGCCGGGGCCGTAGTACCCAAGGCACACCCACCTCCAGCCCCAGTCCACCCCCTCCTCTCCACAGCAACGCCTGTTCTCCCCGCGGCCACCCGTCCCAGACTCTGTGGGCGTCCCGCGTGGTAATTCCTGTCTCTATGGTAACCACATATCCCCTGTCTCTATGGTAACCACATATCACCACCGGGGATCTGCTCTCTGTGAAAATCCCTTTCAACTCGGTCCTCCTCCATCTCCATGGCAACGCAGAAGACTATGGCCCACAGTCCAGGGGTGACCCGTCTCCACAGTAACTAGTGTTACACTGGGGACCCTGTCACTCTAATGAGGGCCTAACCCACAAGGTAAAGCCCCCTGGCTCACGGGGATGCTGGTTCCCCAGGGAGGCACCCCAGCACCGCAATGGCTTCCTCCCTCCATCTCCACGTGCCCCAGCCCCAGGGCCACATCTCCATGGAAACCCCTCCCCGCTCACGTGCGGTTGCAGTAGGTGACGCCATCACCCTGGTAGCCTCGCTGGCAGTGACACTCGTAGCTGAGGGGTGTGTTCAGGCAGCTTGCCCGCAGGTGGCACCGCGCCAGGCCCAGGCGACACTCATCCACATCGGGACAGCGGGCATATGCCCAGCGGGCAGGGAGGGCCACCGACAGCCCTAGGCCCTCCCCCACCCACAGGGAGCAGTTTCCCCCACCCAGTGGCCCTGAGAAGTCTCCCTGGAGGCAGCTGGGGGGGGGGTGGAGGAGAGGGTGGGAACGGGGAGATGATAAAGAATCAAGAGATCGAGACAGACAGAAAGGGACCAATCAGAGAGAGAGAAACAGACATGTGAATATGGACAGAAAGACATAGCAGCAATGAAGGAGAGACAGAGAAACCCAGGGGAGTCAGACAGGAGGAATTGTAACAAGCAAACAGAGGATGGACCAGACACACAGGAAAACGGTTAACGGGAGAGGGAAGGAAAGACAAGGAGGAAAGATGAGAAGAAACCAGTCACAGAGACAGGGAGAGGGTGGAGATAGAGAAGAGGGAGGGAAAGGGAAGAAACAGAGACAATCGGCCATTAGAATCAGAGCAGGAGAGCGCCCCACACCCCGCCCACACACCAGCCCTCCGGCCTTGTGGTCCCGGCCTCACCGGCCCAGCGTGGGGTTGTCCTCGTTACCACACCAGCCGCACTCGTGGCTCTGCAGACACTCGTGGCAGGTCAGGAAGCGGTCACAGCTCCGGCACCGAGGCTCCGAGTGCACACTGCGGGGTGACAGGTGTGGGTGGGGGTGTCTGAGCCCTACACCCCCTGCCCCCGCGCCCTGCCCTCCTCTCTGTGAGCCCCAACCCCCTGCCCAGACCTCACCTGTCATCCCAGCCTCGGCAGCCCCCATGCGGGTAGCGGGCCAGGTAGGCCGCGAATAAGAAACAGGTGTGCGTGGACTGGCACCAGGCACACTGGCTGGAGTTGGCAAGACAGTCGTCACAGGTCAGGCGCCTGGGGGTGGGGAGCAGGGGCAGGGTCAAACTGTGCACCAGTTCCCCCAAGCCCCCTACATCCCCACTCCCTGGGCCCAGGTGGCTCACTGGCTGCAGAGCGGGGGACACTCCTCTGGGCTCTTCAGGGCACCCCGACTCCGGCCCCGCCGGCTGCACGCAGCGTCCCCTTTGCGGCTGGTGCTCTGATGCCACTCGCAGAAGGGGTCCTGGGGAATTAAAGAAGAAGTTAGAGCCCAGCTTAGCCATCTACCTTGGGCTCCCATAAGCAGCTGCTCCCCTCACCTGCCCCACCCCACAGACCACCCTTCCAAGCCCCCTTCCCTCCCCCGCTGTCTGCCTCTCCAGACTTCCTTCTTCAGCCAATGGCATCCATGGGATCCACCTTCCTGGCACCCACCTCCTTTTGGGGCAACAGAACCCCTATGTCTGGTCCAGTTGCAGCTGATGGATCCTTAAGCCCCACAGGTAGGCAAGGGGCCACACTCCCGCCCCCCTACTCCAGTCTCCCAGATGGTTCTGAGAATTGGCACAAGACCCAACCAGAGCCAACAAAACGTGCTTCTGGGACTTCTGCTGAGCTGGGGGCTAGAGGGGGGTGGGGACAGAAAGATGCTCTCTCTCACTTGGGACTAGGGGGGGCTAAGTAGGGGGATGAAAGTCTGGGGCCCTCGTGGTTCCCTTGCCTCTCCCAAGAAGTGAACCTCCAAGGGTAGCGAGGGTATGGGATGGAGGAGGTAGACGCCGACGACGCTGTCTAAACCACACACCTAAAGACCTATCTCTGGGCTCTGGGGCCCAAGCCCATAAAGGCCCCTCTGGTAAAGAGGTGCTAACTGGGGTTTTCTCACCCTTACAAGTGGGAGAGTCCTGACTGCCAGGAGCCCACCCTCCAGCCCCTCTCCTTGGCTCCCCACCTGGCTCCCACCTGCAGATCAAGGACAACGGCCCACCTGTCTCCCCCCACTGCACCCAAGGGACCCCTTGGATGCTGGTGCCAATTCCAGGGGGCTCGCCCCCGCCCCCCGCCCCCCGCCCGGTCGCCTCATTCGGCTGCCTTGATCCTGAGACCTCCCCTCCATGGCTTGGCAGGCACCTGAGTGCAGGCATGACAGTCGCGGTGCTCCTCGCAGAGCGGGCAGAGGGCAGGCACCAGCACCAGCAGGGACCCGCCGGCCCCATCGTCCCCGCAGTGGGCCCCACTCTGGCGTAGGTGGCAGGTGGCACTGCTCAGGCACCAGCCACAGCCCTGGTCTGCCAAGCAGCCCAGGCAGGAGGAGTAGGAGGAACAGGCTGAAGAGCGGTAGGGCTCCAGGAAGAAGAAGGAGATCTCCTGGGGGAAGGGCTCACGTGAGGGCCGGGGGTCCACCCAGGGCGGGAGCTGAGGGCCGGGGTAGGGGTCAGGGTTGAGCGCTGAACACTTAAGTGTTTGGAGACAAGGTCGAGAACTCAAGCATGTGGAAAGTCAGGATTTAGGAGGAGCAGACAAAAGGGGATCGGGGTTTGAGAGCATCCAGATGAGGGAGCGGAGCACAGAGGGCAGAAGTCAGAGCAAGAGGAGTAAGAGAGATGGGCAGGGGGTCAGAATGTGAGATCAGGTCAGAGTCTGAGGGTCAGAGGTTGGTGTCCGGAGGGCTCCAGGTGAGGCCCAGAGGTCAAGAATCAGGGAGTAGGAGGTTAGGTCAGGAGAGTTAGAATTTGCGGCCGGGGGTTCAGAAAGCTCTGGGGGTCTGAGGCATGGGCAGAAGTACTCACGCTGCCACCTGGCACGCCAGTCCGGTCCCACAGCAGAGTGAGTTCACTGTGCCCAGGACCCGCCGAGCCATTGAGCTGGCCCCGGATCTCCACCGCGTACTTGTGGCCCCGGCCAGGCAGCGGGAAGAGGCGAGCAGACCCTGGGCGCTGCAGCCGCCTCGTCTCCTTCTCCTGCTGAGCCACCCAGCGCCCCACCTCCTCCTGGGTACAGGTGAGGGACAGATACAGGGGTCAGAACGTTCCAGCTGACCCAACCCCTGAAACCTCCAAGAGCCCCAAACCCACCTCACCTCCGTCCTGGGAAGAGGAAGAGGGCTTCAGAGTTCCTTAGACCCCAAGAACCTCTGAGAACCCTCAACTAACCCCACCACCATCACCCATGGCCTCCGTGGGGGACGTTTGACTTGGTAACTCAGACCTTCCCCATCTTCTTCAAAATTCCTTCCCAATTCCATTCATAACTGAAAGCCCCAGGGCCCTCCCTCCACTAAGGATATGTCCCATGCCTCTGATTTCTCCCCAGTCCCTCCCTGCACCATACACCCCACCCCCCATATTGGCAACTAACAGCCCCCCGAATGGTCAGGCACCCTCACCATGTTCTCCGTGTCAGGGCCCCGGGCCATCCGAGCCACGACATGCAGACGCTGGGCCCGGGCCCACACAGCTACATCCTCAGTCCCCGCCCCTCCGGGCCCTCCAGGCAGCAGGGGGTGGATGAAGCCACGGTAGACCAGGGACACGTCAGTCTCTGGGCTGGGCGTCAGAGTGATGGTCGTACTGCGGACGATCAAGACCTGGGCCCGCCGGGGAGGAGGGTACACGTGAGTGCCCCTCTGAGTGGCCCCGCGGTGGCCACGCCCCTCAGGCAAACATCAGAACCAGAAAAGATCAGGCACCCCAACTTCCTTCCCTCTTGCATCAAACAAGAGACCGAGGCCAGGGGCACTCGGAGTCAGGACTCCAACTTGGACCCGGCACCCCGCTCATCACCTCCTTCATCAAACTCTGGGACCCCGGAACTTTCAAGAGCTTCTTCCCCAACAGTCCACCTTTCCACTTTCCACCAAAACCCTTGAGTCCATGCTATTTTAAAAAGTCCCTGAACTACAGGGTTCGGAGAAATTTCCAAGTTGGTGAAAACAGCCCATGCCAACCCATGCCAGCAGGGGGGTCACACCCTAGCTCTATGAACTCCCAGACCCTAGCTCTATATGGGGACAGAGCTCCTTTGCTCACGAACCTTCCAGACCTCACCCTATGCAACGTGTTCTTGGTTATATAATAATAAACCAGCACACGAGTTTTTTAAAAAACAAAAAAAAGAGAATCCAGATCCAACATTCAAAGTGACAGACATACTACATGATTTATTGGCATGCATCTTATAATCATTTTATAATTGCAAAAGAATGGAATAAGCCAAGTATTCGTCAACGAAGGACTACTTAAGGAAACTATAGCACTACAGCTCTAGAATCTAAATGGAGTATTACAAAACTGTAAAAAAAAAAAAAAAATTTGAGGGTGTTTCCTAAGTCCTAAGAAGCTTGCCAGGACATGTTAAAAAATAGAAGTGGCAGTGCGACTGGAATATTACTTTTTGGGGAAGAAAAATAATAATAATTAGGGGTGCCTGGGTGGCTCAGTTGTTAAGCGTCTGCCTTCAGCTCAGGCCTGATCCCAGGGTCCCGGGATCAAGCCCCATATCGGGCTCCCTGCTTGGCGGGAAGCCTGTTTCTCCCTCTCCCATTCCCCTGCTTGTGTTCCCTCTCTCGCTCTGTCAAATAAATAAAATCTTAAAAAAAAAAAAAAAGAATTAAATGTCACATGTGCATGTATCTGAATAAGTAGACCTACAAGGACACAAAAGAAATCCCAGATGATCTTCTGAAGAGACTTAGGGTGACATCGAGTTGGGGGGATGCTGGGGACAGCTACATGACATATGAGAGTTGGCAAATCCAGAGTTAGTGGACTGCCAACGACAAACCACTAAAAGGTTAGCAGTTGCCAGGGGCCTGGGGGAGAGGGGGAATAGAGAGGGATTACTTAATGGATCTGGAGTTTCTTTATGGGGTAACAAGCATGTTCTGGAACTAGGTGATGATCGCACAATACTGTGAACATGCTTCATGTTGCTGATGGTAAATTTTATGTGATGTGTGTTTTAGCACAATTAAAAAAAACTCTTATGATGGAGCGCCTGGGTGGCTCAGTGGGTTAGGGCCTCTGCCTTCGGCTCAGGTCATGATCCCAGGGTCCTGGTCTCTGCTCAGCAGGGAGCCTGCTTCCTCCTCTCTCTCTCTGCCTGCCTCTCTGCCTACTTATGATCTCTGTCTGTCAAATAAATAAATAAAATCTTTAAAAAAAAAAGCTCTTATGAGGTCAATAACGAAGATCAAACCCTTGAATGTAAAGGCTTATTAGGCAACTACGAGAGTGGTATAGAACCATTTGAAGAATGAAAACCCCAAACACCGGGCCCCATCCCCTGGCTCCCCACCTTGTCGGGCTGGGAAGCATTGGGCGGCTGCTGGAAAGTGAGCAGGTGCAGGCCAGGCAGGAAGCTCTGGGTGACGCAGGCCTCCAGGGATGTCACGAAGACAGGCGCAGGCCCCCACCACCCCACGGTGCCCGAGATCTGCTCCCCTCGGCAGCGGGCCTGCTCTGTGAGGACAGGAGGGGGGCGGGAATGGCGGTCAGTGGGGGGCTGCGCCGCCCCCTCCCACACCGCCCTTGCACACTCACCAGGCCGGGGGAGGCAGCTTTCATTATGCACACACCAGCCCAGGGCGCCGGGCCCCCGGGGAGGAGCTGTGGGGCTGCTGAAGGCCAGGCAGGCCTGGCAGTCACCCAGAAGGCGGCCCAGGCCCAGGCAGCTGGCGGCTGGACACTGCAGGGAAGGGAGGGGACGGGGGTTACTGTCCACGGGGGCTTCACGGGGACCTGGGAAGTGCTGCAGGTTCAGGAGTCGCGGGGTAGAAAGTGGCAGGCAATCGGAGAAGGGAACTGAAAACAAACTGGAATGAGAAAGATCAAGAGGACAGGACCTAGGGGCTCTGGGGGCAGGGTCGTAAGTTCAAAAGGTTCAGGAGGGGCCAGAGGTTCAGGGGTCAGCGGTCAGGAGTGCCAAGCTTTGTGTGAAAACAAGTCTCCCAAATGGAAGAAAGTCCTTCTCTACTGGATTTCGACAGAGGGAGACACTGAGGGTCGAGTCTCCATGCGAGGAGAAAGAGCGCTAGGATGGTCACTCACGGCCCCAGAGGGAGTCCCAGGAGGTGGTGCGGCTTGGCAGGCCCCCTGACACCAGCTGCACTCAGGGTCTCGGGAGCAGACGCTGTGGTCCGTGTACATGGAGCAATAGTCTAAGTGGTACTGCAGAGACACGGTGCGGGGAGTGCTCCTCAGACTGGGAGCCTGCTCCCTCACGCCCACCTTGACGATCGCAGGGAACCCCAACCGCTTGACACCTTAAGGACCCCTATCCACTCTGCCCTCAGCCCCAGGGACCCCCAGTCCTTCTCCCAGGCACCCACCCCAACTTGCTCCCTCCTTCCTGGGAACCATGCCTCCTCCCCGTCCCCCCCCAACCCCAACCAGCCACCCTCTCCCTATCACCCCAGTGCTCACGTCCGGAGCAGGCGCCTGGAACACGAAGGGAGGCACCTTGTAGGCCATCAAGTCCCCACGGGGCCGGCCACTGTACCCCCCAGCCACCAACAGGACGCTGCCACCAAGCACAGCTGCTACATGTGAGTACCGCCCACTGGGAGGCGATGCTCGGCCTAGAATACAGACACCCCCCCAACCCAAGGATATGAGACTCCAACCAGTCTCCCATGCTCAAGGCTCCCTTGCCCGGAGGACTGTCCCGACTCTCTCATGCCCCAGTTCAGCCCCCGGCTTCCCGCTTCAACTGAACGCGTCCCCACACCACTGCCCGGGACACCTTTTAATGACAGGGCCTGATCTTCGCTGTCAGAAAAACCTGGTTTCCATTCCTAGGTCTACCACTTACTTGGGTTCAAATCACGGGTCCAACTAGCTGTGTGGCATTGAGCAAGAGATGTAACTTCTCTTAATCTTGGTTTCCTCCTCTAGAAATGGACCACATTCCTGCCCTCAGGGAGCCATGAGGCAAGGCCGCCGGACTCTCACCTGGTTTTGTCTGGCACCAGCCTCCCATCCTGGGACAGCCTTTGATCATCCTCTAAAAAACCACCCTCTCCCATCACAGTCCACAGGTAGAGTTGAGCTACCCAGCCTCTAGTGGCACTGGGGTGTAGCCCAGGCCCATCATGTCAGGGACTCATTCAGGAATAGGACCCGATTCCTACGATTTTGGGGGAAAAGGCATGTGCTTCCTCCCTCTAGGCCTTTTACAGGGGTAGGATATAGGCCCAGGGCTGCTGGTGACCATTTGCAAAATACAAACCTGCCACAGACTGAAGCAAACTTGAATGAGAACTAGCTGATGCCATCCCATGAACTCCCAGACCCAGGCCAGACTGAAGCCAGCTGTCACTCAAGTGAGCTAAGAAACTTGGTTTTGCTCAAGCTGGTTGGGTTGGAGCCTGTCACTCAGAACTAAGAGTCCTGAGTGATGGGTAAGTGGTCGGTGACCAGCAGAAGAGCCTTGGATTCGAGGCCTTGAATGCCAGGCCAAGGCTTTATTCCTGATGGTCAAACAGGGTTCCATGGGGAACCCTTTGCTCAGCCTACCCCTTAAATGTCAATGTCCCTTCCTTATGCCTTTCTCTGTCCCTGCTCTTCTGTCCAGTGGAACAGGGAGAGGAGATGGGTCTCCTGGAAGTCCACAGCACCCTGAAATGATATGCCCGGTTTGTGTGTACAAGTGTCTTTCCGAGCTCAGGGCCTGTGGCTTCCTTCTGATTCTCCAAGCAGTCTGATTTAATGAGTTTGAAAGGTTCTTCCACACCCCCTTCTTGGCAAGCCCTCGGGCCCTGGGGCAGGATTCTGACACCTTCATAAAGTCGACATACTGAGCCCTTGGCTAGGCAGTCTTCCTTCTTCGTGCCATCTCAACTGGCTCTCACGACAGCCCAGTGGTTTAAGTGCTACTGTCATTCCCATTTTACAGATGGGTAAGTTGAGGCACAGAGAGATTAAATGATATTTTTGGACAGATGGTTGCTTGGGGCAAGCCATCCTGGTTCTGCCACTTGCCCACTCTATGACCTTGAAAAGGTCAAACGTAGGCGGTTCCCTGGGGCAGCTGGAAACTGACAAAAGCTGGCTGGAGCCTAGACCAGTGCTGTGGGGCCTGCCTCCCGTCTCCATGGCAACAGTGGCCCCACACTGCCCCCAGCACAGGCTGGCCTCCGGAGCCCAGTTCCAACAGGACATCTGGCTCACCCTACGAGCACCAACGTGGTTCCTGCCCAAAGCCCAGATTCACTGTCAGGGAGGCGTGACTCTCAGGAAAACACAGGAGGCCGCTCACCCTCAGGGGTTCCTGGGGGGGCAAGCTCGGCCCCCGATACCCACTGATGACAGCCGAGGTGGTAGAAGAAGAGACCATCTTCATAGCACTTCTCCTCCTGGTAATGGGTGTGCACGTTGCCCCCTGGGAAAGGAAGAAAGGGGCACAGCTGGCAAGCCTGGCAAAGGTGGGGACCCCCAGGCAGGGAGCCTCAGCTCAGTGTGGGCGTGGGGCCCTGGCAGGCAGGCAGGCAGGCAGGACCAGGGAGCCTCCTCACCATAGACCACCATGTAGTTCCCCAGGACACTGGCTGTGTGGAAGGCTCTCTCCCTCGGGCCCTGAAGCCCATCCCGGCCCTTCAGGGTGGTCCACACGCGCCGATCCACATGAAAGAGCTCGGTGGAGTTCACCCGCACAGAGAACCTATCAGGAGGGGCAGAGGAGGGCCTCAGGGCAGGAAGGGCTTCTCTACCTTCTCCAGGCTCTCAAGAGCCTCGTGATTGGTCAGAGTGAGACTGGTGTGATGGGGTTTATGTCCCCACCTGCCTCCCAGTGGACAGGACCTGGGTCTGGCTCATCCCTGGGTTCTATACATCATCTAGCCAGGGCTGGCTTTGACCCAGCAGGGCGTAGATGAGTGGACAGATGGGTGGGAGAACGTGGGAAGTAAGTGGCCAAGAGACTGAATGAAGGGTTAGAGAATCAGTGAGCAGATGAGCAAATAAAAGAACGAGTGAACTAGGGAATGACCTAAGGAAGGAAGGTTCGGATGACTGCGAAAGTTCACCAATGGGCAAAGACCACTAAAGACTCAAGACCCAGGTGACTGGGCCAGACTTGGCCCTGCAGAGCAGGTCACTCACCGCGCGGTGGAGGGCCGGTGTCCACCGTGAACCAGCAGGGTGCGTGAGGGCGCGTGGAACACCATGGAGTGGCCAGTGGCAGCAGGGGGCCGCCCGCCGGCCGGAATCACCTGCTCCCAGTAGCCTCCGCTGGTGCCATCGAGGCGGAAACGGAAGAGGCCAGAGGAGAAGAGGTCGTGCTGCGTGCGGCCACCGGACACATAGAGCCAGACATCGTCCACCAGGGCAGCTGCGTGACCTGCCAGGCCTGGTGGCCCTGAGGAACCCAAGGCAGGTGGTGCAAGGAGCTCCCAGTGGCCCCCGCCCAGCGGGCTAAAGGCCCACACATCACTGGTGAGGGAGCCATCAGCCAGCTCGCCGCCCATGAGCACCAGGGAGCCGGCCCAGGCCACAGCCACATGGGAGTGCCGGGCAGCCTGTGGGCAAGAGACCAGGAGACAGGATGGTGACACAGAGTGACAAGAAAGCCACCCAGAGAGAGAGAGATGTAGAGACAGAGACACAGAGAAAAACAGAGATACACAAAGACAGAAAGGAAGGCAGACCCAGCAAGACAGACACAAGCAAAGAAAAACAAATTAAAAAAAAAAAAAGGAGGCTGGGGGGTAGGGATAGGGGAGATGGCAGAGAAAAGCAGAGGGAGAGACAGACTGATAGACAGCCCAGAGGAGACACAGAGACCAAGAGAGAGCAGAAGACCAATGGGCAGAAACAAAAATGGAGAGAGAAACGAAGAGAAAGAGACAGGAGATTTCACAGAAGAGTAAGATGCAAAAAAGGAGATACAGGAAGCAAAAAGAAAGCCAAACGTAGAAAAGCAGCATTGGGAGGACAACGTGGGCCTCTATCAAGCAGCAAGGCTGAGGGCGTATGGGGTGGTGGGGTCGCTCTAGGGGGCCCTAGCCGGGCCTGCCAGAGTGGACAGGCGCCTCCGAGTGGGGTGGGGGGTCGGGCGGCTTGGGTGTGGGGGGGCAGCGGGGATTCATACCGGGGCAGGACTCAGGTCCCAGCGCTCCCAGGTGTTAGCAGAGAAGTTGTATAGGACCAGGTCCCCCAGGGCACTGTTGAGGTCCTGGCCTGTCGAGGGACAGATGGGCTCAGGCCCTGGCCACAGGCTGCCAGGCCGCCAGACCCCAGACACGCACCCCATCAGCTCACCTCCGAAAACGGCCAGCAGCCCCGGTGGGGACAGGAAGGCACCGGCCGCCCCGATCCGGGCCGAGAAGGCGGGGTCCTCGGCACTCACGTTGTGCCACCAGCCAGCCCCCTGGTTCTCCCATAGGTGCAGGTCACAGGCGCGTCCCAGGAAGCCAGGCTCACAGCGACATGGTCCCAGGAGCTGGAGGGGGACAGGCACACAAAGGCAGGGATGGAGAGAGAAAGAAAGAAAGGGGGAGAAGAGACAAAGCCAGGGGGAGACACACGGGACCGAAAGGGAGAAGGAAAAAGGTGGACAGGAAAGGAGATGGAGTAACAGCCAGGAAGGAGAGAGGCCAACAGACAGAGGAAGAAAGGGACATAGAGACACAACCAGAGACAAGCAGAGAGGTAGAAAAAAGCAGACAGATCATCAAAAAAAGGGAACGGGAAAGACAGAAGGCCCCGGAGAGGAAAATGAGGACAGACGGCAAGAGAGACTGGAGGAGAAGGCAGCGGTGAGGGCAAGGTCAGCCTAGGCTGGACGACCTCAGTCTGGGGAGGTGAAGGCAGGAGGGCTCAAGATGTGATCCAGTCCCGGGGCGCCTGGGTGGCTCAGTGGGTTAAAGCCTCTGCCTTCGGCTCAGGTCATGATCCCAGGGTCCTGGGATCGAGTCCCGCATCGGGCTCTCTGCTCGGCAGGGAGCCTGTTTCCCCCTCCTCTCTCTGCCTGCCTCTCTGCCTACTTGTGATCTGTCTCTCTGTCAAATAAATAAATAAAATCTTAAAAAAAAAAAAAAAATGTGATCCAGTCCCGAAGCTGGGTGTGCACGGCTGAGGCCCAAGGTCAGTGGTCAGCGGGCAGAAGTCAGGGCTGGGGGCCCAAGGCCAGAAAAAGTGACTGGGTGGGATGATGGAGTCCGGCGGGCAAGGGGAAGGCAGGTGGGTTCACCGGCGAAAGGTAGCTTACAGGCAGGAAGGGTGGACACAGGCACAGGAGGGTCCCAGATGAAGGTGGGGTGGGGCTGGAGGGCAGATGGGAGTAGGGTCTGGGAGGAGAGGGGAGTCCTGTGGGTGACAGCAGGGTCCTAAGCAGGGATAGCTGTCCTGGAAGGGGCCAGGGAGTTTCAGGCAGGGGCACATGGAGCAGTAGGTGTGGTCACCTGGGGGGGGGGACACACACAGTTGGGGACAGGCTCACCGAGGCGCAGGTGCCATGGCCGCCGCAGTAGGCTGAACACTCTTGCAGGCTGCAGTCAGGGCCCCCCCAGCCAGGTTCGCAGGCACACACCCCAGGGGTCTGGCACTGCCCACGGCCGCTGCAGCCCCCGGGGCACAGGGAGAAGCGGAAGGAGGCATTGAAGCCCAGAAGGTTGTAGTTGGCATCGCTGAAGAGATGCAGCAGCATCTGCAGGCACAAGACGGGCACAAGACGGGCACGGCTACAGGGGCTCCAGGGGCTGGACTGGGATGGTGGGCTGCTCCCATCCCCACCCCACCGGGCGCGTCCCCGCCTCCTTTCTTGGTCTCTCTCCACCCTTCTTTGCTGCCAACTCTCTCTTGCTGGGTCTCTGCTCCTCCCTCTCTTTTGCTTTCTTCTGTGTATCGACCCCCCCTCCTCCAAACTCCACCCAGACCTCCAGGCAGAGACCCCCACCAACCGGCCCCACCAACCTTGCCTGAGGAGGCCTCGATGGGTGGAGGCCGAGTGCTCCCACTCAGACTGGCAAGCAGGGGCCCTCGGGGAGAGTCCCCGTCATACACGAACAGGTAGTCGTAAGTGCATTCCGTGTCCAGGAAAAGGAAGTCCAGCAGGATCCGGTGCTGGGGGCTTGGGGCTGGGCAGGGAGAGTAGGGGGTGCTGGGCTCAGATGTGGACCCTCTTCCCGTGCCTCCATGTACCCCACCCCAAAATACCAAGGCCTGCCTGGTGATGCTGGAGGCCCGAAGATAAGTCAGACCTGAGCCCTGCCTTCGAGGGGCCCCCTGGTCTCAACAGCCCGGGGAGATCAGAGCAGTGACAGCCAGAGAGATGGGGGCCAGAGAAGGAATTACAGTGTCAGTCCCAGAAAGGACTCCTGAGACCAGGCTGAACACCTCCCACCACTCCGGCGGCCAAGCTGAAGGGCCCCAGAAAGAACCCCACCCCGGGGTCACACAGAGCTGTGAGCCTCCGACACTAAGCCTGAGGGGCAGGGAAGAGGCCAGTTTCTTCCCCCTGGATGGGCCAAACCTTGTAGTACCACAGCTCCTCTCCCCTCCTCCCCAGGCCTCCGCTCGGTTTCTTGCAGTAGCTAAAGGCACAGACCTGAGCCAGCCTGCCTGGGCTCACATCCTGGCTCTGCCACTTACTAGCTACTAGCTGTGTGGCCTCGGGCAAGTCTCCTAACCTCATCTGGAAAGTGGAGTTATAACAGTCCTAAGGCTGACGGAAACTTCTTGGCCTCTCCTCCCATCAAGAGGGGAGGGCTGATTCCTCGCCCCTTGTACCTTGGGAAGACCCTCAAAAAGACAAGCGTGACCGACACACAGCAGCAAAGCGGACATTCTGGCCCTTGCACGGCTGGATCAGAGAAATCTCGCAGCTTCTACCTGGACATCCTAGAATGCTCCTTCTCAGAACACAGCTGTCAAGCTCCGCCGAAAAGCCAAAGTCACATGGGCTGGGGGGAGGGGCGCGTGCCGTGGTCCCACCCGATAGCTCCCGCTGAGCCTCCAGCTGATGGCCAGCAACCACCAGCCCCATGAGGGAGCGTTCATGGGCGTCTGGCCCAGGTGAGTGTTCAGATGACCGCAGTCCCAGCGGACATCCAGCTATGACCACGGGAGAGGCCTAGCCCTCCATAACCCCCATCCCACATCTCACGCTGGGGGCTCGGGAAACTAGAACCTGGGTTCCTGCTCCGCTCCTGACCTGCTGGGGGACCCTGGGCCAGCCCCTTCCCCGATGTCCCTCAGCACACTCCCCTGCGAACTAGAGATGCTCACACACCACTCACTAGTCGTGTGATCTTGGGCTGGTTCCATGGGCTCTGGGAGCCTCGGTTTCCTTTATGTAAAATGGAGATACTCCCCCCACCCACCAAGGCTGATGGGAAGATTCAAGATGGCGACTCCCAGGCCTCGATGTCTCTTCCCAGACTCACTGATTCAGCCTCCTCCCTGGCCTCCCATCTTGCCCTGACAAGGGTCCCTGAGAGACTGTCCCCACTTGGCATCTGGCCCCAGGCCTACCCTGTTCAAAAGCCCTCCATGGCTGGGGCACCTGGGTGGCTTAGTTGTTCTGTGTCTGACTCTTCATTTCAGCTCAGGTCATGACCTCAGCGAAGCGTGGAGCCTGCTTAAAGATTCTCTCTCTCTGGTTCTGCTCTTGGTTTTGGCACCAAAAAAAAAAAAAAAAAAAAAAGGATTCTCTCTCCCTCTGCCCCTCCTTCTCCCACACTTGCTCACATGCTCTCTTAAAAAATAAATAAATAAAATAAAGTTCTCCATGGCTCCCCACCATCCCCAGGACAAAGCCCAGCTCCCTAACCTGGAGTCTGAAGTCTCATTTGTCTCACAGCAGCCTACTCCTTGCAACTCCATCATCAGGAGCTGGGCCTTTGCACAAGCCTCTCTCTCTGTCTGGAGCACCTATTCCCTTGGTAAGAGCAAACTCCTCCAGGAAGCCTTCCCTGACGCCCCCCCCCCCCGCTAGGTTAGGTGCCTATCTTGGGGGCTCTCACTTTCCATTATTACCTTCATTTCTCTGCGCCAGGACCACCTATGTCTGGGTCTGTCTCCTCTGCAGCCAAGGAGGCCCATGGGGCAGGGCCTAGGCCTAACTCATCTTGGGGTCCCTCCCTGACATTAACCAGCACAGTGCCTGGCACTGAGTGAGGGCTCAGGAAATGCTGGGTGAAGAACTGAAGAACCGCACAAAAGAAAGAATACTGAAGGGCGCCTGGGTGGCTCTGTTGGTTAAGCCACCGCCTTCGGCTCAGGTCATGATCCCAGAGTCCTGGGATCGAGTCCCATATCGGGCTTCCCCTGCTCTGCAGGGAGCCTACTTCTTCCTCTCCCTCAGCCACTCCCCCTGCTTGTGCTCTCTCTCTGTCAAATAAATAAATAAAATCTAAAAAAAGAAAGAATACTGAAGTTGGCAGCTCTCCCTCCAGAGTCCCCAAGAACATCACACAGACCCAAACCATGGTCTGGGGAATGAAGAAGAACCATTTCACCAGACCAGGCGCCACCAGACCTCCCAGAATCTTGTCAGCCTCAACCAAAATATAAAGCTCAGTTTCCAGAATCACAACAAGTACATCTTTGTCAAGGGCATGCCGGAAGCCAGCTCACTATCTGCTTTCCCCAAGGTCCTCCCTAAGTTCAAGATCTCCTGCTTCCACCCAACACGGACTCTACCCCATGTCCCCCTGGACAGAAGTTCAACCCCAAAACTCCCTGCTTTTCATTTTCTTTTTAGATTTATTTATTTGAGAGAGAGAGAGAGAGAAAATGTGCGTGCATGGGGGTGGGGAGAATGCAGGAGGGGAGGGCAGAGGGAGAGGGAGAGAGGAACCCAAAGTAGATGCCACGCTGAGTTAAGTGAGGAGCCTGACTCGAGGCTCGATCTCACAACCCTGAGATCACAACCTGAGCTGAAACCAAGAGCTGGACGGTTGACCAGCTGCACCACCGAGGCACCCCAACCCCCTGCTTTTCAAAAGCAGAATGCCTCTTTATTCATGAGGATATTATGAGGACTGCCTATGATAAAGTGTGTATGTGGTACAAAAGGAAGTGGGTCAGCTGCTTATTTTTTAAAAGATGGGGCAACATGCTGGTTCTCAAAGGTGACAGGCACTGGGAAGCATGGGAGATCAAGGAGGATCTGGAAGTCGCCTGGACTCCCTATTCCAATGTCCAGCCAGGTGGTCCCCAGATCTCACTAGTGAAACTTCCCAAACACCTCTCTGTGCTCTCGGCCCCCTCCACCTCCTCCTCTCCTGCAGGATGAGCATACCAAGTCTCCAGGCCAGCCCCCACCAGGCAGGTGGCTCTAAATCCTGCTCATGATCCTTCTGTGGCTACCCACCAATGCCAAGAGAAAAAGCCAAGTTGCTCAGCATGACATTCAAGGCCTTCCTTCCCCTGCCTGGGGCGCCCTCCATACCTCTCAGCCAGCAGTCCCATCAGACCAGAAAAACCTAGACATGGCTCCTGAGACACATCAGCCTCTCTTTTGTCTTCACAGAAGCTGTTCCTTTTTCTCACCCAGCAAACTCCTATGTATGCCTCAGAACCCTATCCAAGGGCTCCTCTTCTGTGACCCCCCAGGAGAATACTCTCATTCCCCTAGACCCATCTACCCAACCCCTCTACCTCCTTCTGTCTCAAGCCCTGAACGTCCTGTAGGAATAACATCTGCAGCCAGCCTTACCATCCCCAACAAGGCTGGGGCTCCTTAAGGCCAAAGAATGATGTGTACATCAAACACATACCCATACTTCCTATCCTGTGCCCACCCACACCCCCAGACAGGAATGGACCCCACATTGGGGACAGACACACTCATCCTCAAGAAACTGGCTTCATCCATATTCCATACAATGGCCACGGGGACCTAAAGCGTAAATCAGATCATGCCCTTCCCTGTTCAAAACCCTCCCACAAATTTCCAGTGTCCCGGGATAAAGACCAAGGTCTGCAGCCCGTAAAGGGAGACCGTGCGTGATCTGGGACATCGCTCCTCTGGCTTTTGCCCAGAACCTCCTCTGGGGGACTCTTACCAATCCTTGGATGCCAGCTCCTACATCCACTGCTGAGAAGCCTTCCTGGACTTCTCCAGCCACTGCCTCTGGACTTCTCATGGCACCTCCCTAGTGCCCTCAGGATACAGCTCAAAATCAGTCCTCCACCCTCTGGTTCACGGTTTGTCTTCCTATATTTGTGTCCTAGCACAGATATATATTCTGTATCATAGCACAGATTTCTAGGTCCTCAAAAACATCAGCCCTCCTGCTGCCAGGCTTTTGCATGGGCTATACTCCTGGCCTAGGGGGGGCCTTCTGTTCCCTCTTTCACATGCTTTTGGTCTTAGCTACAGGCCAAGCTAAATCAAACGTCCTCTGGGGCTCCCACTCCTTGGGGGGGTGGGTCTGCTTCCCCCACTGGACCAGGAGCCCATAAGGGTAAGCATGGGGCCTTTGCATAGGCTGTTCCCTCTGGAATGCTCTTCCATCCTCCTGGTTGATTCCTATCGGTCCTTTGGGTCTCAGCTCAGACATCTCCACCCCCAGGAAGCCCTCTCTCTTCTCCCAGCCCCCAGGACAGCTACTTCCTCTGGCTCCCAAAAGCCCCTGGGGTTCCTCCATCACAGTTCCAACTACTCTAGGTTTTTACTGTCTATCCATGTTTGTCTTCCCCACTGGATTTTAAGCCCCAAGTCATCACGGATTGCTAGGGTTGCCTTGGTCTCTGTTATGTCCCAGTAGCAAATATAATGTCTGGCATGTGAATGACTAGGAAAAAAAAAATGCCTTTACTGGACTACTTTAAAATTAACAACAGTATTATCCTAATACCATTTACTGTTTACTTACCATGTGCCAGGCACGTTAAGTAATGATCTCATTGAATTCCAACAACCCTATGAAGTCAGTACTAGTATGAATGCTACCTGGGAGGAGGAGAAGCTGGACCTCACAGAAAGGAAGCTGCAGTGGAACCCAAATTTGAAGCAGGTGGTTGGGCTAAGAGCCTAACAATACTTGCTAACAAGTATTCAGAACATCTCTCACTGATGCTCTTGGTTTGTAACTGTCCATCTGGGCCTGTGTGCAACTCCCCCACCAGGCTTCCAGGCCTCCCAGGGCAGGGCCCACGTTGGCTGAGCTTCAGAGCAAAGGGCCCGGACCAGAACAGGGGTGTGGGAATGCGGTGAGTGGGATTAATGAGTGCACAAATGAATGAATTAGCGAATGGGTGGGTGTGTGACCCACTCGGCCCCACTCACCCTCGATGAGCCACTCGCAATTGCCATTGACGCTGTAGTTGCCCGCACCATCCGTCACGAAGCCGGGCGCCTCCCGCAGCACTTGCCGCTGCCCCTTACAGTCCCCTGCCTGGGCCCCAGGGAACAGCGGCCCCAGCAGGGCCAAAGACAGAGCCAGAGCCACTGCCCGAGTCTTGCCCGGGGCCTTGCCCGGGGCCATCGCCGCTTCCCGCACTGACTCTGACAGACTGGGACAGGCCTTAAAGACCGGGAGAAGACCCTCCCTACGGCGTGAGGCCCTGCAAATGTGACCTCTATAGACGGGACATGGTCTTGTAGACCACGGAGGTCCAGGAGTCGCAGACCCCACGAAGGGAACCGCCGCTGTAGACGGGCTCTGGAAGCCACGGGGAAGGCCCTATAGACCCATGGAAGGACCTGTAAATGGGGTCGTTATGGACGGGGCCGACCCCTAGGGACCGTGGGAGTCCCTTATAGTCACGGGTCCCCATAGGCTAGCTGACCCCATAAACGGTGTCCAGCAGTTATAAACGCGGGCCGCTGCAGGCCGAAACGGACCTTATATACGGGTCGGTCCCCAGGGGGCGAAGGGCTCTACAGCCCAGCGGGGGCCTCCATAGAGGGTGCGGGTCGTGCCGGGCCAGGCCCAGAAGGTCCGAGAGAAACCCCTAGAGCCGGGGGCGGGGCGCGAGCGGGTGTCGGGGGCGGAGCCCGTCTTCAGGGGCTCGGGCCTGGACCCCATAGACGAACTCCCTTGCTCACCCACCCGCGCCTCCCTCCGGAGCCGGATGGACCAGATCAGAGAGACGAGGGGTTGCTCGGGCCAGAGCGGCCTGGGAAGACCCGCTGGGAGGACGAGGGGGCGGGGGCCGAGCGGCCGCTGTGGGAGGAAAGATGGAGAGGAGGCGAGAAGTCGCAGAGACGCTGGTCAGAGCGGCCCTGGGAGGACTGCGGAGCACCCAACCCCACCCCTCCACAGAGGGAGACTTCCGGAAACTTCCCCGCCCATTTGTTCCCAGACGCGTGCGCAGCAGTGATCGCCTTGGCCTGCGAAGAGAGAATTACACATGCGCAGTGCTGAAATCGCGACCCAGCCTCGGGGTACAGGTGGTTGGGGAAAGTTTGTGCCACTGGAGGGCGCCTCTAGCTCTGACTGGAGAAGGAACGGTAAAAATAGAGGAGCAGCGCAGTAGGAGAGTTGTTAGATGCTTCAGATATTCAGTGCTCCCAGATTCGGGGCCCGTATCAAGGCCAGGTTATACAGGCCCTCCCAAAGTGCCATTTCACGGGTGCACACACTGAGGCCCAGGCCCTGGAATGGTTTATGCTCCGCCCCGCCTCTGAGAACCATCAAGATGTAAAGAGGCCATTTTATAGATAAAAACTCAACGAATCCGCTTTATTTTGGCAAGAAGGGAAAAAGTCTTTCTGCCGGGGACCTAAGGGAGGGCCCCCGGATGGAGACAGGGGTGGGCAGAGTTCGGGTCCGAGGTCACAGAGATCCAAGGGAAGGTTTCAGAGTCGAGACCAGATTCACAAAATCCGTCCCACGAGCAATGGCTGGGGGTCGCGGAGTCCTGGAGAGTCACGGGCAGGGTCCCGGCGATCGTCACTGGTGTTCCGGGGTCCGGCGGGATCAGAGGTCTCGGAGGGGGCCAGGGGGCCGTAGGTCTCGAAACAGCGGGAGCCCAGAATCCGGCGCCGCTCGGGGCAGGGGCTGAGGGAGGGGACGGGGAGAGCGGCTCCCGCGGGACCGTTTGGCACAAAAGTCGGGGGAAGGGGCGGGGAGGAGCGGGACAGTACGCACCCCTACCTGGGCGCGCGGGGTGGGGAGGGTCGGGAAGGCCTGGGATGGCAGAGCCCTGGGGCCGGGAAAGAGCGGGGATCCGGAGCCCGGCCGGGGCCCGGCACGCGGACCATGGGGTGGGGGTGGGCAAGGGTGCTCAGACCGGGGGTGCGGTGCCCCCGGCCCTGTGCATGCTGAAGTATTCGGTGAAGCCGGTGTGCGGCGCCGCCGTCTGGGGCACGAGCGGCTGGTAGGCCGGCGTCGGGCCATCCCAGCTCGGGTCGGCCGCCTTGGGGAACCGAGCGGGAAGGGGCGGGGAGGCCGCGCCCGGCTCGGCCATGGTCACCACGCGGCCCCTCGGGGCCGCCGCCGCCGCCACCGCCGTCTCCTCCACCTGCTTCCCGGCCTGGGAGGGGGGTCAGGGTCAGAGGCCGTCCGGGACCCACGCGGGGCAGATGCGGCCCCGAAGTCCCGACCCCCTCCCCGCAAAGGAGCCCCCCCTCCCGAGGTGCGGGCGCAGGTGTCAATCAGGGAAGGAGCGGGTGGCCGGGCGCCTGGGCAGCGGGGCCAGGTACTCAAGGGGCGGCGTCGGAGCGCGCTGGGCGAACTCCGGCGGCGGCCGGGGAGTGGAGGGAGAGCCGCGGAAGGCCGGTGGCGGGGGCACGGCGCGTGGCGTCTGCGGGGGCGTGCGCAACAGCGCCAGGACCCAGTCGGGCAGGGTGGGCGCGGGCGCCGGGGTGCGGTCGCGGCGCGGTGTTGGGGCTCGGGGCGTGCGAAAGGCTGGGGGTGGGCTGAGGCGTCTGGGAGAGGGGGGCGGCGGCGGGGCCGGGAGCGGGGTCAGGTACTCCAGGGGCGGCGCCAGCAGCTCCTCGTGCGCCGGGAGCGCGGGGCTTACGGAGGAGGCGGGCGGGGGGATGGAGAAGAGCTCCGTGAAGTTGGGCACCGAATCGCTGATGAACGTCACGTTCCCATAGACGTGCTGCGGGAAAGCTTTGTCGGTGGATTGGCTCCCTCCCGGGCCCGGGGCCCCGGCTGAGGCGATCTGCGACGTGCGCACGTGGTACGGGAAGTTCTTGTTGGCCGCAGACGGGCGGGTCATGATCTGGGGCGAGAGGCCAAGTGCTGGTTGGAGAAACACTGTGCAGGCCTTAGGCCGGCTCCGTAAACATGGGGTCTTAAGGATTTCCCCTCACTTGACATCCCCCAGGATTCCCTGCGGCCCCTCAGCCTGGATTAGGCACCTACTCTGGCCTCACACCTTTTTCCTCCAACCACCACCCTGTGATGCTTCCTCCATCGGGGACCTGATCACTGACTTATTGCTGGTCGGTTAAGTGTCAGCGTCCTTCACTGTGCGGTATGACAGCCACTGGCTGTATGGAGCTATTTACGTTTAAATTAATTAAAAGGAAACAACGAAAAATTTTGTCTTCACACTAGCTACATTTAAGTGCTTAGTAACCACATGTGGATAGTAGTTACTGCATTGAACAGCACAGCGTATAGGATATTTTCATAAACACAGAAAGATCAGTTGGGACAATACCGGGTAGATTCTAGAATGCTAGCACCATGAAGGCAGGAATTTGTTCAGTTTCCTGCTGAATCCCCAATACCTTCTAGAACAGTACCTGGCTCATAAGCGCTCAGTAAATATTGGTTGAATGTAGAGATGTGTTCCCAGTTAGTCCAGTAGGTCACGAGGGCAGGGACTGGGTATGACTCTAGCACTGCACATGGGAGCCCAGTATGACTTCCCATCCCCTCACCAAGGTTGTGCTCAGTAGGGACAAGGAATGCGGGAGGTGGACCTGTGCTCAACTGAGCATTTTTTAGGAAAGAAACTGGCTGAAGGTGAAATAAAGCTAAAAGGGCGCTGCATTTCCATGTTCAGGCCCGTACCCCACCTCTCGTCCCACAGCTCATTGAGTATGGGATCTGGGGCACGTTGATAAAACTACCTGAGCCTCGCTGGGGAAAAGGGACTGCAGTGCCTACTTGGAAAGATGAGGAGACGCAGAAATGCAAACCCCTGATGCAGAGCTCGGCAAGTGATGGTTCCCAGCATTTCTCTTTCTGTCCCTTTCTGACTTCCTGCAGAGTTTCCAGAAGGGCTGTGCTGTGAAGGTGAGTCTCTAACTTAAGTCAGACTGTGGGGTGGAAGATAGGGGATGGGGCCATCTGTGACTGAGTACATTCCCCACCCAGAGCACATTGTGGACGCCTAGAGTCAGGCAGCTCCAGGGCCCTCATCAATGTCTATATCCCTGTCTGGCTCCCCCTGCTGGAGAAGGATTGGGCTCAAAGTCCCTGCCCTAATACCAAAGGCCATGGAGCCCTCGCAGGTCACCTCCCCTGTTTGGGCCTTAGTTCCTTCCCCTTTCTGTAGGGTGGGTTCAACAACCATTACCCATCCTGTCCTGGGGCTGGTCTGACAATTAAACAAGATGTATGAACATATAGACACGTGAACTATCTCCCAGAAGGCCAGATAGGATATAAACCAGGGCAAAGAAGAGGTTCGGTGCTGATATCTTCTTGATATCACTCAGATCTAGGCCCCTGGGACCCCAGCCTGGCTGACCCCACCTGCTTCTTCCTGAACAATGGCCTATAATGGCGGATGGGAGTAGGTGACGGGGAAGGGTGGAGTAGTGACCAAGGGGTTTGGGAAAGGCAGAAGGATACAGAAGGGAAATGTGAGAGTCTGGGAACACAGGTCCGGAATGGGAGTGGGAGGGGGTCAAAGAAAGAGGGTGGGGTTGTTGGGCGCCTGACTGGCTCAGTTGGTACAGCATGTAGCTTCTTCATCACAGGGTCATGAGTTCAAGCCTCATGTTGAGTGTAGAGTTTATTTAAACTCTACACTATATGGGGGAGGGGGGCGGTGGTGGATAGGGTTGGGGAAGAGGCCAGATGGGAGCAAGGAATAAAAGAGGGTGGACTTTGGGGGGATCACAGGAGAGCAGCCTGCAGGAAGCCAGCAGACTCTCAATGTCTGTTGGGTGACTAAAGAGATGAAGTGAAGGAAATGGATGGAGAGCTAAGAACAGAAGGTTCAGTCTCACGCAACCTCCTCCCATCAGGCTCCCACCCTGACCTGGATGCCCTTCCTCACCAGGAACACGCCATGGGCATACAAATGGATCCCCAGCTGGATTCCATTGACAATCTTCTCCCGGGCCCACTTGGGGATCCCAAAGTTGGCGATCAGGGCCATCACAGGAACTGCAAAGAACCTGAAGGGGAGGCACTGGGTCAGCAGAGACACTGCCCCTGCCCTCGTCCCCACCCCAGGGCCCAGCTCCCCTGACACACACACACACACACACACATATACACACACACACAGGGCCCATGTGGGTGCCAAACTGGAGAAAAGCCAGTGTGACCTTCAGAAGTCAGAAGTTAAAAGGGGGCAGGAATCCCACTGGCCTGGGAGATTCTGGAAGGCAAAGACTAGGTTGAATTTAACTCAGTTCCGCCCCGCCCCAAATCCCCAGTGCCTGATAGGAAAAAGATGTTCGGTGAATGAATTAACAAAGGAGCATAACAATTAAGGACTCACTGTGTATCACATATATAAATTCATTAAGTCTCACAATGATGCTATGAGGCAAGTACAATTTTCATTCCCATTAAACAGGTAAGGAAACTGAGGCCAACAGAACTTACTTGATTTGCGTGAGGTCCCACAGCTTACAAGCTTTAGAACTAGGACCTGAACCCAGGCAGTCAGGCTTAGAATTTGCCTACTGTACTGCTATGTCATGTTGAATGATAGAAAATTACAACTAGCTTTTATTGAACCCTTAACTATGTGCCAGATACAAGGCCCTTACGTATTGCCTGACGCATGCTCAAGAGAATGCTTTCTTCATGAGTAGGCAACCTGAAGCTCTCTTTTTTTTTTAATTTGGGAAAGTGATTTTTTTTCCAGGTCACAAAATGAGTCAGTGGCAGACTCTGGGACAGCTGCCTCACTGAGCAGGGCCTGAGAAATGGACAGCAGTTTCCAGGAAGCCCCAGGACCAGGAGACAGGGACGGGTTGAGGGCCCAGCATGTCTCACCAGAGGGTGTAGGCAGCAAAGAAGGGCACATAGAAGGGCTGCTTCTCCGGGAAGTGGCGCAAGGAGATGAACACGGCGTAGGAGAACCACACGTAAGCCGCCACCTGCAGCCCAATGAGCCCATAGCCCGCCGGCGACTCATACGTGTACAGTACCTGGCCCGGGTCAAAGAACTGGACCCAAAGAAGAGGGTTCGTCATAGCCCTGACCCCCTGCCCTCCTACACAGGGACCCCCAGACCCCACCCCTGGGCACCCAGGAGGCAGAGGTACTTGGTCAAGACAGAAGCAGCAGGAGAGCACAAAATGGAAACAGAAGCACATAGAGGAAGAGAATACATTAGCTACCAGGGGCCCAACAAGGGGCAAGGCACCTGCCGTGCATGAGAGTTTCATTTGCATCAACTCTTATTATCACCCCACTTCACAGAGGGGGAAACTGAGGCTAAGAGGGACAGATTTGGGCCAAAGTCAAAGCCAAGGTGATATAAAGTTTTAGAGGAGCCCCCCCAGGGATAGGTAAGATCTTCCTACTTTTCCAGAAGAGGAAACAGGCTTAGAGGGGGCAAGAATCATCCAAGGTCAGCCAGCTGGGGAGTGGAGGGCCAGTGTGCAGGACTCCTGAACTCTCAGGCATGACATTGAGCATAAATGTGACAGACAGTGAGAGACGGAGGGAGGAGGAAGAAGGCTCCACAGAGATGGTGAAGAGGGGAGGCAGGCACTCAGAGAGACAGATGGGCAGGCAGAAATCGCAGAGTGGGAGAGAGCGAGCCAGCAAGAGTGTGATGTGGGGAAGGGCTGGCAGACCGGTGGAGGAGATGGCCAAAAGCCTTGGGTGGGGTGTGTGGTGGGGAGGCAAGGCCTGGGCAGTGGTGGGAAGCACTCACCTCAGCCTCATAGATGAGCAGCACCACGTGGGTAAGGGTGTACAGGGTCATGTAGACAGACAACTTCACGGAACCCGAGTGGCTGATGCGGCCCCTGGCGGCCGGCCATGAGGGGAGACAGCAGGGGTGGGGGCTGTCAGGGAGAAGCAAGCGGCCACCCCCCAGATCCACCCGTGTGCCCTGTTCCATAGCCCAGCCACACTTCCCCCCAGCACTCCCTCCTGCCCCAGCCTGGGCACCGTGTCACCGTGAATCCCTTCCCCAGAAGGATGAGCATCAGCAGGAAGATGAGGAAGCTGGAGGAGAAGAGCAGCTTGGCTGGGAGGAGGGAGGAGAGGGTGTGTCAGACACAGGGCTCAGAGAGAGCCCGGGCACCCTTCCCCAGCCCACTTCGTTCTCACCCAAGATCTTCAGACTCTCATTGCCAATGCCGTCGGTGGCATACTGGCCCCAGTAGATGCAGAAAAACAGGAGGCTCAGGACTGAGGGGAGAATGGGCAGAGGGAGGAAAGGACAAAAACTGGCATTGGGGCAACGCTGTTCCCTAGTTCTACAATCTAGACGGCCAGAATCCCTCCTTCATCCCTATCAGGATTCTAGACCATTCCTTCCCACTGATGTCCTAGGAGACTCTGGAGTCCAGGGCCCAGCCCCTCGTCTCCAGGACCCAGATGTCCAGGCCCATAGCCACCTCCTCCCCCAGACCCAGGAGTCCAGGGCCCCAGCCCCTCCTCCCCCAGACCCAGGAGTCCAGGGCCCCAGTCCCTCCTCCCTCAGACCCAAGGATCCAGGCCCCCAGCCCCTCTTCCCTCAGACCCAGGGTCCAGGCCCCCAGCCCCTCCTCTCTCAGACCCAGGTATCTGGACCCCAGGTCCCTCCTCTGACAGCACTCAAAGTTGGGCTACTCTAAACCTCACCCTCCACTCCTGCTGCCGCCATGAACATTTTATAAGTTGTATGGAGCAACTGACGACCTTTCAGCAAATCTAGAAGAGGTAGGGGAAGGGGGTTCACAGACAGGAAAGGAGAGTAGCCCACCTCCCCCAACCCTTCCCCCCCATAACTCCCAACCTCCCACCACTCCCACCACGTGCTGGACTCACATCCAAAGTAACAGGAGAGGAAGAAGATGAGGATGAAGATGAGAAGGAAAGTCACATCTGTCTCCAGGATCCCTGCCGATTTGGTAGAAGGAGGAAAGGGTTCAGTCAGACTGGGTGTCAGCAGGCACCCCACTCTAGAGTCCCACAAAGATCCTGGCTTCCAGGTCCCCATATGCTCACCAAACTCATCGGCCGAGAAATGCCGTGTCCAGAAGGACTTGCCATTGGTGAGGACCATCTCATACTCCAGCTGCAGCCCATCTCCCTGTGGAGAGTGTGGAGGCCTGAGCAGGTAGGGGGGCCTGGGCAGCCAGGGGGCCAGCAGCAAGGCAAGGAGGAGGAGGCCCAGGTGGCCATCCCGGCCCCTTACCCCACACTTGCTGAGTGCGATGTACCACCACCTTTCGCGCACAGAGCGGAAGCTTCGGCCGCTGGAGCAGCTCAGGTAACGGGTTCCCTCCTCTGCCACTACCTGGGGAAGATAAAGAGGGTGAAGCCTCTCTGTGCAGCCCCCAAGCCCTTGGCCTTCAGCACCTGCCGACTCCCCCAGACTGGGCCCATACCTGACAGCCTGACCAGGCGTACTGGGTGGTGAGGTTGATGACCTGGTTGTTCTCGGGCCTGATCACAGACTCCTTGGCCAGGCAGTCCTGAAGAAGGCAGAGACATGGTCACCCTCTGACCAGCCTCGACCTTCCTCCCTCCCCCTCATATGCCCTCATGGCCGTCACCTTGTCCCCTGCCTTGTACACAGCTGGCCACTGGGATGGGTCATCGAAATAGAGGAGGATGTTCTGACAGCACTTGGCCTGCAGACCCAGAGATTTACAAGTTTGGCGGAGTGCAGGGAGCTGGGATGGCCCTTGCCTTGGGAGACAGAGGGAGTATCCAGCCTCAGCAAGGAGACTAGTCGGGGAAGGCTCACCTCAGGGTATCGGAAGCGGAAGTCCAGTCGGCCGTAATCCGAAAGAAAGCAAAATCTCGTCAGGAACAGCCAGTCCTGGAAAAGGGGCCCAGTCCTGCTGAGTCCTTTGAGAACTCTCCTCCACTTCACGCGCCCCCAACTTTCCTTCCCTACCCTTGGGTACCTGATTTCCCAAGAAGCATAACGGGACCAAGTTACCTCCCAAATTCTTCTGTGATCCCTTTGCCTTTTGTGTCCAGGATTCTTGCCCCAGGTGCCTCCCCTGCCCCAACTTATTTCGTCCCCTCAAACACTTCTCCCATTTTCCCAGTGCCCTGAGAAAGACCCTGGGGGGCAAGATACCCACCCCAGCCATGTTCAGTCCGGGACACCATGTGACTGCCATCCCCCCGGGAGTTATGCACACACATGACCCCCCACGGGGGTCCCAGAGACCATCTTGTCCTGGGGAATATTCCAAACGGCCCTCTCCCGGCCCTGAGCAGAAGTGTGAACTCAAGGCTCTCCGCGGAGTGAAAAGTGCTGTCCCTTCAGCACCACCTTGGCGCTCCCCCCCCACCCCCACCCAAAACTCTGACTCTCCCAACCCGTCCCTCCTCCCTGCCCAGCTCTGACCTCAATGTCTCTCCTATAACCCCCAAGTCTCTTCTCGACCCCACAGCCCCTCTCAGCCTCAACACTGACCCAGTCCCCCCCACCCCCCAACACCAGCCCCATTCCCCCCGCGGCTCCCAGGGACCGCCGGGGACGGGCAGCAGGGGGCGGGGCGGCACCCTCCTCCCTCCCTTCCCTCCCGTCCCCGGGGGCCCGGCGGGTGGCAGGGGAGGGCCCAGTGCGCTCACCTCCTTGGAGCTGAGGTTGCCCCGCACGTACTTGGCCCGGGCGCGGGGGAGCAGTGGCAGCAGCAGGAGCAGCAGCGGCGGCAGCAGGCGGCGCAGAGCGGGCGCGCGCGGGGGCTCCATTCCGCCCGCTACGGGCCCCGGCCCCGGCCCCAGCTCCGCTCCGGCTCCCGCTCCGCTCCGCTCCGGCCCGGCGACGGCGGCGAGAGCGCGCGGGCCGGCCAGCGCGCGCCCCCGATTAAAGGGGCCGCCGGGCGCCGCGCTCCCCGCCCCCTACGCCGGGGTGGCCTCGTCTGGCGCCTTCTCAATCGGTGTGAGAGAGGGCGCCCCTTTCCTAGCCTCTCAACCCCGCCCCAGCCTCCCCTCTGGGAGTGTCCCTGACACCTCTGGCTCCCCGTGTCCTACACTGAACTCCCATTCCCCCAAGCCCTTCCTCCTCCTCCAAACTGCCATCTTGGGATGACCCCCAACCCACAGACCCCAACTCTGTCCTGACCTCCCCCAAATTTAGTCCCCAAACTCCTCCTGGCTCATCCCTGCTGGCATGACAGCCATCCCCATCTGTGTCCTCCCAAGATCCCATGGGCCCCGTGAAGTGCCCAGGGAGACATAAGAGGCTGGAGAGGGCAAACCACTTGTTCTGGGTCACGAAAGACAGAGATGGCACAACCCTAGGCCACAACCACTACACTCCATTGCCTGACCCTGTCCAGTCACTGCTCACCAGGGTGTGAAACCTGCTCACTGCCTCTCAGAAGAGGTGGTGTTGTGAGAAGCCCAGACAGGACTGAAATCAACCGCCTGGGTTCAAAACCCAACATTGCCACTTTCTCATTAGACCTCAGCCAAGTCCTGTAATCTCCCAGTTCAGTCCCCTACCAGCTGGTTCCAACCTTATGGTTTCCCAGTGGGCAACGGGATCCCTGGAAAGGCTTTACAGAGTAGCATCCAAGTCCCTCAGCTTCATTTTCCTGATCAGATTCCAGCAAACATTTCTAGCTTCGTTCCTCCCCCTCCTCTGCAAAAAACGTGCTGCTCCTCAAAATATCATTTTATAAAACTTTCTAAGCCAGGGGCCAGGCAGGAAACATAAGGGTATGATAAAACACTTCGGTGTGAGCCCCATGAACAGGCGGCCTCTGCTCCTCGGTTTGAGCCAGTTGTTGCCAGAAGGGATAGTAGATCTGCTGCCAGATCTTTTCTTTCTTTCTTTCCTTTTTTTTCCCCCAGAGAAGCCAGAAATGTGTTGGGCTTTTTTGGTTTTGCTTTTGTTTTAAAGCAAACTGGTTTGTAATAGTAGGCAATTAATTCAAAAATGTAAAATGTACCTTGGGCCAAAGTAAAAGGTCTGGGGGGCAGGTTCAGGCCTCATCTCCCCCTCCTGTCATGATCCTGCAAACACAGTCCCTATGCCTGCAGGACCAGGAGCCCATCAACGGCAGGGCCTGGACATGACTCACTCTAGGTCCCAGGACAGCCTAGGAATATGGACTACATGCACATACTGTCCCATAGAACAGCATTCCTAGTATTGCCTGAAATGTTCTTTTCTCCACTACTAGTAAGTTTTTACTCATCTTAACACTTGTAAAGGTCTAGGTCTGCTCCCTCATCACTGGGGCAGAATCATCACTCCTTCCTTACACTCCTGGCATATAGTTGGCTTCACTGGGTGAACGTGTGGAACTGACTAAAGCCCCAGGTTTCCCCAGCTCTCTGGCCCCTCAAACCCTAGGAAGGTGATAAGTGACGGCATCTTCCCCTCCATCTTGGACCCAGAACTCAGAGCAAAGCAAAACTGCTATCCTTGGTCGGCTACTCACTGAAAATCAAGGGGACCATGTAGAAGGTACTTTATTGAGGTGATTGGGAGTACCCCCAGCCCAGCCTCAGCCCCCTCAGTACAGTCTCATGGGTGGAAAGGACCAGGCCTCTGGGCTGCTCTGGGCCACTACCCAGGAGAGGCTGGGCAGTGGGGCAGGAGGGCTGGGGCTCCAGTCCAGGGCAGAGGTTCCAGGCAACAAAGGTGATGGTGGCTGAGACAGGGGTTGTTGCGGCCCGACCCCCCAGGGCCGGGGAGGGGGTGGTGTGGCTACGAGCCAGATGCTTTTCAGCAGGTCAAAGGCTGTTGGGGGGCCCCAGGCTGCCCCGGATGGTGAAGGCAACAAGGGCAAGGGTGGTGGCCAGGGACCTTTTGGCTGTGCCAGGCTCACCCTGTGCACCATGGGAGTGCTGGAGGTGTGAGAAATGGCAAAGGTAAGCTCCTTTGTCCTCCGTTGCCTCCTCTGCCTCCTCTCCCCTAGGGCCTGCTCAGGGCTGCTGATCCAGGAAGGTGTCATCCTTTGGCTTTCAGGGCCTCCAGGCTTGGTCCCTGACACAAAGGAAAAAAGTATGGGGGACAGCTGAGCTAGAGCAGACAGGGGAAGGGGAATACAGGCAGCAGGAGGCAGGCTCACCTGGTAAGGGTGGCTGGAAGTCATGGAGCACCAGGGTGAGGTCAGGCACACAGCCATGGCAGGCCTGTAAGGTGCCCACGATGGCATCCCTGGCTTCTTGCACTAGGTTCCTCCTGGGGAAGGCCTGTGGCAGAATCAGCTGGCACTGCAGCTCCTCCAGCAGCTGTCCCAAGCCAGGGAGCTCCGGGGGACTTGGTGGGCCTGGGCCCGAGCCTCTAGGAACCTGGTTCTCCTTGCCCCTTGACTGCAGGGGCGGTTCTTGGGCCCGGCTTGGGCTTGGGGAGGGTTTGGTGGGGAATGAAGGGGTGCCTGGCTCCAGGGACTCACAGCTAAGCAGCCGTGCCACGTCCAGAGATTTCACTTCATGGTTGAAGAGACCCCGGTGCTCCCGGCTCAGCCGGCCCTGGGTTATGGCCACAAGCTTGGGAGCGGTAGGGGCCACAGAGAGATCCTGACTGGCCACAGGAGGATCCTGACGGGTCAATGGCCGGCGGTTGCCCATCAGGGCCTCATTGCGCTCCCGCCTGGTCTTCCGACGGCGGACACGACCAGGTTTCTCAGGCCGCTGGAAAGGCTGGGGGACTGGCCCCCGGGGGTCCATCGTGTGCTGCAAGAAAAAGCTAGGATGGTCATCGGTATACAGGTAATCAGGAACTAAAAGTGAATGGTGAGAAGAAGAGATGGTTTGGGGTGAGGTGGAAATATTACTTACAGAGATGAGATGGGAGTAAGGTAGTGGGGAGGGAGCAACTGGCAAAGGTTTGGTCAGGGAAGGAGTCAGAGAGGTCGGGTGGGGTCAAGGGAGTCGCCGTGAATGGGAAGATCCTTGGCTATGGATGTCAGGGAACAGAGAGGGTTACAGGGTGCCAGGACATAAGAAAATAGCTAAAAGATGGGGGGGGGGGGACGGAATCATGAGACCACAGGTATCTGCTGAACCAGAAAGGGATTGTGGACAGAGGAAATATCCAAGAATAGAGGAGGTACTGGAGAATGCAGAAAGAGATAGCAGAGGGAGAAAGGCAGAAGAGATAAATAGAAGAAAAGAAGTTGGAGAGGCTGAGAAGACCTTGGGAAAGCGGAAAGGGCAACGGCGGAGCTACCAGGAACTGGGGCCTAGTCACAGGAGCAGCGAGGTGGCCTAGGGTAGAAGACGAGGCAAGGGTGGGCAGTTGAGGTTAGGGAGGGAGGGTACGGTTGGTGGGGGCAGGGCGTGGAGCATCTCACCTTCTCCTGGACCAACAAATCCTGCCCCCCACCCACCCCACGTGGCTGTGGGGTGCAGTAGCTTCTTTTCCGCAGTAACCCTAACTCACGACGTACTGGGGTCTCTTCGGGGCCTCACGCTGGGCCTCCTGCATACAACGCGCATGCGTGTGCCCTCCCACTTCCTCTAGCTTCCTGCTCCCAGGACTTCCGGCTCCTGCGAGGCACGAGGCACAGGGTGCCAGTTATAGTCCCACCCATTCCAGCCTTACTTTCAGAAACATCTCTCATTTGTCCTTAGACACCTCCCATCCACCAATTGGCTGTGAGGCCCACTGGGGCCCGCCCCCTTCCCGAGTGCCGATTGGTTTAGATGTCTATTAGCGGACTTTCTCTCTCGAAAGTGCGATGAGGCGAGGCACAAGGGGAAGAGGGGCCATCGTAGTCTTTATGTGTAGCCGGTCACCAGGCAGTCACAGAATTCTTCCCCAATCAGTGTGGAGTCGTCATTCAGAGCTTGGATCTGCAGTTAGACTACCCAGCTTCAAATGCCCAAGCTGGCATGTTTGAGTTGTGTGACATGGAAAACTGTGTAACTGCCGAGACCCTCAGTGTCCTAATTTGTAAAATGGAGTTGGGAGGAGTACCTCCTTCTTCATGTGGTGGCTGTATGAAATGAGCCAATATACCTAACTTGAAACAGTTCTCGATTTGAATGAAATGAATGCCTCAAAGCTGTTTATTGCTAAGCTTTGCTTCCAGAAGCCCTTCTCTACCTTTACACTTTATCTATCTACACTTGTTCCCTCAGAGGTTTTTTTTTTTTAAGATGCATTTATCATGGGGCGTCTGGGTGGCTCAGTTGGTTGAGTGTCTGCCTTCGGCTCAGGTCATGATCTCAGGGTCCTGGGATTGAGATCCGCATTGGGCTCCCTGCTCAGTGGAGACCTTGCTTGTCCCTCTCCCTCTGCCCTTACCCCAACTCATGCTCTCAAATTAATTAATTAATTAATCCTTTTTTAAAAGTTGTATTTATCTACTTAAGAGAGAGCGAGCTTGAACAAGGGGAGGGGCAGAAGGAGAGGGAGAGAGAATCCTCAAGCAGGCTCCCTGCTGAGCGCAGAGCAGGATGCTCAGGACCCTGAGATCATGACCTGAACTGAAATCAAGAGTTGGCAGCTTAACTGACTGAGCCACCCAGGTGCCACCCCGCCCTCCCCCCCCACACACACACCCAAGCCTTTAAAAATCAAGCTATGGCCAAAGTATTTCCCATGCCCTAATAAGCTGTACTACCCTGTAATACTGCTTTCCCAGTCTTCCTGACTTTTCAAGGCCTAACTCAAATACTACTAGGAAATCTCTCACCCTCAGAGTCCTTCTCTTCCACCTCCTCCTTCTCTACTTCTCTTAATCACAACCTTGATCCTTCTCCCAGCTGTGTCTCATCTCTCTTCCCCAACACGCTGGGACGAGGCCAGGATCTGACCCATTCATTTAATATTCATTCAAGTTCTTGGTACTATGAGTCAGACCCTGTTCAGGCTAGTGGATGGAGGCAAAACATTAACATGATAAATAGGACTATCTCAGTATCAACCTACCCGGAAAGAATCAACAGATGGAAAGGTTCCATCTGGGAGTAGAGCTACAGGAATATAACCAGGAAGTTTAGGGGGGCGGAGGACCCCCCAACCTGGTCCCTGAGAACAGGAAGAGCTGGGAAGACTTGAGATCAATATGGGGCGTTGGGGGGCGACTTTAGGTGGCTTTGGCTATGGATGTAGGTTTCAGAGCCCAGACACACCTGTGGCTTTAGGGAGGGGAACGGAGGCCACGAATCTGCAAGATGAGCTGGGCGGGAGGGGCGCCAGGCTGGACCTGGGCCTTGTGGCATCTCTAGTTTCCTTTCTCTTTCTGCAGCTTCTGCTGCCCTCTTTGCAGCACCTGTGGTGTATGTAATGCAAAGATATGTAGTTTAGATTTTATGCCACAAAAACTGGTGCTTTTGAGAGGGGGGCTGGGTTGGGGGCACGAACATATAGGCTCACTAAAACCCTGGTGGTGCCTTAGCCTTTACAAGTGAGGCTCTGTTTTTCACATTTTGCCATCTTCCTTTTTTCTCCCCACATCAGTAGAAAATGGGAGCGTCCCCTCCTAGACAGGTGCGTACGAGTCACCCCCTCAAGGGATCCAGGAATGGACTCGTCCACTCACTCCCCTCCCCCCACCACCACGTGAATGAGACACACACAGAGCTAGTGATCTCTCACACACACAGAGCTAGTGATCTCTCACACACACAGCTAGTGATCTCTCTCTCTTACACACACACACACACACACACACACACACACACACACACACACACACACACACACCCCCTGGTGATCCCTTCCGCACATTTCTCGCCCTATAGCAAACGGTTTCTCCCCTCAAGGAAAGGGTCTAGATTCCACCACCGCCCCGCCAATTCTCGGCCTTTCAGGTAGTTCGCCCCTCCCCCTGACGCAGGTGTGGTGGTTTCTCCCTCCCCCGCGGGTGCTGCCTGGTCTCGCCTCCGTCCCCAGGCGCCCGGGTGCGCTAGCGGCCGCCGCCCGAGAGAGAGTGGCCTGGGCGGGAAGCGCTGGACGAGTCCACTGCACGGCCGCCGCGGGGGAAGCATGGGCTCCCGATTCCTCCCCTTCTAAGTGAAGGTTTCCGCTCCTGCAGAGGAGGCGGCGCCCGGGATCCGCCGTCGTCCTCGCTGGACTGCGGGCGTCGGGACCGTCCATTGTTGCCGGGAAGGGAGGGGTGGGCGTGGCAGAGCTCCTCAGCCAACTCTCCCGGGTCGGCCCCGCTCGCCCATCCTGCAGGAGCCGCGGCGCCAAGATGAGCGGAGAGGAGAACCCAGCCAGCAAGCCCACGCCGGTGCAGGACGTGCAGGGCGACGGACGCTGGATGTCCCTGGTGAGCGACCCGGCCCGCGTACTCAGGAGTCCGGGAGGGGCCTCGGGAGAGCAGCTGTTTGGCGCCGCTCTCTGTACGTGATTAGGAAACCGGGCAATCGGGGTGGTGCTGCCTGAGGAAGCGGAGCGAGGCGGGCCCAGAAGCGCGCGTGCCACTGACTCTCCCTTGTACCTCCCTAAAGCACCATCGGTTCGTGGCCGACAGCAAAGATAAGGAACCCGAAGTCGTCTTCATCGGGGACTCGTTGGTCCAGCTAATGCACCAGTGCGAGGTGAGGCCCGTCCCGGTCCCCCTGCCCCATCCCGGCCTGTGCCCTCCCAGACACACCTGGATCAGAGGCGGGGCCAGACGGAGTATGAGGTACCCAAAATAGCCTCAGGCAGCATCCCACACCCAAAATCTTGGTGTAAGGTGCAACATTGTACCGACAAGGAACTGTGTGACCTGTCTTTGTCCGATGGAGGCTTTCTTGCAAGATTGCCTGAGGTGAGACTCTATTGTTTGCTTAAGAGAGTGCACCGCCGGAATGGATATTCACAAAGAATGGTTATCCACAAAGCCCTAGTGTTTCTGCGAAATGAAAGTCAACTGGAATAGCTCTCCACAAAGGGGGCCCAGTTATGTTACCTTTCCACTAAGTGAGGTCAAACTGTAATGGTTTTCATCGGCTGTAAGGCTAGTAGTTCAGTGCATGACTCAAGCTGAATGGGTTTCCATAAAGCCAGTCTTGCTTCCATGAGTCTCCAGGAAAGGGAGACTAGACTAAGTTTGCATCAGGTGAGGTTTTGACCAAACTGCTTCCATAAGGCAGGGCCGGCTCTTCCTTGCTGACATTTGGTGCACACTCGGACAGAGGGCAGTGGTCCCTGCTGCTGTCGCCCCTGTGCCCACACCACTTCTTGCCCACAGATCTGGCGGGAACTCTTTTCTCCTCTGCACGCACTTAACTTTGGCATTGGCAGTGATAGCACGCAGCATGTGCTTTGGCGGCTGGAGAATGGGGAGCTGGAACACATCCGACCCAAGGTGAGCAGAGCTTGGGTGGGCAGCGAAAGCCCCCCTATAAGCGCCCCCCTTTACCTCTGCTTCCTGCCTCTCTTTCCACAGATTGTGGTGGTCTGGGTGGGTACCAACAACCATGGGCACACAGCAGAGCAAGTGACTGGTGGCATCAAGGCCATTGTGGAACTGGTGAACCAGCGGCAGCCCCAGGCCCGCGTCGTGGTGCTGGTGAGATGGGGGGGTGGTGATCATGGAAGACAGAATGGCAGTGGCCCCGGACCCCCTCAGGTGTAACCGCAGCTGGTTCTGGGGAGCAGGGCGGCAGAGCAGTGACTTTCAGGCAGAAGCTCACATCAAAGCCTGTTACAGACCCAGCAGCTGCAGTTAAGGTCACATTCAGGGACCAGTTAGCCTCTTTTGTTCAAGAAACTGCTGAAGGTTCTGGGGGTGTTGCCAGACCGAAGACAATTAACCAGAAATTGTCGGACATTCCCAGGGCAAATCCAGGCTCCATCACTTCTAGCCGGAACCTTTCCTCCTTAGAAAGAGGGATTGACCCTTTGCTCCGCTGTTGTTATTTTTAGGATTGATACTTGGAAAAGATACAAACACCCAAAAGGTTCTTGCTGAATTGGGGTCTCAGACGCAGTATCGGGAATCATCCAGCCAATCCCCCACTTTCCTGTCCCTAGTGTATTTCACAGCTGGGGACTCTGTGGTGAGGGTGAACTGTTTGGCCCAGAGGACAGATGCCGGTAGGATGTCTCCTCACAACTCTTGGTGCCCTTCCTCAGGGCCTGCTTCCGAGGGGCCAGCACCCTAACCCACTTCGTGAGAAAAACCGACGGGTGAACGAGCTGGTCCGAGCAGCACTGGCTGGCCACCCACGGGCCCACTTCCTGGATGCCGACCCCGGCTTTGTGCACTCAGACGGTACCATAAGTCACCATGACATGTACGATTACCTGCACCTGAGCCGCCTGGGCTACACACCTGTCTGTCGAGCCCTGCACTCCCTGCTTCTGCGTCTGCTGGCCCAAGACCAGGGCCAGGGGGTCCCCCTGCCAGAGGCCACACCCTAAGCATTCTCCCTCCCCGACATTAAATTTTCGTTCCTCAGTCTCCCGTTTCTTGCTTTATGGGACAGCCCTTCTGGGTCCCTCCATCTCGACCTCGACCTCTGTGACCCCGGAGCTCCGGAAGGTGTTCTGTTTCTGCCCAAAGCAGGGATCGGCCGATCCATCCAGGCCCTCTGATTCTTGTGGAGTCTGGCAGGTTTCTACTACCAGTAACACTGCACGCAGACCCCACCCATCAGTAACACACTGGGTGAAGTCAGTTTGCCCACTCTACCCTATACGGTCAAGGTTAAGTAAGAATTCTGGAAACATAGTGACCCAGCAGTCAAAGCCCAGCCAAAGCTGTCCTCCCCTCTTTACAGCAGATCTCCTCCAGGCTGGAACTTCTGGTGCTCTGGTCTTAGCTTAGATGCCACTTCCTGCAGAAGCTTCCTGACCCCCCTCCCATCGCAGGTAGTCCTCCCTCCACACGGCATGGGTATTCATCTCGCCAGGGAGGCACCGTCCACAGGCTGGCCCTGAGGGTTGCAGCCTGAGAGGCTCCTGCTGCAGTGCTGGCTCGGGCCATGTGGGGGCAGCAAGAGGCACCGAGAACAGCACTGTACCCTGCCCAGCACCTCGAGGCTCAGACCTCTCAGATCCAGCTGAGGCTTCCAGGGTGAACTGCCCACCTTGTAGAGCCTCATCTCACACCTTCTCCAAACCCCCTCCTGTCGGATGTCTGCATAAGACGCAGAGTAGCCACAGTGACCCCCCCAAGCACCAGGGGCTGCTCAGTCCAGAGTGAGCCGGGGTCCTCGGCCCAGAGGGTGTGACCTGGCATTGCTCCCTGCAGTGAGGGGTGTGTTGGGGGGGAGCAGACAGCCAGTGTATAGCTTCTCGCCCATCTGGAGGCAGGACCAGCACAACCCACACCCCTTCTCCCTGTAGAGTGGGCAGCCACACAGGTGTGTTAAACAGCTTTAATTTCGGTCATTTCGGCTTCTCGGCACAGTAAGAAATATTGCACATGATCAACATGTTTTGTTCTGGGGATGGGGACAAGGGTAGGGGGAATCACCTTCTTAGAAAGTACAACCCAAGTTGGGAGGGCAGAGGGGGTGGGGAGAAAACCCTCCCCATGCCTGTGGCAAAGTGCAGGAGCCCCCACCCCAAACTAACCTGAGTCCAGCCCCTCTGGGGAAAAAAGGGGTGCATGAACTCCCCCTACTCCACAGGCACCTCCCTGTGGCCCAAGGCCCACACTACCCACCAGCTTGTAGCCCTCACATGAGCCATTTTGCATAAAGTACAAGTGAAAAGGTCTGAAGGTAACACACTCCAGGTTATATACAGGGGCTCGGTGGAGGGAGACTGTGCCCCTGCTTCCCCTCAGCTGCCCCCCATCACAGGGAGAAAGCTGTGGGGGGAGGGGGATAGACAAGAGGAGCAGGCCTCATTCCGCCCAAAACTAAAAAGGACGAAATGGCTTTATTGGGGAGGAGGGAACCATCCTGCCCCCCCTCCCCGATTCCTGCCACCTACATACTGTCCATGTCCTGAGGGGCGTACTGTGGGTCCTGGGGTCTTCTTGGAGCCCTCACCTGCCTGTGGCAGCTGTGGAGGGGCCGGGGGGCGGGGGGGATGGCTGGGGGGGGCCCTCCCAGCCAGGCTGTCCGGGACCCGGCTCCGGAGGCGGAGGCAGTGGCGGGGCAGCTGGAGCTGTGCCAGAGTCCGAGCCAGGTGAGGTGGGGTCAGGGCCCCCAGCAGGGCTGGGAGTGGGGACAGGGGCAGCAGCAGTGCCAGTGGGGGGCGGTCCAGGAAGGGGGGCCTCAGCTCCAGGGGGCTGCTCCGTGGGAGTGGCCGCCTGCATGATCTTCTGGCGCACCTCACGGATCTTCAACTGCAGACACACCTTGGAGGGGAAGATGTCTGCGTAGCGGGCCTGGAAAGCTGCCGTGGCCTGGGCTGGGGACAGAAGGACAGTGGCGAGTGGGGAGGCCAGGGTGAGAGGAGCAGGCAGGACCTCTGCAAGTGCCCGCCAAGACGCAGAGCCACGCTCACCTGATGGGAAGAAGCCATGGTCCTGGAAGAGCTGCATGACCAGGGCCCGGCGCTGGTCCAAGGTACGCCGCAGGGAAGAGTATGGCACCTTCTCGTATTCCAGCTCCCCGAGCACATCCTCTGCTTCCGTACCTGGGAGTGGAGCAGGCGGCAGGTTCTTGGCACTGCAGCAGCCGGCCCCTGCCCCCGCCCGAAGTGTCCACCCAGCCCTCACCAAATTCTATTCCACATCAGAGTTCAGAGAGGTCACCTGCCTCTGGACCCTATCAGACTCCAGAACCCCCCCAATCCATCCTCAACCCGCCATCCTTCCTCTCAGCGACACCCACCCCACCTCTCCTCTGTAACCCCATCTCCAAGACCCCACCCTTCCTGCAGGTGCTGGGTCCCCCATAGCTCCGCCTGCCTCGGTGCCGGCACCTGTACGGTCAAAGGTGAAGATGTCCCCCTCGCACTTGGCACTCTTGGGGGTGTTGGGCTCTGAGCTGCAGCTGGAGCGTCTCCTCATCTTGCGCTTGGGCGAGGTGGGGTCCTCGGGGGCCGAGTCCAGGTCTGGTCCAACAGAAGCAGGCTCAGCAGAGGTGGCCCCCATCTGTCCCCCGCCTTCCCCTGGTGGCCCACACTCGCCTACCGGTAGAGTTCTTCCTCTTCTTGCGGTAGGAGCCCAGGATGGCCCGGGGCGAGGTGGCCAGAGACTGCAGGGTGGGCGAAGGCAGCACCTCCTCAGGCCGAAACTCAGGCAGCTCAGCAAAGCGCTCTTCGAAGTCCACCTCTGACAGGACCCTGCTGGAGAGCCAGTAGGGTCACCTCTGCCGTCCCGGGCTGCAGCTGCCCCCCTCTCCTGCCAGCCCCGCACACGCTGCCGCAGACCCCAGCCCATGCTCACTTGTCCACAGAGTCAAAGGTCTTCTTCAGGGGCGGGGGCCGCACCTTCACCTTCTTGCCGGTACCAGCAGCCTCCTTGCGCTCAGGGGTGTCCCCAGCTGCCCTCCCACTGCTGCCCTCGCTGCTGCTGCCGCCGCTGCCACCGGGGGCTGAAGCCGGAGCTGGCGCTGGGCTGGGAGGGGTGGGAGGCTCCCCACGGCTCTCCAGACCCAGCCCAGGGACTCGCCAGTCTGAAGATGAAGAGCTGGGGAATTTGCTGGCCTGGGGTAGGGACAGCAGAGAGATGGAGAATACCAGGTTCAGACTCAGTGGTGCAAAACCCAGAATGACAAAGAGGTGGGATGCTGACTGACCCAGACGTAGAGTCTTGGAGAAGACCCAGTCTTCAGACAAGCAAAAGGAACAGAAGAGGCCCAGCTCCACCGCACCCCCGACCTCCACCCCCGGGGGGAAACAAGAACATGGGTCAGACAGGTGTGCAGGGAACGGAAATGGAGCAGAAAAGCAGATGATGGACTGACACGCAGAGCCAGGCAGCAACAGGAGCCCCCAGGGCCTGCTGAGCGCTCACCACAGTCTCGGGGCCCTTGGTGCTTGTCCGCTCTTCAGCAGGCGGGGGAGGCGGGGGGCTGCTCCGGGCCATGGGAGCCCAGGTCTCTGGGGGTGGTGGAGGGGCCGGTGTCGTCGGCTGCCCCTCAAGCTCAGCCTCAGGGGGAGGGGGCTCCCGGGCTGGGCCAGGTTCCAAGGGCTGCCGAGCTGCAGGGCCTGACCGCCCAGGGGCACCTGCCTCAAAAGAACCCACGGGAATGCTGGCAATGGCCGCCTTCACTTTCTGGGGGGCCTTGGGGGTGGGCCGCTGGGCCTTGGGGGCCACTAAGCTGTAGGTCATGGAGCCTGCTGGTGGGGAGAAAAGCATTTGCTGAGCCAGGCCTGTCTGGAGCCCTTCTCCTGGGTTCCCCAACTCACCCCACCCTGGGCTGGCCCAACACCCACCTGCAGCATTAGGGAAAGGGCTGGTAGGGGCCGGGGTGGCAGTGGCAGGGGCTGGTGGGCCCTTCGGCAGGATGGTGGCAGCAGGTGGGGTGGTGCTAGTGGCCACGGTGTAGACCAGACCCGGGGGAGCCTGGGATGGCTGGGCTAGGGGTGCTGAGGAGGTGGGTGCAGGGCTGCCGGGGTAAAATGCAGTGATGACGGGACCTCCGGGGGCTGTGCAGGCTGGCGGCAGCTGGGGGCTGGGCACTGGTGACACGCCCACCTGGCCAGGAGCCAGCAACGGAGCTTGGCCTGCAGGGACAGAGACACAGGAGAGGCAGGGGCCCCAGTTAGGGCCTGGGCTGCCTCCGCACCACCCTGGGTCCCCAGCTCTGCCTGCCACACTGCCCCTCACCTGAAAGCAGGGGCTGCACAAAGGCGGGTCCGCTGGGCCCCAGCGAGGTGAAGCCTAGGGCTACCGAGCTCGTGGGCCCATACGAGGTGACTGTTCCAGCCTGGCTGGATGTAGGGCTGGTGCCCAGGGGCAAGGCGTGCCCACCCGCTGACTGCACGTAGGTGATTCTGCCGCAAGGAGAGGAAGGGGGAGGAGTGAGGTGAGCTGCCCACCCCCGCCAGACCCTTCTCTGGCCTGGCCTCCAGGTGAGGGCTCAGCTGCCATTACCTGGTAGAGGAGGGCAGCAGGACCTTCTGAGGCTGGGAGGTGGGTCCGGAGAGTGTGGCTGGGCTGAGGGGCGGCACCAGGCCGCTGGGTGTGCTCACGGGCACCGGAGTCAGCTGGATGATCTGTGGGTAAGGGCACCCACAGGCTGGGGTGAGCTGGGGACTTGGAAATGGGGTGGGAGAGTGACCCAGACCTAGAAAGGTGGGTCTCAGCAAAGACAGGGAACACAAATTTTAGAATTAAGACAGAAAGGAACAAAGAAAACAGCAAGGCATGTGAAACACAAAGGAACAAGGTGCAGCCACTGAGAGCAGAATTGAGATGCACACAGACATTGAAGTACGCAGAAAGACACAGTCACGGTCCTAGAGACAGTTCAAGAAAGACATATGAAAAGGGAAAAAAGCACGAGAGATCAAAGGAAAGACACAGACACCATGGCACAGAAACCAACACCCAGGAGGGGAGGGGACAGGAACAGGAGGAGCCAGGACGCCCTTACCTTGCTGGGTGGCTGGGCCCCGTTCTGCACAGGTACTGAGAAAGGCGGGCTCACCAGGGGCAGTGGCTGGCCAGCCCCTCCACCCCGCACGGACATGCTAGGGGCCGCCAGGGGCACCAGTACCTTCCCGGGCAGCAGCTGGGCTGAGCCACCCGGGGGCGGAGCCTGTACAGGAGACACCGACTGGGCTGCAAAGGGAGAGAGAAGTTGCCAGAGAGCTACACAGGCCTGGGGCCCCTCTCCTTCCCCACTCAGCCCAAGCCTCACCTTTGGGGGGCGGGGCAGAGGGTACAGACTGCAGGATGGGGATGCCAGGGGTGGGTGCGGTGGCCGCCAGAACTTTGCCGTTGGTGGAGGTGCCCGGGGGGAGGGTGAAACGGATGCTGGTGGTTGGTGCGGGGCCGCCAGGAGCTGCTGCCTTGGTCCCAGGGGCTGGTGCCGGGGCAGGCGCCACCTGAAGCTGCTGGGGCAGCGTGGGCAGGATGTACTGCACCTGGGTGATTCCCCCAGCCTTGCCCAAGGCGCCCGGCTGCAAGATGCCCAGGGGCACTGGCCCATTGGGGCCACTCCCAGCGCCTGCTCCAGAGCCTGTGGTGGCTCCACTGCCAGGGGCCCCCTGGGCTATGAACTGAACAGCAGGGGGCGCTGGGGCCCCATAACCCGGTGTGCCCACCAGCAGGTTGGTGACTGTGGCAGGGGCCTTTCCTACGGTACCGAGGAGGGGCCCAGCCACTAGATGTGGGGCCGGCGAGGAGGCTGCTGCCGACTTCTTGTCCGAATACACTAAGCTTACACCCAGCGGGGAGCTCCCTGGCGCCCGGGACCCCGTGACCGGCTCAGTCCTGGCACCCGCTGTGTCGTTTGGAGATGCCTCAGCCCGGCCAGAGGTGGGGAAGGGCTTAGAGGCGATGGGCACAGGAGTGCTACTGACAGGCCGCACCACATTGGTGACCATGGTTGCAGCTGGGCGGGACAGGGGGGCTGTTGGGGCCCCATAGGCCAGTGACGGGGCTGGGGCCGAGGGCATGCGGGTTCCGCTGCCTTCCCGTTCCTCCTTATTTGGGGGCAGGACCAGCGTCTGCAGGACACTTCCTCCCCCGCCAGGAGGTGCTGCAATGACCGAGGGGCCTGGTGGCTCCAGGCCTCCCACACTTTCAGGTCTCTTGCGCCGGAAGGCGGCAGGATCCGATGGGAGGAACCGGGTGGCCTTGGAAGGTGTCCCTGGGCCCCCAGCCCCAGGAGGTGGGGGTCGTAGTGGGCCTGCCGTGCTGCCCTGACCTGACTCCTGGGCCTTGAAGGTCCCTGAGCCCAGTGGGAAGGAGGTGGCGGCTGAGGCTGAGGAGGAGGCAGGTGAGGACGAGGAGGAGGACGACGACGGGGTGGGCCCGTAGCCTTTGCCAAAGGCTGGAGGTGATGGATCCGGGGGCCCTGGGGGCTCAGGGTCCAACGGTGGGCGGCAGTGGGTAAAGGAGGAACGAATCACAGGTGAGAACACCTTCCGGCCAAAACCCTAGGTGGAAGGAGGGGACACGACCACATCAAGGGAGCCCGCACACCCACAACCTGACCATCCCTCTCCTGCCTGGCAGCGAGGCCAGCTGAAGGCCTCAGTTCACCCAGTCTATGACCCAATTCACCATGCCCTCTTTGGGCCTTAATCTCTCTGTAGTGATGCACACAAGAGCACACATCTCCCCCTCCTGGGACCATGACAAGATAGCGCCAATTCCCCAGCTCTCACCTTGCTGCCCTCTGGGTCCTCCCCGGAGCTGTCTCCGCTCTCGCTGTCAGTCACCCGCTCCTTGCACTTGAGGTCAATGTCAGTGGCGCCAAAGCCGTCATCAGCTGAGGGAGTGAAGAGTATTGGCAGAAGGGCTGGGTGTAAGACTGTCCAGGAGAGACAGCACGGAGCCCAGGCCCTGGCCTCAACCCCTTTTGCCAGCAGTAACTGTTGTCCAAGAACGCTGTTCCTCCGCCTAGGGCGTGCCCACCTGCCCACCGGGGGAGCCTAAGAGCATGCAGGTACCACCACCTAACACTGTGCCCCATGGCCTGACCATCCACGCCCCTGTCCTCCTGGTTTCCTGCCTGGCCAGGAGCTTCCCAAGGGCAGGGCTGGGCTTACTCAGTAGGGCCTGAGCTGAACATGCCTGCAGTCATAAACAAACATGCAAGACAAGAAAGAAGAAAAACCTGAGACCTGTATCAACTCTTTGCCCACCCAACAAACCTTAGCCTGCTGTTTTCTGGGCAGGATTCTAGCCCCTGCAACTGCTCACCAATGACATCATCGTCTCCCTCCTCCTCACAGATGACCATGCGTTCCTCGTCACTGGTCATGTCCTCACTGGCTGCACGCTGGGAACGGGAGGCCCGGGTGGGCAGCAGCGGGGGTCGCCCGCCAGCAGCCAGGGCACCTCCCTCACCAGAGGCTGAGAAGGGGCCTGGAGCCCCATACTGGGTGGAAGGCTTTGGACCAGAATAGGATGCGGGGCCGGACACCATCTGCAGGGCGGGCACCAGGAGAGTTCAGTGGGGGCCATCACCTGGGGGCAGCCCTCCCTGCCCAGCTCCCCTGCCCCCGGACCTGAGTCAGTTCCTGTAGTGCCTGGCTATCTACTTCCCCACCATCCAGGCTGTGGACCCCACTGTGGGAGAAGGCTCGGGGCCGGGCTGAGCCAGGTCCCCCCACTGTGTGCAGACGCTCTGTCCCACAGGAACCACTTCCTGGAGCCTTGGTATCCGAGCTCAGGAGTGTCTGGGCTGCGACGGAGAGGAGCTCCGAGGACACTGCACAATATAAGGAGAGAGGTGTCACAGAGTCAAGAAGCCTTTTAGCGGCACCCAGGCTGTCCACAGATATCTCTAGGTCCTGGGCAAAAGAAATTTGAAAATCCTGGGCTACCTGGCAACCACCAGCCTGGCATTTTCTAATGGATTGCTCCTCGGGAGGCAGGCCTTCTCTGAAGGCAGTGCGGTGCTCGCTTGCTAATAACCATGGACCTGAGTCTCCATCCCCATATCTCAGAGAGGAAGCAACCCCACCTTCAGAGAATTGCAGGCCCGAACCCACAGGTCACTCCAAAAACGTGCCTCAGAACAGTGCTATGCAGGCAAGACACTCTGTCAGCAAAAGCAGCCAACGAGGGGCTTCCAACTATGGTTCTGGAAATCAATCAAACTGGGGTTTAAGCTTTGGCTCTACCATTTACTAGTCTTCTACAAATTCCAACAAGTGACTCTGCCTAAGTCTCACTTTCTTTCTTTCTTTTTTTTAAGACTTTATCTGTCAGAGAAAACACAAGCAGGACGAACGGCAGGCACAGAGGGAGGGAGGATGCAGGCTCCCCACTGAGGAGGGAGCCCGATGTGGGGTTCAATCCCAGAACCCTGGGATCATGGCCTGAGCCGAAGGCAGCCATTTAACTGAGCCCCCCAGGCGCCCTGAGTCCGTCCTCTCATCTGGAAAATAGGGGTATGACTTTCAGAAATAGAGCTTATACTCCCCTTGGTGCCTGGCATGTAGTAAATGCTCAGTAAATGACAACTAATAATGAAATGACTGACTGGAAACTCTTATCTGTCTGGACCTCCCCGGCTCTTTTATATGAGAAAACTGCCAGTTCCCTTATGGGTCAGGGTCTTCAAATGAAATGATATCACATAGGATTCTGGGGCAAGGGCTGAGCAAACAAGGGGGTAGCTGGCACCTCTCAGGGACGGAGGGGGCAGGGCAAGTCAACCAAGGAGCCGACCAACCTCCAGGGGCAGCGGCAGTCCCCGTCTCCGACATGCTCCGCTCCCGAGTCTCCTTGTGTCCTCCTGCTAGCCCCAGGCTTGCAGGCTTGGCCTCTGAGCTGGACTTCTTCCGGTCCTTGTTGCACCACTTCCAGTCTGGGTGAGCCTTAAAGTGGGCCTCTTTCACCTGCCGGGAGAGAGAGGAGGGACCCTCCACTCACTTATCCCACCAGAGAAAGCTGGGGAGGAGCCAAGAGGAAGAGGCATTACCTGGAAGGCCAGGTCATGGTACTTCTGCTTCTCCTTGGGCCCCAGGGCGTACCACCACTCGCCCAGAATCTTGCTGACGGTCCGGTTGTCCTGGTTGGGGTGACGCTGGTGGACCAGGGCCCGGTGCCGCTTGCTGAAGATCATGAAGGCGTTCATGGGCCGCCGGATATGGTCCTTCTCCCGCTGCAGCACACAGAGGCCCGAGTGGGATGTTAGAACCACGAAACAGGCTTGGGCAGCCAGAGGGCAAGCTGGGGACAGGTATAGAGATGAGGCACCTTGTTGGGGCTGCGTCCATCCTTCTCCGAAGAGGAGTCTCGTTCCTTTGGCAGGGCACTGAGGGACTGGGTCCGGCGTTTCCCGGGTGGCAGGGGCAACTGGATCTCAGGAGACATGATGGAGAGGAAGCTGTGGCGGGAGTGGCAGGGACAGTAAGGGCCCCATCTCTGGTCACCAGCCCCCCCCCCCCACTTCCCAAGCCTCGTGGCACTCACGCATCATCATGGTCACTCTCCGTCTCACTGTCCAGCCGGGGCTCTCCTGGAGGGCCAGGGGCCTCCTCCTCAGTGGTGGGAGGGGGACCCTTTCCAGGTTCCACCACCCCCAAAGTGTGGGGGGGTCCGGGCCCTGGGCTCTCAGGGCAGGTGGCTCCAGGGGGCCGCCCGGGATCAGCATTCCCTGTCCCACCTGGTGGCTGCTCATGAGCGACAGCCGCCGACTCAGCAGGTTCTGGGGGCGGAGAGGCAGGTCAGAGGGCTCTTGGGCTCCCTGGACGCTATCCCCATGTGTTCTGCGCCCCCCCACTCCTCACCTTTGCTCTGGGTGGAGGCCACTGGGTGGCTGGCAGGTTGCTGGGCCTCACTTGGCTGCACAGAGGGGTCGGGCTGGCTGGGGGCCAGAAAAGGGACTAAGGAGTGCCAGGGGAACACGGCAACAGAGCGAGGTTCCACATTTGTCCACACTGTGGGAAGAAGCCAGCTAAGCTGTGCAGGAGACCTTGGCCTTGAACTCCAACTCAAGCTCTTTTCCACCCTGGATGAGGTGGCTCCACGCCTCCTTCACACCCCCTTCCACTATCCCAGAGCCTCGTGGGCTCGTGCGTGCAACATCACTCAGGAAAAACTCCTCCCTGTAAGATTCCCAGGTTTTACACGAAAGAAAACAGAAGCTGGGAAGGGAAATACGCCTCACGCCCCATTCCCTCCCCCACCTCCACCAGCCCTGCCACCAGGGACCAGGCCAGAGGAATGACTGGCTCCTGTCACAAACCAGGCCATGTTCAACTGCCATCTCATACTCCCAAGGCCCCAAAACCTGAACAGGGCTAGGAACTCTCCCCAGTCATGCCACGTTCCCAGCCCCCTAACTGACATAGTCCCTTATCTTCACCTCCTACTCCCTTTTTCTCTCTTGAGGAGACCATGCTTGGTTTCCCCTTCTCTTCCCTCTCCATTACCCACAAGGTGTGGGGTCTTAAGTCTTTCTCCTTCCCTCCCTCCCTATACCACAAACCCCAAGGAGCCAGACCTGCCTTTCCAGGGCTGGGCACAGGTGGCTCCAGCGTCTCCCCCGTCCCTTAACAGAATCTACTGCCCACAAAGAGGTCTCCCAGCCCCCCTCCCTCTCAAGCTCCGAGCTTATCCTGGGTGCAGCGTCCAGCCTCTTTGCCCAAAAAGGGGAGGGTGTGGTAAACCCCTTGGAAAAAAAGGCACCGACAATGAGGCAGACAAGAGAACTGTTACAAGTCTGTGCACAAGGAAGACAAAAGTGCCAGGTGTTTTCTTGAGAATATTCACAGGAAACCACTTCCCTCCCAGAAGGCCAGTTCCAGGGGTCCCACCTTCTGCCCCAGGAGCTGGGTGGTAGCAGGGTTAAGCCCTGGCCTGGGACCCATCCCTGGCAGGACTCCTGGAGCAGGCCTATGTTAGGAGTGGGCTGCCCTCTCACTGCTGGCTCCCTGGGGGAAGTGGAACCAGCTGAGGAGGCCCCTGCGAGGGAAGAATATGAAGAGAGAAGGGAAACGCCCTAGCCTTGGTCTCCATCATTCCAGGCCTCCCCCTGATCCAGATCAATCTGACCTGGGATGACCCCTCTATGCCTTCAAAAGCCTGGACTAAGAGAGCTCTATAGGAAATACTAGCCTCGAGACCTCATTCTGCAAGGGGCTGACAAAAGAAAAAGTAGATGTCAAGTCAACAGAAGAGGGATAAGGAAGCCAACACTGGAGGGGGTCTCAAGACGCTCTAAGAACCCTGTCCCCAATCCCTGGGGCATTGGGGACCACAAAAGCCTGCTTGGCCCTCCAACCCCAAGGACCTCGACCTGTCCCTCTCTTCACCAAGATCTTTCTTATTGGGCCTCCTCATCTGCTGGGTGGGGAAGAAGGGGACCAGCAGACAATGGGGGAAGAGTCCTTTAGTCTTGCCCCTCAAGTCCTCTTCAGTGCACTATGGTCCAGGTTCCTGGGTCCCTCCTTCTGCCTCTGCAAAGCACACCACACACACTCCAGCCCATCACTCTGCTCTAAGCAAGCAGTGCCTCACTCACTTCTCAAACCCTCTTCTTAGCCCCACTACTCCATCACATTCCCTTCCCCCTCTGTTCCACACCTAAGACCAGCAAGTCTCATGCTGCCCCTATCCTGATCCACGCTCCCAAGCCAGTTACTCTGCACCCCTCACCTCCAATGACAACGGACCGTGCCACCCCATTACCCAAACACCACAGCTGTCCCCAGCTACTCCCCTCGCCTCACTCCCATCACTCCCGCTACACTCCCACCTGCCGTCACTAACCGCTTGGCCCAGCTGAGCTCTGTAACTTTCCCGTCACCCCTGTACTCTGCCTCTATCACTCTCGTACTATACCCCTATCACCATTACGCCGCACTTAGCACCCCGACACCCTGACCCCTGCAGTCCCAGGGCCCAGGCTCTACTGACCGAACATGCCGAGGCCACGCGAGGCCGCGCCGGACGCGGGCACCAGGGGCCTGTGGGCTGAGTACATGGTCCGGCGCGGGGGGGCCCGGCCGGGGCTCGCGCCTCCTCAGCGGCCGCCGCCACTCCGCCCGCCGCCGGCTCCTCGGCCGTCGCCGCTCGGGCCCGGGGGGAGCTGGAGGCCGTCGCCGCATGCCCCCCCCGCCGCCCCCCTCCGGCCGCCCCACTCGGGGGGGGGTCTCTGCCGGGCGCGCCTGCGCACAGCGCCGCCTGCCTCCCGCCGCCCGGGGGGCGGGGGAGGTCAGAGCGCGCCGGCCCCGCCCCGCCCCCCGGCGCGCGCGGGGGCCGTCACGGGGCGCGCGGCACAGGGGCCATCGGCGCCGCCCCCTCCCTCTCCCTCCTCCCGCTTGGTGCCCGGCGGGCGGGGCAGGCGGGGCGGGGCGCGGCGCGCGTGCGCGGGGGTGGCCCCCTCCCTTCTCCTCTCGCTGGCTCGCTCCCTCCCTCCCTCGCAGCTCCCGCGGGTAACGGCTCTGGCCCCGCGCGCCCCGGCTGCCGGTGCTGCCGCCCCGCCTTTCCGGGCTCCGGGCCCGCGGCTCAGCGCCGGGTCGACCTTCGGCTCCGAGCGGCCAGACGGACCAGCGTGCGTGCGTCCGTGCGCTCCGAGCGAGCCCCGCGCAGAGCCACCGCCGCCTCCCCGCCCCGCCACTACTACGCGCTCCCCTCCCCCCGCCGCACCTCCCCCCGCCCCTTCCCCGCTTCCCCCGCGGCCTTCCGCGCAAGCCCGGCCCCCCGCGCGTGAGCCCATTGGCTGCCGCCGCCGCGCGCGGGTCAGGCCCCGCCGCGCCCGCCCCCATTGGCCGCCCCGGGGGAACGTCAGTCATATGCAAATAAGGAAAGGGCGGGGCGGGCTCCGGTTGGCCCCAAGCCGGCCCGGGGCGGGACCGCGGGAGGAGGGTGGCAGGGAGGGCGCACTGCAGTAAAGGCAGCGAGCCAGGGGGGCGGTTCGCAGCACCGCGCTGCGGAGGCCCCGGGGTTGTGTGTGGTGCTACGTGTGTCCAGTCCACGCGAAGAACACGCTCACGCGCGGCTTGGCCCGCCTCCCTCACGCCCGCCTGAGCGCGCACGGCTCCGCAGGGCAGAAGAACTGCGCGGTAGGGCTACGCGAGCCACCGGGAGCCCTTACCAACTCAACACCAGCTGACTCTTCCCCCACCACACACACACACACACACATACACACACACCCTTTCATAGACGGAGTTTTCCTGCCACACCCATTATTTCATACACACCCCACGGTAACATGTACCCTTGGCCTTACACTCACACTGTCACACACGAAGTCACACACCTTGAACACCTGCTCACATGTCTGTACGACCTCCCACATTCCCTGTCCATCACTCCCCACCCATCATCATACACTCGTTCTCACCCATCCTCCACATCACCCATTTCATACACGCCTTGTCATACATGCTTCACCAACGCATATTCTCATTGCCAGCCCACATGAATCATCATACAAACAACATATCAAACAGGCAGCATTATCTCACACATCTCATCACAAGCGCTGCTTGTCCATCACACACACATACACACACCCCCACCCCACATCCCTCCCACACAACCACACACACTCTTCCATCTTCACACACCCTCATGTGGCCTTCCTGGCAACTCCCGTCCCCAATACAGGCTAACTCTCATAGATGCCATTGTACTGAACCCCCACACGCTACCTAAACTTAGCCCAGTAAGCACTACTTCAGTACCCTGGCCCCCCAGGGATACAGAGCACCATGGTCACTCACTGGCCTGACACTTAGCAGCCACCTGGGACCCTCCATGTCACAGTAAGGCAGTGGGAGGCAGCAGGGGGTGGGGGCACAGAGCACCACCGTGGGCTGGCCCTACCACTCTAGGCTGGGAGCCACCCCTTCCAGAAAGGGGTGGAAGGAGGAAGAAAGGAAATGAACACTGGGGCTTCAGTGTGCTGGGAGCTTGAATGTATTATGAGGCTCGTTGAATCCTCACAGCCACTAGGGAGGTACATTTTATTATGCCCATTGTTCAGATGAGAAAATGAGGCTCAGAGAAACTGAATAAATTGTGCAAGATCATCCCTCCAGAACCTAACAGCCCAGTGCTCCAACTCAGCTGCTCTTTCCACTACTGAAAATTTAACCTCGGGGTGGACCCAGGCAGACACTCCCAGACCTCCGGGAATATGGTCAGACAAGGATACAGAGAGAACTACAGAAAGGCCAGAGAGTACCCACAGAGACATATGCAAGAGTCTGGGGTCCACCAGGGAGAGAGTCAGAGGCTCTGGATCACCCAAGATGGGCCCTGGGGTCACATCCAGTAGAGGCAGAGGCCTGGGGTCACACCCGGGCAGCTTTTAAAAGTTGCACAAGCTCCAATGGACAGAGTGGGCTCCTACACAGGTGGAGTCAGCGACAAGCACAAACAAATCCCTTTCCCAGCCTGTTCCGTCCACAGATAGAGCCGAAGGCATGGAAAGGGTACAGAAACCAGTAATCTGGGCCCAGAGGGGAAGGGAAGGTCCATAGCCCTCTGACCTCCAGAGACTGCAGGGCCAGACACTTGGCTGTGAGCCTGGAGGGGGCCACTGGAGGGACTATTAGGTGACTGCCCCCTCCTCCCTATGCAGCCCCAGACTCAGACCCTCCATTACCTCACTGCCCCAGGGACTGCAATGTGAGGCAGAAATCAAGGCTGAAATCAATGTGGCCCGCTATCTCCCCACCGCTGCCCCCTCCTCTCCCCACCGGTGAGTCACCTACTGAAAATTAACCCCTTCCCTACTGCAACGCAGCCCAGGACAGAGCTCAGAGAAACATTGCCCCCAGTTCTCCCACTTCTGTAGGGTGAGAAAAAGAGCAAGGCCTGGCATAGCAGGGAAAGAGGGCCCCACACATCTGGGAGGGTTGCACATCTGGTAGAAGACACAGTGCCCACATAGGAGGGATGGGAAGAGGCCCCTTACAGGGTAGGGTACAGCCAAGTGGGGACCCAGCCTGGCAGGGAGGGGCCGGAATCCGGGCGGGAAGGGCCCCCCTGCCCTGGGCACTGGGCCAGCCCTATACTTAGCTTCCATTGTTCAGAGTGGAGGAACCCTGGGTGGGGGTGATTAGAAGTGGAGAAGAGGGAGCAGGTCCTAACCCCAGACAGCTCCATCTCTCCAGCCATCCTCAACCCTAACTGGGGCCTCTCTAATTGGGAAAGGCTGAGGGGGTTTCCCAAACCAGGGCCCCAGCCCCATCTGAGAGGAGGTGCAACACCACCCTTCACTCAAGGCAGGTACCCCCTACACCACCCACCACCAATTCCACAAAAGGTTTGGCGCCAAACATCCCCCGCGGCACTACCCCGCCCCCTAGCCCAGGGACAGGGAGCCCAGACAGAGACACCAACTGCCACCCAAGGTGGCACAGGCTGAGGCCTGCCCAGAGGCCTGGGGCTTACAGCCAGGGATGCTGACAGACTGAGGGACAGGCAAATACACTCTGAACTCACGGGCCCATTTATTGAGCCCCAGAGGCACCGCACCCCTGTCCCCCGCGGCTCCCCACCCTGCTCTACAGGCCTGGGTCCCCGCCTTGGCTCACCACCCCGGTGTCCCCAGCTCCCCTCACCCGCTCTCCACATACACACCCACCCACCCACCCACCCCGGGCGGCGTCGGCGACGGCCAGGGTTGCCTGGGGAACGAGCCCAGGATTGGGCTGGTGCCGCTCCGGAGGGATGGGGGCCTAAAAATAGCGCCGGGGTGAGTCAGTGTGAGTGGGGCTGGGGTAGGCAGGGGGACTAGGAGGGGAAGAGGCAGGCGAGAGGTGTGGGGGAGGGTCCCCAGGGATTGGGAGACGGACTGGGATAGGACGGAGGGGGGCATGTGGGTTTGGGGGTGGAAAGGGGCGGGGGTGTGGGGGAGTGTACAGACACCCAGGCTTGAGAGGGCTGGTCGGCGCGGACTGAGGGAGGCACCCCAACCCGGGCGGAGGAGGGGGCGCCGCCCAGCGTTCTCCTGCCCTCCCCGCGCTCACGAGATTTTCCACTCGCCGCCTGGCCCCCAGCCAGCCCCCGGCGGGCCCCACAAAGCCGCTTTGTGCTGGGAGGGCGGGCGGGCGCCCGGCCGGCCTGACACCCACGCGGGCCGCGGCGGGGCACGGGCCAGCTGGCACCCGAGCTGTCTGCGGGGGGGCCCCCCACCCACCCCGAGGGCGCGGCCACTTAAGAGTTAATGGCGCAATGGCGGGGGGGTGGTCTCGGCCAATCAGCGTCGGCAGACGCGTAGGCAGCCAATGGGAAAGACGGAGGCCCGACGCCCGGGGCCTACCCCTGGGGCGCGGGAATCCGCGACCCTGCTTGCGGACAGGGCCGGGGCGCGGCCCTCAGGGTACGGGTCCGAATTTGCAAAGTCCGGGTGCACCCTGTTTCCCCGGCTGCTTCGCAAGAGAAAGGTTCAAAGGGGTTTAGGATCTTGCAGTCAGGAGGTGGCACGGTCGGGATTTGAACGCAGGTGTGCCTGGCCTCTATCAGCTTTGCTGCGGAAATAGGGAGACAGGGGTTCCCTGGCCCAGGCCCCCGTGGGGAGCGGGAACAGGGGACGGGGTGCGGGCGGAGGAGGCGGCGCAGCGGGCTAAGGTCCAGCCGCCTGTGGTGCAGCCGCTGCCGCCGGTGGTAATGGGAGCCAGACGCCGTCGCCGCCGCTAATGCGCCTCCCTCCCGGCCACTAATGGAGCCATTAATGCCCGGGCGCCGGGGGCTCCGGGCCGCACCCCCTCCCCGCCCCGCGCATGCGCGCGCCGGCGACCCCATCGCTTACCGCCGCCGCCGCCGCCAGGAGGCAGCCTGACCCCTTACAGCTCCCGGTGCTGGGGTCTCTTTAGGGAAGTCTCTAAGATTGACTCCCGCTACCTCAAAAATGCCCCTTCTCTTCTCTCCTGGCAGGTCATCCTCTTCTTCCCAGCCTAGGCCTCCTTCCTCTCCAGGACAGTCTCCAGGGATCTCTGACATCCAAATCTAACCTTTTCCCTCTCCGGTCTAAACTTTTGCCTCTTCACTGACCTACCGGCATTCAAGCTGGCTTGGCTAGACCTGTGCTCCTTGGCACCCTTCTGCCAATCCTAGGCTCTAGTGTCAGCTCCAGCTTCCACTAGACACTGAGAGGTCATGCACGTTCACCCCTCCTGGCCTTTGTTCCTATGGCTGCCTCTGCCAGGAACACGCCTTTCACTCTCCTGAAATCCACTCATTCCTCAAGCTTTAGCTCAAATGTCACTTCCACTGAGAAGCACACCCGTACCTCCCTCATCACCCTGCATCAAGCCACGGAGTTGTCTCTGTCCTCTGGCTTCCCCAGACTCTATACCTCCCTCTGCTCATCCTTGCCTCTGCCTGCCTCCATGTCTGCCTTCCCCACCCACATCCCCCAGGGCTGCTCAGCCTGGGCCTGGGAGAGATGAGGGACTTCTGGTTGGAGAGAAGGGGTTCCCTGTTTGAGACAAAACAGAAACTCTGCTGGGCAGAATCTGGATTTGGAGAGTCAGGAGAGCCTAGGCCCCTCTCTGGGCCTTATTTTCCCCACCTGGCCAAGCATAGTGTCTGAGGTCCTACTACATGTGGGACTCCGTTCAATGGAGCTGGCACCAAATGTGTCTCCTGCAAGGCATTGAGGGGGCGGTCGGGGTGATCTGGGTCATACCCTCTAGCAGGTGGGTGGGCACAGGAGCTGCTTTCCTGTTGTTCCCTTGCAGCCGGATCTCCTAGCTTGGCCCATGCAGCCCCCGCCTTCCTGCCTGTCTTGGGAACAGGTGCTTGGATGTAGATGGCTCCTGACACCTCTCACCACGTTTCAGGGACAGTGGTGGGCCATTAATTTGTCAAGGAACAGGAAGGGGCTCCCAGGCCGGTACAACCTCCCACCACTCCCCAAGAAGGGAGTGAGGGACCTAGTGCTTAGCAACTGTCCACAGACTCAAAGGGGTGGAGCGCATGATGGGCACAGGGTGGAGGTGAGGGGCTGGGAGAGGGGCAACAAGTCTGTCTGAGGAGGGGGAGGAGGGTCAGGGGAGGGAGGCCCAGAGACACAGGATCCCAAGATAGGGGCCCAAAACAGAAGAAAGGTGGGATGAAAGAAAGCTCAGAAAAGGACTGATGTCTAGGGAAGGACAAACCAAAAAAGATAGAGAGAGGCAGAGAGATAGAGAGACAGAAGACCAGAGAGAGAGACTCAAGCCCAGGAATAGAGACCCAGACAGACAGATGTAGGGACCCAAGGGAGAAAGAGAGAGACACACAGTGGCTCAAAGGCAGGCAGACAGAGGCCCAGGAGAGGGGGCACTGCCTGTTAGTACAGGGAAGCCAGGCGGAAGCTGGGAGCTGGAAAGGAGGCCGTGCCAGGAATGGGGCTGAGACATCTGGCCTCCTGGGCTGGGGCTGCAGGCCCTGGGGCGGCTTCCTCTCCTGGGGAGCAGGCGGGAAGAGTCAGAGGGAGGTGGCAATGGCAGCTGGCTGGCCCGGCCACGCACAGAATGTGGAGAATGCCGGTCGCCTGCCCCGGCACGTCCCCCAGCGGAAGCAAATGCCTGGCGGGGGGCAGGAGCAGGCAGGCTGTCCCAGACCGCCCCCTCACACCTGCTGCCCCGGGTGAGGGTCAGGCCTTGGCATGAGCAGGCAGAAAGGGACAGGACCACGGCCTCATTATGCCACCGGGCATAGTCTGCCCCACCTGGGCCTCAGAGGCAGAAGGCCCCAGGGTGCCTGCCTCCCAAGGGCTTGGGGAGGCCTCTGGGGGAAGAACAAGAGGACCTACTGGCTGGGAACCTGAGGGCAGCCTGGATACCTCAGCATGGGTGTTGTTAGGGAGGCGCTGCTCAGAACTGCCAGGACAGGCCCTTGACAAGTTCTGACGACCAGACAGCCCGCAGCCTCCCTTCCCTGAACCTCAGTCCCCACCCCCAAACCGGGCTGGTAATCCCTCCTGCACAGCATCAGGCGGATTCGATGAGATGGCCTGGGGCTGGGCTCGTGGTAAATGCTTAATGAAAGGCTGGTTACTATTACTGTTACCGTTGTTAGTGGCAGGACTCAAGGGCCTGGGGCTAGACAGCCTGGGTTCAAATCCTGACTATCCCTCTTCCTAGCGGGGTGACTTTGGGCAAGTCACTTAACCTCTTGGGGCGTGGTTTCTTCCTCAACACTGGAAGTACTAATGGTGCTGGCCTTCTGGGGTGTTGTGAGGATTTGGTGAATAAACGCTTAGGCAGTACTTAGAGAGCCGAATACCGCGCACACGCACACATGGGTGGTGCTCAAGAAATTATAACCGATGTAGCTTCTGGCAGTGAGCGTCCTATGATCTGGAGATTGGGAGACCCGGTTCAAGGCCCAGTCCTGACTTTCCCTGGCCAGGCGACCTCAATCAGGACTCTTCTTCTGTCGCTTTTCCTCATCTGGAAAATGGTGGCGGGTACCCCTGTTGGGTCTGCCCTGGTGGGGTTGGGTCTCCCCTGCATCAGTGCCATCCCCCTCCAAATGCCAGCAGTGAGGGTCACGTGATACAATGCTATGAAGGCAACGTCGGGTGCTGTAGGCATGTGGGGTGGGGGGGAGAGGAGGATAGTTCTAGATGGAGTCCTTCTGCTTCACTTTCTTCATCTGGCTAAAGACAGAAATCCCTGCTGTGCCTGTTTCTGTGGAAATGGGCTCCTATCAACTACACTAACAAATGTAAAAAATGCTGGGGGCAGGGCAAAAAAACACAACTCACAACCTCAACATATAAGTCTGAGGGGCAAGCACAGCACCTGTGTCTCTGTGCTCTGGGTCTGCGCTGGAGCTCCGTGAGGTCAGGGCCTGGGATCCCAGCCGCATCAGCCTCTGCCCCAGTCCCAGCTCCCACCCAGATCCCCATGGCAGCCCCCTTCCTCCCTGCTCTCCTTGTCTCTGCTCTCAGGCCCTGGAACTCACCCTCCACGGTACAGGTGTGGTCAGATGATCAGCTCAAAGCCTATCTTGGCTCCCTAATGCCACCGAGATAAAGTTCCCAGGTCTCCTGAGGGCCCTCGGGGATCTGACCCTTGCTTGTTGACGGAGCCGTGCATTCCCGCATTCACTATCCTCTAGAGCCTTTGGTTTTGCAGATTCCACTTCCTTTAAATACTTACTTTTGCCTAGAGGCCTTTGCCCAAACTCTTCCCTCTGCCTCATGGTCCTCCTGCCGGCCTTGCCAGACTCGCTTCTGCACACCCTGCATATCTCACTTTAGACACCCTGGCCCCTTCTCCAAGAGCCCTCCTGACTTCCCATGGCCTCCTGGGCTTCCCCCATCCCAGCTCTGACCGCTCTCGCTGCTCATTGTCTGGGGACAGATCTGTCTGTTCCAGGACTGTGTGCCCTGTAAGGGCAGGGCTGTGTCCTCAGTACCAACTACCACACGACCAGGGCACTCCAGTCAACAGTGGATTAAGAAATAAATAAAAAAAGAAGATGCTAGGGAAGGGGCTGGTGACTGGTCACCCTCCCTGATGGTTGCTCTGACAAGGCCCAACCTAGCCTGGCCACTGGCTCTCCCGGCCTCCGGCCTCAGCCCTCTGGCCACAGTGGCTTTGCTCGCCTGTGCTCCTTCTGGTCTCCTAGGAGGCTCTTCCAGCCCACGGTTGCTGGTTCCAACTCATCCTTCAACTCTTGGCTTACACGCCCTTTCCTGAGGGCAGCCAGACTGGATTTCACACCTGGAGGCCTGCCTAGCACACCCCCAGCTCTGCTCATGGCACTAACTGCACCTGTGATATTTCCTGGGCACAGGCATAAGGTGAGCACTCCGGTCCTGATCCTGCCACCCCGACGCAGAAGGCACCTTGGAACCTCCATCTTCCCATCTATAACCTGGCACTGTGGCCCAGCGGGGACCAGCCAGCCGGCCTGCCTGGCTTTGCAGGCTGGGTCCAGGACTTACTAACTGTGGGATCCAGGGCAAGGAAATAACCTGGCCTCAGTTGCCTCTAAATGAGCCTAATCCTACTCCCTCCACCCCCACTGCCTGTTAGGCACGTGAAGACAAAATGAGCGAATATTTCCAAAGGGCTAAAAACAGTCCCGGGTACGGTATGGGGTGTGTCTGAGGGTTCGGCAAGATAACTCATAGGCAATGCTTATTATCATGATGATGTCCCCACCAGTCCTCCAGACATGGCAGCTGTCATCACGATTATCAACTCTGTTCCTCTGTTACCCCATGAGGATTGTGGGGGCCTGGCTCCCAAAAGCTCTGGAAAGGTTTGCTGACTGCTCGAGCCCTTGGGAGTGCATTCCCAACAGGAGGCCTCCAGAAACAGTGCCCTGAGCCTTCCAAGTCCAGTCCCTTGCCTGGCATGTGAATTCCTACAGAATTATCTCTGCAGAGAGGAGGCTAATCTCCCCTTGAGCCCTTCCCCAGGTGGGGAGCTCACCTCTCGAGAGCCAGTTTGCCAGTAGCCCCGTCCCCATTAAGCCCTCACCCAGCCATTGCACCAGCATCTCTTACCTGTCCCAGGTCGGCCCATGATGACTTCCTTTTTGGGGGCAGGATGGCTGGTGTAGCTGCTGGGGACCAGGACGGGCAATAGGGCAGCAGGTGAGGGGTGGAAGGCCACCGGCTGGAAGGGTGAAGAAGCCAGGCCGAAGGTGGGCATCGGCTGGGCCACGGCAGTTGGCGCGGCTGGAGGCACGGTGATGGGCACAGGGGCTGGCAGAGGTGGGGGCAGGCCAGGCTTCCCACTGGCCACTCCAGGGGGCACTGGGGTCTCTCGGCAGCCCCGCCCAGGTCCCACTGCCCGCGCCTCGCCAGCAGTGCTCACCTCCCCAGGGAATTTGGAGGGCAGTGGCACATCGGGGTTGCGAACAATGACAGGGGAGTCCCGCTGCACAGCAGGAACCCTGCGCACAGAGGGCCCGGGATCCGAGGTCAGGCCAGCAGGAGGGGGCAACAGCAGCAACGGCGAGGGCTGGCGGGAACGGGAGAAGGGCACGGCAGGCGACACAGCCCGAAAGCCAGCCGGCGTAGAGGGTGTAGGTGTGTGGGACACCGAGTCCACACCAGAGTCTAGGCTGTCACTCTTGGGGAAGTCCGGGGTGGCTCCTCCGCCCCCTGCGCCAGGGGCCCCCAGAGCCCCCGGATGGGGGAGCAGCTCTGTCTTCCTCCGCCCGGGGCTGATGGGCACGGTGAAGGTCAGGTTGGTCTGGAAGGTGGGTAGGATGCCAGAAGAATGGCGCTCTCTGGGGGCAGGTGGCGGCGGATGGGGACCCAGGTCTGGTGGGGTCAGCACGCCTCCCTTCGGGGTGCTGGCACTCAGGTGGCGGCTGCGGACGGCAGTGCGCTGGATGACTGGTGAGGCGTTGATGGGGCTGAAGTTGGCTGGGCGGAAGCCAAAGAGTGGCGACGGGGAGGGCGATGGGGCAGGTGAGAAGGGCGACTGCGTAGACACAGGAGAGAAGGAGGGTGTGCCAGAGCGAGAACTGCCCAACGACACCAGCATCACGGCCGCCTCACACTCATCAAACTCAAAGCGGGACAGGTCGGCAGGAGCCACCAGGCGTGGGCGCGAGTCCCCGCGGGCTGCCACGCTGCTGGCCTCGCTGTCCCGTGATGTTTCATCACCCCAGTCAAACTCGGTGCTGCCCTCCCGCGCCGCCACACCTGCCGGCCGCCCAGCTCCAGCTGGGCCGCTGTCCGCCAGGCCCTCCATCTCCTTGGTTCGCATGGACAGGTGGCGCGAGCAGTAGCCCCGCCGCTGTGACTCCTTCATGCAGCCATCTCGGGAGCACAACCGGCGCCACTGCTTGCCGTTGAACTTCTTACGGATTCCGTTGGGCGTGCAGACCACATCACCCTTCTTGTACTTCTGCTGCGCGGCTGTCAGCGGTGTGCGTGCCCGGGCGGCTGGCGCAGCCCCCTTCTCCAGGGAGGCCACGCTGCTGCTCCGGCTGCCACCCTGGCTCCCCTCCTGGCAGGGTGACGGCTGCTCTCCGGGGCGGCCGGGGCCCACAAAAGCTGGGGACTTTGGTGGCGGTGACAGGAGCTGGGGTGGGGGCAGTGGGAGCAGGGCCGGGGTGCCCAGGGCCGGCGGGTGCTTCTCTTCACCCTCCTCGCAAGTCCCCAGGTTGCCACCAAAGCTGATCTTAGACACCTCGGCATCCTCAGGCTGCTTGGGGTCCAGGGCAACAGGGCAGGGGGGCAGGGCGCCCCCCGGCTCAGCCTGCTCCTCCTCAGGACCCACGGGGGGCTTCCTTGGCAGGGCCTCAGGCTCCCAGGGGGGCTGCAGCAGGCGCAAGCTGGAACGGGCCACCCACACGGCCTCCTCAGGTTCACGGTGTGGCAGTTGTGGGGGCTGTGGGACGGCGGCCGGCGGGCCAGGCTGGGAGCTGGGGCCAGGACTGAGGCGGACCTTGTAGGCGGCAGGCTTGGTGGCCACCTCCACCACCACACCCTCACGGTAGGCAGCCACGCCGGGCTCCACGCAGGTACAGACGGCTGTGCCCACCGCGAGGGCACCTGGCGGCGGCGTGGCATCCAAAACCACATTGACACCACTGCCGGGTGCCCCCTCGTAGAACGTCAGTGCCCGGTCCCCAGGGAACTGCACCCCCAGGTCCTGGCTTCGGCGCACCTGGCGCACCACGGCCGGCAAGAAGAGGCCGTCTCCACGCCGAGCCAGCACCCGCTGGGACCTCAGCTGCCGCAGGTCGTATCCGCCACTGGTGCCACTTGGGGGCCAGGGGCCTGGCCCACAGGCTTCGGCGGGCTCATCCTCCAGGTCAGCTGAGTGCTCGCTGGCTGTGTCGGTGGAAGAGGAACGGGTGGAGGTGGGTGGCCGTGGAGGGACCCCCAGGGCGCCGGCCTCCTCAGGGGTTCGTGCCCGCTCCTCAGGGGCCCCGGCCGGCCCACTGCTACCACTGCCGGCTCCATGCTCCTCCACATACTTCTTCTTGGGCGCTCGAGACTTGAACGTGGCCGTCTTACGGCTGAGGGAGGGCTCCCAGCGACTTGCCTCCCCCTCTGCCTTGGGGTCCTCAGCAGGGCCTGGGGCCGCCGGGTCGTCGGGGTGAGGCTCCGGGGTCAGCCCCTCAGCCCCAGGGCCCCTCTCGGACTCCTCCTCCTCACCCTCCTCAGCCTCTTCTGGCCCCGGAGGCTGCTGGGGCTGCTGCTGTTGTGCCTCTTCATCTTCCTCCTCTGGCTTTTCGCCCTCCCCAGCCCCTCGCCGTCTCAGGGCCTTGGCCCGGGTGGCCGGTGGGGACTTGCCGCCACCGCCAGAACCTGGGAGGCCGACACATGCCTTCTTCATTGGCTTCATCTTTTGTCCACCTGCAGGTGGGAGGGCAGACAGGGATCATCGGGAGCAACTCAGGAACCTCCCAGAGCCAGTGTTCCCCAAGACTTCCCACTTGCTGAGGCCATAGTCAGGTCCGTGATACCTGAAGGCTTTCTCTTGGCTGTCTTCCACTCATGGGGGCCCCTGACTGGCACCTGGACACAGACTGGCACCCATGTCCCCTGAGTTATGTACTCTGGCTCGTGGGGGACACTGACATATATGTTCCCTCTACACAGGCCACAGCAGGTATGTGCAACTGCCCGACGGGGCACAGAAAGGCGGTAATGGTTCATGCCTGTAGAGCACTCGCTTTGTGCCAAGCTGGGGGCCGAACTTGATTTTATTAACCCATTTCATCCTGACAATATCCCTAAGAGGCAGGTGTTACCAACAGCCCTACTTGAGGAAACTGAGGCACAGAGAACACAAGCAACTTGTTCAAATTCATCCAGCTAGGAAATGGCAGAGCTAGGGTCTGAACCCAGGCAATCTGGCTGCTTCAGAAGTCTGTGCTCCTAACCATTTCAGTGTGCGGCCTGTCACATGATCCAGAGGACACGCTTCCTTGCACTGTCACTGTCCAGACAGCACACACACTCATACACATACACACACATGCACAGGAACACAGTCACAGAAAAGGAGGTGACTGGGCTGTGATGTGAGCCTCTCTCCACCCCCACCCCCACCTCTCTGGGCTGCCTGGCATGGCCAGCCATCGTGGGAAGGAGTGGGCAGCTGAAAGTCCTGAGGGACGGCTGCCCACTCTTCTCTGCACACAGGCCTGCCAGGTATAGCCATCTCCCCAGATCCTGGCAGGGAGCAGGCAGGGGCACGTCTGGGGCAAGAGCTTATACCCAGTGCTGCCACGGGGCCGTGCATGAGCACACGCACGCGCACAAAAACACACACAGAGGCACACACACGTCATCACACAGTGGGACACGGAGCTACACCCCAGGGTTTCGCTGTCCCACTGGATGGGAGCCTGCCCCTCCCCCCCCACAACACCCAGCGTGAGACCAGCAAGCCCAGCCCCCCTTCTGGCCTGCACGCATTCCCCCCGCCACCACCACTGGGCTGCCTCTGACAGGGTGGCTGAGCTGGCCGGGGCCAGGGGGCCCCCAAATATGCCCTCTGACTCCAGGTAGGGGTAAGTGGGAGAAGGTCAAAGAAAGCAGGGCAAGCCCAGCAGGCCAACCTCACCCACTTCCTGAACAGTCATTACTGCCCGCCCCCTTTCAAGCTGCCCTGAGAAAAGAAAAGGGAAAAAACTTTACTCTGAAGTGACTAAGAGAAGCTGAGAGGCCAAAAGGGGGCCTCTGGGAGGGTGGGGGTGCCCAGGGCCCTAATCCAAACGCAATCAGAGATACCCCTGACTCCGTCTGCCAGCTCCCCCAGGACCCCTGATCTTGTGTTCTCCTACTCGAGGCCTGCTCCTCCTGTGGACCCTACAATCCCGGGCTGCTCCTTCTCTGGGCCAATCCTGGGGTCCTCACAGGCAGAGCTGTAGGGCCTGGGGTTTCTCACACTGGGGCAGGGATCCAAGTGTCCAGGAGTTGGGCAGCTGCCACCACCTTCTCCCCACTGACCCGCTGGGCCACCGTCCTGGGGACCGAGATCCGGCCCCAGTCTTGCCCAAACACAAACCTTTGCATAACCCCCCCAGGGCCTACAACCATATTGCCTGGCACCCCTGGACCCTGCAGCCTGGTCCTGCCTCTTCACCCCAAAAGCCAAGCCTTTTTTTCTCCTCTGGGCCTACTCTCTTCCTGTCCACCCCACTTTGGATAACTCCCATCCAAGGCCCTGTGGGCCCTCACCTCCTTCAGAATCTAAGCAGGAACTCCTGAAGCCCAGGCCAGCCCAGGCCCTGGTTCTTCAGGGTCTCATCCCCTCTGCTCCCATCAGCCCTCCTGGCACCAGCTTCTCTGCCACTCTCTCTCCCGTCCTGTCACCACCTCTACCTCTGCCTCTCTCCTCACAGGCCCTAGGCCCCCCCTCCTCAGCCACCCCATCATGTCACCCTCATCTATCTCTGTCACCCCTTCCTCCAAGTCACTCTCCTGTCAGCCATCTCTGGACCTGTCACCTTTTCTCTCCATCACCTCTCCTTGTCACCCCTCCAACTCTGTCCCCTCCCTCTCCCTGTCACCCTGATCTAGTCCTGTCACCCCTCCATTCCTGTTACCCATTCTCTGCCCACCATCCCCTCTCCGTCAACCCTTTTCTGTCACTCTTCCTCCCCACCACTTCATCCACTCTATCCTCCTTTCCCACCATCCAACCCACCTTTTTTCCCCTGTACCCCCTCCCCGTCCCTGCCACCTGTCCCCTCTCGGCCCCCAGCACCCCAAATCCCCCCTGCCCGTGTCAGCCCTGGCCCCGCCCCTCACCTCGGGCTCGGCAGGGTTTCGGGGCGGGGGGCCTTGGCCCCGGCTCGGTCCGGTCCGGTCCCTCCCCGCCCCCCCTCCGGCTCTCCCTCTCGATTCTCCCTTTTTTTTTTTACTCCAACACACAAAATGGTGAATGGACCTGCAACAGCTGGAGCAGCCAGCCAATCACCGGCCACAACCCCGCTGACCGGCGCTGTCCTAGACCAATAGATATCCGCAGCCTGGTCGGCTCCGCCTCTCCACGACGAGCGACATTCGCCATGACCAATTCCGCCCACCCGGCAGCGCCAGGGGGCGGGGCCAAAGTCCAAGACCGGCCTCCCTCTGGGACCGACACCAACCTGAGCCTACGACCGCCTGATCTGCCTAGGGCCCTGCCCCACAACAAGTGATGGGCATCAGCTCTGACCAATCGCAGGCCGTCTTAATGCAGAATGACGAATACAGTACCCAGTCGCCCTGCACTCTAGGCCGGAACCCAGCCTCTGTGAGGGACAGTAGCCAATGAAGTGCAAGAAGGAAGGGCTAAGGGATAAACTGTCCAATAAGTAGGCTGAGGAGGCGTGGCCTGGGCGTTTGTTGACCGGCTAGTCGCAATTCCTGCTGGGAATGGTAGTCTTCTTACGTCTCCGGCCCATAGTCAATAGTACAAAGCAGACTACAACTCCCATGTGACAGAGTGCTGTAGCACCAAAGAACCCGGGCGAGGAGAAAAAGTCGGACAGGGCAGTTCCTCTAAGTCTCCCTGCACACCGGGAGCATCTTAGACCCAGGGCCCCGACTCACCCGGATTCCCGGCTCTGGCGTCGCTAGTGGCTCCTCTCAGTGGCGGCGGTAGCGGCACGAGGGGGAGGTGCGAGTAGCAGCCAACCGCCACCCGCAAGCCCCGCAGCCAATCAGCGGCGGCCGGGGCGGTGCAATGACCTCACCGGGTTCTACTCTGTTACCCCTCCCCCACGTGGTTGTTGCTGTCGGTAGCCGGGAGTAGGGAAGTTTGGGGTGGGGGGGAGGGGAAGAGAACGAGTGATGTCACCTTTCCCCCGCTTGATTGGCTGTAGGGTGGCCGGGACTATGACCAATCAACAGCTTCAGAAAGTCCGGCGCGGCCCCGCGGAAAGCCCTGTTGCCACCGGGAGGGGAGAGAACGTGCGCGTGTGGGGAGGCGCGCGCTGCAGTGGAGTAGTGAACGCGCGCGGCCCGGGGCTTGGGGACCCGGGGGGACAAGTCTTGTCTTCCAAGACTTTGGCAATTAGGGCGGTGCAGTTTTCTGGCAGCTCGGGGCACGAGATGGGAAAATACGGCGCTTCGTGGGGCTTCACACCAGATTCCCTTCACACTACGTTCTGTGGAGAGCTGCTTTGTGGGTGTTCACACTTGGCGGGAGCGAGACTTTTCCAAGGTCTCGGGGTGGGGGGCGCGTTCACACGGGATGGGGAGGAGAGGGATATGCGCCATCGGTTGTAGATTCCCGCAGCCCAGACACAGGGTTTACACCAGGTGTGAAGCTGTCTGCAGTTGCATTTGCCGGAGATAGAGGGTAATGAGGAGCAGTGAACACGAGCCTCAGCCGAGGCTTCCGCTGCCTGTGATGGGTTCCCAATACGCAAACGGGATTCACACCAGTTGTGAAGAAAACGCACCCAGCCGCTTGCAGGGGCCATGCTGTGCAACATTCCCGCGACCAGTGACATATGGCCAGTTCACCGCGGGGCTGGGAAGAAGTATCAGTTGTCCAATGGGGTTCCATGAGTTTGAAGGAGATTTGCCGGGAGATTTGCTTTGAGAGAGGGGGAAATTCCACTGTCTGCAAGTTCACACTGAGAAGGATTCTTACACAATCTCTTACACTGTTATATTATGACTTGCATGTACTATTTTATAACCATGGTATTTTATACTATTTAAATAACATTCTAGGGACGCCTGGGTGGCTCAGTTGGTTAAGCCCTGCCTTCGGCTCAGGTCATGATCCCAGGGTCCTGGGATCGAGTCCTGCATCTGGCTCCTTGCTCGGCCTGGAGCCTGCTTCTCTCGCCGCCCTGCCTGCCTCTCTGCCTGCTTGTGTGTACTCTCTCTCTGGCAAATAAATAAAATCTTTAAAAAAAAATTTTTTTAAAAATAACATTCTAGAAGGGTGTGCACTTAAACATTGAGCAGGCTTTGTGGGAACTTTTACAGGGCAGTTGAGGCTGGGTCCGTGGGGTAGGTGCTGGGTCTGAGGGAAGTTTATACTCATCAGAGTGTTCCCATTGCCTACTTATGTAGACCTACCTTGGAGAGCAGTTCACCCTGTCACAAAAGGGGCTCGTAGTACATGGCAATGTTCCCTGTCCTTCCTCACTTTGTCGTGGATAGGAGACATCATACTGTCCACGGGGAGACACACCCTGGGTGGGAGTTCACATTGCCCATGGGAGACTCTGCTGGGTTAGAGGTAGACTTCCATTGATGGGGACGGTGTTTCACGGCCCACAGTCAGTTCACATTAGGTGCACGGGAGAATCACTCTGTCTGTGGGGATGTCTGTCCTGTCCACAAAGGAACTCACCCTGCCCAGGGAGTACTCGGCTGTGGTGAAAGGGGCCTCTGCTGTCCCATTCAGGATTGTCTTGGCTGTGGCGAGTTTACAATGTCCACAGAGGAGGGGCACCCAGGTGGCTCAGTCGGTTAAGCGTCCTACCCTTGGTTTCGGCTCAGGTCGCGATCACAGGGTCATGGCATTGAACCCCACATCAGGCTCCATGCTCTGTGCGGATGGAGCCTGCTGGTCCCTCTCCCTCCGCTCCTCTCTCCCTCTCTCTCTCATAAATAAATAAAATCTAACACACAAACAAAACAAACAAACAAAACAAAAACAAAAGCCAGCGTCCACAGAGGAATCCTCAGTGCTAATCCTCAGAGTTAATAAGCATGCACGAAGGAGACCTGTCCACGGGAATTCATGCTGCCTAAGGCCTATTTTCCCTGTCATTGGGGAAAGGTGTGCACAGTGAGCTGTACCCTTGCCCCTGGGAGAATTACATAAACTGTAGTTAACTTAGCTCTACAGTTCACTGCAATTACACTGTCTTGCGAAGGGGAGGGTGATGTTACAGGAAGCAGGATAATACGGGCTTAGCCAGGCTGCTGGGGTCAAACCCAGCTGGGCTTCTTTCCCAGCTGTGTGACTTTGGGCGAGTCATTTCAGCCCTCTGTGCCTCCATTTCTACATCCGTACAGGGATAATTATAAAAACAAAAAACAGGGGCACCTGGGTCGCTCAGCGGGTTGGGCCTCTGCCTTCGGCTAGGGTCATGATCTCAGGGTGCTAGGATCGAGTCCCGCATCGGGCTCTCTGCTCGGTGGGAAGCCTGCTTCCTCCTCTTTCTCTCTCTGCCTGCCTCTCTGTCTACTTGTGATCTCTCTCTGTCAAATAAATAAATAAAATCTTTAAAACAAACAAACAAACAAAAAAAAAACAAACAACATCTTGGCATGTTGTAATGAGTTAATATGTGCAGAGCATTTAGGATAGTGTCTCCAGCAGAGCAGATCCTAAAAAAATCTTAGCTATTAGTGTGATTGTCAATATTCAGGAGGTTATCACTGCCTGAAGAGTTTACGCTGTTTCAGTCTCACTGGTCACCTTGTCCTCGCAGTTTGTCTGTGTGCTGCTGGTGGTGTTGGTGGCAGGGCTTTGGGGAAGGATTTCAGGGTTCAGCATATCTTTGGGGCATTTGCCAATCTATCAGGAGGCATTTCTGTCCAGTACTCGATGCTCCAGCTGTCGCCATGGTTAGCTGTGTTGTCTTGGGCTTGAAACCTAAGTCTCACTCTCCTCATCTGAAAAATGGGTATCATTGGAGTCCCTGCCTGATAAAGGTGAAGTGACAGTGAAAGCAGATGTTGAAACCAGGGCCTTGCATGTAGTACATCCTCAGTAAATAGAAGTGGTGCTTTTTATGTGCCCTGTCCTGTGTTGGGGCCTGGGAAATCCCTACCATTCACGAATTCACCATTTTGTGGTCTTTCTTTGGGGCCTCACTGTCTGTGACAGGTTACACCATCCTTCAGGGAGTCCTACTGTCTTAATACATGTGTGTGTTGAGGGGCAGTTGGATAACTTTTTTTTTTTTTTTTTTTAAAGATTTATTTTATTTATTTGACAGAGAGAGATCACAAGTAAGCAGAGAGGCAGGCAAAGAGAGAGAGGGAGGGAAGCAGGCTTCCCGCTGAGCAGAGAGCCCGATATGGGACTCGATCCCAGGACCCTGAGATCATGACCCGAGCCGAAGGCAGCGGCTTAACCCACTGAGCCACCCAGGCGCCCCCAGTTGGATAACTTTTAATGGAAGAATTAGATCTTTGGGGAGGGAGGGTGGATAATATAATTTTATGAAGGTTACAAAGGCCCAGGAGGCTTAAATGGAACATGGGGTTTTTCCCTGTTTATGGAAAAGGGCTACATTATCAATGACTTAATAAAACTGATGTAGTGACATTGAGGTTTATTTCAACCACTGGATTTTTTTTTAAAGATTTTATTTATTTATTTGAGACAGAGAGAGAGATCACAAGTAGGCATGCAGGGGGTGGAGGAAGGGGGTGGAGGAAGCAGGCTCCCCGCTGAGCAGAGAGCCCGATGAGGGGCTCGATCCCAGGATCCCGAGATCATGACCTGAGACGAAGGAAGAGGCCCAACCCACTGAGCCACCCAGGTGCCCCAACCATTGGATGTTTTAAAAGATTTTATTTATTTGACAGGGAGAGAGACCCCACAGAAGCAGGGGGAGGGGCAGAGAGAGAGAGGGAGAAGCAGATTCCCCACTGAGCACAGACCCTGATGTGGACCCTGATGTGGGGCTTGACCCCAGGACCCTGAGATCATGACCTCAGCTGAAGTCAGACACTTAACCGACTGAACCCCCCAGGCGCCCCTACTGCAATCATTGTGAAATCTATGCTGTACACCGAGTGGTCCACTGAGGCAGATGGCACTGTCCATGCAAGGGTACAGTGTCCGTGGGTTACATTGCATGAGGCCATAGGACTATGGGGCTACACTATTCACATGAAAAGTCCCACCAGTGGGGCGCCTGGGTGGCTCAGTGGGTTGGGGCCTCTGCCTTCGGCTCGGGTCGTGATCCCAGGGTCCTGGGATCAAGCCCCGTGTCGGGCTCTCTGCTCAGTGGGGAGGCTGCTTCCCCCTCTCCCTCTGCCTGCCTCTCTGCCTACTTGTGATCTCTGTCTGTCAAATAAATAAATAAAGTCTTAAAAAAAAAAAAAAGTCCCACCAGTTATAGAAATGACCCTACTTATATGCTCGTCTTTGCTGTGCATGTGGGTTTACCTAGGTTGTACGAGTTGACCCTGTGGCTAGAGGAATTCACACAGAGTTCAACAAGCCATGCCGCCTCTTTGGCAGAGCACAGTAATGAGAGCTGTTTTAGGGGGACCCACATGGTTTATTTGCTGTCCCACCATGTATATGGCGCTCGCACTGTTCATGAGCGTTATGCTGGCAATGTGAGGTTTACACCATTTATGTGGGTTGCCCTTTTTTACGAGGCTCACAAAGTTTATGAAGGCTGTGCTGTTTGAATGGGGCTCATATCATTTATGAGGGTTACCTTATCTGCATGAGGTTTATGGGGGTCGTGCTGCCTGTCCTGGGGTTCACGCTGTTTTTGAGCATTGCATTATTTGGGGTTTCCACCGTCCATACGAGAGCCACCCCGCAAATGAGAGTTTAGATCGGTTATGGGCTTTGTTCTGTCTGTATGGTGGGTTCTCACGGTGGGGTTATGCCAGCTGTACATGGACTCAGTTCATTTCAGCAGGTATGTATTACCAGACTGTTCTATGATAGAGCAAGGCTAGAGGAGGGATTCAGATGACGAGTTAGAATTCTAACATTCTAACAATGTTAGAAACACTGTAGTTTCTAAGAGAACTACAATGACACAGAATATATGTCACTTGAGAAAAAGTGCCATGGAGAAAAACAGTGACTGGAAGGGACGCAGGGGCCTAGGACGGGGGCTCCAATTTAAAATGGTGTGATCATGGGGCGCTTGGGTGGCTCCATGGGTTAAAGCCTCTGCCTTCGGCTCAGGTCATGATCCCAGTGTCCTGGGATCGAACCCCCGCATCCGGCTCTCCGCTCAGCAGGGAGCTTGCTTCCTCCTCTCTCTCTGCCTGCTTCTCTGCCTACCTGTGATCTCTGTCTGTCAAATAAATAAATAAAATCTTAAAATAAAATAAAATAAAATAAAATGGCGTGATCAGGCAGGGTCTTTATTGGGAAGGTGCTTTCTGAGTAAAATCCTGAAGGAGATGAAGGGCAGAGCTATGTAGACTTCTGGTGGCTTGGGGGTGGGGGGGAGATTTCCAAACAAATGGAACAGCACTGGCAAAATCCCTGAGGCAGGCGTCTGCCTGGCCCGTTCAAGGAATCTCAAAGAGGCTGGGAGTGCAGCTGGCACAGAAATGGAGGGGAAAGGTGGGAGGCAAAGTCAGGGAGGAAGGGCCTTGCTGGTCACTACTGGGAGCTGGCTTTTACTCCCAGGGAACAGAGGATTTGGGACAGCACAGGGACGTCATGTGATTTACTAGAACGCCTCTGGCTGTGGGTGCACGCAAACTGTAGGGGCTGGTGGCAGCCAGGAGAGCGTGAGGAGTCCCCAGCCCAGGGGTGTGGTGGTGGCGGCGGTGGTGACAAGGAGCTAGATTCCGAAACAGCTGAAAGTCCACCCCATGGGAGTTCCTTTCCGATCGGATGAGGGAGGAGAGAGAGTCAAGGAGGACTCCAAGAATTCGAATTCGGCCTGAGCAGTTTGCAAAATGGCACAGTGGGTGCCCAAGATGGGGAAGTTTGGGGGAGCGGACGGAAGCCATTTTGACGTGGCAAACTTGAGGAATCCAGAGGGAGACACCGCTGGGGCAGTTGTGTGTGTGAGACTGGAGACCATGGGTGAGTCCTATGCCGGAGAGAGAAATTTGGGTGGAACCAGCATGGAGAGGGCATGTGAAAACATGGCGCTGGTGGAGATCACCAAAGGAACGGGCAACAGATGGAGGAGAGAGGAGGACCCGGGTCTGAGCCCGGGGGCCCTTCAGCATTTCGATACTCTCTAATGGGATCACATTTTGTGTTTGAGGACGGTCACCCTGTTGAGGTGGCTGCACTCTCTCTATAGGGTGATTCATGTTATTTCTCAGGGAACTACAATGTTCACACCGTAGTAACGGCTCACTCTTGCTCATTATAGGTGATGGGTAGGTTGTGACTATGATTTTCATCATCCATACAGTTTCCTTTCCAGGAGTGAGGTCCGTGGAGTGTTGGGACTTCTTTGGGGACAAGTTCTGTCCATGCCTTAGCCTGACAGCAACAGGATAAGTGTTGTCTGTGTCAGGCTAGTCAACCGGAACAGGGAGTGCTAGGTCCGTGGGAGCCGAGGGTGCCTTCACTGTCTAGACAGAGTTCTTTTTTCCCCCGGGGCGTGTCTTAGGTCTTAGCGAGAGGCTGCACTTTTCACAAGTCCCAGGAGGGATCTGTGGAGGTTCTTCCAAGGGGGCGGGGAGGGGAGTGTCCCCTTGGTCATTGGAATTGATATGGCCTTGATTGGATGGCGTGTCTTTAAGGAACGACCCGTGGCGATGGGTCCACTTTCCTTGAGGATGGCTCTCAGCGTTCACGAGGCAAGTGAACTATCCAAAAAGGTCCACACTTCCATGGTAGAGTCGCATCAATCCCTGAGGGGTTACAGTATCGGTGGATAGGTTTTCACAAACCACCAGAGGTCACACTACCCAAGGGACATTTTCGCCAGGAATGCCCATTCTCTGTGATGGCCGGGACTCTATCATGAGGCGTGCCCACCTTCCATGATTGTATGTCATAGAAACAGTAAGATTGAGTTACCTGACTGGGTCAGGGTGGGACTTATGCCATCAAGAGGCCTTTTTACACGGTCAGTACCCTGTGTTTGTTGTCTACAGTTGAGGGTCTATACGGTGAGGGGTGCCTACATTATCTACGGGGTATACAGTTCGTTCTGCTACTAATTATTCCCAGTATTTTCTGCATGCCCACTTCACATCTCCGACTTCTTAAAACAACCTGGTCACGTAGGATCTAATAATATCCCCATTTTACAGATGAGGAAGTTGAGGCTTAAAGAGGCAAACTCCCTTGCTCTATGTCACAGACAGGAAATAGCAAAGTTAGGGTTGCAACCCAGGTCTCTCTTGTTGATGGGAGCGTGGGATCCCTGAACTTCTTACAGACCTATTAGCTTTGAAACTCTTCATGGTCTTTCTGGCAGGGATGGGGGGACGGACAGTAAAGGCATTCCTAAAGCAGAGTGGTGAAGGGTGGTGGTTTCAAACGGGATAGGTCGGGTTAGAGACCTGACTCCTAACACTTCCTGGCGCTAGGAATTTGGCAGACTGATTTCCCCTCTGAGCCTCACCTTCTTAATCTGTAAATGGGGATAACAATAGTAACTTCCCTCTTTGGGATTTTGTGAGCATCAAATGACAAGATGCCCCAGACAATGCTTGGCCCAGTGCCTGGCACATCATGAGCACTAGGAATTCGGGAGCTGTTATAATAACAATGATGGCGATTATTATTGCTGGACCACACAGCTCCCAGAGGGTTACAATATCCGTGGGGGAGTTGCACTGGCCGTAGGCAAGGTTACATAATTCCCCAAGGAGGTGATGCTTCCCTGGAGGCTTTGGTCTCCACGGAGGAAGAGGCTAGAGACTTCTCTGGCGATGGTGACAGACGGCTCTAATGCATCTAGGAACGCACCGTGGGTTGAAGCCCTAAGTCAGAGTCTGACCCTCCTGACTTGTTTGTCTTTCCCTGTCCATCTTCTCAGTTTCAGTTTCTCTGAGCATCACTCTCCAGCCCCTGCATTATTCCCCTCCTTTGGTACCTCCGAGTCTTCTTTGAAACTCACTCCAGGCTCTGTCTGTGGGTATTACTTGCTTCTCTTTGCCCTCTTCCTATCCTGCTGCCGGCTCCAACTAGCCATCTGATCGCGCTGATTTCCTGTTTCCTGAAGCCTCAGGCTCCATCCATCCCTCCCTGCTGCGGAGAACAGACTTAACACTGCCCTAGCACTGGCCTTCATCCTTAAGCCCTACCTTCCTCTCTCCTGGCGACCCCCCAGTGGCCCCTGGGAGCACATTTGTTCAGACTTTGGTCGCCCCCTCGCATCCTGGCCCCACCTCCGGAACCCCTGCGCTGGTGGCGGAGGTGGGGGATACTTCAGACACCAGCGGCATCCTTAGGACAGCTGCAGTCTGGGGTTAGAGTTGGGGGGATGCTCCTGAATGCATTCTCTCTGGTCACTTCCTCCCCAGCTGGGGCTGGGGCTATCTGGAAGGCCAAGACCCCATCCCCGGAGGAGCGGAGGGCACAGCCGCCTCCCCATTTCCGATGCTGGGAAATGCCTCCCACCCATTCTACCCCACCCCTGGACAGCTGCCCCCATTCAGGGTCAGGGCTGGGGGGAGGTGGGGGGAGTAGGGTAAAGCCAGGGTGGGAAATGTTGTGGTCTTGATCACCCTCCAAGGTCTTGACCCCGCCCCCTGCAGTGAAGATTCTGGCCCCTCCCGAAAGGTCCAGGCCTTTCAAAAGTTTCTGACCCCCCCTCGATGACCACCTACCCCCCCGTCCCCCTTCCCCCGCCCTCTTACAAGCTCCCAAAAGAAACTCTGGATTCTGCAGCGGGCAGGAGAGGAGGAGGGGCGTCAAGTCGCGAGTGCCGGGGACTTAAGTTATCTGCAGACTTGGAGCCTCGGAAAAGGGTCATGACCCCCAGGACCCCATCCCACCCCCGCCCCCTCCTTCCTTCCTCCCCGCCGCGCGGCCCCTTTAAGCCCAGAGCCGGCCGGTCCTCAGTGGCTGCGCGCCGGCGAGTGTGTGTGTGAGTGCGCGGGGAGGGGGCGGGCGCAGTGTCTCCATGGCGACGCGGCGGTGACGTCGCCGGCCGGGGGGCGTGGGCGTCCCGGCCCCGGAGTGCGATATTAACCCGGGAGGCGGCGGCGGGGAGGGGAGAGGCTCTGAGAGGCGAGGCCGGGTGAAGCGCCGAGGGCGGCCCGACGGGCGCGGGACGGGACGGGGCAGCGCGGGCGCCGGGAGCTGCGGCCCGGAGTCGGGGCGCCTCGCCCCGGGCCCCCCAGCATGAAGACCCCGGCGGACACAGGTGGGGGCGGGGGCAGCACGTGTGGGGGAGACTTGTTGCCCCGGGAAACCAGGCGGAGAAACTTTGGGGGGGCTGGAGGGTTCCGGGGTAGCCCGAGTGATCCCTAGTTCTGGGGGGACCCCCGAGCACTCGAGACCTGTTGCTTCTTGTGGCACAAGCGAGGGGTGCTGCATGGGACCCCCCAATTTCTGGGTCCGGGCGGAGTGGTGTGGGTGCTGCGAGTCCTGGTCCTCTCCCTGCTGGACCCCGAAAGCTGGGTTCTCGCCCACTCTCGGGATCACGGGGGTGGCGGGGTCCCTCCCCGCCGTTCTGTCACGTTGCACTCTGGGGGCCGGGACGTGTGCGGGGCGTGTGGGGGGGGCTGTCCACGGGGCCCGCTATTCCCGGTTCCGCGCTGCGTGGTCCGGCCCATGACCTTCACCGCGGCGCGTGCCCCGCACCGGCTTAGCGGGGCATACGGGATGGCTTCTAGGAGGAGGGCGTGATTGGGGAGCCCAGGACTCGGGGTCCGGGCTGCGCCGCCCCTCCCCCGCCCGTCTCCTCCGGCTCCTCGCTCCCCCGCCCGCGCAGAGTCGCAAAGTTCCAAAGCGCAGCCCGAACGTTCGAAAAAGGAACTTTTTGTTTCCGACCTTAGAACGCGCGGCTTTAAGGTGGCTCCGGGGAGACCTGGGTACCCTCCTCCCTCGTCGCCGGGCCCCGGGGTTGAGGAGGGTGGGGAAGGTGGGGGGGGCCGCGGAGGCTCCCCCTTCGCCCCCCCTCCCTCATCCAGCGCTTCTCTTTCAACCGGCCGTCTTTTCCCTCCGCCCCCCTCTTCCCCGCCAACTTGCTCCTCCTTAAGGGGCCAAGGTTCCCCTCCCCCCTCCGTCGGCGGGCGGGGGGCAGCGGGATTAACCCCCCTCCCACTCGGACTTTCCCCCCTCCCCTCCCCCGCCGCCCCCGGGCTCGCGCGGGCTGGACTTTGCGCCCGAGCGCGCTGGGGGGAGGGGTCCCCGCCGCCCCCTACCCGTCTACCCCGTCGGAATCCGGCCCGGGGCGGGGACGGGGGAGGGGGAAGGGGGCCGGGCGCCGCTGTTCAAACTTGTTTCCTTCCCCCGGCGGCGGCCGCGGCTAGGGCTCCTGTGTGCGGGTGTGTGCCCCGACCGGCCCACCCACCCCGCCCCCCCCTCGCACGGCGGGTGGGGGCGGCTCTTAAAGGGCTCCGAGCAGTGCTCCGGCGCCTGGGGATTGGAGCCGAGGAGGGGGGCAGGGGGGTGGGGCAGGGGGGTGGGGCAGGGGTGCGGAGTGCTGTAGGGTCAGTCACGTGCGTCCCACATACTCTCTGGCTCCCACAGGCTGTAGGGCCGCTGGGCCTTGGGGGCAGCAGGAGCCTCCCCTCGCCCGAGGAGGGGGCCTAGGCGCCCAGACAACCCCGCCTCGTCTTCCCTCCCTGCTTCGGGCCTTCTCCTGGTGGGACCGGCTGGGCCGCTCCCCTAACTCTGTCTTGGGGCCGAGCCGCGTGTGGGTTCTCCGGCTGGGGGAAGGGGCGGGGGCCTGGAATGGCTTCCCGATCGGTCCATCCGTGCGTCTGTCCGTCTGCACACCCCTCCATCCGATCCTCCATCCCGGCCCCTCTCCTCTCTGCCGCGGCTGTTTCCCACTTCCTGTTTTCTTCCCGGCTCTGGCGCCACCGAGGGCTGCCTGGAGTGGGGGAGGTGGTAGGGCCCCCCAGGAGGTCGGCGTGTTCTTCCTCTACCACCACCCCTCCCTTCCGACCCCCAGAGTCCCTTTAAAAAAAGTTTGGCCAGTCATGTGAATTTGGGGGGTGCCCAGGAGTTCGCCCCCGCCCTTGGTTTCCAGTCTGTCTGGGAGAATCCCTACCCCGCCTCTGTGGGACCCAGGTGTGCCTTCTGGGACCCTGCCATCCCAACCCTTTCTGTCTGTCTGCTGCCACCTCTCCACCCTGACTCAAAATGTCCTGAGCACCTCTCTCAGTGTCAGCTGCCTGCTCCCTGTTTCAGCAGCCCCCATGCTCCAGAGGTCCTGCCCCTGGGAGCTTTCTCCGTGCAGGCCCGGTGGTTCCCTGTTGAAGCACGTGGACCCATACACAACACACACACACATGCTCCCCTTGCCCGTGCCTGGCTCCTGGCTCCAAGGCCTGGGGAACAGAGCCCCATTGAGACACCCTGACGTCACCCCCGCTCCTCTTCTCCCCCCAAAGCCAGGAACAGGCCCTCATGTATGCTATGTCCGATGAGGAAAGCCGGGTTGGGGTGGACCTGGGAGTGGGGAGGGTCCCTGCCTGGAGTGGGATCCAGGGTTCTAGCCACAGAGGGGGGCTTGGTCAGGGAGGGGGGGTGGTTAAAAAGGTGGCCTGGGACAGTCCCCGGAATGCAGCTTGAGGCCTTTCCAGAGCCCCCCACCTCCCTTCCGAGTTCCCTTTGTGTTGCATGTAGTCTCTCTCACTCCTTCTCTTCTGCAAAGTTTATTTTTAGCCTCCTGCTCCCCCGCTCCCAGGACTGTCGCTGCACACACGTTGCCTGGTTACCGGGACAAGGAGGCTGGGGCGGGTGGGCTGGGAAGGGTGGCTTTAATTTTGGGTGGGGAGGATGGAAGTCAGTATACCCCCCCAATTCCAGACTGCTGTCTCAGGGGCTTTGCCCCCCCCCCCCCAACACACACACTCCTGGGTTTGAGAGCCAGATTGAGGCTTAGGTGGGAGAAGCACAGAGCTTGGTGCCCTGAGTCGGGGAGGGTGGGGGTAGGAGCTTTTGGGAGGGCTCAGAGGGCACGAGGAGCTAGTGACTTGGTAACTTGGGTTCCCAAGGGCCTTGGGGCCCTGAGGAAGACCCTGGGACCTGGATTCTCAAGCGGGGTGAGGATAATGGGGTGAACACCTGGATTCCTGTGAGAGTGATGGGGTTACGGATGCTAGGATCTATGGAAGGCATTGTTGGGGGGCTGTCACTTCTAAATGGAGCAGGGCTGCTGGCGTAGGAGTCTGGGTCTGTGACTAGCTGGAGGGCTGGAGGTCGTATTCTTAGAGCCCTGAGGGGCTGGTTTGAGGCCGGGATATCTGAATGGGGCAGGGACTGCCTGGGGAATGCTGGCCATCCCATTCTCCCCAAGGCCAGGGCTCAGGAAGCTGGGTCACTGTAGGGAAGAGAGTCAGTTCTGGATTTAGAAGGGGTGGTCCCTGTGGGAGTAGGAACTGTTGAACCTCCGTGTCCCCAAGGGGAAGGATCTCCTGTTGGAGTCCAGACTGCGGTGGAGTCTGAGGGAGGTTCGCCATTGGCTCAGGCCGGGTCGGTACCTGCTTGAGTCGGGGCTTGATCCGGGGGCCAGGGGCCAGAGGCTCACAGGGGCAGCCTGACTGGGACTTGGGACCCCGCCCATCCTTAGCTGTCCATACCTTGGTCTTCTCCCTCTGGTGGCACCAGAGCCCCTGCCTTGCCTCCCCCTCCTTCTCTTCCTCCCCTTCCCTCCTCCCACCCCTCCATTACCGGCTGCCTAGTGCTGAATTATTGATGGCCCCTGATTACCCGGGGGTTTGGGAAATGACAACCGCAGCCCCCCCATGCCCCCCCCCCCAGGCTGCCCACCCCCTCCAGGGACCAGCCAGCCCACCACCAACCTCTACCCAAGGTTAATGCTGGGGGCGGGCAGGCAGGTGGGCAGGGAAGAAGCTGAGGATGAGAAGGCGGAAGGGGGAACTGGCTGCAGCATTGCCTGCTCAGCCTCCCAGCCTGGGCTGGGGCCTTCCAGCCAGGTTGTGTCCATGTGCCTGGGTCCCGGGAGGGCAGTGCAGCACAGAGGGGCTGGGGCTTGTGGGGGGGCCTCTCTCAGACAGTCTGGGTTTCACTCTCCAGGGAAGACAGAAGCCTCTGTGTGTGCAAGCGCTGACCTCATCGTCAACCAGCCACCCCACCCCTCCTGGTCCTTTTAAGAAAAAAAAAAAAAAATCATCGGGTCCTGGGGTGGGAGTAAGGCTCTGGTAGGTTTTGGGAGGGAGACAGTGTTATGTTCTCAGGAGGGGACCGGAGCTGTGGGGTGAGTTGGGGGAGGGGTATAACTGTCCCTGAATGGGAGTTGGGGTTGGGGGGGCTCGCCCCAACCCGCTGGCCACGTGTGCCCCTTCCTGCCCCTCCCCCCACTGGCAGCCCTGCCCGCCGGCCTGGCTTGGTGCCTGGCCCCCTGGCACTGGCCCCGGGACCCGCCGCCGACGGTTTCCTGTTTCTCCCGGTGTCGCTGGAGCAGGCTCCAGCTTCCCTTCCCCCCCACCCCAAGCTCCCGTCTAGCCCCCTCACACACAGACACACACTGTCTCCCTCTAACTCGGGTCCTGACTTGGCGGAGGGGAGACGGATTTCCCCATGTGGAGGGCGGGGTAGGAGGGTGGACCCTGGGAGGGGACCCAGAGCCTTGGACTTGGCGTCCTGACCCGGGGCTACTCCCCTGCCTCCCGTCCCCAGGGTTTGCCTTCCCGGACTGGGCCTACAAGCCGGAGTCGTCCCCTGGTTCGAGGCAGATCCAGCTGTGGCACTTTATCCTGGAGCTGCTGCGGAAGGAGGAGTATCAGGGGGTCATCGCCTGGCAGGGGGACTACGGGGAATTCGTCATCAAGGACCCCGACGAAGTGGCTCGGCTCTGGGGCGTCCGCAAGTGCAAACCTCAGATGAATTACGACAAGCTGAGCCGGGCCCTGCGGTGAGGAGGGGCAGAAGCCCCTGGGCAGATGTGGCTAGCCCCCACTGTTTGGGGAGCCTGTAGCCCATGGGAATAGGCTTTGGGTTTGATCCTTTGCCAAATTGTAGCTGTGTGACCACGGATGGGCAAGTCCCAAGCCTGCTCTGAATGCCTCTGTCCCATAGAGGTGTCCTGAGGGGAGAGACTGCAGTCCTGGGTGTGGCCTCTAGTCTGGCCCTAGACCTGAGGGGAGAGCTAGTTCCATTCCTCCAGCTGCTTGGTTTCTCTCAGGTGGACCAGGGTTCTTAGTCCCTCTTGGTGAGCTGCACTGGACTCCCCAGTCAAGGAACAGGGTCTAGACTGGGGTCCTGTGTCACCAATGATCCCATGTGTTTCTGCGCCCATAGCTATTACTACAACAAACGCATACTGCACAAGACCAAGGGGAAACGGTTCACCTACAAGTTCAACTTCAACAAACTGGTGCTGGTTAATTACCCTTTCATCGATGTTGGGTTGGCTGGTGAGTTACTGTGGCACGTGGGCGGGGTCTCAGATGGAGGAGGGGGGGAATCTGCCTCTGTGTCCAGCCTGGGCCAGGGGGCTTGACAGGGGCATTGACACGACATCTTCCCTCTCCTGCAGGGGGTGCAGTGCCCCAGAGTGCCCCGCCAGTGCCGTCAGGTGGCAGCCACTTCCGCTTCCCTCCCTCAACGCCCTCCGAGGTGCTGTCCCCCACCGAGGACCCCCGCTCACCACCGGCCTGCTCTTCATCCTCATCCTCCCTCTTCTCGGCTGTGGTGGCCCGACGCCTGGGTCGAGGCTCAGTCAGTGACTGTAGCGATGGCACGTCAGAGCTGGAAGAGCCGCTGGGAGAGGACCCCCGGGCCCGACCGCCAGGCCCTCCAGAGCTGGGGGCTTTCCGTGGGCCCCCATTGGCACGCCTGCCCCATGACCCTGGCGTCTTCCGCGTCTATCCCCGGCCCCGGGGTGGCCCTGAGCCCCTGAGCCCCTTTCCTGTGTCGCCTCTGGCCGGGCCTGGCTCCCTGCTACCCCCTCAGCTCTCGCCGGCTCTGCCTATGACACCCACTCACCTGGCCTACACTCCCTCACCCACGCTGAGCCCGATGTACCCCAGTGGTGGCGGGGGCCCCAGCGGCTCAGGGGGAGGCTCCCACTTCTCCTTTAGCCCTGAGGACATGAAACGGTACCTGCAGGCCCATACCCAAAGCGTCTACAACTACCACCTCAGTCCCCGCGCCTTCCTGCACTACCCCGGGCTGGTGGTGCCCCAGCCCCAGCGCCCTGACAAGTGCCCGCTGCCGCCCATGGCTCCCGAGACCCCACCGGTCCCCTCCTCGGCCTCGTCCTCCTCTTCCTCCTCTTCCTCCCCATTCAAGTTTAAGCTCCAGCCGCCCCCGCTGGGACGCCGGCAGCGGGCTGCTGGGGAGAAGGCTCCGGCGGGTGCTGACAAGAGCAGTGGCATTGGCATTGGCGGGGTCAGCAGCGCAGGCGGGCTGGCGGAGGGCGCTGGGGCACTGGCCCCACCCCCGCCGCCACTGCCACCTCAGATCAAGGTGGAGCCCATCTCGGAAGGCGAGTCAGAGGAAGTGGAGGTGACTGACATCAGCGATGAGGATGAGGAAGACGGGGAGGTGTTCAAGACCCCTCGCGCCCCACCTGCACCCCCCAAGCCGGAGCCCGGCGAAGCACCCGGTGCAGCCCAGTGCATGCCTCTCAAGCTGCGCTTTAAGCGACGCTGGAGTGAAGACTGTCGCTTGGAGGGGGGTGGGGGCCCTGCTGGGGGCCTGGAGGATGAGGGTGAGGACAAGAAGGTGCGTGGGGAGGGGCCCGGGGAGGCCGGGGGACCCCTCACCCCGAGGCGCGTGAGCTCTGACCTCCAGCACGCTACAGCCCAGCTCTCTCTGGAGCATCGAGATTCCTGAGGGCTGTGGGCAGGGGGCCCCGGTCCCCCCACCTCCCATGCTTCTTTTGCTGCCTTAACCCCCCCCAAGTCCTGGAGGTGAGGACAGCTCTCCAGTGTCTTCCCTGCCTCCTCCCTTTTCCTGCCCCACGTTTTGTATAAAACTTTTAATTTCTTTTTTTTTTTTTTTAATGGTGAGGGTGGGTGGGTTCCCAGGCTGGGGGCTTCCCCTATCTGTGGGTTTCTAAGCTCCAGGCAAAGTGGTGGTGGGGGGGGTAGGGAGGGGGGAGTTGAGGGGGCCACCTCCATTCTGGGGAATTTATATTTGAACTGAGGCGCTGGCCTCAATGCCCAGGAACGTTTTTTATTACAATCGCTTAGGAAGTAAAAGCCTTGTCTCCCTCCCTATTCTCTGCCTCCTGTCCCTGTCCCTTTCCACTCCCGGCCATCCTCAGCCCCGATCCTGCCTTCCCTGCCCCTCCAGGGGCCCTGAGTGCCTGGGTTTCTCATACCCCACAGGGTTGCAGCAGGGGAGGGAGGGACATTTTATGATGAACCAAAAATTCCATGTTGGGGGGTGGGGGGCAGAGGAGGGGGAGGGGTGCCGCCCATAGGCCACAAATCTCTACAAGTGCCTGCTATTCCTCTCCCACTCCCTATCCCAGCACTGGTCCAACCCCTTCACCCCCAGCTGCTCCTAGGACTAGCCCATAGGCAGGCGGGTGGGGGGGGTGGGAAGGGGGTGCCCTGAAACCAAACTGGAAGCCCCCTCTGCCTCCTAGCTGGGGCCCCTGGGGTGGGGGTCTGTGGTCAAGCCTTATTCTGTATTGGGGATGGAGGGTGGGGGGGAGGGAAGTTGGGGGGCTGCTGGAGAATGTATTCAAAACAATAAAACTTTGGACCTTTGGATGCGGTGATTTGTCCTGGGTGCTGGGAACACCACCAGGAGGTCACAGCCTTCAATTGGGAAAGACAGGAGCCTAGACTGCTTCTCCAGTGGCTCTATGGCCAAAGGGTCTAATCCCCCTCTGAATGGGTCCAATTCAGGCCTGGGAAATGATTTGACCCTCAGGAAGACGATAACCCCCCAGGGCCTGATGGTAAAGGTCTCAGGCACCCGCGGGCCCTCTGATAGTGCCCCTGTTCCGATGGGGACCCGCCGGTCCTTAGAACTGTGCTATTGCTGCTGCTCTTCGGATCACCAGAACTTTGTCTTTCTGCTGCATTGTGTTCCTGTCCGTGTTCCCGTGACCTGGGACTTTGGCAACAGCCCTCCAGGGTCTCTTGAAATGTAGGCCTTCCAGGGTTCCTTATTGGTCCTTCTGTCAAACGGAGGGAACTGTCCTCCACCAGCAGGTTGAGAAGGGACAGGCTTAATTCTGGTTGCTCCTGGTTGGCTTGCTGGGGACCCAGTACCTGATGCCAGGTCAGCTGCAGCGCCGTATCTCCCACAACCAGCAAGGTGGGGGCCGGTGGCTCAGTTAAAGGATTTGCTCAAGGCCCTAAGCCCAGGCGGGACACGAAATGAGGTCCGTTTCTGAAGTCCATGTTCTCCTGACAACACCTTTTCCTCCTAAAGCCAGGATGTCTGGCTCTAGACAAGGTCTCCAGATCATAGGCTCTGAAAGGTGAGCTTATAAAGCCAGCAGCTCAAGCTGGAGAGCTTGATTCAGGGATGAAAAAATCGGAAGGAATTCTAGCCGAAAGCTGTCATTAGGAACAGCCCAACCCCTTCAAGTGCAGTTGAGGTGCAGGAGGCCCAGAGAGGGGAAGGAGTTTCCCTAAGGCCACACAGCTAAGAAATGGAGTGGGAATTGAGGACTCAGGCCTGTTGGACTGGCTTCACGGAGAAACTCCACCCTGCGCAGCTCTGAGGGGGAAGGAACTGGCAGCTCCTATCTACTCAGGCTTCACCCTCATTTCCTGCCAGCCCAGGGTGGGTGGTCCCAGATGATGTCGATTGGCAGTAAAGAGGATCCAGGGCTGGGGTACTGGCAGGAAACCGAGGCTCCCTTGGCAGCCTGTGGGCAACTGCTCCCTCTCCTGGGTGATGTAAGTCACTCCCTGGGGTGGGGGCCACTGGGCTATTTCTGGAAGTTGGGATGAGGCATGTCTCCTGGCAACAGAGATGCAACGGAGTTGGTGGTGGTGGTGTGATGGAGAAAGGGGGATGTTATCACTGGGGGGAGGAGGGAGGACCCGGACTAGTAGTCTTAGCCTGATTCTGGTGCCTTCAGAGCACCTCTAACCAGGTCTAATATGGATTAAAAACTGCTCAGCTCCAGAACTGCTTTCCAGGTCAGACCAGAGCAGAGCCAGGCTTGTTGCCCCATTCTGATCCAGTGCAATGTCACAGGTGGCATCCCGTCTTGAAAACTCCAGCTTGTCCTCTAATCTTTAATGACTCACCTAAGCCTATTCGGTTTCTGCAAGACCACACCCTTGCTCCCTTCTACACCCCAGGATCGCTGATTCCAAATAGGGAGCCCTTTATAGAGCTCACAACACTTCATCAATTAATTCAACCTTTCAGAGACTCTCTTCATGCCTATAACCCCCAGCATTGCCCTCCCCCAGCCCCCCAACTCCCTGAAGCTCCTTTCTGATGGTTCTTAAACATCGTTCACCCCTTTGGGTCCCTCAGAGATCCCACAGACCTTTTAAAAACGCTCCAAATCCCCTGTGACTTCTTCACTGGTCCCCAGTAAGATCCCTTGACCTCTCCACGGACTCCCCTGAACACCTCCAGACCCCCACAGGCCCCTCATAGACACTTACAATCTGCCCTAGCACCCCTCAACAAACGTTCTCACCCCTGCAAACATCCTGGTAAGATTCCCTCAGGCGGTCGCCCTCAGACTCCCACGGACCCCAGTCCCCTCGTGGCGGTTGCCCACGGTACACTGCGCGCGTCCCGTGAGTTTTGTCCGTTAAGTAACCGCCCCATCCCCCCCCCCCTCCCCGCTCTGCTGCCCTTTTGGGCCTTGTTGGTCCGTGTATGATTTCCCAGGCTTGTGGATTGACTCAGATTTTTGCTTTTCATCTCTGAGCTGCCGTCAGAGGGCAGCAACCACCATTTGGCTGAAAAACTACAACTCCCAGAAACACCCGCTCTCGACTGTTCCTAAAGCACCCGCGTTCATTGAAAAGGGAGCGGAAGTTTGTCCGCGCTTTGCCTTTTGGTTATTGTAGTCCGAGAAAGCTTTCGCCTTCTAGGCGAGACTGTCTATCAGCCCTAGCGGGGGCGGGTGAGGGTGTCTTGTGCGTCCGCTGGGAATTGCAGTCAGACCCAGTGGACGAGACTTTCCTCAGGCTTCAGAAAGGGCAGGACAATTAGTATGAACAGAGACTCAGATTAAAATCAAGTCTAGAGACTCCATTTCCCATTATTCTACAAGGCGGGAGGGGCTGAAGATGATTTCATTCTAGTTCCAAGTGTTTCCGGGAGAGAGAGAGAAAGAGAGAGAGAGAGACAGACAGACAGACAGACAGACACACACACACACACACACACACGAACTCCGTTTCCCAGCGTCCTTTGGGGATAGTGTCTTACCCGGTATTAATCGATAAATAGGGCGACCTAGTCCGTGCGCAAAACCCGAGGCTACTCTCAATAGCCGGCTTCCTTGTTTTGGGCCCTCCTGGATCCTGGAAACTTAGGAAGCGGAGAACGCAAAAGGCTGAAAGGGGATTCAAAATAGAAATTCTGTCTTCACTTTTTTTTTTTGTCTTCACCTTTTTAATGCTCGTCTCAGCCTCTTGGTCCAGCCCACGTTGGCAGAAAAAGCTAGAATGTATTTGAAGACTATTGTTCTGTGAGACCACCGGGAACTTTGTTCCCCAAATTGTTTGTGGAAGACATTTCCTTCCTGATTGTGGAAACTTGGAACTTGGAATGTTTGGGCACCATTTTTTTGCAGCTCCTGATCAATTTTAGCTCTTTCTTGGGGCTTGGGGAGGGGAAGGAGGCGTTGAACACTCTGCAGTCTCCCCCCAAGGGATTGATGTCTTTCACCTTTGGCTCACGCTTTCCCAAAAGTACCGATTGAACTTCACTTCCCAGCAAGCCTCTGCAGCCTCGTCTCAGAAAGAAAGGGTCAGGATGCGGGCTGGACTATTACCCATCATGCTCCGGGCTCCTAGTAGATTTCCTCCCCGTCCACTGGAGAGGCTGCCTTGAACTCCATTTCCCAGAAGACACAAAGACTCACTGTAGCAACTACTCTGAAGCCTTGGTGTTGACTACATTTCCCGGCAGGGACTGCGGCCCAGCATAGGAGGGCGGAGGAACGCCGTACCTACCTATTCTATTTCTTAGCCTATCTCCATAATTGCAGTGTCCTCTTGGGGCTTGAGGAGCACATGGGACTCCATTTCCCGGCATGCTTTGGAAGTCGCGTTACACCTGCAATGCGGTGAGGGCGTGGCGACGACTCCATTTCCCGACTTGCCTCACGGCCCGATAGCTGCGTATGCACCGGCGCCGACTCAATTTCCCGCAGTGCACCCAGCTCCGATCGGCGTACACAGCCAATAGACTAAATGAGCGTCTGGACTCTGTTTCCCGGCGTGCATCAGGTCTACAAAGCTCACCGAAAGAGTGGCAGCGACTACAGTTCTGAAACACACCTAGGGCTCGCAGCTGCTGGAGTGGAGTGAGTGTGTGACTCTGACTCCACTTCCCAAAGTGCTTCAGGGTCCGCCGTCGACACATTCCGGGGACTTATTGCCCAGGAATATTTCCTGACGTGCAACGCGACCCGTCATCCCCCGCGGTCGACTCCGCGGCCTCTGCAGACTCCATTTCCCGGCGTGCCACGCGGTTCTCTGTGCAGACAGAGGGCGGCGACCGCGGTGCGTAGGACAGGCGGACTGCATCTCCCGGCGTGCCCCGCGGCGGGCGCTGGGCCGGAGCCGGAGCCCGAGCGGCGCGGCCTGGAAGAGGCCAGAGCCCGGGGGAGGCGGCGGCAGCGGCGGCGGCGGGGGCAGCCCGGGCAGCCCGAGCCCCGCGGCCTGGGCCTGCGCTCGGCGCCATGAGCGGCGGCGCGCCTTCAGGGGGCGGCCCTGGGGGCTCGGGCCGGGCGCGGACCAGCTCGTTCGCGGAGCCAGGCGGCGGAGGCGGCGGCGGCGGTGGCGGCCCCGGGGGCTCGGCCTCCGGCCCGGGCGGCAGCGGCGGTGGGAAGGCGTCAGTCGGAGCTATGGGTGGGGGCGTGGGGGCCTCGAGCTCCGGGGGTGGCCCCAGCGGCAGCGGCGGAGGAGGCAGCGGCGGCCCCGGTGCGGGCACTAGCTTCCCGCCGCCCGGAGTGAAGCTGGGCCGTGAGTATTAGCGGCGTCCGTGGGGGTGGAGATCAGGGTTCCTGAAGCCCTTCAGACGTCGATCTGGTTCTTCCATATGCCCAGATAGAAGCTCCAGTTCACTGTGCTTCCCAAAGATGGGATCTGAGCTCTCCCCCGCCCAGAGAAAGGGATTTGAGGGGTTTCCATCAATTGGGAGTTTAGGATTAGAATTAGTAATCCTCAAAAAAACAGGGGTCACAGATTCCTGTTCTTCCAGTACCGAGGTCTTGGATCCTTGAACCTCAAAAACAGGAATCTGATGTTGCCATCCATTAGACAACAGCATCAGGAGTCATCGTCGCTTGCAAATGGGGCTAGAGAGTTATTGTTCCAAAAAAGAATAAGATCACCATCACCCCAAAAGGGGGGATCTGAATTTGCTCCCCCTTAGGAGATGGGGATTTGGAGTGAATATCCCACAGAAACGGATTTGGGCTTCCTCTGTCTCCGAAAGGTAGGGTCAAGGCTTCCCAAACCTGGTACCCGGGTAGTCTTTGATTTTAAAGCACAAGACCTATTACCATCACGCACCATCACGCATCTGTAACAGGTAGAACTGTATTCCCCAATGGTAGAAATTAACGGTTGCTGTTTCTTACAAAAAAGGACAAACTGGGGATCAGTACATCCTGCAGATCAAGTCCATAGTCACTTTTCCAAATACTTGGCTTGGGGTACCTGGCCAGTCCAGTCGGTAGAGTATACAACTCTTGATCTTGGAATCATGAGTTCAAGGCCCATGTTGGGGGTAGAATTTATTAAAAACAAACAAACAAAAAAAACTTGTCATGGTGGGTCTTCTTCCACAAAAATGGAACAGAGTCAGGGAGGATCATAGTTCCCCGTAGACTATGGATCTGAGGTTAAACCCCTTTCGTTATTCTGAGTTCTGGTGTTATTGGTTCTGGACGAATAGCTATGTAGGATAATCTCCTTCCAAAAGAAGGTGTTGGCCCCTCAAAATGAATTCGATTTCAAACGAACTGATGAAAGGTTCCACCAAAGAAAAGGGATCACTCTTCTCTAAGAACGCCATAAAAGTTTGCTGCTGTCTAGAGAATGGAACTGGGAATTGCAACTTTCCTTCCGAGGACTGAGGCCTGGATAGCCCCTTCTTAACCGAGGTCAGGTTCACCATTCCCATCACTTAGTACTTGTCTGTTGGGGACCACCCAAATACATGAAGGGTTCTGGGGCTCTGGACACAGATGAACACACAGATGAAGAGGTCAGGTTAGCACCTTTTCTAGCCCCGAAATATTTGGGGAAGGGCTAACTGTCCTCAAAAAGTGAGAGTCCTGGCACTGGCACGCCTACCTGGAGGGGTCCTTTCTGCCACCAAAACCCAGTGGCAGTTACTAGTTCTACCAAGGAGGACTTAGATGTCACTATCCCCCAGGCTGTGAGAAGGGCTAGTGCTTTCCTAAAGCAAAAGTACCTCAGGGTTACTGCTCCGGTAAGTGGAAGAGATTGGGTCAGGCTTTCCCCAGTCAGGAGGGGCCCCAGCAGGCAGTAAGCTCAGAGTGGACAGAGTCAACATCTAAGAGTGTGAGGGTGCCCTCAAACCAAAAGGAACCAGTGATTTACTGCTTACTAGAGGTAGAAATTACCGTTTATCAACACTTGAAGAGCAAGAGGTTTAGTTGTCCATGGCCTCCCACATGAGAAGAGGCAGGATTTAGGGTTCCCTGAAGGGAAGAGGAGAAAGGGCGCCTAGAGGCATCCAACAGCCACCTTTGCTCAAAGACAAGGAAGGGACAAGGAGGCCCCCCAGTGAGCATCCTGTAGTGATTTCCCCTCCCTCCCACAGCCCTGTGATTGGGTGGTGGCAAGAAAGGGAAGGTCAGTGGATCGTGTATCCCCTTTATTCCCCAGGTGACAGCGGGAAGGTGACCACAGTGGTAGCCACTCTAGGCCAAGGCCCGGAGCGCTCCCAAGAGGTGGCTTACACAGACATCAAAGTGATTGGCAATGGCTCGTTTGGGGTCGTGTACCAGGCACGGCTGGCTGAGACCAGGGAACTGGTGGCCATCAAGAAGGTTCTCCAGGACAAGAGGTTCAAGGTAGCTTGGGGCAAATGGGGACAAGGAAGTGTGACCAGGCGTGATGGGCGAGAGGGCCCTAGTGAGAGTGCTAAACTTGGGTTTCCACAGGGATCTGAACATGGGCCAGAGAAGGGAAGCAGAAGGGCATGAATTGTGTGGAAGATGGGAGTGTGGGTTTAGAGAGAGCCCAGAGCTGATGTTTATTGGGCTCTGGGTTGGTGTGAATTGCTTTGTAGGCAAGTTCTTGTTTAATTCACGTGAAGATTCTTTGAGGGTAGGTATTGGTGTGTTATTAAGACTGAGAGTCGGATAAGAGAATTGACTTGCGGGCAAGACTAAACTCTGGCTTGTCTGATTCTAAAGCCTCCCACCTTATGCATTAAGTTACCCTTCTGCACAGAGGGGAGGGAAGCTGGTAGAGGTGATGAGTGTGTTTGTGAAGGTCATGCTCTGACCCAGGTGCCTGGCAAGTGCAGGGTGAAATCCAGCCTGCTCTGTGCTCCCCAGACCATGTGGCTGGGTGTGGGGCTCTGTCCCCTGAGGAAGGGGTGCCCTTTCCTCCTCGTACAGCTGTAACCTAGTGGATGTCCAGGGAACAAGGAGCAGATGGAAGAGGTAGAAGTTGAGGGCCACTTGGTGTTGCAAGGACTGGTGTTTTGGCGCTTAGGCCATTCTGGACATAAAGGATCTGAGCCTAGGCTGGGAGGGAACCAGGTCAGGGCCTGGTGTTGGCAGTGAGAACCCTCGGGCAGGAGGATCTCCAGAGTGTGGCTCAGAATTTGATTAGTGTTGAGGCCCAGAAGTGAGAGGGATCTGAAGTCAGGAGTTCCAGGGGCAGAACTCAGGGGAACGGAGAACAGCGAAGAGACCAAGACTCTGTCTCGGAGAAGAGGCTGAGGCCAGACCTCCTTTCGGAAGATGAAAGTCTGGAGCCTGGGACTCAGGATCCAAGTCAGGTTTAAGGACCCGGATGTCTCTAGGGAAAGTAGTAGAGAGGAGTGGAGACTGGGGTGAATTGTGTGGGGAGTACTCATCTTTTGTCACTTGGGTCTTGTGTGGCCACATCATTTGATTATTCAAGATAAGCTGGAAAACCAAATTTATAGGTGAAGCCATTTGATTTTCAAAGGTCAGCAATAAATTGGAGATTTTTTGGGTGGTGGGCTGAAAAAAACTCACCTGTAGGTCGGGTTTAGCCCATAGGTCTCCAGCCTGTGTGTGGGGAGAATGGGTTGGGGTGAGGAATTAGGGGGTGCCCCAGAGGGGCCCTGGAGCTGGGATACAAGGAATCAGTGCCTGGCTCTGTTGGCAGGAGTGGAGGAGCAGGGCTGTGGTGAGGGGCGCCAGAGGTGGGGAGGCAGGGAGAGTCGGCTGTTGTCTGAGGCACTTTCCCTTTGCCCCCAAGAACCGAGAGCTGCAGATTATGCGTAAGCTGGACCACTGCAATATCGTGAGGCTGAGATACTTCTTCTACTCCAGTGGGGAGAAGGTGAGACCTTGGCTGTGCGGGGGCGTCCTCCACCCCTGCTCCTGCCTGCCTTTCCTGCGACTGCCAGTCCTTCCCCCGTTATCCCCCACGAGCCTTCCCTCCCCCTTCCCCGCCCGTTCCTCGCAGTGCCTCACACCTCTCCTTTGCTCTCTGCAGAAAGACGAGCTTTATCTAAATCTGGTGCTGGAATACGTGCCCGAGACAGTGTACCGGGTGGCCCGCCATTTCACCAAGGCCAAGTTGACCATCCCTATCATCTATGTCAAGGTGGGCAGGCAGGCAGGCAGGCTTTTGGGACCGGGGCTTACAGAGCCAGGGGCCCTGGATCCTCCTGTCTTCTGTGGCTTCCCTCCTCCTCCAAATTGATGTTGCTTTCTGGAGCCCTTGAGTTCCCTGCCCTAGTCTCCATAACTGTCATAGACAGAGCTTGCCCAAGGTGGGGCAGGCCCCCCCTGGGGCCTGACCACATCAGGGAGGCAGGCTGACTGGGGTCTGGCGAGACTGCAGGGTACCTGGTCGGGTCCACGCTGGGAGCCCAGGGGCACCAGTGGTGTTGGTGGAGTTAGCTCAGAGTTAGGGCAGAGCCTGACAATGCCGAGGGAGAGACACTGACGTCAAGTCCTGGCCTTTGGACCCTTGGCAGAGGGGGTGTGAGAAGGAGGCAGGGCTGGAGGAAAGCCTGCGTCTTCATCACTGTGCAGGCTCATTCCCCAGGGCCTGGTGCTGGGTCCCTGGTGTTACAATCCCTCAGCAGGTGTTTGAATGAATGGACGAGTGAATCAGTGAGCTGAGGGCTGATGTGGAGAGCAGCGGCTGTGGCAGCCTTCTGCATAGGGAGGAGGCGGTTTGATGAAGGTTGTTCCTCCTGCCGGCTTTAAGAACCCTGATCCCATATGGGCCACAGAGCCCTACTGGTTGTGGTGTTGGGGGACCATGCCTCCCGGGAGGGGAGCCCTCTGGTTTGGTGAGTCTGTGCTGTGGCTGCCTGTGTGCTGGATCCAGCACTGAGCAATTCCAGAAATCCAGTTGACGGAGACCCAGGCTTTGCTCCGGAAGAGCTCTCAGTTTAGCCCGAGTGGACAGCTGTTGTCACAAAGAACTGTAAATGACTAGCAACTGCCATACTAGAAGGAGCACAGGGAATTCTGGAAACAGGCCCCCCAGGCCTGCCTGCTTTGGGGGTAAGAAGGAACAAGGAAGGCTGCTGGGAGCCCGTGAGGGGCAGGGTGAAGAGCCGGCATGTCTAGCCAAGGGCAGCGGGAACAGGAGGAGGGGGGCCCAGGAAGCTGGCCTGCGCAGTGACTACATGCTCGGCACTGGTCTAGGCCCTGGGAGATGCGGCGGTGACGAACACCCCAAGATCCCTGCTCTCTTGGCACTTACGTTCTAATCAGTGGGAGGCAGAGTGGCAGGAAAATCCAGCTGGAGAGAGGCTAGCCTGTGGGTGGTTTGACTGGCAGGCGGAGGAAGCTGAGCCCTTCCTATAGCCAGTGGTTTGGGAGCTGAGCGACTGGCTCCCACAAGGCCTTCCCGACGTCCGTGTCTCTTTATCAGACTTCTGAGGTGTGTGGCTGAGGCGGTATTCTCAAAGTGGGGAGCGGCAGCAGCCTGGGAGGGCCTGTCGCAAATGCCCCACCCCGAACTTTCGGAATCAGACACTCTGGGAGCGGAACTCAGGGGTCCCTGTTTAAACAAGTCCTCCAAGTGATTCATACTAAAGCTTGAAGACCCAGGGGTAGCACACGTGGGGCGGGGTGTGTGTGTGTGTGTGTGTGTGTGTGTGTGGCCGGGCTGCAGCTGCCCTGTCCCCTCCCCCCCAGGTGTACATGTACCAGCTCTTCCGGAGCTTGGCCTACATCCACTCCCAGGGGGTGTGTCACCGTGACATCAAGCCCCAGAACCTGCTGGTGGACCCCGACACTGCTGTCCTCAAGCTCTGCGATTTTGGCAGGTGGGCCTGACCTGGGGTGCTCTGAGTGGCCGAAGGGGCGACGGGGCGGGGGGACGCCAACCCTCACCTTCTGTTTACGCCTGGCCCTCTCTTCCCACAGTGCAAAGCAGTTGGTGCGGGGGGAGCCCAACGTCTCCTACATCTGCTCTCGCTACTACCGGGCCCCGGAGCTGATCTTCGGAGCCACCGATTACACCTCGTCCATTGGTCAGCTTTGCGGGGTTGGGGGGGCAGGGAGCGGCTGGCCCGGCGGCTTGCCTTCTTTCTGTGGGCTGTCTGCCGCCCTCTGTGATACAAGCTTAACCTGTGTTCTTTTATCCAGTCCTCACAAACTTTGGAGGGCGGTGTTGGCGTCTGCTCATTGCACAGATGAGCAGTCTGAGGTGGAGAGCGGGGAGGCCACCTGCCTGCATTCGCACTGCTGGGGTTGGGCACGGCTGGGAAGGGCTGGGCTTTGAAAGCTGTCCTGACTCCAGAGTCCACTCGGGCTCTGGAACCTCTCAGTCAGCCTTCCCTTCTTGGCCTGGGGGGAGGGGCTGGTGGGGGAGGAGCTGCCTATGACCTTGGAGGCCAGGCTTATCAGCTGGAGGGTGTGACTTGCCCACCGGGTGCCTCCGGGACCTTCTCCATTGGTGGGGATGACAGTGCTACCTTTCCAGGCTTGAGGAGAGGGGGTGAAAGGGTTGGGAGAGAACATTCCTCAGCAGTGTGAAGAAACTGTGTGGTCCTTAGGGGTGAACTTGTGCCTTGGGGGCCAAGGTACAGACGAGGGAGGGGGCGAGACTGCCTGCCTGTAGCTGTTCCCGTGGGCAGGATGGAACCTAGGCCTAGGACTTGAGCCTTGAGCTTCTCGAGGCCCCAAGAACACAGAAGCCTGTTCTAGGTACGTTGGGCTGCCCGGAGGCTAGAGGCACAGCAGGGGCTTCCTGGGGTTCCTGTGGGGAGAGAGGCAATGAAGGCGGCAAGCGCAGGTCGCAGAGTGCGGCGTGGCCAGGTGGACCTGGAGGTTCAGCGGCAGGCTCCCGTGTTCTTAAACTGTGTAGGACCTTGAGCAGGGTGCTTCCTCTCGGGGCTGAGAAAATGGGGCTCCCTCCTGGCACCCTCAGGATGACAGTGGGGGAGAGAAGCCTTTGTGAGGGGGTGGGTGGGCAGCCCTGACCCTCCCTGCATTCCCCTCCAGATGTGTGGTCAGCTGGCTGCGTTCTGGCCGAGCTCCTCCTGGGCCAGCCCATCTTCCCCGGGGACAGTGGGGTAGACCAGCTGGTGGAGATCATCAAGGTGAGGGTGCAGTGGGGTGGGCAGGGGTGGGGCTGAGGGATAGGGGCTTTGGCTCAGAGCCCTACCTCCCTCTCCAGGTGCTGGGAACACCAACCCGGGAACAGATCCGAGAGATGAACCCCAACTACACGGAGTTCAAGTTTCCCCAGATTAAAGCTCATCCCTGGACAAAGGTGGGGCAGGGCTGGGGGCTCAGGCAGCGTGGCCGAGGTCCCCTTTGGAGGCCAGCTGGGGACCTGGCTGTAGAGTCAGGGCTTGGGAGTGGGTCCGTAACTCATCAGATTTCAAAGTTCACGGCATCTTCCATCCTCCGGAAGTTGAGGGTCCACGGTGAGTTTGAGTGTGCCATTTCTCTGCTGGTAAAACAGGCTCTCTGCAGGGCCTGTCCAGTGATGGCACCTATGTGAGCTGCTCGCCCGAAGGAATGTGGCTTCCCCTCAGTAGCTGTGCCTTGTTTGGAAAGTGGGGGTGCAGGAGTCAGGCTGGCACAGCGCGGTGCAGGAGTCCACAGGGCCTGGGTGGCTCACCCTCCTGACCACCGTCCCCTCCCCTTAAGGTGTTCAAATCTCGAACGCCGCCGGAGGCCATTGCACTCTGCTCTAGCCTGCTGGAGTACACACCGTCCTCAAGGCTCTCCCCTCTGGAAGCCTGCGCCCACAGCTTCTTTGATGAACTGCGATGTCACGGAACCCAGCTCCCCAACAACCGCCCGCTTCCCCCACTCTTCAACTTTAGTCCTGGAGGTGAGGGCACAGCTTGGGATGCGGGGAGCCAGAAGGGCAGGCAAAGGTTGTGGAAGAGGGCTTGGTGTTAAAGATAGGAGTGGGATGCTGGGGTTGGGGGCGCTCGCGAGATGCCCCCAATACAGGAGACCTGAAGTGGCTTCACCCGTGCTGGGCCCCTTCCAGTTTGTCCCTGAAAGTGTTCAGTGGTTACACATGTCAGCTGTCCTTGCCGAGAGCTGGGTCCCTACCTGGGGTGGCCCTTTTCAACCTCGACCTGGTCTCCCAACATCCTGCGTCCTGATTGGGCATGTCCATTCCTGTTTCTAGAACTCTCCATCCAACCATCTCTCAACGCCATTCTCATCCCTCCTCACTTGAGGTCCCCAGCGGGCACTGCCACCCTCACTCCATCCTCACAAGGTAAGTCGGAGGCCCTCTGTTGCAGATGAAGGCCTTCCTCAGCCTGGGAGGCTGGCGTGTTGCCACAGCCCCCTAGTTCCCTGCATGGGTATGGGAATTGCTGACATTTGAGAGCACACGTGCAGACAGCCACCTTTATCGGGCCGGATTGCCCGTATTTGTTGAAGTGCTAACTGGGAAACCAAAGATACATGTTTGGCTAGCACAAACAAAAAGTTAAAATTTGTTGCCCACATTTAAAAATTGAGGCCATTGCATGTACAAACTCAGATTTCCTGTGTCTCTTGGGAAAGAAAATCCAACTGGGCAGCAGTGGGCCTGCCTTTCCTCAGGGCAGTGCTGTGAGTTGGGGCCAAGTTCTGAGTGCCCTCTTTTCTGTGAGGCCCAGCTCTCTGGTGAGTCACTCAGTGACCAGCCTGGCCCTTGGGCGTTAGAGTATGTGGAGCTGGACCTAAAGTGGCAGCTGTCTGTTTCTGATGTAGCTTCTCCCACCAGGGTCCTGGTCTTGGGTGGGGGGTCTGAGAGGCCAAGGGTAACTGTCTTTTTCCTCCCCCTCAGCTTTAAGTGAGGCTCAGACCGGCTCGGACTGGCAGACACCCGACGCCACAGCTCCCCTCACTAACTCTTCCTGAGGGCCCCACCACCTACCCTTCCCTCGGGGAGCCCCCAGTGGGGCTGGGAAGGGGGGCCATAGCCCATCAAGCTCCTGACCTGGCTGGGCCCCTAGACTAGAGGGCAGAGGTAAATGAGTCCCTGTCCCTACCTCCAGTCCCTCCCTCACCAGCCTCACCCTGTGGTGGGCTTTTTAAGAGGATTTTAACTGGTTGTGGGGAGGGAAGAGAAGGAAGGACAGGGGGTTGGAGGCATGAGGACCTCCTACCCCCTTGGCCCCCTCCCCTCCTCCCAGGCCTACACTCCTCCAATCCCTCCTCCCCTCCTGTGTCCCTTGTAAATAGAACCAGACCAGCCCGTCTATTCCTCTTCCCTTCCCTGGTCCCCCCGGGTGTAAATAGATTGTTATAATTTTTTTCTTAAAGAAAACGTCGATTCACACCGTCCAACCTGGCCCGTCCCCCTTCTACAGCTGTGTTCCCCTTCCTGTCCTCTGCCCCTAAGGTCTCCTCCCTCCTCTCCCCACCCTGGAGGGCTGAGGGGGTGGGGGTTGGGGAGCTCCTGATGTCTTAGTTTCCACAGTAAGGTTTGCCTGTGTACAGACCTCCGTTCAATAAATTATTGGCATGAAAACCTGCTTCCTGTCTGGCTACCTTGTTTCCACAGAGGTGAGGGAGGTGCCCGAGGAGTTGTGCTGGGACAGGACCTCTCAGGCAGGGGAACTTCGGAGACTAAAGCCAGGCTGGGCTGCCGGAGGCCTGAGTCCCGAGTCCCGGCCTGGGCTCATGTGCCCAGCCTCCCCTGGCCTCAGCTCTCCTTCACACGTGTGGGGATGACCAGTCTGGCTCACCTACTGCAGAGGCCTCGGGGAAGCCGGCCTCATGGACCCCGCCATCATCCTCTTCTGCCTCAGGAGGGAGGCAGGCACTGTCCTCCCCAGGTGATAGCTCAGAGAATGGGGGATCCAGGGTCAAGGCCACAGGGTAGATGTGGGATAGTTCAGACTTGACAGATGGCTCTGTGTCCCACAGCCCGAACTACCTGCTGCTTCACAGGACACCGGATGCATGGTCACTCAGGCCAAAACATCCTGGACGTAGACTCTTAGTGGGCACAGATATGGGCAGAGGTGCGGTCCCTAAACGCTAACAGCTCTCCTAGCTTTCAAACAGGGCACACACCTGGCCCCCATCTGGGGATGCTGGAAGTGACAAGCCTGGAAAGGCTGGTGCAGAGAATCTGCCTGCTTCTACTTGCTTCAAAACCTTGCTGGGCTAGACAGGGGGCCACGGGCAGAGGGCAATGGCAGCTCCTCCATGTGGTGCCAATGGGGTATGTGAGGGCAGGAGGCCCCACAAGTGAAGGGCGGGTCTGGGGAGGAGCATCTGGTATGTCCTCCACTGGACTTGGATTGCGAACAAGAAGGAGTTTGTTGCTTTAAGTAAACTCTGTGTCCTGTGGGGGTGGGGTGGCTTGAACTCGCCACCCTGAGATCAAGAGTTGCATGCTCTACTGACTGAGCCAGCCAGGGGCCCAGAAAGAGAAATCTGAACATGTCCCAAGAGGTCAGGGACTGTTGCTGTGGTATCTGGACTCCAGTCTGCTTAGGCCAGCCCCAGGGGCATCTGTGATACTGCCCAGAACAATCCCTGCCCATCCCTGCTCAACACCCTCTGGGTATCACCTTGTCTGTAAGATGAATATGTAGAGCAAGCAAGACCAGAGGGGAGCAGGGCTGGTCCCCTACCCCGCTGCTGCTCATGTCTGTTCAGCCGCAAGGTCACTGAGGGGGTCCCTTCCCCTCCTCCCACTCCTCTGGTCCCGTCCTTTCCCTTTTAGACCAACTTCCACCTCCCCCTTGCCCCACCCTGATGCCAGGGAGCCAGGAACCCCACTTTTGACTGCCCCCCAACCCTACTGGGGCATGCCTTCCTGGCCTTCCCAGGTCTGGGCCTGCCTCCCTCCCAGACAACCTTCAGCCACAGCCCCCCACTGCCTGAACGCCTCGGTCTGCAGAGGCTGGCGGGAACCTGCCAAAGGGACCTGCTTTAACTCCTCTACTTCCATTTAAAGAAAGGACTGCCACCTTAGGGAACCTTTGAAAAGGCAGGGGATCCCTTCCCGCTCCTAAGACCTTTGATCTTTCGAGGCCCCAACAAACCACCTGCTCTGTGACACTGGCTCACTACACCTCCAGGTGTAGCAAATCCTCCTCTGAGTACTGCCCTGCACCCCCCGCCCGCCCCCTACCTGTCTCAGGTCAAACTCCCTCAACGGTACTGGTTACAGAGATGGGCTGAACAGTCCCCCCGGATTCAAATCTCCGAGATACTGCTGCCTCATGTGAGACCTTGGGCGAGTCTCTGCCCGTTTTCTCGTACAACAGGGCTAGCGCGGAGATCACCTCACGGGCCCTCCGGGTCCTAATCCGCATACAGGGCTAGCTGCAGGGCCTGCCACGGCTAGGCAGTCACGTTTGCTGTCACTGTAGCTGTGAATAACTGGGCAGTCTCCAAGTATACCAAGAACTCACCCTCTTTGCAGTGCTGTCTGCCTGCTAACATTCTCTTCCTCTTTTGTTAGCAGATTCCTAATTTTTCCTCAATTTTTCCTCCTCTTGGCGGGGGTGGGCCTTTCCTGCTCTGGGATCCCACCTTCCCTGCACATTCCCATCACAGCCCTGAGGATCCCGGAGCTGAGATCTGCCTGCTCCCCAGGGGCAGGGCAGAGGCCTGACTCCTCTCCCACCTGACTCGCCCAGCACGCCCAGCACGTGCGAGGGAGGCCTGAGGACTCCCAGGCTAAATGAATCAATGAGACACACTCAAGAGAGCAAGGCCGTCTGTACTTGGGTGTTCCTCCTACCCCACTGTGCACCTCCTGGGGTAGAGCCTGGCTCCAAGTCATTGCTGGGGCTCCGGCATCACCCGGCCCGTAGCAGAGTACCTGGGTACCTATAGATTTCCTGCCACACTGTCAAAAGTGAGCTTAAGGAAGCCCAAAGAAGCCAAGTACCTTTCTCCACCAGGCAGAGCCAAGACCTGGGAGCCCGGGGTCCAGGGGAGGGGAGGGCTTGGGGACAGGCGAGAGCCTGAAGAGGTATACGACAGTGCCCAACACCGAAGTGGCTCATACTCAGGGCTCAGGAAAGGTAACCTGACGTTGCTGGGCACCAGGGCGAGGGAAGCAGAGCACAGAGCCCTGGCGAGCCCCGTGATGGGTTGCGGGTGGGGTGCCCTGAGCCGGATCACATCAGGCCTCAGAACTTCAGTTTCCCCATAGGCAGAGAAAAGTGGCAAGAGACACCTGGGTAGGGCTTTTGTGAGGAGTCAGTGGCTAAGAGGCCAGGGTGGATGCTGGCACCCTTGTAGGGTGGGGGTGTCCCCGTGCTCCCCAGACAGGCCCACAACTGCCACGGCAACCCAGCTTTTCCCCTGTGGCTCCTCAGCTGCGGCCCACAAAGGCCGTGTCCAGCTGCAAGAGCCCGCTGGCCTCCCCGGCCCCCAGTGCGGCCTGGCACAGCTGCAGTGTGTCCTCAAGCGCCAGCGGCTGGGATGTCTCGATGATGGCGATGGTCTCCCCGAGCTCGGTGCACATGATAGTCTGCTGAGGCTCAGGGGGTGGGGGCGGGGCGGGCGGCGGGGCGGGCGGCGGCGGCAGAGGGGTACCAGGCCGGGCGCGGGCGTGGACCCGCTGGTGCAGCCTCAGGCCGGCCAGGGCATGGAACCAGCGGCCGCAGGTGCCGCAGTAGTAGGGGCTCTTGTTGTACAGGCCGGTGATGGGCAGGCGGGGTGCTCGGGCGAAGGCCACAGGCCGCAGGTGCAGCCGCCGGTGCTGCTGCAGGTTGGAGCTCTGCGTGAAGCGCTTGCCGCAGTCCAGGCACTGGTAGGGCCGCACGCCTGTGTGGGTCAGCTGGTGGCGGCTTAGGTTGGCCAGGGAGGCGAAGGTCTTGCCGCAGGAATGGCACTGGAAGGGCCTCTCGCCTGTGTGTGTCCGCAGATGGTTGCGCACGTGGACCAGCTTCTTGAAGCCCTTGCCGCAGACACCGCAGCGGTGCCGCCGCTCGGGTGGCCCGTGCACAGCGCGCCGGTGCCGGGAGAGCCGGGAGGCCGAGGCGAAGGACTTGGAGCACTGTGGGCATGGCAGCTGGGCAGGCGGCGCGGGTGGCGGGGGCGGCGGCGCGGGCTCGGCGGGTGTGGGGGAGGCTGCTGCTGTGGCTGCCGCCGATGGGGGCGCCCCGCTCTTGCCCGCATGCGTGCGGCGGTGGTAGAGGAACTTGGTCATGTTGCTGAACGTCTTGCCACAGCGGCAGCGATGCAAGGGGTTGGCGGTGTGGGCCCGCCGGTGCGCCACCAGCGTGAGCTCTGTGCCGAAGCCGCGGCCGCAGTCCACACAGAGGTAGCGTGCTTCGCCGCGGTGCAGCCGCAGGTGCTGCTCCAGGGAGGCGGCTTTCTTGAAGACCTTGGAGCAGGTGGTACACTCGTGCGTGCCCCCGACGTGGGCCCGCCCATGAGCCAGCAGCCGGTTGGCTGAGCTGAAGCTGCGCTGGCACTGGCCGCAGTGGAAGGGCTGGGCCCCTGGTGCTGGGCCGCGGGAGGCCCGCCGATGTCGCCGGCGCACCTCAGCAGAGGCCCAGCGTTGGGGACAATCCCCACAGCCCTGGGCCTGGCCAGCTGGGGACCTGTCACCTCCCACAGCATCATCACTGACCTCTGCCACCACCTCCTCTTCCTCCTCGGTGTCTTCCTCGTCGTCTTCCTCGTCATCTTCCTCCTCCTCTAGCCCATTACGCTCTTCCTTCTCTAGAGAGTCAAAGTGGGTGCCCTGATGCTCCAAGAACTCCTCGGGAGTGGCACAGAGGGTAGAGCACTCGGGACACTCGTAGGGCTCCATCTTAACTTCGGGTGGAGCTGGGGGTGGAGGGGGTGGTGTTGGAGGGGACAGCGGGGGCGGCACTGGCGGCTCGCTAGCCGCAGCAGAAAGGTGCTGGGCCTTGCGATGGGCCACCCACAGCTCAGGCGAGGGGAAGAGCTCTTGGCAGTCCCCACACTGGTATTGGATCTGGCTTGCAGACTCCCGGAGGTGGGCGTCCTGGTGGGCCAGGAGCTCGCCGGGGGACAGGATGAGCTGGCTGCATTCCCCACACTGGAAAGGCCCATCCTCAGTCCCTGCCATGAGCTCCGGATCCAGGCCAGGATCCTGGGTGGCCAAGGCCTCGTCTTCAGCGATGGTGGGCACGTGCTGCTCCTGGTGCGAGAGGACTTCCTCTAGCGTGTTGTAGAGACTGCCACACTCAGAGCACATGAACTGGTGATGCTGGAAGAAAAGGGATGAGGCCAGGGCCTCCCCTGGTGTCATCTCGGTCACCTCTGCTGACATCTCCGACATCTCCGTCATCTCCCCGAACATCGGTGTTGACATCTCCACTGCCCCTGGAGACATCTGTGCAGGCAGCTCAGCAACCTCAGCCACCTCGGCCGCCACCTCCGCCATGCTGGGGAGGACAGTGCCTGGAGAAAGATGGCAGAGCTGGTGAGATGTCAGGAACCGAGGAGGATGGGGGCGTGGCTCGGGAGCTTCCCGGCTCATCCCCTCACTCACCAGCCTTTATCACTCAGCAAGCCTGGATCCAGTGCTGGTGCCTTAGTTTTCAATGAACATGAGACTCAGAAGTGCACACGGGTCCCATGGTGCCAGACACCTGTAAGACAGCGACAGGTCCCCTTCAGTCTGGCCTCTGATGCTATCGTCTCTCCTTTCCCGGAGGGCCACTTGCACCCTTTCTAAGAACACATGTCTCATTATGCCTCTTGACCTTTGCCTGGTTGGTTTCCTCATTGGGCACCCCCTTTCCTACTACTGTAAGGACACACACAGATTCAGCAAAGAGCTCAAGAGCACAGGCTTCTGGACCAGATTGCCCTTGGCTTGAATCTGAGTTCCAGCTCTTACTTCCTCTCTCTGATGCTATTTTGTCACCAGGGATGACCAGGAAGGCCCTGGTACCTGAGAAAGTTCAGACAGAACCATGACTCATAGTTCTCCAGAAATGTTCCTGAACCCGAAGTCTTCCCTGTTGCTATTTCTTCTGCCAAGGAAATTCTCTCCTTTTCTGGTCTAGCAAAACCCTACCCAGCATTTCCTTTGTGAAGCCTTTTCTGACAATATCTCCACATCCTCAGAGGGATGTCCACTCCTGCCTCCTTGGAGTTCCTATGGTAATCTGTGCCACCTCTATCAAAGCCAACGTCACCCGCCTGGGATACAGTCTGTGCTCCTCTCCAGACTGAGCATGTAGGCACAGCAGGGCTGATGTCACCAAAAAAACCATGGACCTGGGATGGGCATTTTAACTTCTGAACTTCGCTCTACATGACCCCCCATCTCCCTTTCTACGTGTGTGGGGTCAACACAACTCTGAGCAGGGGCTCAGAGGCACTTCAGCAATGACAGCACTCCTCACAGCTGAGTTTCTGAATCCAACCTCCACTGTTCTCCATCTGTTGTTTAACTCATCTGTTAGTGCCAGAGAGCAGGCGAAGTTCCTCATATTAAGCTCCCAGAGAGTAGGGAAGTTAGTTTCTTCATCACTGATGTATTTCCAGCACCGGGAACAATGATTAGCCCACAACAGGTACTCAGTAGATATTCTGTGAATGAATGATACTCGCTCCAGGAAGTGAGGCCATGAGAGTCTAACTCTCCCTGTGCCCATCCCACTTCTCGCAACAGACCAACGTTCCGGATGGACGGTGTACTCCCACAGTAACACAGCCCAGCACATGACCCTGTTTTTCAGCAGATGCCCAATAAGTGCTCCTCGAATAAATGATTCACTAAAAGCCCAGGAGTTACTTTTCCTTAACTACCTATTCCAACTCCCTCACCAATATTTGAGTTGCCAGGGTCCTGCACACAACAGCCACCCAATAAAGGATCTTCCTGGAAGGAGTCAGCCCGGAGCCCTAGAGTTCAGTTTTTCCTTGTTTACAGCCACACTTCAAACAGAACTCCCATGGGGCGAGGCCCAAGGCCTGGTGTAAGGCTTACGCAAAGTAGACACCCAGTAAATGTCCCTCTGGAAGGAGGCCCGAGCAATCTAAAATTTGGACATTTAGTCTACATTCCTCCTTTCTCAATTGCAGGGCGATGTAGTATTGGTGGGGAGGAGATAGGGGCTTTTTACACAGTAGATCAATAAGTCCTTCCAGGAAAGAACCCACCAGGAGCCTGGAAGTTCAACTTTTCCGCTACACGTCCCTGTTCATCGACCAGACTTATCAGCTCCGCTGCAGGAGAGCACCCTGCAAGGGGTGGGGGCGTCGGGCTCCAGGGTAGGGTCCTGCACGCCGCACGAGCGGACTCAATGCTCTAGGGCACATAGGAAGGAGCGCTCTCCTTCCACTCCACGCCGCTCCCGCCCTAGCGCAGGCCCCAAGGCTCTTCGTCCCCCCCCGGTGTCCCCTTCGTTCTCCCTCCGCCCTCTCCGTACGCCCAGCGCTCCCGTCCCCCGCCCGCCCCGCGGCGCCCTCACCAGTCTCTCCAGCCTCCTGCAGCCCCCGCCGCTCTTGACACAGACCCTCTCTGGTCCAGGCGTGCGGGACCCCTCACTATCCACACCTCCCATTGGGCGGTGCCCTTACCCGTGGCAGCCAATTAGAGGCGGCAGCGAAGGGCACGCGCCCTTGCGCCTGCGTGTTGACGTTCAGGCGGGGCTCGGCGAGTTTCTCCACGCACTCAACTGTGCCCTGTGGGCGGGGTTGGGGGCTGGGGGGGGGGGGCTCAGAAAAGCGCCTGCGCAGTTCTCTTGGGCTATTCTGCCAAAAATCAGAGTTTAAGTGGTGAGAAGTGGGCATCATTGGAAAGCGAGGGCCTATGGAGTGAACTGGATCTCGGGAGACCTTGAGAGAGGTGTTATTTCGTAGCTAAAGAGGCTAGGCATCCCTGAGAGCATAGATTTGACGCCAGACACACTTGGGGTAACTCTCTCAGGGCCTCACTTTTACTCCTGTGTAAAATGGGCTTGACTCACATCCACCTCAAAGGCTGTTGAGGGGATTGAATGAAATCAAACACGTGAAAGCACTCAGCGCAGGGCCCGATACACCGTGGACGCTCACTATAACCCATCTAACATGGACGGAGTCCTTCCCAGTTTGTAAAACCGCTTTCCCCTCCCTCCCACTCTTCAGTTAATTTAACGATATTCACTTAACCGTCCCCTACTGTGTGTCTGGCCCAGGACTAGGCCTCAATAGGTGACGATTGCCATTAGGGAGAGGGACTCTTCCAAGGTCACTGCTGCGGCCTAAGCAGAGCCAGTGCTGAGCCAGTGCCAAGCAGGACCTAGGTCCCCTCCCTTTCAGGGGGAGATAATTCCAGGGGTGGGAACCACTCCGGGGAGGGGGCTTGTTTCAAGGTACGTGTGAGTCACCTAAGTGTATATGGGGGGTGGGGGTGGCTATGGTGCCCAAGGCCTCGCCTCAGGGTAGCTGCTCAGACATGCAGCCTGGACTCCAGTTCTCTTGATAGGGATCTACCCTCGCCAAAGTGCAACTTGTAGGTGCAGGTTAGAGACGGGGTATTAGGAAGCCCCTAACCTTGGAAGGCAGAGATTGGAAAGGTTTGTTGCGGGTAGGCGGACAAGACGGGGGGTGAACTTGAGACAGGAAGAGGGTGTCTGACTGTAATAGGGGACCAGTCCGTGATAGATGCCATCAAGAAGTGAACAGTCAGGATGGAGGGGACTATTGCAATCGGGAGGAAGGTATTGGTTCCTAACATGAGATGGAGGAGTTTCCTGGTCTTGATCAGGGGAATAACATCGGAGATGGGGGCTTCTGTTGGATGAAAGGAGATTCCAGTTGGGGTCATGAGATGGCACAGTTGTGACGTAGGTTCCTGGTTGCCATTAGGAGTAAGGGGCAGTCTGATGGAGCGGCCAAGTCCAGATCATAAGGGGCCCGGGAGATATTTGAAACCAGGACGGTCGCTATTGTGGTCCTTTGCCATGGGCAGCTGGGAGCAGTGGTAATGTGGGCGTCTAGATCGTGTTTAAGGTGGGGCTGTAGTCCATGAGATGAGTAGTTCCAACAGGGCTTGACGTGGGGCAACAAGGACCCAGCGGCGTAAGTCACCGGCGGACAGGAGCAACCCTGCAACCAAGCATCAGATCCAATTCAAACGCGGAAATCACTCTCGCTTTGCGCAGGCGCGGCACTGGCGGGCAAGACGCTACGGTTGGAGGCGGGCCCTGAGGGGTGGGGCTTGGAAGCTTCACTCTGCGCTTGCGCCTAAGGGGCGTGGCGGTCGCACCTGCGCGAGTTGGGGAAGGAGGAGGGGCGAGGTGACGCAGGCGTAATAATAGAGAAGGTGCCAGAAAGATCCAAAACAAGTGGCTGCGGCCGTCGCCCGGGAGTCGTCAGACGCCGGAGTCCGGTGAGGATCCAGAGAGGCCTGAGGGCGCCTGGTGGTGGGTAGACGGAACCTCTTGGGTGTTGGGGGGAGAGCTGTACCGCCCTAACAGGGTGAGGGGGTCGGGATCGGACAGCTCCACCTGTGTGGGGCGATGGGCTGCTTTGGTCGGTTCCACTTGTGGGGGGCAGAGGGTTACTTTCGGACGCTACCATTGGGGTGGAGCCGCGGCGCTGATCGGACAATACCACTGGACGGAGCCAAGGGGCACGTCCGGACAGTGCTGCCCAGAGTCAAAGGGCAGTTGGCAGGGTTCCCCGGGATGGGGCCCCACGCTTGTTCGGACCCAATCCACTTGGTCGGGTCCGGAGGCTGGTTCGGGGCATACCACCTGGGGAGGGGCGTTCGGGCTGGGCAGGCCCGACTGGTGGGAGGAGGAGCGGGGTCTAGCGTCTCGACCTGTTACTAGGGGACCTCGGGCGATACCATTCCTTTCTGGGGGAAGGGGAGCGGCAGAGAAGACTGGGGTGCGAAGGTGGCCCTGCCCGGCAGGACGGGGCGGGAGAGACGCGCCGGCGGGGGCGGGGTCCAGGTCTCTGCGTCGCTGACCATTGTCCCCTCCCCGCTGTGTGGGTTCTAGGCCCTGGTTCAGAGCTTGTGCTGCCCCCTCCCCCGGGTATGGCGCTGTCCGGGTTGACCCCGGCTCCGAGCTGGGAGGAGGATGAATGCCTGGACTACTACGGGATGCTGTCGCTTCACCGTATGTTCGAGGTGGTGGGCGGACAGCTGACCGAGTGCGAGCTGGAGCTGCTGGCCTTCCTGCTCGACGAGGCTCCCGGTGCGGCTGGCGGTCTGGCCCGCGCCCGAAGCGGCCTGGAGCTGCTGCTGGAGCTGGAGCGCCGCGGGCAGTGCGACGAGAGCAATCTTCGGCTGTTGGGGCAACTCCTGCGCGTGCTGGCTCGCCATGACCTGCTGCCGCACCTGGCGCGCAAGAGGCGCCGGCCAGGTATGGTTGAATGGGAGGGTGACAGACTTCCGGTGGGGACGAGGCCTTGCCCTGGCTGGGCCTCCAGGGTGGCCTGACACGAACAGCGCCATATCGCCTACGTCCCAGCTCGCTCCTCCCCTTTGCTCAGAGTATCAATGAGGAACACAGCAGGGAGGAGGCATGGGTTTGGGAGAGGTGAGCTTGTGGAATTTGGCCACAGCAATGACGTTTGTGGCCACTGTTTATGGAGGGCTTATTTCTTGCTAAGCGCAGTGGTAAGCCCTTCCTGTGAACTGTTGCCTTATATCCTCCCAGTAATCCCATGAGGAAGTCCTGTTAGTGTCCCCATCTTACAGGGAAAAGAACAGGGTTAAGAGAAGTTAAGCAGCTTGCCCACATGTAAGAACTGAATCCTGTGTGCTGAGCACAGGAAGTACGAGGTGTTGGGGCTGACAAAGTGTTTGTTCCATGAAGCTTATGTTTGGTGGGGGGAAGCAGCCATTAAGGCAGATAGCTTATTTTTAGATATGGTTATAGAAAAGCAAAGTTAAAAGAATGCAGAGAATAGGGAGTGTTTCATAGTGAAAGGAGTCCCCTCCTGCTCCCCAGATTGGGTAACCAGTTAAAACCTTTTTGAGAAAGGGATGTTTATTTATTATTATTTTTTAAAAGATTTTTTTTAAATTTATTTGACACAGAGATCACAAGTAGGCAGAGAGGTGGGGTGGGGGTCGGGGGGTGGGGATGGGTGGAGCAGGCTCCCTGCTCAGCAGGGCTTGATCCCAGGACCCTGAGACCATGACCTGGGCTGAAGGCAGACACCAAACAACTGAGCCACCCAGGAGCCCCCCAAAAAGAATTTATTTATTTGACAGAGAGTGAGAGAAGGAGAGAGAGCACAAGCAGGGGGAGCAGCAGAGGGAGAGGGGGAAGCAGGCTCCCTGCTCAGCAGGGACTCGATCCCAAGACCCTGAGATCATGACCTGAGCCGAAGGTGGAGGCTTAACCCACTGAGCCACCCAGGTGCCCTAGAGAAAGCGATGTTTAGACGGCGGCTCTACTCCTGCTGTGCGGAGATCTAAGAGGAGAAAATGCCAGGCAGAGGGAAAGAGAAGTTTTCAAGCCCTGAGTCAGTACTGAGTTTGGTACCATCAGAGACCAGTGTGGCAGGAGCTGGGGGTACTGACAGAGCAAGAGCAGAGAGGGAGGGAGGAAGGCACTTCACACAGGGGCTTACAGGTGACACAGGTAGAAAGTGTGGGAGTCAGGATTCAGACCTGGCTGGCTCGGTTTTTAGATGATGCCCTGTATCCTGTGAGGGAAGTACTCCTGGAGGAGCAGTTCTGAGAAGGTGAGGAACCCAAGGGTTTAAGGGTCAGGAGTCCTGTTTGTGCATAGGCCTGGAGCTGTTGAGGCCTCAGCTGGGTCATTAGAGGTGAGGTGGTGAGTCGCGGAGGGGGATCGAGAACTTCCCTTGGTCAGAGGAAGCTCACGGGAATTGGGTAACCAGGAGAAGGGCTCCACTAGAGAAGAACTGACCATGTTTTTGGAAAAAAAAATACGTGGAGGTTAGGCTGTGGAGGAGAGGATTTGGAGAGCTTGCTTACTCCTTGGGGCCTCAAGGAGTGTTGGGGGCAGTTCGAGGTGGGGGGGGGCGACATTGCAGGGATCCTGACCATGACTCGGCTTATGGAATCCAGCCTTGGCCATTGGAGCTGCTGTAGACATGGGTTGGACGCCCCCAGGAGGTCCTGAGCCCCTTCTGTAGGCGTATAGTGACCACTGGGCAGGAAGCGTTTGGGAGGGAGCTGCTGTCTGGGCTCTGAGCTCTGGGGAGCTCAGCACCTAGTGGGGCAGGAGTCCATCTCCAGGTGGGAATTGGAGGCTGGGCTGGGGAGGGGCTGGAGGCCCTGAATCCTTTGCTTTTCTTTTTGTGAAGTGTCTCCGGAACGCTACAACTATGGCACCTCCAGCTCTTCTTCCAAAAGGACCGAAGGCAGCCGCCGTCGCCGTCGCCAGTCAAGTGGTACTTCAGACGCCCAGCAGGGTCAGTGGGAGACAGGTGAGCCTCGCGGGGTGGGCATGATGGCAGTGTGCCTTTCTCCTCCTGAACCCTGATGAACCTCTCCATCCCAGCCCGTCAAGGAAGGGACCCAAGGGGGCATTCTGTGTCCACGTTGCATTGTGTGTGGTGTTTATCCTACAAAAGCATGTGTCCGGAAGCAGTGTATGGAATTGTTTGTGGTAGTTTTATAGGGCATCTGAATGACATCACGTGGTGGGCAGTCTTCACATGGCTGGCTTTGCTGGACACATGTCTGAGATTTATTCACGTCAAGGATCTTTAATTCGTTTCTTTTAATTGCCCTGCCAATTCATTTAGGGCGTCTCCTCTTCCCTAGTTCTTAAATTATTCAAACATAATTTGAAACATACAGAGAAGCTGAAAAATGAGTACAGTGAGCTTGTTCCTATTTTCTGTCTCCATTCAGTAATTTTAACATTTTGCCACTTTTGCCTTACGTGTGTGTGTGTGTGTGTGTGTGTGTGTGTAAGGTGGATTTGTGGTTGAATGCTTTAGAATGAGTTACAGCCATCAGGATACTTTATCCCTGAAACAGCAGGCATTTTCTGACAATGAGGAATTTCTCCTAGGTCATTTCCAGACCATTATTATGTCTAAGAAAATAAATACTGATTTTCCAATATTCTAATGTTTTATTTTCATGTCTCCCCCAGGATGGTCTCTACTCTCAGGACCCACTCATAGTTGAGTTTCTATGTGTGTGTGTGTTTTAAGAATTTATTTATTTATTAGAGAAAGAGCACAAGCAGGGGAGGCAGCAGGCAAAGGAAGAGGGAGAAGCAGGCTCCCCGCTGAGCAGGGATTCCCGATGCCAGGCTCCATCCCAGGACCCTGGGGTTATAAACTGAGCCAAAGGCAGAAGCCTACCCCAGTGAGCTGCCCAGACGCCCCTGCATTAATTTATTATGTCTCCTTTATCTCTTACTTGACTCTGTCTGCTTGTTTTGTAGAATGTCACAATTGTTTGGATCATTTCCTCGTGGGGTGCTGGAGCTGGTATAGCTCCCGTGAAATGGAGAGCCCCCGCACCCTCACCCCAGGAGACAAGCATGGCAGCAGCCACTGGGCGTTGTTTCTGGTTCATGACTTGAAACTCGAAAACCCTGTAAATGTGTGGCCAGAATAGTAGAGAGTGGTTTTCAGGACTGAGAATCGAGTGAAGTGTAAAGTAAGGTGCAGTAAAAAGTGGGTCAGGAGGCTCGATGAGATTCAGGTTACATGTTTTGGCAGGAATGTTCCTTGGTTGATGCTGTGGACTTTACGTTGGAACACATCAGGAGGCTGGTGGTCTGGTTTTCTTGCTGTGAGTAGGCAGGTTTGAGCACTTGGTTAGGATGGTGTCTGCCATATTTGTCCTTTGTAAAGGGACATTTCCCCTTTGACTGCTTAGTCTGTGGGGGGACACCTTGGCACATCCTGATACCAGCCGCATCCCTGGTGGGTTTAGCAGGCATCGATGATCTCTACTCAAACCAGTGCTGACACTGGTGTTCACAAAATGGTGGTTTTCTTACTCTTTTCCAATGGTCTGTTAGCTGGCACTCATTTGAGCTTTTCCTTATTTCTTTCTTTTTTTGGGAGGAGGGGGAGCAGCGCTATGGATTCCTGTATAATTATTTATTTACTGTGTTCGAATCCATTAGTCATTCTTCCTGAGGTTCGAATTGACTAGCTCCTACTGTCTTTTTGATGGGGCTCCATCATTCTTTGGGCTTCCTGCTCTGGGGCACTGCAAGATGTTTGGACTCACCTGTCTTTTTCCTTCCGTAGCCCTGGAATCAGCTGTTTCCAGAAGCCTCATTTCTTCTAGAGGCACTGGCATTTAGAGACCTAGACCTGGGTGCTGAGTGTGTGTATTGTTTCTAGGCTCTTTTAGTGAACAGAGCTAGAAATTGCTTTAAAAAAATTCATATTAATATTTTGGGGCACCTGGGTGGCTCAGTCGGTTTAGTGTCCAACTCTTGATTTCGGCTCAGGTCATGATCTCAGTGTGTCCCATCTTTCTCATTTCATGATCTCAGATCAAGCCCCGTGTCCATCTCTGTGCTGGGCGGGGTGCCTGCTTGGGATGCTGTCTCTCCCTCTCCCCTTCTTGGCTCTTGCCTGCATACACGCTCTATCCCCACCCCCAAACAAAAATAATTTGTCTTACAGTTTTCGAAATTAACATTATAAATATTTGTTTCTTGTACACTGAAAATTCTGGTTATTAATAGCTTTGAGATAACAAATCTATTTGGTTTGTTTTATGACAATCGTAGCTTTGAAAGTACGTCGGTGCCGCTGCTGACTGCCTCTCCTGAATGAAGCAGACTGGTTATTTGTGGTTCTTCCTGCCCTAGGAGTGTGTCCTACCGAGAGTTTACAGTCCGAACGTTCTTCCAAGTTACTTGAAATAATTCTTTTCCAGTTCGTGTTATCAGTTACATATGCAGCTAGATTTGTTGCTGTTAATTTTATGGTTGGTGTTTTTGTCTCTCTAATTTTTTGGGTATGTAAAACACTTTAATGACTCAAAAGTCAAAACTAATAGAACGTGAGAAGGATGTTCTCAGGAGGATTGTTTCCACTGGCCCCCAACCCCTAGTGAGTAGGTAACTAATTTCATTCATATCTCTTTTGCCTTTACAGTGTTTTGTCTTGGAAAAATAGCAAGTTTGTATGTTTATTTTCTCTTTCTTTTTAAGGCAAGATGTAGCAAATTGTAGACACTTGTTTTGTACCTCGGATTTACTTTACTGAGGAGTCAACCCCCTGGTAATTAACCTAGTGTACTGCTTGCCAGATGTTTACGTTGTGTTCACATTGAGACAGTTAGGAACAATGCCGCATTGGTCTGTCTGTTGTCATGCCTGTTTCCTGGCGAGGCTGTGCAGGGCTTTCTTCAGGGTCAGACCTGGAAGTGGGGCTGCTGGATGGTGGGGTGCTCTCTTCTGGGTGAAGCTAGGTTCTACTCCCTGCTTGTCTTACGGACCCGGCCACTGAGGCCCAGGAAGCAGAGGGGCTCACCCAAGGTCTCACAGCACAGAGACCAGCCTTGAGCCCTTGTGCAGGCCCTTGCCACCGTCCTCTGCCTGTTGTCCTGGTCCTCAGTGTGCCCCATCTCTCTCTCCTCAGGCTCCCCACCGACCAAGCGGCAGCGGCGGAGTCGGGGCCGGCCCAGTGGTGGTGCTAGGCGGCGGCGGAGAGGGACTGCCGCCGCCCCCCAGCAGCCGCAGGAGCCAGCCAGACCTGCCTCAGAAGGCAAAGTGACCTGTGGTAGGTGTCTGTGGGCCTTGGTGAGTGCATGGCCGGTGCTTGTGGCCAGCTGCTGAGCC